>NC_035109.1:107651294-108293794 GCF_002204515.2 Aedes aegypti
GTCTCCAGCAACGTTGACTCTTCCCAACTTCTCGTCTAGTTGCTGACGGTACTGCGCAGCTACCCCATCAGTCGACAAGCGTTGTATATTGAAGCGTAGCGTTCTGTGTGTTGCGGAACTCGTGACGCTGGATAACCGCGCTCGAATTTTAGCTACAACGAGATAATGATCCGAGTCGATATTAGGGCCTCGGAAGGTCCTGACATCAATGACATCTGAGAAATGTCGCCCATCAACCAGCACGTGGTCTATTTGGGAGCAGGCATCGCCACTCGGGTGTCGCCAGGTGTGTTTGCGGATATTCTTTCGCGCAAAGTATGTACTGCTGATTGCCATCCCTCTAGCAGCAGCGAAGGTTACTAGCCGCAGGCCATTATCGTTGGTAACGGAATGAAGGCTTTCCGTTCCAATGACGGGTCGGAAGAAATCTTCTTTCCCGATCTGCGCATTTGCGTCGCCGATGATTATCTTGACGTCTTGTTTTGGGCACTCTCCGTAGGCCTTATCCAGGCTCTCATAGAACTCATCCTTCATGTCATCGGGCTTATCGTTCGTTGGCGCATATATGCTGATCAGGCTGTAGTTGAAGAACTTGCCCTTCATTCTCAACGCACAGATTCGGTCGCTTACCGGTTTCCACCGAATAATTCGCTTCATCTGCTTCCCAATCACTATGAAGCCAACTCCACGTTCTGCTCTGTCGCCACCGCTGTAGTAGATGTGGTACTTGAATGAAGTGTTGGCGATGGGGTCCACCGCTCGGAATTCGCGTTCTCCGGTTCTCGGCCAGCGTATTTCCTGGATAGCTGCCACGTTCACGCCGACATTCCGCAGTTCACGAGCCAGGAGCCCAACACGCGCGGGTTCATTCAAAGTTCTTACGTTCCAAGACCCAACTTTCCAATCGTTGTCCTTTATTCGTTGCCGGGTCTGTTGCCGTAAAATCAATCCGTTTGCTCTACTTTTGCCTTTCTTGGTTGGTGAAGAGTCTTCGATAGGCCACCTAACCAGGGTTGCGCTACCTACATCGTGCTAGAGGGGCTGCCTCCTCGATGCTGACACGATACAGCATCGTCCGCTTGTTCTTTACATGATGACCACGGTCATAGCCATCACAACCATCCACCTTTATCAGGGCTTTGGACCTGTAGCTCTGGTTCTCAATAGTTTCAAGTTCTTTCGGACATGCTACTATGGTGAGCCGTCATGCGCTAGTGTTATATGATTCAATTAAATGATTGTTATGTAATAAAATTAAATACAATAATTCAAAATATAAAAATATAGGAAATCATGCTATATCTCGATGGATTGACGTAGAATCGATAAATGAAGGATGATTAATATTAAATACATAATAACAGATTGTTCCAACAAGCCTGGAAAAATACAATGACAATGTATATATGTAGGGGAAAAGCACTAGTTTTCGACCTACAAGAATTCTGTGCGAATTTTCGGATTTTTATACAAAGTAGGCCAAAATCGTATGAATGGGTCGAAAATTAGCGCTGGGTCGAAAATTGGTGCTTTTCCCCTATGTAGATAGCCACCATCCTAGCTTAAGACTTGCTCTGCATGCGGTTCCACTGGATAGCAGAATCAATTTTCAATATTAATTTTAATTCATAATACCGTTGTATGAAGGGCCAAGAGGGGGTGTGGTGGACCTGTAAGCAGTGATACTTACGCGCGGAAAAGAGAATCAATAATACAATCCAACAAATAGAATAAAGAGAATTGCAATACTTGACCATCTTTTCACCAGATTGTTTGTTATTACAAGGGCGCGTCAAATCCATTGAAACTGTTAGAGATATGCACCCATCTACTCCGGCTGGCACTCCACTCTATCGTCCAGCTGCAACTTCAATGAATAAAGAAAATATACATTACATCAGTGTTGTAAAAAACTCAATTTCTCACAACTCACACTTGAGCTTTTTCATGCGTGAGTTGTCAATCATGCAACTCAGCAGTCAAAAAATCATGGATGAGTTGGCTCACCTTTTTGACTCATTGTCTCGTATTTCCACAGTTTACTCACACACAGCAAAAATTTCTGGTTAGTCTGGTAAAATTATAGTAATCCTTTCTAACGTAAACAAAAACATTCGGATTTCACGAGTTTTTGCCGGGACTGAATCATTTTTTACCGTTTGAGTTGATTGAGTTGCGAAGCAGATCTCTAATGAGTTTGCTCTCACGGGAGAGCGTATCGATTGAGATTTTGAGTGTGAGTCTATCAACACTGCATTACATTCTAACAGAAGTTTCTAGAAAACGTATTATTTGATAAAAAAAAAGTTGATCTGCAATTCTCAAACCGATTTGAGATGGATCTGCGGCCCAGCTTTAACGTAACGTAATCTCAGTTTGGGAAACACCTTTTCCGGAGGGATACCTTTACCATACCGTCAAAGAGGGATCTCCCTAATTCCCTCATTTTTCAGCCCGTTTTGTCATATTTTTCGCACAAATCGTGGACCTGCCCCAGCGCTTGCTCGAGGGGGCTTACGCGAAGCGCATCATTTTCTCGGCGTTCGTTCGGTTCGGGTGTGTGTAGCCCAGTTTCTTACTTTGCTTCGTTTCAAGTGCAATCCGAGCGTTTGTGTGTAGTTACCTTCCCTAAATACTACCTCGTGTCGTCCCCACTGCTGATGAATGTGTCCCCCCATCGTTGAGAGTATACCGGTTTTCCGTCTGTATTAAGCAGCTTCATGGAGAGTATCATTTTCATTTTTTTTCATTCCTTCTTTTTTAATTTAATTTCATTTTCCAGTTGCATTGAATGTGAGTCGGTTTGTCCTTTAATTCTGCGTGTTTCCTCGTCCCTCTTGTCATATTATATACACTAGGAGTAATAAAAAAAACAACGCGTAGCAAAAAAAAACTCGGGACAATTTGTTAGGGATACGAATGTCTAGAAAGTGATTTAATTTGGACATTTGGTGTATTACAGAACATATTACAGATATGTATCGAAAATCATTCTTTATTGCAGCGGCAGTATTTGTAGGCTTCTAGTAGAATTCGCGTAGATTTTTTTCACTGTGAACTGCCTACATAAATACAAAGATGGGCCTACGTTTTGTTTATTCTTTGGGACTAAATACATCTTATTATTACTACCGGTTACATCATCCAAAAACTATGACTATAACCAACCATTAATTCCTAAGCACGGTAAGTGTAGATTATGTCAATGGCAAATCACCAAAACTGAGAGAAAATTGATAAAGGGCCTCTGTACCACTGATAGAGGCATTCACCATTATTTTACAATTTCTGAAAAAAATGTTGTGTAATGATTTATGACGCAACTGAAAACAGTTTCGTAATGAGAAAACATTGCGTAATGAATCATTACAGCACTGGTTTCATTTGCGTAATGACTATTACCACACTGTATAATTCAGTGCAGGAAAGTAGGCCGTTTCATGACAGATTAGCGTGATGAAAAATAGCCTATTATGATGACAAATTGCAAAAAGTAATTTAGAAGCTTTTCTATTCTATTACATGAAAAAAATTATCTTAGAATGATAAAATCATTGAATCTTTCTAAAAGCACTACCACCTGGAACATGTTCCAGTGTTCCAGTAACAGTGATATCATATAATATATATTTGCTAACTTCTTTTCCAATAATAGTGGTTTTCATTGATTTTACATTAAGACCCACTATCATAGGACCGTACCACTGGTTCAAAGGAGCAACAAAAGTAAAGGTTTTTAATTGTTCTCTACTATCTTCTTACTAAATACCAATATTTTGCTTACCCTTTTATGGTAAAAACACACACCAAATAGTCTTAAATACGTTAAAACCTACATTCCCACTATTACTGGATACACAACCACTAGGTCCCTACATGCAAATATGCTCTAAAAAGTTAAGAAACAAAATTGTAGTGATGAAATTTTTGTATCTTTTATCGGATCAGTGGATTCATTTTGCTTTTCAACCTGTGATCGTCGATAGAAAGTACTAGTACCGTAATCCGGGGTAACATTGATCAGTGGGGTAACATTGATCGGAATGGCCTTCCTAGTGAGCAATTCTCGCTGAAACCAGGCCGCCATCGGCACCCTTCGTTAGAATGCCAATTTTATGTAACTGATCGCAAGTTTTCGATAAAACTTAAGGGTGGTCTTTTCGGTTTTCTCAAATTGGTGGACCCCTCGTACGCCAGCTAGATAAACAGTTTGCGAAAAAGCCCATTTTTTGATAAATCTAGGGTATTTCTTCACGTGATATGTCTCATATTTCCCTTGGAACACATAGTAAACTTAGTGACATCGTATAGAGAAAAAATATAGCTTTCATTTGAAGTTAAAAAAATTTTGGCCATCTTGAATTTTGTTAGAAAAATCGTTTTTTCACCATTAGCGCACCGCTGGTTTTTAATTCTGAGATCACCATCAGAGAGCTGAAGAAAAATTGCGTAAGATAGGCTACAGAAACTAGGTGAGCAATGGTGTTTACCCTATGAAATGAATGATTTTCTAAATCATGTTCTACGATTTTGACATATATGGCGAGTGCAATCAATCGTCTTTTGTACAACAAAAAAAAAAAAAACAATTTTTCAATCGTTGATGTTTTCTTCGAGTCGAGTGAAGAATAAAAATATTATTTTGAGTGATAAAATCTGGCGGCCATCTTGGATTTTGACGCCATCTTGATTTTATGTAGTAGAATGAATTTTTCATCTTGATAGCACTCAGCATGTCGAATTTAGGAGCTACCAATAAAAACAAGGTTACGTATACTCTTCTTCTTATTATTATTCTTTTTCCTGACGTTACGTCTCTACCGGAGCTGAGCCTGGTACTCAGCTTTATTAGTTATAAATACAGGTTATTAAATAGGAATTTTCTTATATAATGCGATTTTTCATAAGAGAACAATTCTTCGACATACCTTTGAATTCAGGAATAATGAATAAATAAATTCAATGAATGAAAATTGTTCAAAAACATTGATTGAAATGAACAAAAAATCTTTTACCATGTGCATTTTTGTCATTGATTGAAGTTTATAAATTGCGCGTTGGAACATTAGTAAGTATTGTGGTAATATCTGTAGTTTTAACGTAAAACATTGCCAAAAGTACACTATTTTATAATGAAAATCTTAAATTTTCAAGAAAAACAAATCTTTGATTTTCTGAACCATAAAGTATCGTTTTTACTACCGCCCAACATGCATGTGAAAAATAGCGAAATTGAAAGATTATAAACAGGCTTTGTTCTAATGTGGACGTAATGCCGAAACGCAGGTGTATCATTTTGAGGTTGGAAAATCTGGCGGCCATCTTGGATTTCGACACCATCTTAGATTTTAACAGAATGATTTTTTACCATCTCAGCGCTCATCATGTTGAATTATGCGGCCTCCGTTAAAATAAAAACAATCAGATTCTTTCTCTCTTATCTTATCTCAGCTGTTCAACTGATTGTTAATTTCTATCAATGGTTTTAGACCAAAAAAATGAAAGAATAAATGCTATTTTTCAACTCGAAGATATGCAGAACAATCATTCAGGTAACAAAGAAGCGTTAAAAAATCCTATTTGGTAATTTGTTTTTGAAGCTAGTTAAGCTGGGGGGCTGGCCCTGTTCCAGTAGGGACGTAACGTCAGGAAAAAGAAGAACAAGAAGAAAAGCAAGTGCAACGGTAGCATTAATATTCAACATGTTGAGTGCTAACAAGGTGAAAACTTATTCTACTCCATAAAACCAAGATGGCGTCAAAATCCAAGATGATAAAAAAACGATTTTTCTAACAAAATTCATCATGGCCGCCAAATTTTTTTAACTTCAAATGAAAGCAATATCCTTTCTCTATTCGATGCCACTGAAACTAAGATACTTTGCATATTTTGTATCTTCAAAATCGATCTAGACTAACATTTGAAAAGGGTCAAATTTTTTTTTACTTTTTTTATAAACCTGTATAACTCGAAAACAGTAAGACCTTCAAAAAAGTGTTGTATGGGGGACTGTCGTGAAATTTCCTGAAGTTTTAGAAAAAAATATTGAAAAAATAAAAAAAACATTTCCTACACCGAAAAAACAATGATTCAAAACTTCAAAGTCGATTTAAAAAAAAACGGCCATTTCAGATTTTGATCATCCTTAAGCAAAAAGTTTCGTAATTAAATTTACTAAAAGTCGTCCATACATTGCAAATTGGGCATATCTAAGGGAAAAAAGTTTTTCTAACAACAAATTTTTTAAGCCCAAAAATTTTATTTTTTATTTTTTTTATTTCGCTTTGAATAGTCTTGTATGCTCATATTTTGAAGTGATAAATTAGTTTTAATCACAAAATAGATTATATTTGTTTTATTGGGAGTAGTTAAAAGAAATAAAACGGAATTATACAGAGTTTTTTTTAATTAAATACAATTGATCTCGCACCAAACCGCTTATGAGAAAATGAACTCCGTCTAACAATCCGATGGGTTTTTAATGGTTGGAAAGATATCACAATAATATTTTATTTCTTATTTGGTCAAAGCCAATCTTAACAGGTGTCTGGAAAGGGTCAATATTATGCTTATAAAAAAAGTCGTGGTTTTTTTTATCATGCATCATTATTTTCATTATTGCTATATATCCTGAAACGTAGTATCTGCACATTAATATTTACATCATTTTTGGGCTTTACTGAATAAATTGAATATTTTTGGTTCATCCTCTGAATTGGTATACCGTTTGGCTGCAATTTGTGTATCACTAATAGGCATAAAACAATAATATTTTTGGGTACCAGGGACAGTTTTAACCTTATCAAACAATTCCATCAATTCCTCTGACATTTTAACATACTGTTCATTAGATATATAACAGAAAATCGATGTTAAAAAAAACTTTTTTCTCTAAAATATGCCCAATTTGCAATGTATGGACGACTTTTAGTAAATTTAATTACGAAACTTTTTGCTTAAGGATGATCAAAATCTGAAATGGCCATTTTTTTTAAATCGACTCTTAAGTTTTGAATCATTTTTTTTTTCAGTGTAGAAAATGTGTTTTTATTTTTTCAACATTTTTTTCTAAAACGTCAGGAAAAAGAAGAACAAGAAGAAAAGCAAGTGCAACGGTAGCATTAATATTCAACATGTTGAGTGCTAACAAGGTGAAAACTTATTCTACTCCATAAAACCAAGATGGCGTCAAAATCCAAGATGATAAAAAAACGATTTTTCTAACAAAATTCAACATGGCCGCCAAATTTTTTTAACTTCAAATGAAAGCAATATCCTTTCTCTATTCGATGCCACTAAGTTTGCTATGTGTTCCAAGGGAAATATGAGACATATCACGTGAAGAAATACCCAAGATTTATCAAAAAAATGGGCTTTTTCGCAAACTGTTTAGCTAGCTGGCGTACGAGGAGTGCACCAATTTGAGAAAACCGAAAGGACCACCCTTAAGTTTTATCGAAAACTAGCGATCAGTGACATAAAATTGGAATTCTAACGATAGGTGCCGATGGCGGCCTGGTTTCAGCGAGAATTATTCAGTAAGAAGATCGAATTATCATTTATCGATAGAATATTTTCAATGCAAGCATGGTGTTTCTCTTTCAACTACAAATACATCTACAATACAATTAAGCTTTTTGTGAATATTAAGTTTCGTTCACGTGTAAATTTTTCAACTTTCAAAAACAATGATTTCCGTGATTATGGATGACACTACCTAATATTCATGTCTCACAAGAGTTCTGGAAATGATGAAAGCAAGAAAAATATGGTTTCTACTAAAAATGGCATCGCCAAAAACAATTCCTTTGTCAAAATGTTCATAAATATTTTCAATTCAGCAAAATTGACGAATTTCTATAAATAACGTGAAATTTTCTAAGGGAATTGCCTACTTGTAGGCGTATACCGCAGTTCAAGGTGTTTTTATTTTTTAAATAACTTAAAAAGTTAATTACTTTTAAAAGTTTTGCCTTTATATTCGGCATCCGGAGACATGATTTTAGTATTACGTCATTTGCAATAATACCGATCATTGTTTACTTGAGTGATCAATGTTACCCCATATCAGCAAAATTAAAAAACCACATAAAACATTTTTTTAAACATGGTCAAATCTTTCGGAAAACAAAATACAGTATATAGTCACGAGCGATTGGTGCCAGAACTTGTTTTTAAAATATGAAACTTGCAACGTTTGCAAATATTTTTTTATTAAATATCTAAAAAAAACTGATCAATGTTACCCCCAATTACGGTGAATATACATTCACAGAACATTAAATATAAATTTTACATTGTTCATCAACGACGGACGACAATGAAAATCGTGAAAAAATAATTTGATTCTGTTGATTCGTCCGGAATCGTAGCATGAAGTCATCAAATTCCTATAGGGAGGGTGTCCAAAATTATCCGTACAAACTTTGAAGGCATAGTGTAGAAGCACCGGTTTTGGCCATACGCTAGTTGTAGCCATAGGGGATTATACACCGTTTTACATAGCCAATCAACATGAAACCTTTTGTGTTCAGTAGATCACATTCACATGATAGAGCTACATTCATTTACTCGTCCAAATTGATTCAAAACATAGGAAAAACAGTTCATTTTCCTTATAATTTTAACTCCCATACACCTAATTTAGCCAGGGCACATTGGCCAATTTAGGAACCGAAGTTAAATCTCTGGCTGAAACTGGTTCCGTTGGCCTATATTGACCAACGGGATTTTCAAAGCGAAAAAATGGTTTTAGCTCAGTTTTGATATTTACACAGATAAAATGGATTGAAAGCTTGCATTTGACATATTTGTAGTATAAATACGGTTTCCCATTTAATTTTTATTGAAATTTTCTGGCAATAAGCTGGCCAAAACCGGTGTTTTTACCCTATTTCTATTACGGGCAAACAGACGTCACACTATCATCATAGTTAATCAACCACCTTTTTAACGGTCGATTCAAAAACATGGTAGGTGGGCAATCAACCACCCGCAGCGTTCGTATCGTTTTTGAACGTGTTTGACGTTTACGCACTATCACCATCTGTTGGATCGACGGCTAAACACTCGGATTTTAGTTACGTTACGTCTGTTCGTCTGTGCCTCTAAGTAATCAAGGTGAACAGATTAACACTCCGGGCCCGGGATAAAATTTTAAAAATCCATATATGAGCGATGGTTCAAACGATTTTCGAAATTCTTTTACGTATCTGATGTCTATATTCCATAGTATCGTACGGTAGGTAAAAAAATGTTTCTAGGGGTGTTCAAATTTCTCCTATACTTACATTTTCTTTTGTATACTTAAGCTGCATTAGAATCGTGTTAAATCTGACCGCAAATATTATTATTTTAGGCTTCTCAGATACGAATGACTTTAGATAATTAGAGAATTAATGTATATAATTCAAAATAAATCTTTTTCAAGCATCTCTAACTAGACAGACTTGTGTAGATCGCTGATTTCGATAAACAAAACCCCTAGTGCATGCTAGAGGTTTGAAATCTTCAAAAAAGTGTTTGGTAACAATTTGCACTACTTTTTGATCCCTTTGGTTTTGATTTATATAGGTTGTAACCAAAGACAAATCAAAGACCTCCATGTCCCTTGCAGTTGCCCAAAATTGTATGGCTTACAAGGTAATCTAGAATGCCGTGAAATGTGTACTGTGATCTGTCAAACGTGGGTACCTTTTGCACTACCGAGGGACCAAATGCAGTACTAGAAGTGGTACCCAAGCTGAGCCTGAGTGCGACGGACCGGTTTTAACTGACCTAGATCAGTTTTATCTTTTGATAAAAGCATCCTAGCTTAAAACGAAGCAATGTTGTTTATTGAACAATCTTCGACATATTTTTTACATGAATTTGCTTGTAGAAGTGCAGTGAATATGTTTGAGCAGAAATAGAAATTTTTCATTTCATTCTAAATTTATGTCACTAGAAACAACTATAGAAAAAACCTTTTTATTAACGGTTTGCCTGTGAGTATCGACAGTTGTAGTTTTTCGACATTTTTCAATTGCAGTAGTCCAGAGAACATTTTTGAGTAGAAATATAATTTTTTAATTACACTCAAAATTTCTTTTAATTTAAAAACTGCAAGAAATTCTAGTTTTTAACCTTGCCTATAAACCAACATAGTAAGCGATGACGTATAGACGGATTTCACGCCAACTCGACACGCGATTGGCAGCACCCCTTCAGAATTCAATGAAACTTTCTGGATGTCAAAACTATGTGAAACTAAGATACTTTGCATATTTTGTATTTTCAAAATCGATCTAGACTAACATTTGAAAAGGGTCAAAGTTTTTTTTTACTTTTTTTATAAACCCGTATAACTCGAAAACGGTAAGACCTTCAAAAAAGTGTTGTATGGGGGACTGTCGTGAAATTTCCTGAAGTTTTAGAAAAAAATATTGAAAAAATAAAAATACATTTCCTACACCGAAAAAACAATGATTCAAAACTTCAAAGTAAAAAAAAAACGGCCATTTCAGATTTTGATCATCCTTAAGCAAAAAGTTTCGTAATTAAATTTACTAAAAGTCGTCCATACATTGCAAATTGGGCATATCTAAGGGAAAAAAGTTTTTCTAACAACAAATTTTTTAAGTCCAAAATTTATTTTTTATTTTTTTTTTATTTCGCTTTAAATAGTCTAGTATGCTCATATTTTGAAGTGATAAATTAGTTTTAATCACAAAATAGATTATATTTGTTTTATTGGGAGTAGTTAAAAGAAATAAAACGGAATTATACAGAGTTTTTTTTTAATTAAATACAATTGATCTCGCACCGAACCGCTTATGAGAAAATGAACTCCGTCTAACAATCCGATGGGTTTTTAATGGTTGGAAAGATATCACAATAATATTTTATTTCTTATTTGGTCAAAGCCAATCTTAACAGGTGTCTGGAAAGGGTCAATATTATGCTTATAAAAAAAGTCGTGGTTTTTTTTATCATGCATCATTATTTTCATTATTGCTATATATCCTGAAACATAGTATCTGCACATTAATATTTACATCATTTTTGGGCTTTACTGAATAAATTGAATATTTTTGGTTCATCCTCTGAATTGGTATACCGTTTGGCTGCAATTTGTGTATCACTAATAGGCATAAAACAATGATATTTTTGGGTACCAGGGACAGTTTTAACCTTATCAAACAATTTCATCAATTCCTCTGACATTTTAACATACTGTTCATTAGATATATAACAGAAATTCGATGTTAAAAAAACTTTTTTCTCTAAAATATGCCCAATTTGCAATGTATGGACGACTTTTAGTAAATTTAATTACGAAACTTTTTGCTTAAGGATGATCAAAATCTGAAATGGCCATTTTTTTTAAATCGACTCTTAAGTTTTGAATCATATTTTTTTTTCAGTGTAGAAAATGTGTTTTTATTTTTTCAACATTTTTTTCTAAAACGTCAGGAAATTTCACGACAGCCCCCCATACAACACTTTTTTGTAGGTCTTACCGTTTTCGAGTTATACGGGTTTATAAAAAAAAGTAAAAAAAAACTTTGGGACTTAAAAAATTCGATGTTAGAAAAACTCTTTTCCCTAAAATATGCCCAATTTGCAATGTATGGACTTTTAGTAAATTTAATTACGAAACTTTTTGCTTAAGGATGATCAATATCTGAAATGGCCTTTTTTTTAAATCGACTTTAAAGTTTTGAATATTTTATTTTTTAGTGTAAAAAATGTTTTATTATTTTTTCAATATTTTTCTCTAAAACGTCAGGAAATTTCACGACAGTCCCCCATACAACACTTTTTTGTAGGTCTTACCGTTTTCGAGTTATACGGGTTTATAAAAAAAGTAAAAAAAAAATTGACCCTTTCCAAATGTTAGTCTAGATCGATTTTGAAAAAACAAAATATGTAAAGTATCTTAGTTTCACATAGTCTCCACACCCAGAAAGTTTCATTGAATTCTGAAGGGGTGCTGCCAATCCCTTTGTCGAGTTGGCGTGAAATCCGTCTATAGCTTTATCAGCATAAATTATATACAAGTGCAGTGAACGCGTTCAAGCAGAAATAGAAATTGTTACTAAAAAACTTACGCAAAATCTCAAATGTTTATTCTGTTTGTCCGTAAATCAATATTCAAAGCGATAACATGTAATTTAAAGGCATGATTTTTTTTTTAATTCAGTGAATAAGGAGAGTATTAGTAATTTTTCAATGCAATCATAATTTCCTTTACTGAATAAAACTGTGGAAATGCTTATTTTATTATTAATATTTGCATAAAAATCGAAATTAAAAGCGATGTTTTCGACATTATTTGATTGTACAAGAACAATGTTTATGTTTGTTCACAAAGGGAAGTGTTTGATAACACTCAAAACTTCTTTCTTGAAAAATGGATTTTTGAACCTGTTTACTTGTCAATATAACATTTTTTTCGGCATAAATTTGGCATAATTTTTTTCGGCTCCAGTAAAAAAAATAAATGCACATCAAACCCATAAGACGCAAATGCTCCCAAAACCTTGGACATGGCAAAATATTTTATTGTCACCATGAAAAACACATTATCTAAGTCCAAACAAAGACAATCAAACGCTTTTTTTTGACTTTTTGTAAATAAAACCTTCCAACTTGAAAATACCTGAAGGTCGTAGACACAAAAGTCAATTTGGACAAATTGAGATGTAAGATTGTGAAAAATAAAAGAATTGTTCTGGTGGGCTTCGATCCCACGACTCCCAATACGCTAGACTGGGCGCGTTAACCAACCCCCGTTGGTTTGACCACATTTAATCTTAACACTTTTTAATCTATACCCCGCTAATTTGCACATCGTTCAGATTAAAAATGGTTCAAACGTCATTCAGCTCATGGAACGGAGTAAAGTGAAATGGAACGCTGTGGAACGGAACGCATAATCAAAAAAAAAAAACATTGAAAGAGGTAACCAGAAACACGTTTCTAGGGTGACTAGATGTTCAAATTAAAAATAAACCCCGTTGGTTTGCATGAGGTACCGTTCAAATTAGCGGGGGTGCACGGTACGCCACAAAACGGGTAACGATTCTGCAGCGCAATCGGCCAACCTGAAACCAAGGTCCGTCACGACTCCATTTTCTCCTTCACAACCCTACACCTCCTTCGGCTCTCTGAGATGCCCAATTCGACTCTCCTAAGTGTGCCTACGAACAACTTGATTGCCCTAGAGCTTTATTTAGGTTAGTATAAAAATATGATTCTATGACATTTCCCGGAAAACCATTTCCCGGAATGACGTTTTCCGGAAACCATTTCCCAGAATGACCCATTTCCCGGAATACCCCATTTCCCGCAATAACCCATGTCCCGGAAAAGAGAAATCATAATTATTATTTAATGATTGTTTCTTCAATATTTTTTATCAGTAACATGTAAGCATTTAGTTTATGAAATATATCAGAGAACTAAACATTTATTTGTTATGTAAAATCAAAGCCAAACCCTTAATATGGTCAATTAATGGCAGGTCTCGCCGATTCACAATTGCCTTTTTTAGACGCTTTTCCTTCTTCAAAAATGCTTTGCGCTTCTGCCGCACTACTTAATCCGCTTGCAAAAACCGCAAATAATCAGCAGATGTTAGAGTGTCCATTTCCCGCCCATCTATGCTAATCCGGGATTTATCAGATTTTCAATAGAACTAGCTTTTCGGGTGAAATGGAAGTACAAATTTAACAATACATTTTTTTTCTTCAATTAGATGAACAGATAATGGAACTATTTAACAAATAAGTTAATTATAGCAAATCACATTTCAGATAAGACTTTCTTATTCTGATGAAGTAACCTAACAAAAATCAAAACTTAGCTTGATAGGTTTGCTATGGATTTTTTCAAAATTCTCCAAACATTTATGAATGGAGGTATGATTAAAACTTAAGTCATAATTTTAAAGCAATTTGCTGAAGTTTACTGCCATGAATCGCAACCCGAGCATGAGAAAATAACTACTGAATACCAAATTGAGGTATTCCATACCAGATAATTTCCAATGAGGTATGAATGAGCCCTGCATAAGAGGTAAAATGCCTCAAATAATACCTTCTGCATATTCTACAAATATCAAGCTGATAATTAGATCAGGTATTGTAATACTTAAATAATACTTGATGGATTTTCAAATAAAAGTGATTTTTTTTTTTCAATAATAGTTCAATACCTATCGAATACCAAAATGATGTATTTTTGATTGCTATAAACATTTTTTTTTAAATACCGTTATAATACCAAAATGAGGTATTGACAACTGAACAATACCTAATTATGGTATGATACCAAAATATGGTATGCATGCGAGTTATTCTTTCCTCCTCTGGAAGTCAGTCCTATCTGCATTTTGTTTTCATTAGATCTTCTAATGATCTTTCAGCTGCACTAACAAGAAATCACTTTTTGTTCAGTAAAATTAGGAAAAAACACCAAGTCGAATTGACCCATAGTGTAAAGTAGACGCATGTCCGTTCCACTGCAGATTTTCGCATAGTGTAACACAAAAATGAATCGTTATTTGGTCATCTTTATATCTTTCGCGGAAAGGTAACGGAGTGAAAATCAAATTATGTAAGTTTTAAGTCGAAACACGCTCCACTCTCCTGGTTTTTTTTTAAATATTTGTATGGAAAACGAGATTGAAAACTTCTCAGTCAACTTTCTCAATGCCTAATTTTTAACAGATGGTACTGACTTGCGATTTGCGGCAGTTTATGTGTTTAACGATCAACGCTCCGTCATCGTAATCATCGAAACTTAAAAAGCAGTTTTTCTGTAAAAAACTAAACATTATTCGATAAAAATGTGTTCACTGTGTTGCGGTTGGAGAATATAATACAGTGAACACATTTTGCTGTAAATCTCCTTGATTTTGAACGAAAAAACTGCTTTTGAATATTCGGAAATCAATGACGGATCCTGCTTCCTTAATGTTGAAACGAAAGGCAAAAAAAAACGTTGCAACTAGACAAATAAAAATATGTGTTTCTTACTTGGTAAATTGATCTTTTCATTAAAACAATTACTCGTTTATTCTCTTTTTCATTATGCTTTTCCACTTTATCAAATAAGGTTGAAAGTGAGGAAAAGTGTCATTGGTTTTCATTGAAATTTATTGGTTTTCATCAAATTCTACGTATTTTTCGGGAATCCCGGGATTTCCGGGATGTCAGAAATGAAATCCCGGGAAACGGGAAATCCCGAAATTTGTCAAATCCTGGGATTTTTTGTCCCGGGATGGACTACGAAAACTGAATTATTTTGTGGCATCTGTAGATCCTCACAAAACATCGAGCTCAAAGTTCGGCCCTTAAAAAACTAGAACTGTTCTTGTTTCATTCGCAGGAGTATACTTGAGATTCATTAAAATTTGTTGCTTTACAAAGTTTTAGTCATTAATGCTTTTCTCTGAGCGCAACCGCACACTCCCTCAGATCCATCAGATAGCACTATTGACACAGTTATGAAGTTAATGCTAATTTGCACAACCATCAATCTGCTTAATAACCAACTGCATAAATCCACTGTGGGAGAGTCTATTACAAGTGGCTTGCCATACTCTACTCATCCACTTGAGCGGGAGTTTCACTACGGTTGGCTGTAAAGCACCTCCCGACACGACCTGGCCACGGATCCAAGAGGCGAATGACGGCGATGGCGGTGGCTTAACCCTTTCACCTCGACTGCCTTGTCGTTAGTGCTGTACCCGAGCAGGAATGCATAACTAGAACCAGGTTATAGAGTGCGCATTGTTCAATCGTGCTATGCGTACACAAATACTTTCAGCTCACGGAAGATTTTAAAAGCGAAAGCTAGCGGTGGTAATCCTTCTTGGACACCGTCTTGGGAGAAAACCTCTCGAAGGTCACGTCTTCTTTCGTTTATTCTCTGAACATGATTGTAACCACGTCCAAGGAAGGGTGAACCTTTGGAATCATAACTTCCTTCCAAAAAAGTGGGGTTTAAACTGTCGCTAAACGTGGCAAAAATGGAAGAAAGGACGATTCTCCGGAATGCACGGTTTCTTCCAAGGGTGAAATGGTTAATGTTGATAATTGCATCGAATTGAGAAATCAGTTCGATGCTTTAGACCAAACGAGTATCAAACAATATATGAGATTTCATTCAAAAAACTAAATAAGAGTTTAAGTATATGATAACATCTTGTACCCAGTATATCCCGAATAGATACAGGAATTGGATGGCCATAATTGATTATACTATTAAATAATTTATTCCTCGGTAAAATGAACCTGGAACATTGAAGTACTATATGATCAATATCTTCATACAGGGTGTCGACTACCTGGAAAAACCTGGAAAGTCAGGGAATGTCAGGGAATTCAATTTTGACCTGGAAAGTCAGGGAAAGTCAGGGAATTTCACTAGAGGTCAGGGAAAAATATTAAACTTCATTCAAAATTTACAATAATTTCTTGCATGCTATGCTATAAATACGATCTTTGAAAAACTGGGAATCAATATTTCAAAATAGATGTTCACCATTGGGAAAACGCTTTTATGCATAATCAAGTAAAATGCAATATTCTACATATACTAAGAATTCATAATTTTATGACATGAAAAGTATCAGTAGTGCTTCATCTATTTAGTTCTAAAGTTTGCTAGATTTACTCATTGACTATTTTTGCGTATTTCGCTCAAAATATCGAAGTAACTCTGGGAGAACGTTAAAAAGTCAACTATCCCTTACTCATATCTCGATATCGAATTCGAGAACCATAGTAAAAGTTGGTTCAATATCGAGTTACGGAAATTGACTGTATAGAGTAATACTAATCTTGTATTTTGGTGCAGATGAATAAAAGCCGTATATCAATCTTTAATGAGCACAAATCTGGTGAATCAAACAACTATTCACTTTGAAAAATAAAATCGTTAGTCACTGGTAGTGATCAATCCTTGGTTCTCTAGATTTGTGTTCCTGAAAGATTGTGGTGTGATTTTAACAGTGGTACATTTTTTCGGATATTTTTTTTTTTACAATTTCACTCATGTTATATTTGTTGTGAAATTGCATATTATGATGCTTTCCCGACCAGACGGAAGAAACAAGATTATAACAGAATGTGTTCCCCTGATATGATGTTTTTATATCACCAGTTGTTATAAAACATGTACCGTTAGTAGTTAAAATAACAAAAAATCTAACCAAATTTGCACCAGATTAGAATGTAACAAACCCTGTTACAATTATATCAAAATTATAACAGAATTTGTTTCAAGGATGTTACAAAATAATGAAATTATTTCAAACTATGTTACTGTTTATGACATCGGATGGTATTTGCAACAAACTTACAAATGCGATGTCAAATATATATCAAATGTTGTTATAAATGTGTTACTAAAAATATAACAAGTTAAGAACAAAGCCATCTTGATAACAAAATTGTGTTAAATTTTGTTATTTTTAACTGATGCTGGTAGGAATGTGTTATGATCTTGTTATGTGGTTCTGGTCGGGTTCATACTACATCATACTTATGTGGACATCATACTGCACATTACTGTTGAAAATACCATTAACTATAATTTTCAATTATCCATATATTTTTTTAAATGTGCTGAATTAGGGTCCTAGCGTTACTTAAGGATTATCAGGATCTTTCTCATAAGTATATCCAGTTCGTTTAAACTAAGAAAGAATATGCTCAGGGTATGCTCCAGGAATTCTGAAGATGCCTCATAAAATTCAGAAAACGGTAATTTTGTTTCAAGGCATCTGCTCGATAAGCCATTGAAATTTCATTAGATTACTTGGATATACTCATCGAAGAATGCTTAGAGGAGTTTTTTCGACCATTGCTGGAGGCACGCTATTCTTGGACAAATTCAATACAAGAAGGAATTCTCTAACAATTTTTAGAGAAACCTTGAGGCGTGATTAGCATAAGAATTTTGCTAATCACGCCTCAAGGTTTCTCTAAAAATTGTTAGAGAATTCCTTCTTGTATTGAATTGAGAAAGCTTTGAGTTTGGGTTGCGGAGCTCCTAGGAGAAATCTTAGAAGAGTTCTCGAAGAAGCATTGGAGGAAAACCTTGCTAAAACGTTTAATAATTTCAAGAGGAATTTCTGACACAAAATGACACATCTCTGTTTAATTCTGTGAAGCAATTCAAAAGCTATACAAACTAACTTGAGTTCAACAATTCCGTGTGCCCAATATTTTTTTTTAACAAACTCTCGGCAAAAAAAACGTTTGTTAGTTGATTTTTGCAAAATATTTCCAGAATCTCAGCAAAAAAATAACCCACTGAGCGCTCGACGGTGTCAATTTTGATAAAAAGTTCTGAAAAATGCCAAGACTGGCTAAGAACACTGTTTATAAATACAAGGCAGTCTCTTTACTTGATTGTAAACATGTAAACATTGCTATCGTAGCATACACGATCTGGATCACTAGGTCATTTTCTCAACAAATTTGTTAGAGGTGGATAGGAATGACGTCGTCAAGTATCTGTCAATTTACGGAATATAAATTGTGGCTAAGAACATGAATATGAACAACAACAACAACAATAACATGATCTGAGCAAATGCATCTCTGGTGTATACATCATGCGAATAGTCGGATATGTATCTTCCTGTACAAATTTCATTTTTGTTCAAATTAATCAATTTCAGTGGACTGGAATTTTTCTGGAAAACGACTGGAAGGTCAGGGAAAGTCAGGGAATTTTATTTTACAAATTGAGTCGACACCCTGTCATAAGATTCACCACATTCACATAGATTTGAATCCACAATATTAATACGATATAAATGATTGTTACAAATATAATTATTAAAAATCAATCGCGAAAATGAACAAATAAAGTTTCTGGTTCCTGGTATATTTCTAAACCAAGGAAAATGACTGACTTTTGGACAAATTGAATGACACCATCTTCCTTTATCACTGGAGTTCCAACAAGTTTGCCAACTATCAAGGGAATGTATTTTCAGTTTAGGATAATGCTCAGAAGGAAAAATATCACGATCATAAGTTATACCCCGAACAACATCAAGTTTAGCCAATGAATCAGCCTGCTCATTACCGTATATTCTACAATGAGCAGGGATCCACACAAATTTAATAATAAATCCTTGACTATGCAATGTAAATAATATTTTTTTCATCATAAATAAAACATGATGAATTTTGAAATTGAAAAAGATGGTACTCAAAGCACGAAGGTGGTTACATACAATGTAAACATTTGGTGGACAATCCTTTATCAAATTACAAGCAAAGTATAAAGCAATTAATTCTGCAATGAATATGGAGCAAGGAGATTTTAGTTTGAAAAAATGAGCCAAAAATTCATTGTATACTCCAAAACCCGCGATACCTTGAGCTAAGGATCCATCCGTGAAATAAAATTGTGCAGAAGTAATTCTACCAAATTTACGCATAAATAAAATATTGGCAAAAGAAGAATAAAGATGGTTTGGAATTTGTTTCAGCTCATGGAACAGAGAAAAGTCAATCAAAGGTTGAAAAGTGTGAATATTAATTTCAGAATCATAAAAACTATTAAATGAAATTGGTACTATATTTTCAGATGAGCAATGAATGTAAGATTCCAATATTTTGCTCGTTGGGTTAATTTCGAATAAAGACTTCAAAATATTGATAATTGGATAATTATTTGATAAACAATTCATCAAAAATTTCTATTGAGTTCTTGAAAACGAATTTTAAGTGGTACGACACCAGCCAGTACTTTTGTTGATTGAGTATGAGTTGAATTCATAAGTTTCAAACAAATTCTCAAACAACGAAATTGTATTTTTTCAAGTTTGATAAAGTGTGTTTGTGCAGCACTTCGAAAAGTGAAACAACCATATTCCATGACTGAACGAATAGTAGTTTTGTAAAGTGTAATTAAATCAGATGGATTACCACCCCATAAAGTACCTGTAATAGTACGGAGAAAATTTATTCGTTTCGAACATGTTTTTTGAATTTGTTTAATATGAATGTTCCAATTTAATTTAGGGTCAAACCATATGCTAAGATATTTAAATTCATCAACTTGTTAAATTTCGATTCTATTAAGATATAAATTAATGGAAATGTTCGAATGTTTTCTCGAAAAGATCATATATTTTGTTTTTTAAACAGAAAATGAAAATCCATTCTCTTGTGCCCATGAATCAATGTTATCTAAGGCACATTGCATAAAACGACTAATGACTTCTCTATTTTTGCCACTTGTAGAAATAACATTATCATCTGCAAATTGAAGCAAATAACAACCATTAGGAATTATTGATGCCATGTCGCTGGTTAATAAATTGTATAAAAATGGACTTAAACATGACCCTTGTTGGAGTCCGAAATAACTATGTCTTAATTATTTTGATTCTCCATTATGAGAAAAGGCCATAATTTTGAAAGGAAATAAATTACATATGAAATTAGAAAACATACTGGGAATTTTGAAATTATCCATCTTTTCAAATAATAAATCAATTAGAACAGAATCATAGGCTCCAGAAACATCAAGAAAAGTAGAAACTAAGTCTAAGTGCTAAATTGAATTCGGCTAATGAAAACGGACAACAAAGATCTGGAAAATAATTTATTGGACTATTTTTAAATTTAATGGAACGTGGGACAAAATCAGGACAAATTTTTTAAGCAAACTCATGTATCCATTTTTCTGAATACTCTAAAACAGTAGAAATGCTGGGATCATAATTTCTTAAATTTCTGGCAACATCCCACAATGTAGATAAAAAAGTTTCTCAATCTAAATTTTGAATAAAATTTTTCCAATAATTTCTCTTTTTGGATTTAGTTAGTCTTATGAATTGTGCTTCAGTTTTACAGTATGTAAAATAATGATTTTTGGAGCCTGATTTACAAAATAATTTAAAAGCATCAGATTTAGTTTTTGAAGCAATGAAACATTCATTTCCCACCAGAAAGAAGGGCGATTTTTTTTAATAAATCGTGAAACTTTTTTTTTATTTTGAGATTTGAATAAACAATCAATTAATTATTTTGAAAAATTATTGTAATTGTCGATTGGAGATACCGTATCAATAAAATGAATTAATGAAAGATCGGAAAATTTTGTCCAATTTACATTTTCACATAGATTAGGAACATTAGAATCATGGACTGATTTATCACGAATAGGATTTTGAATTTCTATTGAAGAGTTCTGTTTGATCTTTCGACCTTGACACTTGCTTTTCCCGGGGCAAGCGACGAGGGCAGGATCAAACATGTCGCGCGTCGGTCTCGTAAGTGAAAAAGTGGCGTGATCGGTGAGTTCGGTTGAAGAAAGTGAAAAAGTGCCGCGATCGGTTAGTTCTGTTTGATCTTTCGACCTTGACACTTGCTTTTCCCGAGGCAAGCGACGAGGGCAGGATCAAACATGTCGCGCGTCGGTCTCGTAAGTGAAAAAGTGGCGTGATCGATGAGTTCGGTTGAAGAAAGTGAAAAAGTGCCGCGATCGGTTAGTTCTGTTTGATCTTTCGACCTTGACACTTGCTTTTCCCGGGGCAAGCGACGAGGGCAGGATCAAACATGTCGCGCGTCGGTCTCGTAAGTGAAAAAGTGGCGTGATCGGTAAGTTCGGTTGGAGTAACTGAAAAAGTGCCGCGATCGGTTAGTTCTGTTTGATCCTTCGACCTTGACGCTTGCTCCTGGGCAGTGCGTCAAGAAAGCCCGAACAGTTTTTTTTTTTATTCTTTTTGGATCGCGCGCTTATTTTTTTTTTTTCCTGAGTGCTTTTTTATAGCCGAGCAAACGAGTGAAGCCGAAAGTGGATTGTGGCTGCTCAGTCAAGGATAACGGATCAATTGGTGAGCTCGTTTCATGCTACTATTTCTAATCTATAAAATATGTATGACTGCACATTCATTCGTTACAATGGTGGGATGTAAATATGATTTTTCAACAAACTATGGATGGTTCGTCACTGTGAGTGTCGACACAAACTCTGATTCATGATTTATTTATGTTCAACTTTTTTTTTTCCAGAACACCTCTTATATACCTTTATTTTTGTAATTAAAAAAACTTTGAATGGTTCGACACTACAAGTGTAGACTTGCGAAAGGTTCACTTTATTCAACAAACTTTGGATGGTTCGCCACTGTAAGTGTCGGCATAAGAATAAGAGTGTTCTATGATGTCCCAACCAATCGAGTTTTTTGTTTCTTTTCAAATGAGTAAAATATAATAACACATGCGTTCGTCCTGACAGCTGTAGGAATGTTACATTTAGGTATTTGTTCAACAAACTTTGAATGGTTCGTCACCTCAAGTGTCGGCATAATTTTCCTCTACATAGAAATTGTTCATATCAAATGAAAATATTATATTTACGTATAAGCATGTTTATATCTCACAAATCATTGTTTATTATGGTCTAATCGCTTATCAAAGTGAATCCTATGACCCAACGATCCTCCCCATTAACAAACATCCCTCCCAGTAACCTTTGTGGAGATGCAGAGGCAAACACGGTCTCCAAAAAGCAAAGGTTACACACTAACATTCCTTCCCCCAATCCCACCTGACTGCAAGGACGTGGCCGGCGCCGTTATTGACCCTGTATAAATAGAGGCACTGAATTATGCACACTGAAGAAGATTATGGCCAATCCCAGCCGAACTTCTAGTTGATTCTTTGTGCATTTTCACTGACTTCGGTCAATCACGGAATAGCAACCATTGATATGTGTAGTCAGTCTAAGCTAAGCTAATAGGATTTTGAATTTCTATTGAAATTGGCAAATGATCACTACCATTAGGATCGTCAATAGTTTTCCATGAAGATTTCATAGACAAGCTATTAGAGCATAGCGATAAGTCAATACATGAATGATGATTTGGTGGTACAACAATCCTAGTAATAGATCCATCATTTAGGATATGTAAGTTTAAATCATCAATCAAATACATAATCAACGAACCTCTACCATCAGTTTTCTCACTATCCTATGCAAAATTGTGTGCATTGAAATCGCCTAATATATAAAATGGAGGAGGTACTTCATTCAATATACTTTTAATTTGGGATAAAGAAAAAGATACATTTGGAGGAATATAAAAACAAATAATTGAAAACTCACTCTTTTCTTTTTTAATAGAAATAGCAACATATTCAACTTGTGAATGCATTGATAAATCCAAATATTTAAACTCTATATCATCACGAATTCCAATAAAAACTCCTCCATATGAAGAATCTCTATCTTTTCGAATTATATTAAATTTTGAAACACGAAATAATTTGGATGGCTCTAACCAATTTTCGTTTAAACAAAACAAATCTATATTATAACCGCTTATCACAGCTTTCAATCCATCAATTTTTGGAATAATGCTTCGACAATTCCATTGTAGAACGTTCAAATTATTAATATTTATTGAAGCCATTAGAAAGAGAAAAATGAAGATTATAGAGGGCCGAAAGAATTCAATTTATTTAAAAAAGTAGTCAATATAGGTAAAAATAATTTAATTATTTTTTTTTTCCAAAAATCGCTCAATCCCAAAAATTCTACTATTTCTTCTAAAATGTTCAAAACTGAACTACCAGTATCTTCTTTTATTTTTTCCTCTGAAAAATTATTTGAATTTTGATTTTTACTGTTAGAAGTTGGATCAGTCTCTATTTTACGAAATCCAGGAATATTTTCAGAAGAAACAGTATCATTTAAGGTTGGAAAGCTTATATCAATAGAAGTAGATAGTTGAGGTTCGAAGCATTGATTATGATTGTTAGAAGTTTTAATGTTAATTCTTTTTCTTTTACTAGGAGGTTTGTACACATAATTACCAAAATTTTCTTGGTCTACTTTACCATCATCATCTGGCAAAATTTCAAAAGTATTTGTAGAAGCAATGTTATCAGTGGATCTCATTACTTCAGCATAAGACAAAGAATTTTTATTTTTAATTTTTTGATTAAATTCTGATTGATTTTCAATGTAAACAGCACGTTCTTTTAAAGAATTGTGTTTCTGTTTACAATAAATACAAACATTCGATACATTTTTACAGTGGATTAAGAATGAAATTCACCACACTTGAAACATTTTTGTTTATTTGAACAAAAATTTGAAGTGTGACCAAAGAGAAGGCATCGATCAAAATGCATGAGCTTTGGGTAATAAAGTCTCACGCGAAAAATTACATTATCAACATTTACGTAGTCTGGAAGTACAGATCCAGAAAACGTAATCTTGATACAGTTTGAGTGAACATAATTGGAAACATTTCCATCAATAAATAATTTTGATAAACGAACACAATCCAAAATCTCGACAGGAGAAATAGATTTGTTCCTAATAAACCCTGAACCATGATTCCTAATGTCATCACAGTCTAATGATTCATCATATATAATTCCATTTATTTCGCATGACTCACAAGGAGCATACACACGATAGGAATTAAAAAATAATTTGGATTCCAAGAGAGCGTTAGCTTCATCTCGTGATCCAAAAACTATTCTCAATTTGTCCAAAGAAATTTTTTGATTTCCTTCACAGATTAATATTTTTTATAAATCTCAGATGAAATCAGTAAAACATTGATGGGTTTCTCTTTGTTTCGAAAAAATACGACAAAAGGCCCAGAAAAACTAGAAGGGTTTACCTTTACACGGAAAGGTTTGGTCGAAGAAGAGGATTCAGAACAATTATTATTTTCTTTGGGTTCTCCCTCATCTCCGTCAGTTTCCAAAATGAAAACCTAATTCAAAAAGAAATAACTAGGACTACCAAGTGAAAAAGAAGAATAAAAGAAATAAATAATTAAGATAAAACTATACTCAAGGTTGAACGGAACGTCTGAAAACAACAAAAGCGACGAAAACTTGAATCCAAATGCTTGAATTGAAACTCTTGAACGGCAACTAAGGATAGAGCTTCAATCAACTTCGGCGACACCAACAACAGCAACGTTGACGGCTGGAATCACCAACACCTTCTATCTATTGCAAAGCCTCGGAGTTGAAAATCAGTTGAAAGTAGAAAAAAATGACAAGCGCAGAAAAAAGACCTGTAGCCCGGTCAAGGCCTACATACCGAAGATATTTTTTTTTTCTAATTAAATTGTTCCAAATATTTTTTTTTTGTCATTTGAATCATGAAAAAAAAATACCTAGGGACAGTATGAGGCCACGCTACGGCTCTGGTACAATATCAAAATATGGTATGCTATAGACTGGTATTAGTTACGATTTTTTGCTCGGGTAACTATACATAACGTGCTCAAGGGAGAAGAAGCAGAAGCGGCAACGGACTCGGTAAATCCCAACAACCAAATCGCATACGCCAGAGTTTACAGATTATAACGTAATAAAAGCAGTACAAGACTAATGAAATCCAGTGATATTATCCTGGCTGCCATCCTACTGTGAAATGTTGGGTGCTTACCTTAAGCTCCCCACCACGACACTGATATCCCGGTACATATTCTGACCACACGCTTAGCACCGCACCAAATGAATGACGAAAGATGCGAGCGTGCCAGTAGTCGTCGAGAGAAAGGCCAAAATGCAAAAAGCGTCCCGAAAACGAGAACCAAAGCGGAAAAAGCCCACGTTGACCCCACGTCAAACCAGATTTGTACGATGATGCATGTGTGCAGACGAGCGCGAGCGAATGAGGACCGGTATAGGGCAGACGGGGCAAGATGTGCACCCCAAAGATGTGCTAGATTTAAGCATACTTAACAAATATATCTAATATAAACTAATATGAAATTATGTCTAATATAATATACTAATAAAATATAATGCTGTTTGAAAGCGCGCACAATTTTAATTTAGGACTCACTAGTCCAATTGATAATCAATTTACTCAGGAAACCGTCAAAACTACTGCATAAGCTTCTAGATATCGTCCAATCAGCTTTCTTTCTTCCACCAGTAAACTTTTTGAATAGGACATTTTGAACAGAATGATGAACCACATGTAGGAAAAACCATTTTTTTTTTTACATTGAACCGTTCGGATTCTGACATGGAAATTCGACCACTCACCAACTTTTACGCGCAACAAATTTGATTTGTTTCCAAAAATCTGAAGGCTATTCTACTGGTCTACTCTTCTAGACATAGAAAAAGCATTCGACAGTGTTGGCATTAAGGCTTGATTGTAAAATTAGAAAATTTTAATTTTCCTACATACATTGTTAGAATCGTACATTTCAGGTTATTTATCAGTACTCCAAGTTCGACAGATTTCCTTTAAGAATTGATGTACCTCAAGGCAACATTTTATGACCAATGTATACAATATTTTCGCATCTGACGTACCTGAATTACCAGGCGTTGATGGTTCAATTAATATATTAATATTATTCATAAGAATCACAAAAATTGAAAAACTCTGATAGAATCTCACAAACAAAGAGTGCTGATTTTGCTCTAGGTGGCCATCTTGCCCCGCCTACCCCCTATGTAAATGTATTTTGCAGAGTGCTGCCGCAGTTATTATAGGGAGTCCCGGAGTCACACTTTGGTTATGCTGCACAATAAAACAGAGAGTCACACAAAAATAAATAAATGCATAACACGGTTTGCGCGCGCGATTTACATTAGGGGAGGTGTGGAATGGTTGCAGTAGTGCAGCGTTCTTCTCCATGTAACGCCAAGGCCTCAATGGCTGGCTAATCCCTAGAGCGATGTGGTTGCCCTTTTAGGCGGCCGTATAAGTTCGAGAATAGCCTTGCGTGTCGATAGAGTGGCCTGTTGGGCATTTGTTGGTTGGTTTGACTTTATTAACGAGATTTTTAGCCCTGGGCTAGTTCATCTCGGGACCAACGGCTTTACTTCCCTTCCGAAGGAAGTCGTCACTATAACTTTTTACGTCATAAGTGACTATGTCGGGGATGGGATTCGATCCCAGGTCCTCGGCGTGAGAGGCGAGTGTTCTAACCACTACACCAGGTCCGTCCCCTGTTGGGCATTTGTCCTTTTCTGACTGATTATTCAAAAAGACCATGAAAAATTGCAAATTCCTGCCCTAAAATCTGTGAGAATGATTTGTTTAAGAATTATACTTCTTCTTCTTGGCATTACATCCTCACTGGGAACAGAACCTGCTACTCAGCACAGTGTTCAATGAGCACTTCCAAAGTTATTAACTTATTAACTGAAACCTCCCTTTGCCAAAGTTGCCATTTTCGCATTCGTATATCGTGTGACAGGTACGATTGTACTCTATGCCCTGGGAAGTCAAGAAAATTGCCATTACGAAAAGATCCTGGACCGACCGGGAATCGAACCCAGACACTTCAGCATGGCTTTGCTTTGTAGCCGCGGACTCTAACCACTTGGCTAAGGAAGGCCCTGTGAGATAAGTGAGTTTGATATATTTGTAGCTCAATAGCACCTCCTAGTTGTAGAATGTTGAACTTAGCAAACACGTACACTTGGAACAAAATACCGACTTCGGTTATTCGTTTACCGAAATCTCAACAGCTGAGCGGTCGGTAATTGGTTCGGTAAACGAAAACATTACCGAAACATAAACTAGAGTAAAAGCGGCAGCTGTCAAATTTTCTGACTAACCGGACATACCGAAAAAAAAAACAACCGCCCAACAATTTATGGTTTCATATATTTGTAATGATATAAATTCAATGTGGTCTGATGTAGTCTTTTCTGGTTTTCAACGTCATTGTGCATTTTGAAATGAACGGGCCATGAGTAGGCGCAGAATCTTGCATGAGAGTTCAATGCTTACTAGGTTCTCGTGCAAAATTAGAACGCGTTCAGTTTAAAATGCATCACTGATTTCTTTCACCCTACCTGACTACATGACCGCTTCTATTTTGCACAATACATATTTATAAAAAAATGTAAAATTACCATCAGCACACGACTTTTTATCAGAGATGCATTTTGAACGCTCATGTTCTGTGAGCGTTCACAATTGTTCTTCTGATTGCGCTCGTGTTCGTGTTCAGTTTTTTGAACAAATGCTCGGTCACTAGTTTTGGAACACGAAGTCGCCTTAGCGTTCAACCATACAATATACCAAGTTTTGAGTACAGCGTGGATCCGTTGGTCGGGTCACGACTGCCTCAGAACAATCGACCAGATCTTTTCCGTGCGGCAAATCCTCCAGAAATGCCGCGAGTACCAGGTCCCTACGTATCATTTGTTCATCGATTTCAAGGCGGCATACGATAGTATCGACCGCGTAGAGCTATGGAAAATCATGGACGAGAACAGCTTTCTCAGGAAGCTCACAAGATTGATCAGAGCAACGATGAACGGTGTGCAAAACTGCGTGAAAATCTCGGGCGAATACTCCAGTTCGTTCGTGTCTCGGCGGGGACTACGACAGGGCGATGGACTTTCGTGCCTGTTGTTCAATATTGCGCTTGAAGGTATTATGCGGAGAGCCGGACTTAACAGTCGAGGCACGATTTTCACGAGATCACGAGACAATTTGTTTGCTTCGCGGACGACATGGATATTATTGGGAGAAGATTTGAAACGGTGGCAGATTTGTTCACCCGCCTAAAACGCGAAGCAACAAGAGTCGGGCTAATGGTGAATGCGTCGAAAACAAAGTACATGCTAGTTGGCGGAACTGAACGCGACAGGGCCCGCCTAGGAAGCAGTGTCACGATAGACAGGGATACCTTCGAGGTGGTGGACGAGTTCGTCTACCTCGGATCCTTGTTGACGGCTGACAACAACGTTAGTCGCGAAATACGAAGGCGCATCACGGTAGGTACAACAAGGTAGGCTATTCCCACGTGTAAACAACGGTTTTCAATCAAAACATGTGTCGTCATTCCTATCGTCAAGCATGAGGCTTACAGGATAGTAAAAGAGAGCAAGCCTTGCTTTCTTTTGCACTCGTTCGAGTTTGCGATAGGAATGACGTCACTGCCAAATGTCATTTTTCGGAGTGTAATACCTTGCTTCTTTTTACCGTGAAGGTGCATCATCAGTGGAAGTCGTGCTTATTATGGGCTCCAGAAGAAACTGCGGTCAAGAAAGATTCACCCCCGGACCAAATGCACGATGTACAAAACGCTCATTAGACCGGTAGTCCCCTACGGGTATGAGACGTGGACTGTGCTCGAGGAGGACTTGCAAGCTCTTGGGGTTTTCGAACGCCGAGTGAACCACGAGCTCGCTCAACTCTACGGCGAACCCAGTATCGTGAAGGTAGCTAAAACTGGAAGGATACGCTAGGCAGGGCATGTTGCAAGAATGCCGGACAACAACCCTGTAAAGATGGTGTTCGCTACGAATCCGGTCGGAACAAGAAGGCGTGGGGCGCAGCGAGCTAGGTGGATTGGACCAGGTGCACCAGGACCTGGAGAGCGTGGGTCGCAGTCGAGGAGGAAGAGAAGCGGCCATGAACCGAGTGGATTGGCGAAATGTTGTTGGCGAGGTTTTATCAAGCTAATTGATGTTAAACCAAATAAATAAAATAATAAAGTAGACATGATGTCACGATTAGAGGGGTTCCAATAAACTGATTATCTAATGCTCATGGTAGATAAAAATTGAACTGTCAAAAACATTGAGAATATTCAAGCAAAATGTAACAAATATATAAAATGTCTTTATCCACAATTAACAGAAAACCTAAAGTTTTTCTTAGGCGGCGTCCATTTATTACGTTACGCCAAAATTTGAAATGTTTTTGGGGGTATTTCTGAATATCCTAATATACGAAATACAGCCAAGATATGAAAAGAAACACTTCAAACTTCGAATTAATCTCAAGGAACGTTTAATTTGTGTTATTTTCTCATACTTTTCAAGACCATTCCCCAAGGGTTTCTTGTCCTGTCCCTATCGATCCTACTTTTCCACCCACTATAAACAGTTCGATTTGTCCAATTGATTATCTGTTGCACAAAACGTCCGAGGCGAAAATTAATCAAACCGGAAAAGTCCTGATTTAGCTTTTGTACCCCCTTCGAATTAATTTTCCCGATGCTCCTCGCGTGCCCTTACTGAAGGTGACGTATTTAATTAATTGGTTTTTACAAAACCCGACAGCATAAATAGCAGCAAGAACAGCATGTTTCTGCTCCTGCTACCGGTGTGCTCGATGATGGTTTTATTATGTTTTTATTTTTATGTTTCGTTCACTTTCTCCCACTATTTGTGAGGGCCAACGAAGGAGGAGTCCGGGTCGGTCGGTATTCGAAGCATTTTCATTCGAAGGCAGAAAAACCCAAGGATAATTCTCGTATTTTCCCGGCTTCCACTAGAGAAAGCACATGAAAAAATGCACTTCTCTTGTTTTGTGTTATTATCTTCGTTTTCCTCCCATTTTACCGTTGTAGAGTAGGTAAAAGTTGTTGCCTTGAATTGGTTTGGTAGAACGAACATCATTCCCGATCCATTCGGTGGATATCCGCCTCAGCTGTGGATGGAAGCGCAATAGGAATTTGTACACTACAAGCACTGATCCAGTAGTAGCTCATCGAGCTCGAGCATGGGCAAAGCTAGGATTTCCTCCAGGGGGCGAACGACCTCAAAAAGGTTATTCACCAAGTTTTGTATGTGTATGTGTTCACAATACACCTCCTTTTAAACGGCAGGGCAAGGTTATTCAACAATTTCTCACAAAATGATAATTATTGACATTTTCAGCACCCTTTTTTTATTATTATAGCACGCTATGTCTAAACCAGCAGATTATGAAGATCGCATGTACCGTCAAACGGGGTATCTTGCAACAGGGGTGAAACTTGCAACACTTCGACATGTAACCGAATTGTCGTTTCGTTCAACATTGAATTAAATTATTATAATTTATTCTGCCATTTATTGACCTGAGGTATACAACATAAGATTTTGGCGAGGGTTTGGGCATTGTTTCTTATTTGGTTGGTTTTATGGAAGTGAAAATTATATTACACATGGTAGTGTATGAAACTAATGCTGAAAAACGCTCATCGTACCACACAAACGGTAGAAATGTGTCATTCGAGTCATTTGCTATCAGCTACAGTACTTAGTAGTGTACAAACTGACAATATAAAAGTTTTGATAACACTGCGGAACACGTTTTTGTCTCCAGCATCAAAATACCTCTATTTATTAATTTAAGGGTTGCTGAATCCATAGCCGTTTACAGAAATATCATAGCACGTCTAGTTTTTGTGATATTGGTTGTTGAAAATGAAAAAAATGACTATTTCAGCCAACTTGCATGCAAGTTTGCCAGCTTGAAAGGCAATTTATTTGCTTAATTTGCCACAGAATTCAAACTTTATGTGTATAACAATACTTATAATTAAAGTTTATAATATTTTTGATGCGGAAAAGTTATTTTTTGATGGTTTAGAAAAGTATTGTATTTTGCCATACAATAGAAACTAAGAATTTTGTATGGAGACTGCAAGCATGTTGAAAAATATCGGTTTAATCTAAATTAAATCGTGAAATTTTAACCAAAACACATCTAAAACGAAAGTTTAAGTCCTTTTTTGCATGCTTGGTGGATAAGATCACAAAAAAGTTTGATAAAATATACTTCAAATTTTAGGTAAACATCAATAAAACCAATGTTTTATACAACTTTAACGACCTGTAGCTAAAAATTGTAACGTGCTGGGAAATTTCTGAGAACGGCATCAGATCCAGTAACCCCAAATCTACTAGAGACACATAATTTGATCCTTGAGGCACGCAAAAATGTAATTTTTGTTGCGCTGTGTAATTTGATGCTTAAACACTATAAAAATTCAAATACGATTTTGACTACTCTGGGGTAACTTGCAACAGAAATTTTGATCACAATTGTTTGATATTTCTTGCCGTTTGTCATCGAAAACACATGAAAAGGCAAAATTGAGCATATATTTGTTTAGTAATATTAAAATGTTTGTTCTTCAATGCACGTTTGGTACTGGATATTAAAAAATCGCATTATTTTTAGATTCAGTTCTATTTTTTTTTTCGTAAAATAATGAATAATTTTAAAAAATAGCTTGCAAATCCGCTATTAGGAACTTTCTGCAATCAATATAATGGAAGTTGTGTCAAAACACCAACATAGACAATTTAATGGCTTAATATCAATGTGTGTTAATATACGTCGCTTTGATTTAAATATGTATAAAAAATAAGTTATGTGTAGTAAAACCTAAAATACCATTGTATTTGTAGAAAAATTGAATTCAAAAGTTTTAATGGCTTTCCAATAACTGTCAAGACTCATGATATGGTATAATTTCCCCGTGTGGATGCCAATGAAGTTTTCAATCGAATCGGTTTAATACTCGTAATTCAATCAATAATAATTAGTTTTCTAACAAAAGAGCAGCCTGCTTCTGATTATTGTCATGCTATTACTGCAGAAAATTATTAAATGATCAAAATGACACGAAATAGGATAAGTTTTCAATAGTGTACTTTAGGTAGTACTGTGTGGTGCATGTTACCCCACATCAGGGGTAGCATTAAAAATGCATATTTTTCATCTCTCCTGATCCTACAAAACCAAATAATGTTAAAATTATTACCGCGTGGTATTTTTCACGTGGCGATTAGAGTAACAGATAGTTTTTGGCTCATCTGAATCCTCAAATTTTTCATCCATATAGCTTTGAAGTTGAAAACTGTTGCAAGTTACCTTGTTTGACGGTACCTCGGATTTTTTTCCGCTAGGGATCAATATTTGGTCTATAATTTCATAATCGAAAGGTTTTAAAATATTCTATCGGTGAATTTTTTTCCATACATTTAGTATGGGCTGAAATGCGTAGGATAATATGATTTTCATGGACTGTATATGAAAAAATAGCTAAAAAGTGGAAAACATCAAAATTTTACCGATGGAATATTTCAAAACCTTCCTATTATGAAAATATAATCCAAATACTGAACTCTTGTGGAAAAAATCCAAGGTAGATTCAATTTTAATAATCTGCTGGTTTGGACATAGCGTGTATCGATGAAGCTTGAGCTTGATTGGCCGCCCGTGGTTGCTACTCCAGTATCGCCAGATCAGCTGCACTTACACAAGGAACCAGATGATTGCTTGGGATTAACAGGCACCCTCAGTGTATAAGTGCTGGTGATCTTCTATTTTTAGGCAATAATGGTGCCTGCCACGTCAGAATGCTGACCAATGAGGTGAAGGGGAAGGAATTGATGATGCATTCAACAATCAAGACACTTAACAACCACTATCAATATAACCGCCAACCTGGGAGGGAGAAACCGATACGAAATTTATGCACATCAAGGTGAGCCGAAATTCTGCTGTCACGAACTGTTACTGTGAGCCCAGATCTTAAACAATGAACAAACATGATAAAAGCGCGTAATTGATCAAAACATATTTTTGCATTTTATCAAATATGACAAAACATCAATTGAAAAGCTATTCATGCTTGTTCAAAAGTAATGTCACAATAGCACCTTTTATTCTGATTGAATATAAAGTACTCAAATACTCATCATATTACATTTTCCAATAAAAACGAAAATTAAATGCATAAAAAAACTTTGGCCCTTTTTCCTCATTTGTCCAGATTGATCGCAGGTACACAACAAAAGAAAACTAGCGATTTTCATAGAGTCTGCCTTGATTGGCGTTGGCAAGCTGGAGATTTCTTGCAGTTTGAAATAACTTTGTCTCATATTTTGTGTGTAGTATCGGTGTCTCCCTCCCAGCCGCCAACCTAGCAAGGAAAAGAAATCTTTGACATCGTCTTCTTGTGAAAAATCTCACCGCGTTTGATTTTTCCGCATTTGATATTTCTCTTTTCAAATCGACGTAAGTAATTTCCATACAGTTTTGAGAAAATTAATTCAGAAGAATCACAACCTGTCTTCTAAAACTGTTTTAAAATGAATCACCTTTTTCACATTTTTTCGCCGTGTACATTGCTTAAATTTTGCATACAATATACAATATACAATATACATACAATATTGCATACAAATTTTGTATTTCAAACGCACACAGCAATAATTTGTGAATGAACTTTTCTCTTCTTACATGTAATGTAACGGTAATGTAATCTCCATCCTGTAGTGGCGGAGCGAAGATGCTACTTTCGGTGAAATAGTGAAAAGAATAGTTATTTCACATCCATCAGTGGAAATATATAAATCCGTTTTATAGTTAAAACGGTGAATTTTAATTCAATGTTAAACCATATAAAATAAGTTAGTTTGAACACGATATAATAGTTATTCAACCCAGACTTACGCTGCAGATGCAGCAGTTTCGGTCAATTCTCAGTTGGGCGGCAAACGGCAAAAAGAAATTCCCCAGTTTTTCTGTTGCTCGTCGCGCTGATACCGGAATAAGCTCAAGTTTTTGAGTACGTGCTGTTTGTCGTATGTAAATAAACATTCGATCTGAGAACGCATTTGAGTGAAGTCACTGGAAAGCGCACACAGTAAAATAAGTTGCCAGAATAATTAAATGTTTTGTTATTGAGGAACTTGTTGCCAGTTCTCTTTGCGCAACTCTCCATTCATAGACTTTGCACTGCGTCAACGTCAGTTTATGCGGGAGGGGTGAACTGCCCATAAAAGCATAACTGTCCCATATTGATTTTCGAACCAACACCTTTTTTTGTCGCAACAGCCATGTTTTAATATGTATTTTACTATGCACATAAAAATTTACACACTTTGTTTGAAAATGTTGTGAAAAAATATGAAGTAGATGCAGTCCCATATTGAAAAATAAAGGCATAACAGTGTCTATATGAACTTTCAACCGAAATATCCAATGCGAAACATGAATTGTGTTCAAGTTTATATTTTTTGATGATAAATAGAAGAAATCATGAACATTTGTATGAGAACTCAAACTTCAAACTTTGAGCGGTGTTTTCTCAATGCCTACTTTTTCAATATGGGACAGTTATGCCTTTATGGGCAGGGAAAGGGTGGGGTAATTTTTATGGCAGAGAGGCTTGCTGGTTTGGTTAGCAGACTGCCTATGTATCAGGCGTAAAGGAAGGCATGCTAAAATGATGAACGAATGGAAGCGCATGGAAACGGTTTATTTCTGTCCGTCTCTGGTTCTAGCAAATGCTATGAACTGTGATAGATACATCAACTGTCATATATTAAGAGTGGTAGATAGAAGCAAGTGAAAGATACAACTACAAAGTACGAGGAATGGGACGGGCCTGGGATTGAACCCATGACCTTCTGCTTATGAAGCAAAAGCGGTAGCTATTAGACCACCAACTCCGTCCCATAGCGTGTATCGGTGAAGTGCAATAAATCAATAATAGCTGAAATATTAGTTTGGGTAGTTCAGTAAACCTCAATCAATACAGCGTAGGGCCTGGTCAACCCTGGACAAAACAAAGTGGATGCAGACATTTTACACATGTGTTACATTCGGCTTGTACTGCCTCAATGTGATGTTTGAAAGTCAAATTTTTATCTCGCATGAGTCTTCATCAGACCAATTTATTGACAACAAGTAAACTTGAAGGTTTCGAATAGAGTTTTTGGTTTATGTGGAATGTTATTAGTTACAGGAATTATGAGAAATCCTCCATTTTTGCAAGAATGAAGAAAACATACCCAAACTTTTTTTGAAATCTTCTACAGATTACAAGCAAGCTTCGTCCTTTGGCGTCCTCCACAAACAATGACTTATGACGCCTCTGGGGTAACTCAGATTATTCAGATGTGGAAATTTTATATAATATTGGTCCCAGAATGCTGCATTGAAGAATACCAGTTCTTACAAGTAGTCTTTCAGTCTTGGAGTTCTGTTAGTTACCATTAAGTTTACGATTTTTCAGATAACTTTATTCTAATTAATCTAGCAATGTATACTGGAAATTTAGAGTTTTTTTAATTTAACAATCGTACCTTCAGGCCTTTGTATGGTCGCTATGGAAGACGTAAACCTTCCCAATGCCATTACAGTGGACAAAGTGTACTCTTTTTTTTTGAACTGCTCAAATTGTGTACATAGTGCACATACATTATTCATAGCCTCAGACAAGATATTTCTTCGGGGAGGGCCAGTGCATATAGCACTTAACACATGTGGCAGAAGTAGTCTAGGCAAACTGCTTCACTTATTCGACTTAAACAATGATACAAGGGATCATCCTCGGCAGGGCAAATCTTCTGCAGCCAACTCTTGGTCGGCGCGCCATAGGAGCTGCAATTCTAGCATAATGTGAGTGACAGCCGTAGTTACTGCATCCCAGCACTCGGCATCCGCACACATTCTCTAGATTATAATGTCGGGAGACGTGTCTCCTCCACATGTAGCGAGCATGCGATCTCTCACAACAACGAAAAGCGGGCAATCGAATACGACATGCTCCGCTGTTTCCTCCACACCAGCACAATGGGGGAACGCAGGAGATTCTGAGTGCCCGAACCTATGCAGGTACTGTCTATAGCAACCATGTCCTAACAGAAACTGCGTCAGGTGGAAGTGAACCCATGGTTTCTTTTATACCAATCTGACACATTTGGTACTGGCCGATGGATCCATCTATCCTTAGTGGATTTGTCCTATTCCTGCTGCCAATCTTTGACCGGTGCCTTTTTATACGCATTGCGAACTCCTCTGGTATTTCTTTGATTGAAGCAATTAACATCTTCCTTGATGATGAGCGTGATAGGCGTCTTCTCTGCCATGATGCATACGGACTCTATAGAAACCGTTCGGTATGCACTAGCTACTCTTAAGCACAATATACGTGCTTTCCAACCGCTTTAAGTTTCTGCTCGTTCTAAGCGATTTTGACCTTAGTATGGATAGCGCCACGCTTGCTGTTAGACATCATCCTCGATAGCACCGTTATAGCCGTAGATGCCCTTTTACAGACATATTCAACGTGGCTAAGGGACCGCTTGGACTCTATGGTGCAATCACCTACCGAGATAAGCGCCCGTTGCTCGGACCTCAATCTTGTGACGGGCCAGTCCTAGTTTCATATATTTCATCCATTCCTCAACTATGGAGATAGAGTGCGCTACTGTCAACTTTATTTCCTCCATAGATTCGCCATAGACCACTAGTGTCACCTGGTGGTTTCCCCGCCTTGATTCGCACCACCAGTACACCGGGGGTACAAATCTCCCAACTGTTGGGGAACGTACATACCTTTGGAACCGGCCTTCTGATATACGCACTAGCCTCCGCTCACCCGGTATTATGCTATAGCGAATCGATTTATGATCACTATGAGTATAACCGTCATCAACGCGCCAGTTTATGGTACCTATAAGGTTAGTACTACAGAACATCACGATGATAATCGATTCTGCACCATTTCTACGGAAGGTACTCACTGTACCCACATTTGACAGCTCTACATTAAATGCGGCTAGGAATTCCAACAATAGCTGATCTCTTTGGTTGGTGTAGCGGCTACCACGCTCCACTGCCCATGCATTAAAGTCACCAGCTATCATTACTGCCGGTTGCAGCGGCCCGCAATAGAATAAATCGTTAATTATTGCTATTGCAAGACCGTCATTTGAAAAAGAGACTACTTCTTGGGTTGGGTATCGTCCTGTCGACCCTATAGCTGCTAGCTGTTGAGACCTATCCGACACCCCGTTCCCGTTGTTGGCTGGTATGCGGTATGGGTCTGACAGTAACACGACGTCGGTTTTTGTTTCCGAGACTGACTGCCAAAGCAGCTGCTGGGATGCATCACAGTGATTTAAATTCAACTGTGTTATTTTTGTTTTGGCTGCTTTGATACTCCGCTTGTGCTCGGATTTTCTCGTTAAGCGCCTGTCTGCTCTGTCGATACATATTAGGCACTTAGCGATTTGCTTACAGTCGCTTACCCTATGGCCTTCGGTGCAGCATTTTCTGCACAGCTTATTTCTGTCGGGACTTCAGCATCATTTCACCAATCCTAGTACGACCTATGCTTCGCACATCTGCACCCAATGGCTACACGGAAAACCGAAACAACTCAAATTTAAGATAAAAAGTACTCAAAATGAAGTACTTCTTCAACACTACTAACTACTTATTTTTGAGTTATTTGATAGTTTTTGTCTCTGAAAGCGTTCAAATTTAATTTTGCTTTGCTTCGCCATCTGAGAAAGTACCCAAAAGCAAGTATTGATCCAGTACTTGGTTTTGGATGAAAATTTTAGTTGAGCGTCACAACAAGTTTGGTCGTCGGTTGAATGCAAGCGCGCTCCGGGTAAGTCATTTTTTTTACGTTTTCTAATTAAATTTCTATTATAATCACTTAATCTTCTATATTAAAAGATGCATAAAAACCTAGCTGCCACCCTGGGACGTAAGGATTGTTCAGGGATCATTGGTAAGTTTGTTATTTCATTTTATCTACGCCATGAGATATATAGCCTCAATCTTTCCCAACATAACAGCCTCCTAACGATGGTCGTAGTGGACGTAGAAATGTCCTGCTGGTAAACCCAAAACAACGGGAGCACTGCTCGGAAACGGAAGACCGGGAGCAGATTTGCACAACTGTGCCAGCATTCATCAAATGAAAATGTTACATTTTTTATATGGTTTTATTTAAGATCAAATATAATGTAGTTAGAGTAGTTGTGCATATGGTTTGGAAATAATTTAAAACAAAGAAATTATTTATTTCATTATTTAAAAAAAAAAACAGCTTCAACACAACTCTCGGTATTGAGTATTTTTGATTTAAAATACAGTTATTGCAATATAGTTAAACTCACTCAATTCAATGTATTAGGGAAATGACTCAGAATTGAGTACTTTACAAACAACTCAATCTTGAATCATTCCACTTAGCTGTCAAGATGAGTGAAAAAGACTTAATTTTGAGTTGTTTCGCTTCTTCGTGTATCTCACCTCCTTCGTTTTGATAACGAGGGCCTCGCCTACGTTTCGCTATTTTCGGTTTAGGATTTTCCTTCAGTGTAGGCATTAGAGTGGTTCAAAAAATAGTTTTTGCTCCACACCGCTCATTCGATTCTAGATCAAATTCTGAGTGTCCTCTCAAAATTTGAGCTCATTTGGATGAACACTGAGACTGCATAAGCCCTTCAAAGTTTATATGGGAATTACTATGAGAAAAGCAACCAATTAATTTAATCGATCATAGTGTTTGCCCATTCACTCTTGGGGATTAGAACTACGTTGATACTGTGATATACATTCATCAGCTACAACTTTGCCGAACACCGTTTTCGAATCGAATGCCTCAGTAATTAGTTATTGATTTATATCCAGTCACAAATTCTTCGAGTAGTGCTTCGTGAAGCCCAAGCAGGACAGTTCGATTTTGCGTCGTCAGATAGATTTTGCTCGCGGTTCCACGCGTGTTTTCGTCGCCGGAGAGTTTTTTTTTACGCGTATCGTTATTTTATACAATCCGATGACTCTGGAGGGATCGGTTTTGCTTTTTATTGGCGATTGAGCAAAAATATTACTGCACAATCGACATGCATTTCGCGAAATACTATTTATACTATAAATAAACTATTGTTTTCTCTTTTGATTGCCGGCATTCAAAAGATTAAATTGAAAACACTTAAACAACAAATGTTTATGGTCTATCGCCAGCTTTCTAGGCGAATCCTGACAATATACCTTCCCCAATCTCCAACTCGTAGCACTTATGAGGGTGTCGCTGAGTCGGTGGCCTCTCATTAAGTAAGTGCTACATCAACATTTCCTTCCCCTATCCCAAGCTACGGTAAAGATGGGCGTGGCCGGGAATAGTGATATTCATGCTTTTAGTAATCTTATTTATGATTTGAACAAGGTATATTCCCCTGCCTTGTTCCTGAAAGTAGTCAGGATGAGATTATTAAAAAGAAACATGAATGTTGTTAGTATCCAATCTACGAAGTATACCGTAACTACGCTAACGCTAACGCAGTCACAAATTCTTCAGCAGTGCTCATTTAACTTCTGAACAGGCAACATTGCTGCACCTGGCGCGAAAGATAGCACGCACTAATAAGCCATTTTACGAAGCAGGTGAAATGACAGGAGACCTGGGATTTTACAATCATCGTCGTTAGTTTTCGTGATGATGATGATTGATGACTGTGCGCATTTCGAGCGTAGCTTTTCATCCAGGCGAAAACTTAAATGGAGAAAAAATATTCAAATGTTTCTGTTCACAAAAGTGCTTTTTTATGTGCAATATGGGTAAAAAAGAGGTAGCTGATACAATAACTAGGTGTAATGTTGCAGTAACGAACATTTTTGGATCTCATTTTTGTCATTTTCTCCATGTCCTCGTTTGGTAAGATGAGGCGTTGTTGAAAATCACGCTGGATTTAATCCCAGGTCTCCTGTCAATTGACGCCGTTGCGGCGATCAGCTGTTCCGAAACGTCTCGTAAAATGGCTTATCATGGCTACTATGGTTTACTGCATATATCCAGTGATGCCTGCAGAACAGCCCAATAATTATAGCCAAAGTTTTACAACTCATTAAAAAATCAATAACTAATTACTGGGGCGTCCAATTCAAAAAACGGTCTTCAGCAAGGTTGTAGCTGATTACTGTAGCTCACAGTATCAACATAGTTCTAATCCTCAAGAGCACATGGGCAAACACTATGACCGAGTAAATTAATTGGTTGCGTTTCTCATAGTAATTCCCATATAAACTTTGAAGGGCTTGTGCAGTCTCAGTTTTCATCCAAATGAGCTAAAATTTTGAGAGGACACTCAGAATTTGATCTAGAATCGAATGAGCGGTGTGGAGCAAAAACTATTTTTTGATCCACTCTAGTAAGCATAGTATAGTCTAAAATGCAATTACAATTCCGGACTAGGCAATGGGTTTGTACGGCTTGGAAATAGCCTGAATAATGATATGGTGACGGAAGAGGCTTGAAACTAACCCAAAGGAATCTCCATGACTCCGTAATTTCTGTATGCCTCCTGTAAATAGTACTTCGAAAAATGCTTTCAACAATGTGACAGAAAATCCTAATGAGTTTATCTCAAAAAAATTTGTAGAAGCTTCTTTCTAAAAATAGCGCAAAGTATTTCGCAAAAGATATTTTAATGTAGGTATCTCCTGTCAGGAATAACACTGTTTCGTAGGGTGGTTTAATATGTCGATTTTGCTCTACACTGCTCATTTAATGCTAGATCAAATTCATAGTGGAATTCCTTGGGAGAACTCCACTTCGTTAGGTTTTTGAAGATTTATTGGCTATAATTTCATGTTTTGAGTATCATTTCAAGCCGAAATTTTTTTATTGAATATTGATACAATGATTTATGAGATGCTATAACTAATCGTTTTGAAGTTGTTGCCTTGCAAGGGATATTTTGAGAGAAAATATAGATTCCCGTGTAAATAAAGACTGGACTCGGAAAAATGAGACGCACAAAAATGATCACCAAAAATTCATTTTAAATCGGATACTTCTCAAATTTTCAGGGATGAAATAGCTATATATTAGCTATGTTTTGGCATAATTCATTTATTGCATTTTATCTCCCAAGCTGAATGCTCGTACATTTCTCTAAACACTGCTCAAGAGATTTTGAGCGAGGCTTTGCCCATCTTTCTTTTTTAAACAATTTCTCCCAGTTTTTCTTCAAAACTTCATCGGTTTTGAATGTTTTTCGCTTTACTTCAACTTCTTCTATATTATCACCCAAAACTTTACGATCGGACGAAGTTCTAGTGTACTTGGTGGTTCGCCTCTTTCGGGACCACATTAACGCCCATCGCTTCGTACCAATCCATTATAGGCTTGACGTAATGGCACGAAGCGAGATCCGGCCAGAACAGCGTGAGACCACGGTGAGAGCGGAGGAGGCAGCAAACGCTTCTGCAAGCATTACTCTAGATAAATCTGCCCGTTTTGAGTGCCGGTTGTAACGAACGGCTTGCTGTACCGTCCGCACTCGCAGATCGCCTGCCACAACAGGTACTTTTTCGCGAATTTGTCCATATTTTTCTTCCGGAACCTCCATGTGGGACGTAAAAACTCTAGGCCGGGGTTTTGTTTGGTGTCCGCCTCGATGTATGGTCTCGTCGTCCATGACGAGACAGCCTGGCTTGACCAGCCACTCACGGTACAGCTTGCGCGCACGCAATTTGGCCCACGTGTTTTGCTTGTCAGTCGGTTCGGCGCCTTCCTGACCTTAAAAATACGTATCCCAACCAACCAAGCTGAGTGTTTCAATTTTCAATGCGCTTCCCAAGCAATCAATAGTTCGGATTGTACTTAAGCAGTGAACTCCAAAGATGACTTTTGGTATGAATCTAGTTTCAGTTAGACTTTTTCGCTGATTAAGACAACACTACGGAGCTTGATTCTCGAAAGACTGGCTCGGAACTTAACAACAACTAGAAAGTTCAGAACAAGTTTAAATTGAACTTCTTTCTTACATGAAGGTAAATATCATCCTCCTAGCAACCTAAACGGTTCATTACTTAAAAGGTAAGCTGATTAAACCAAAACATGCCCTTTTACCTGAAATTTGGTTGCTTGGGTTTCTTCTTGTCCGCCAAGCGACAAGTTCGACAAAAACAGCAACAGAATGATTCACTACCGACTTCGTGTGCCGAATGCATCCAATTGCTGTAGCGAATAATTCTTTACATTCCGATTCCGCACGATTGGCATTCGTGTTTGAGAGCTGATGAGCGTTCACTGACGGGGAATACACCCGGCGAAATGATTCAGTGAACGCGAAATCCGTAAATTCCGCAGAAAGCATTCAGCGAACGCGTTATTTCGTGTCTCCCATTTAAGAGCGGATTGGTGCTCTCTCCGCTCCGTGAATCTTTTGATTTTCGGTTTATCTCAAACGTTTGCGATTCGATGGGATTGTGCTCATCCTAGTAAATAGCGTTCGGCAGGCACTTGGTGGCAGTATATACTTTGCAGATATTTTATCGGTAGCGTTTGGGTGGTTGATTCCGTTTTCGGTTTTCAGCCACTTCCAGCGCGCCGCTCGATGGTCTTCGTCTCCTCGTCTTCTGGAATATTTTTACAACACGGGACACGGTGGAATGGCAGATTCCAAGCCGTTTGACGATCCACCTGTGCGACTGACCAGGATTATCGATTACCGCGCCCAAGATTTGCTGCCGTAGCTCTTCTTGTTTCGAATGCATCTTTAAAACTGTTCGACTGTTTCTTTAATTTTTACCCACGCGATAAAATGTTACACCCGAATCAAACAGTCGCATTTTTTCCGAGTCTAATCTTATTTATATTATCCTTGAGTATTTTAAAACCTATGTTGATAGTTCGACAAAAAATTACATATAAAAGTTGTTAAAAATTACATATGTATGTTTTGAAACTGTTCACCTTTTTTGAGAGGTATAAGAAATATTCCGTACTTATCTTTGTTCGTTTATTTTTGTAATAATTAATACAGTAGTTTCTCGATTTTATCACTGCTTGTTTTTATATCGCTCCAATATATCACCCTCGATTTTAGCACGGTTTTCTGTTCAATTTTATCACGCCACAATAATTGTATGAAGTTTATACATTTTACATAGAAAAACAACTTCAAACAACCAACATATATCTTTTTGATTTGCTTTTCGTTTCATTCTATCTATTTCCGCAACATAAAGCTCAAATTTTGATGAAAATTAAATTTTCATTATATTACGCCATAAATATTTGGATCCCTGATATAATCGAGAAATTACTGTACTAATATAGGAACTGGGCAGTATTCAATTACAAATTTCTGTAGGTATCTAATGATTCGAATTAAAAATTGTCCTTACATGTGAATGAATTAATATTCTCGGATTTTTTCAGAGGATTCCTCCAACAGTACCATAGCAATTCCTTCGGAAATTTCCCTAGGTCTACATCAACTTAGAATTTCCATTACCTTATTCATAAAGTCTCCCACACTTTTCTTTCGAGAACAGGCATTACGTTTCATCTCATCTTTCGATCTTCTGAGCGAGATATGGATCGAACAACAAGATATTATCTTAGAGCTCTTTGATCGATTTTTCACCTAGATCTTTGGCTCATTTGATCATAGATACAATCTTTAAGTCTTAGCAATCTGTGCGGAAAAAACTGCTCGGCCAGTGACACTGTTTGTCATGCAAGTCATAGCCATGACTTTACAATAATATAATTATAAAATAATCAGTAGAGTGTAAGTAAATGAAACGTTTTGAAATAAGATACAAAAATGAATTTTGTTTATTTGTAGGTAACTTAGCGGTTTTCTTTGTTGAGGGCTCTACGTTGTATGCCCTACCCATGATGCCCAGGAAAACCTTAAATTTCATGTTTTTCGAATCCAGTGATTCAGTGAAGGACACAACAACTGCTGAGAATCCCAAAGTCTTGATTTCAATACACTATCCAGTGTATATCTCCTGCTGTAAATATGCCCTCAGTGGGGTCGACGTGATGTCAAGAAAATAAAGTTTACCGTGCTTAAATTCTGTAATAAATGGAGTCTTAAATAAATTATTTCATATATCAACACATTCAATTTATTTTCTAAATCGTGTTTCATTTTAAGAGTAACTGGAATTTCTACTCGCCATTCCCTTTATGCAGTTCCAGTTAAAGGTATAAACAGGGTTGCCAACCTTCCAGATTTGTCTGGAATATTCCAGATTTTGAAGGTCCCATTTTACAAAAATCTGGAAGATCCAGATAAAATTTATAATTAATTTGTAAGGTTTTGTAAATAATTTGTAAGGTTCTCCATATACGACACAAAAGATCCAGACTTTTCGAGACAAAATTTCAAAATCCTCCAGATTTTTGAAAAAATGACTTGGCATCCCTGGGTATAAACATGACTAGCCGGTCAATCAGTCAGTGATTTTTGATAGTGATCTATTACGATTCGGTTTGAACCGTTGGCGATCGCTATCGTTTTACAACGACTATTTTAATTTTAAGGCCACGGACCCTACGCCAGCCCTTGAAAAGCAATAAAATTTTCATTCGTTATAAAAAAAACTCTAGACTGCAGGCAAACATCTCTACTTACTATTCTTCAAAAAAGGAAGAAGTCTCTGACTCATTAATAGGTGGAAAAAACATTTTCTCCAATAATATTCAACAAATATGATGTTCCAAATTCGGTATATCAAAGGTCCGTTTTTCAACTGCCAAGATGATCATTTGATGCATCAGATGAGAAGATTGAATCATTCCAATGTGCTCTTGGATTGGGGATAATATCTTTTAAATATGCAAAGATGATCACTACGATCAGATGAGATTGTAATGCCTGTTCGAGAATTCCTTTCGTTTTTCACCGAGGGCTCATATAGATTTCTCCGAAAATTTTCGGGCCTCACGAATTTTCCAGAACCTTCCAGTTGTCGCGCGGTTTGCCACCGTCAGAACCACCGCGCTGCTGTTATGAACGAAAAGCGAGGTTTTTTTCTGCAGTGTTGTACAAAATACAACAGCGCGACAACTGAAGTGTTAAAAATTCATTCTAGAATTCATCCAGGAATTATTCTAGGGATGTTTTTCTAAAGAGTTATATGTTGGATTCTTTTTATTTTATTTTGAGAATCTGCCAAGAGATTTCTTTTGTTCGTTTCGAACGAAACTTCTTTAGATGTTTTGACAGATTCTACTAGCAATTTCTTCGTATATTACTCTGTTATTTTCCTCCATGTTCATTTTGAGCAATTACTCCAAATGTGTACTTTTCCATTACTCATGAAATTACAACTAATAGTGTAGCAATCCTCAAAATTTCATGAATAAATATTGAGTAATGCTCAAATACGAGCAATTTGTGTGTCAGCCCAGTAGCCTACGGGTTAAACATGCATGGAAATTATGCGTTCAAGTCCCGCCCACTACATATTATTCTAGAATAATGTTACCATAGCTACCGTGCGGGATCGAAATCCGTCCACCTAAGAATTGAATCTAAGTCCGTCCACTTCATATAAAACGCCTACTTTTTTATGAAGTGTACGGATTTTGAGCCTGTAAGGATTTCGGTCCCCCACTATACTATCATTGTTGGATAATATACATATCTTTTCAAAATTTCTGGGGTGGTGGTCTTCGGGATTTTGGAGGGGGCCTGGCCCCCGTATGTTTCTACGCCCGTGAGCTCGAGCTATTCCTGGCAGTTGTTCAGTTTTTACTCACGGTGCACTACAAAAAGTCTTGACTTTTCCTTTCGTCCCAAATGTTGGTATTTTTCTGGTGCGCGAACAGTGATCGGTGCTGTACCTATAGCTGCATACGCTGTATTCACCGAAAATTGTCGTGGTTATTTTCGTTGGTGAAGATCCTTCTCATGTTTTTCCAGGACGCTCTGAATTGAGGATGCGGCGCATAGTGAACAAGTGCAAGTTGTATGACTCTGTGGGTGGCAAGCGATGATGATGGTTTTTGGATGCGACGGTGGGCACCTGCACGCTTCGTTGTTGCGTTTTGCGCAATGTGGTGAAAATTTATTATTTTTCATGAAGCTGAAAGAGGATTATGCAAAAAACAGGAGGATTAGTAGCAAAGAAAAAGGGCATAATTTTTGCTGTTTGTTACATGGATCCGGTTCATGAGCTCGGACAGTTTTGCTTGCCATTTAATGGAAGGTATTACGATATATATTTGCATTCTGTGGCAGGGTTGGTTTTTAGTGATGAATTTGTGGTTTACAAAAAGAAACGCACGTTAAAAAAAATGCAAATTGCACTCAAAAGCCTTTGCCTCTAGCATTTACAACACGAGCGAACAAACGAACGTACGAACGAAAAATGTCAATTGAATACAACTGACCACAATAGCGTTGTTGTTCATTAACGGTCATTTTTGTTAAATCTATGCAAAAGATATGATTGTCATAATGTCATCGTGTCAAACGACTTTCATTTTACAGTTTTTGTGTTTTCCGATTTTGCTGTGTGACTTTGTTATGAACTCTACACACAGAATATTTAGGATATTACTTGGCTATTAATAATAATTCTTCAATAAAATTGAGGCTAAGGTAAATATAACAAAAATATGCGAAAATTTTGTGTTGTTTTATGATGCTCATAACATAGCATCATAGTCCTTTGGTATTTTATGAGGAAAGCAAAAACCCGTAACAAAGTTGCAAAACTTCAGTCCCGTTATGAACGAACTGCACACAAAAAAGTGTTGAAAAAAATCCGCACAATTTCATTATCCCGATTCACTGTGTTTGCTGCATGTAAAATAATCTCTCTAAATACACAGAGGTGCGGCGTGCGGTTCGGTGTGGCAAAAGGTTTTTGCGCAGCTATAAGAAAATGAAAATGCTCCATGGAAAATTAATAACTGCTCCATGATAAATGAAGCTATTTATAATTATAATTTATAGCATGTTCCATAAATAAATGAAATTGTTCCGCCAATATCATCAGCGGCACTGGTAAAACTATAAATTTTCTAATTCATAGTGAAAAATTGTTCCAGTTAATTACACCATAAATATAAAAGTATGGTTCATAGAAAACACAGAATGTATCGTAGTTGAAAGTGATAATGGGTCTAGAGAGTGATTATAGTCCAAAGCATAATCTGAAATATTTCATAAAATATTGGGACTAACGATATAAAATTCTAATGAAGTATTCATTGAATTTTCGACACCTACTGGGACTTAATTTCTGATAAATTCTTGAAACAATCTTTAAAATATGGGTAATTTAAATTGTCGTTTTTGAAGTTTCCATAAGAAATCTCTTTTAGATGAATGAATACTAGACTGGCCCAGCTCAGTATGAGAGAAAAATAAAGTTATTTATTTCCCTTTAGGACTATTCATTAGAGAGAAAGACTTCCTGAAAATTTCAGTTCATTTGGTCGTTCCATGAGCTGGCCCATTTGAATTGAAGTTAGTATGGGATTTCCAGCTCAAACATATGTGAAACAGCACATCATTTACTTTTTGGCTCAGGAAAATTGTTGATCGCGTTCAATTGAACCCAGAATGTCAAAAACACTACTTGATATCATGGCGAACCATATTGTAGAAGGTTCTTGATTAAAATTGATCATGATTAAAATTGATGAAGTTGGCGTTTTAACTATCTGAAGTAAATTTGTTAAGCTCATGCAATACTACTTTGTATTTCTTCAACCAAGTCACTAAGCGCATCATAGCCACCTATGACGCTGGGCAAGCTGCTGTAGGGGAAGTGGTGGCAAAATGAACACCGTACCGTTTACCGAGAAAAAACAAATTTGATTGAATTTTTATCACGCACAGACGATTAAGAGGATAAATCAGAGTGTTGGGGTTGATACGAAGGCCAATTGAAGTGAAAATGTCAACGAAAACTGAGATTTTAGAAAACTACGTTTGAAAATTAGAACTGACGTATCATTTAGCTCGGGAGTCTTTAGGTTTTCCAGTTAGGTCAATATTATTATGATATTATGTCAAATCTGATACATTTAGATTTCTTTTTGAATGTGTTACAATCATTAATGGATATATTGCTGTTTGCGTTTGACGTGCAAATCCAGTCTAACTGAGCTTCAAATACGGTAACACAAAGTAGCCAAAGGATACTTAGCAACCATGATGCATTTCACCGCCAACCTAGCAAAGAAAATCAATTTTTGACTTCGCCTTTCTTGTTAAAATTCTTACCGCGTTTGGTGTTCCCGCATTTGATATTTGCAATACAAACCCACACAGCAAACAGGATGATATCCTTAAGGTGTTCATTTTATCACCTCTTCCCCTACAAGGCGCATGCATTTATGTGATTGTACGGGAGTACTGATCTAAGCTCACATTTATGTCCATCATATGAATTGTTATTTGAATTCTGTAACAAAATCTAGCGTGGCAAGTGGGATCTAAAAAACGATAGTTCAAACAAATTGTTCAACATAAAAAACAAAATTTTGCATTTTGTGCAAGATATTTGCTGGTGTGTGCATGCATTTGATCGAACTATTTTAAAAAGTCGTGAATTTCCATATGTTTATTATTCAATGAAAAACATTCGAACTTGAAATGTTTGTTCAGAATAACATTCTATGTCAAATTTAAAAAGTTGTATAACAATTGATCATAACCTACGCAGATTTGGTCCAATCTCATCACCAGCGACGGTATTCTAGTAGTTTATGAAATTTTACGAAATTTTGTTCCATAATAAATGTCATTCAAATTACACCATAACATCAGAAATGCTCCATAAATATAGTGTTTTTATTTTATCATAACCTATACATTTTTTTTAACCATAACCTATACAATGTACATCTTTTAAAAAACATTTGGACCAAAAACACTTAACACCGGCTATAAACATTTTTTTTGGGTGGATGCGTAACATTTAGCATAATTTTCAAAATAAATTCAAATTCTAGACCTAGATGATGCAAAAAAAAAATACGATTTACATTTTTGTGGAAGACTTCAAATACCCTACATAAATTGGACTTCTCCATTGTATAGTAAAACAAATACAAATAACAGCATGTTTTGTTATCAGCATAGATTTCGTTAATCAGTCGTATTGAGAAATTAAATGTAAGTTGTGTTGGCATTCATCAAGTTTAATTTGACAGTTTGTACGATTCTGATTTTTGACGTAAGGATATGTGATTTTGAACGCACATTTCGATACGATACGTGGTTCACTTATTCTCTTATCTACATAGAAGCATGTAGTCTGTCGAACATCACAAAATTTTTACTTGATTATTTTTACAAATCATACGGTTATGGACACCAGTTAAAAACTGTCAAGATGGTCATGGAATACTATGCGAAGAAAAAACATAAGGAAATTTGAATATGTAATATGAAATACATTTTTTTGCATAGCCATTACACTACCATTTTAAATATATTTGATTCCGCGGTCCATAAGGTTTACAAACAACATGGGACAAGTAGGCGTAGAAGGGCAGTTCTCAAAAAACAAATACAAATAAAAGTTTTATATATTATAGAGTAGAGCAAGATGCAGTCATCTAAGGAATGGTCTTGTACTGGGAGGGAGGCACCGATAGTACACACGAAATATAGAACAAAGTTTGTTTGAACTGCAAGATAATTCCAGCTTGCCAACAACAATCAAGGCAGGCTTGGGGAAAATCGCTAGTTTTCTTTTGTTGTGTACTTTCGATCTTTCCTGACAAACATGGAAAAAGGGCCACAGTTTTACATACCGTTTTGACTCATATTCCGAACACTTAAGGCCAGCAGTGACTTCAAATGCATCTGATTGGCATAAATTAGTTGATATTTGTGTAAATTTTAATTTCTTCACAAAGCCTAAGTGTTAGCTGGTGGGTGTACTGATAATAATGTTGATTTCATTAGTTTTAGTATTGTTTTTACGTGAAAGTATGGAACAACATTTTGATTCAAATGCCGAACAGTGTGTTAATTCTGTCTCATATTCCGAACACCATGATTCAAATTCCGAACAGCACGAATAAATCGTATTCAAATGAATAATTTCGCAAATAAATTTATCTGAGCTGATTCTACTGGTCTCAAACTAGAGAACCATCACTACTCCCGCGATATAAATTATATTGGAGACGATAAAATTGAATTGCAATTGACTGCCATTTCCTTGTTATTTGGTGACATATTTCAGCGAAACATTTCAACCAGATCGCCATACAAAAAGTGAGTGTTCGGAATATGAGTCTGTTCGGAATTTGAGACAAAACGGTACACCAAATATTAATTTTCATTGGAAAAAGTAAAACCATGCGTTTTTCAATACTTTATATTCAATCAGTTGAAAGGTGCTCACGTGACATTACTTGCATTATGTGCATGAATTGATTTTCATTCAATTTTTGTCACTTTTGATGAAATGCGAAAATGTGTTTTAATCAGTTACGCGCTTTTTCCATGTTAGTCCAATGTTTGAGATCTGGGCTCACAGTGACAGTTCGTGACAGCGGAATCCCGGCTCACTATGACGTACAGAAATTTTGTATTGGTTTCTCCCTCCCAGGTCTTGTAATATTTTTTCTTCAATGGGCCATTAATGCTCAAGCAAGATACAAAGAAAAATGGTCGAAAGTTTATTGTGTTGCATACATGCGTTTTGCTGAACAATTTCGTAATAGTTGCAAGATGGGTTTGTCAATACTAAATTTATTTGTTCTCTAGACAAAAATTCAATATTCATATTTCCCTTATACGCCTAAACTTTATATAAGAACTGTATCAGGAATAAGTTGGAAATATATATAATAATCCATAAAAGGTTGGGTCAGTATTTTAAATATCTGAAGAGAGAAATTTGATCCAACGGATAGCAGAAGAGATATTCATGAGTTAGTTTGCTATTATCAAACTTAATATGGGATTATAACCCTGCAAACATGTACAAAAATCCTTTTAAGACATACTGGATGAATTGATACAGAAATAACAGAAAGATTTTAAATAAATTTAAAAAAAAATCGAGGGAAACTTCTGAGAAAGTAGCAAGGCCTAGAACTGTAATTAAATTAAGCTCAAAAGGGATTTGTTTCTTCAGCAACATCCTTCATTAAGATTTGAAGAATTAGTTTTCAATATGGGATGATAAGTTTCTACTTACATTATAGTACTAGCGTGTTTGGAACATTCCTCAAAATTTCTCCATAGTAATTTCCATATAAACCTACATTGTCTTTGGGCCACCTTTAAATCACCAGCTAGAAAACTGAAAATTTCACAGAACACTATTTTTATGGTAAGGATCGTAAGGAGCAAATGGGAGATTGGATTTTCAAATACTTTTAAAATTTGAATCGCCCTAATCAGCAACAAAAACCAGGTGAGTAATATTTTTTTTCTCTGTGAAATGATCATTTTTTATAAATCATGTTCTACGATTTTGACGTATATGCAATCATTTTTTTGTTGTACAACAGAGAAACAAGTTTTCATTCGCTAATTCTTTCCTCGAGTCGCGAGTATTAGTTTGAGTGAAACATCTCGCGACCATCTTGGATTTGACGCCATCTTGGTGTTTTATATACGTGTAATTGATATAAGCTAAAGGATAAACTATAAAATAAACAAGGTTTCTCGAGGTAACTCCAATATTGAAAGATGTTGTTTAGTTGGCAGTTATATTATGTGTATTTTTATCGCCACAACGGCAGTAGCAGATCGTTTTGAACCCTAAGGGTGGTATTCACCACAGGTTTTACGTAGTAAAATGAGTTTTTCACCTAATTAGCACTCAACATGTTGAATTTCGAGGCTACCGCTGAAAACAGGTTACGTTTCATCTTCAGCGAGAATTGCTCACTATGGTTGGAACCTAACCCAATTATCATGCAGAAATCACACAAGACATAAGAGTACGGGAGAATTGTCTATAAATCTACACATGAAAAACGATTTATATGAGTAAAACTCAAAACTAAACGTAGATACTGAAGCTAATCAGAAAATTAAATTTATAGCAAAAACTACGTTACAACAAACCCTAAATCCGTAGTAATTTCCTCAACGAAAATCGACCTGGTAGAGGGCGTTCTTAACCCCTTGAATTATTGGGAACAGAACTTATTCATGAAACAGTTTCATGTAGGGGGAGATCCCCCAGTACCGGACAAAGTCGAAAAATTGAGAAATCATAAGTTATTTAAGATAGTGTATTGAAAAGAAAGCTATTATGGAGAGTTATGTTTGCATAGAATAACACACTTTGAAATATGAATGCCGTTTAAAAAAAAAACCTTTAAAAATCATTAAAAATTTGATGTATCGCCTTAAATTTGAACCTGTTTAGTAATTATTTTGAATATGCCAAAATAGTCAAGCATGATCGAACATAATCATAATTTGTAAGTATGAATGTATTTTGTACCATATTAAAACTAAATGTGGACAAACTACAATTTTTTTGCCAAGCACCTCCTGTTTCCCAGTTTCGGACAGCTTGATGTGTTTCCGTCAAGCTACCATTCACCGTGCATTTAAGAAAAAAATGCTTTTCAAAAAATTATATAACTTCTCCAAATATTTTGAAGCGTACTAAAATATCACTATTAAGCGTGCAATTATATAATAATTCAGGGATAAATCTAAAACTAGTGATGCAGTTCTATGAGTTCTATGTCACCATTTACCGTGCACCATTCACCATGCGTATAGTTTTCGTCATGATTTAATTTTGTATCTTGAAGAAACGTTATTGATGGAGCAATTATGTTGCTAATGATGTGCGCACTCATTTTTAAGAGTACTCAAATCTTTATTTACAATAAAAACCATAAAAAATTTGAAAATTGGCTAAATAATTATTTTTTCATTAAAATCGTTATAGGAGGTTTGACTGTATTGCCCAAACCGTTCCATATTCACTCAAAAACTAAATATGAAGTAGTTTAATGACGACATGACAATAAATCTAATATTACCGAATAATTTCAAGAATTTTACACTAATGCACCGTATAAATTTAAAAGTATCCATTCATTATGCATTTGGGTTTTGACTTAAACACAATAAAAAATTCTAATTTGCCTAAAATCTTATTACTCATACGATGAAATACATCATACTAATACTATCCACAGTGAAAACTTGCTAAAATTTTGAAAAATTTCATACCCTATCGTTAAAATGAAAAATGTGAATTCTTGGCGTTTCTACTAAGAGTGTTGAAAAATCTCATTATCAAACAGAATTCACATGATTTGGACTGCATAAACTAGGTTTTTTTTAAATGCTTTGTGACAAAAACTACTTCATTTCATCAGTTTTATCTTATTTTGCTGACAAAAGAATAATTTGTGAAAATTGTATGAATATTCTGTAGGAATTTGTATATGCGCACGGTGGGGACGGACCTGGTGTAGTGGTTAGAACACTCGCCTCTCACGCCGAGGACCTGGGATCGAATTCCATCCCCGACATAGTCACTTATGACGTAAAAAGTTATAGTGACGACTTCCTTCGGAAGGGAAGTAAAGCCGTTGGTCCCGAGATGAACTAGCCCAGGGCTAAAAATCTCGTTAATAAAGTCAAACCAAACCTATGTGCACGGTGGCTGGTGACTTAATGGTACCTGATATCTTTGTAATTTTTGCGCCAGTGTCTCAAAATACATTGCTTATTCATGAAATCCGTCGATCATGTATCAAATGTGCAATAATAATAAAAAGAATGAACATTCAGAACAACATCGTAAAATATGTTATTTATAATCATATATGAAAAACGTTCTTGATGGACATCATGCAAACTTAGTAAAACTCAAATTGTTCTTGCAAATGCATTATAATGGCTATGAAATACTAATCTTGGAAAAATCATTCGATGATGTACAAATTTACAGAAATCGAGCCATTTCCAGATCGTGTCCAGTATTGGGAGCCTCCTTTAATGATTGGCCATTTTGGTACTATAATGCATAATCAAAACGTAATGTCAAAATTTATATTTATATTCTAAAATTTATTTTTGTACTAAAAATATGATATTATTTATCATACCTGGGTAACAAGATCGCATGAAACCAATATTTTTTTAATTATGAATTTAGTGGCTTAAGTGTCCGGTACTGAGGAATCTCCCACTTTTTAAGAAACATGTCAAAAGTTTTTTTTATGCGTCAGTTTTTAGTTTTCTACTGAGCATTTCCATTTCTTTTGGTGCATCAAATATGCTGCCGTTCGGTGTCTCGCCATCGCCGTCCTCTGCCGGTAGTCTATTCGTTTATCTCCTACCGGTCCTGATGTGATGCCCTTCCGCTGCACCGCTCCCGCACTGCACTGTACTGTACGGAATTCGTTTTGCAAATAGAATTCATGGAAACAGCGGAGTAACCTACCTCCCGGTTTACACCTCTCGACCCACACCGGACCACGTGTGTGTTGTATTACGTTTGACGGCCCTATCGCCCTACATATTTCAGAGTTCCTTTTAATTGCTTTTCTGGTCGTCGGTCTCGTATCGTATTGTTATTGTTATTATCATCATCATTATTACTATTATGATATATACAATTCAAATGAAATACTAGACCATTGTTGGTGATATGTCTGGCTGGGCGGGGAACGATGTCGATGTCGATGGTAGATGATGATGCTGTAGTAACTGATGACAGTATTGCGCACTTGGTTTCGGGTTCATGGATAAAAGGGCCGGTTCGAGCATAGGGAAATTCTTTCTGCTGAACGAAGCTTCGATACCGTCGCTACAGTTTCGTAAAACCGAACAAAACCGCAAAAGTTTATGCCAAAATTTCATATTTAAAATATGAATATGTCTATGTTAGATTCCCGGTCGGTCCAGGATCTTTTGGAAATGAAAATGAAGTTCTCATAAGAACACAAAGCTGAAGAGCAGGCTCTGTCTCAGTGAGGACGTAATGTTAAAAACAAGAAGAAGAATTGCACAGACTGGAGTAGATCAACAAAGTACTTCTTTTGCCGAAATGTTTCACAATATCTGTATCTATCGGGGCAATATAACAAAAAGTTGGTAAATTGTGATAAATTTGCACCCTGATTACGTTTCAAAGATATTCTATGTCCTGTAAAGTTTAGAAAATTTCCAACCCGAAAAGATCATCAACAGGTGTGATCCTAACCAACGACCCTCAGCTTGATCTAGTTGCGCGTTTACCGCTACGGCTATCTGGGTCCCCATACTTGCGTAATAAATTTGATTAAAAAATAAGGCCGACCCTGCCTGCTGCGACACATACTGGCTGGAAGAGCTGGTTTTGGATAGGGATCGGATCAGCAAAACTATAAGCTCCGGTATCCGGTCCCCTTCTCAGAAAACAACACACAGCACCTACCAGCTCGAGAGCATGGATGGGCGATGCCATAATATCGTCATTGTATTATGGAAACACTGGACGAGAGGGGACGACTCTCCGCCGACCGGTCCTTGACTCATGTGCATATTCTGTCCAGGTAATAATGTATCTAAATCATGTTTAGGTAATAAACTTAGCCTCACCCGGAGAGAGAGATCCCTTTATCTTTAGATGTTCATACGTGCACACGTAATGTTTCGTTTGTACATCAATGGCCCGTCTGAAGCTAGCAGAAGCTGTGCAAGGAAGGACGGGATCCCGCTGCGTTGGTGCAGATATCTACTGTTGACAATGCATGAGACGAGTTCACCAGATGCATCCACGGGACAACGGCAGGAAAACGTGTTGCGGGTTATCACGTCAAAGTTTATCCAAAATTTTACGGTCTATTTATTGGGGTTGATTCACATTTCAAAGGGTATGTCGATGCACGGCATTCCACACACCAGTGAATGCAATTTTCACTTGAGTGTTTGTAGAGGCATGAGCGCTATACGGCTCACTGGAGTTTGCATATTGCCATAGGAAGTGCAATGCAACAGCCTCTTCCAACAATTACCAGTGTATTATCCTAAACTTGTTCGGTAGCATATTGCCAACATTCTGTACCATTTATGATGTTTATTTAATTGATTTTTATTTGTTTTCACGCAAAAATACTCGGTTTGTGATAGCATTTTTTCCAACTGTACTCACCTAACTTGCCGCGCTCCACGTCTTTGTACCGACTAGATCTAAAGCGGACACCATATTTGAAAAACTGTTACTTCTTTTCAAATGTTCGACAGACTCTGCCACTTTCATCAACGAAGAAAGCAAACTGACTGGATCTGTTGAAAATTGTTCCTCGGCTTTTATTCCAGGCTAACCGCATAACACCGGCTAACACAATGAGAGTTCGTCTGTATGTAATGTCTGTCTAATGTAAATAATCGACAGCTCTTTTCTTGAGACCAGTATACAATGAGATATAATGCGTTTCATATAGGCTAGAAGCATCGGTTTTGGCCATGGCGCCAATTGTAGCCATAGTAAATTTTACATAGAAAATTATTAAGAAACATTTCGTGTGTAGTTGAACACATTTATATGAGCTACAATTATTTATTTGTCCAAATTTATCCATAAAATGAGAGAAAAACAGTTTTCCTTATATTTTCAACATCTATACATATATTTTGTATTTTATTGTCTTAGAAAATATAGATATGTATTTCTAGGAGTGTTCTCACATAATTTATCATAAAACAGTATATAATTTGAGGTGATTACTGGTATTATGACGAACACGGGTACATTGACCCGAACGAACCGAAACCGCATGAGAATTTACGAAAAAAAGTCATTAAATTGTGCAAATCATATCTCACCCGCACAACACGGTGAGTGAAATCGTTTGGTGAACGAATTTCCTCGCATAAAAATATATATTCAGATCTCAATAATGTATTTCACTTCATCCCGTATACACGTACGAAGAAAGTCGAATCAATCCGTAGTAGCTGCCAAATCAACTTTGAAATAAGTCGCACGCTATGTCTAAACCAGCATATTATGCAAATCGAATGTACCTCGGATTTTTTCACGCATAAGTAGAGCAAACGGATTGATTCTACGGCAACAGACCCGGCAACGAATAAGGAACAATGATTGGAAAGTTGGATTTTGGAACGTGAGAACTTTGAATGAACCCACGCGTGTTGGGCTCCTGGCTCGTGAACTGCGGAATGTCGGCGTGAACGTGACAGCTATCCAGGAAATACGCTGGCCGAGAACCGGAGAACGTGGATTCCGAGCGGTGGACCCCATCGCCAACACTTCATTTATACTACAGCGGTGGCGACAGAGCAGGACGTGGAGTTGGCGTCATAGTGATTGGAAAGCAGATGAAGCGAATTATTCGGTGAAAACCGGTAAACGACCAAATCTGTGTGTTGAGAATGAAGGGCAAGTTCTTCAACTACAGCCTGATCAGCACATATGCGCCAACGAACTATAAACCCGATAACATAAAGGATGAGTTCTCAGAGAGCCTACATAACGATAAGATAAGAGGGATGGCAATCATCAGTACCTACTTAGCACGAAAGAATACCCGCAAACACACCTGGCGACACCCGAGTGGCGATGCCTGCTCCCAAATAGACCACGTGCTGGATGATGAGCGACATTTCTCAGATGTCATAGATGTCAGGACCTTCCGAGGCCTCAATATCGACCCGAATCATTATCTCGTTGTAGCTAAAATTCAGGCGTGGTAATCCAGCATCACGAGTTCCAGAACAAACAGAACGCTGCGCTTCAATATACAACACTTGTCGACTGATGGGGTAGCTGCACAGTACCGCCAGCAACTAGACGAGCAGTTGGGAAGAATCAACGTTGCTGGAGATGTCGACAGCCTGTGGGATCCAATCCACGAAGCTGTGACAACAACGGCGCGGGAAGTGATCGGCACTGGTCAACGACGAAGACGAAACGACTGGTTCGATGAAGAGTGCCAGAGAGTGACAGACATGAAGAATGTCGCCAGAAGCCGTATGCTTGTGGCCGGTACCCGACAGAACAGAGAGCGGTACAATACAATGGTCAATGGTGCGCGGCACAATACCGTGCCAGTGCCCGCCATGTGCAATGATCGAGAAGGGAATTTGCTGACCGATAAAACGGCGGTGGCCCGGTGGAAGGAGCACTTTCAGCAATTGTTGAACGGTGAAAATGGAAATGTAACGAGGAACAGGATGAACATAGATGATGACTATCCTGCGGTCCACAGCACCGACCATAGGAGAGGTTAAAAAGGCTATCAGCGAGTTGAAGAACTGTAAGGCTGCTGGGAAGGACGAGATCCCGGTCGAGCTTCTCAAGCACGGAAGTGAGCAGCTTTTCCAGTCGATCCATCGAGTACTTCTGAAGGTATGGGAGGACGAAGAATTGCCCACCGGCTGGTTGGATGGCCTCATCCGCCCTATCTACAAGAAAGGGCACAGACTGGAGTGTGCCAATTACCCTGCAGAATTCGGCGTACAAAATTCTGTCGCGCATCCTGTTTAACACACTGAGACCGCTCGAGGAGTCCTACGAAGAGGGAGACAGCGAGGATAGGCCTGACCATTAATTCTATTAAAACGAAGTACATGGTTGCAGGTAGAGATTGAGTCAGGTAATGATAAACGAAAGCTTTCAAACCATGTTTAGCTAGAGAAATATAAGGGACTGTCCATTTATTACGTAAGACATTTTTCGGGGTTTTTCGACCCCCCCTCCCCCCATGGCTAGATTCTTTGTATGAAAATTAAAAATAACTTGTGTGGCGGGCAAAAAACCTCAGAACAAACCGATTTAAAGCGGAATTTCCAATATTAGCATAGAAGAAATTCTGACGCAATATGTGAAGTATTTTGGAAATATTTCTGAAGAACTTTTGATGAACTTTGCAAAAGAATGTGTAATATTTTTGTTGGGAAAGCTATTTGAAGAAATTCACAGAGCAATTGATGGCAGAGCTTTTAGCGTAATATCTGAGCATAAGATTTGATAGAATCAATGAATTTATGGAATGCATGCGAGGGTAAAATTGAACATTTGAAAGGTTAAACGATTTTTTAGTTCATTCCAGGTACATATTCCGGAATCATTTTGTGGATAAAAAGTACACATTGGACCTGTTCACTGTTTGAAAAAAGTTTCCCGACTCTTCGTGTCATATCAAATTCTGAATTTATTTATCGAAACAAGTTCTTTCTTTGCCGATTGACCATTTTTGCACGTGAATATCGTATGGCAGGTACAATGATACTCTATGCCCTGGGAGTCGAGAAAATTTCCTTTACGAAAAGATCCTCGACCAGTGGGATTCGAACCCACGACCCTTAGCATGGTCATGCTGAATAGCTGCGCGTTTACCGCTACGGCTATCTGGGCCGAAACAAGTTATCTGTCCAAAATAAGCCAATTCGATCAAGTTTTTGTGTATCAAATCGATCTGTGGTTTTTTGGGCCATTCTATTAGAGTTCATTCATGTAATCCCAACATATCATTCAAAATTATTGAAAAATACCACTAGCCTTCTGATAAGATAATAATCTATCACTTTGCCGAAGACACTAGGGTGTTTTGACCGCTTCTTCAATATGATTTTTACTTAATTATTCAAAAAATCTCAAAAAAGCAATATATTTTTTTCAGTTTGCCGTATATATTCCGATAAAAATCTTATTTTATTTTGTATCTAATGCAACTATCTATTTCATCTGACTGTTACGAACATATCGCTCATACATCATTTTCATGTGGGAATAAATTTTCGCTGCGAAATAATTGAAAGTGTATCACTCTAAACCCTAAAATCTCATAGGATTGCCAACACTAATGTACTCTATGAAAAACACAGTTACCCATGATTTAAACGTCATATATTTGAACCAGTGATCCTTTATAAGGAAGATTCGCGGAAGCTGACATTTCTGTCAAAGTATGAGCCAATCGAGCAGCGAGAGCTGTCAAAGCGTGAGCCAATAAAACATGCCTTATGTTTGTTTTGAACTTTTCTTGAAGAGTAATGTAATCCGCTTGAAATTATTTCGGTAAAACTTGTTTTGCATAGAGCAGAATATTTTCCATAGAGGAAATATTTTCCTTTTTATGAATTTTTGTCAATGCATTATTTAGCTGTTGATGTTTTTCTGCTGTTTATTTATTTGGAAATATAGTTCAGAGATCTATTCCGAAACCGAATACACTTTTTAGCAATGAGGAAATCATGTCTGTGTTACAATATTATTCTAAACGCCGAGCAACCTCAGCATTGCTGGTCTGTTGCCAAATCATTCCATTTTAGTTCCGCTTATTTCACATATATATGGTCGCGATCAGGGTTGTTAACGTTAATCAACGATTAACGCCGTTAACGTTATTTTTTCTCGAGATCAACGTTAACGGCGTTTCGTTGATTTTCATGTTTGTTAACGTTAGCGTCAACGGGTTGCGTTGATTTAACGTCAACGAACAGCGGTAATCTTATCGTTGATTACTGGATGACCTGTGTAGATGCAATGGAAATTTTCTCTACGTGGGTAAACAAATGGTTTCCATGCAAATGCCGTAACCAAGGAAATTGAAAAAAAACCTGTTTACGGGTATAAAAGGTGGCAAGCCTAGATGGACAAGATCAATTTTCTACGAGTGCTAAAAGAATCCGGACATCTACTGATTGAAGTGGTTCGGAGGGCTTGGCACTGGGCAACCCGACATTCAATACGAATATATCCCAAACCGAAGTGATCCCAGCGAGCCAACGTCACATCGCTGCTGAAATTTTAATCAGGAAACAATGATTTCAAGGACGATGAAAGGAGTAAAATAAAGTTCCGCAGATCCAAACTACCCCCGTGTCAACATTCGCCAAATGGCCGCCGAGGAAATTTCCAAATACTGCCTTATTTGTTCACTGGATCTGGAAACGAACAAGGTTATTTGGAAATCACAAAACATCAGGTCGATTTATTGCATGGATAAAGAGAAATTGAAATTCTTGACAATTCACATCCCGGAACCAAGTGATTGAAAATAAATTTGCATGGGCGTGATCTCCTTTTTTTTTTTTTTTTTTTTTAATTTCTTTATTAGTATCATTCCAAACATTACATTCATTTCTTATATCTAGGTGTTCTGTGTTATTAGACAACACTATCATCCTAATTTGGTAAAACAAATTTAAGATATAATTTACATTTTGTTAACAACATATTACATTTCATTTGCCGTAGCAGTTAAGTTTTTTTTACAGGTGAGTTGATTTCACCTGCTTATAAGAGAAAAAAAAAACGTTTGTAATATACTTAACCTAACTTAACCTAAACATATAACGCATTAATCGTGGCAATAGAAGATTGTAACGATTTTTGCCTGAAATTATTGATTATTTTATTTGACATTTGTTCCAATGTTTCAACATTGGATATTCTATGTAACTCATTGGTACTATACCAGGGAGGAAGCCTCAGAATCATTTTCAAAATTTTATTTTGAATTCTCTGCAGAGCTTTCTTCCTGGTATTACAACAGCTAGTCCATATTGGTACAGCATACAACATGGCTGGCCTGAAAATTTGTTTGAATATCAAAAGCTTGTTCTTAAGACAAAGTTTTGATTTTCTTTTAATAAGGGGATAAAGACATTTTACATATTTATTACATTTGGCTTGAATGCCCTCAATGTGATTTTTGAAAGTTAAATTCTTATCTAGCATGAGCCCTAGATACTTAACTTCATCTGACCAATTTATTGGAACCCCTCTCATCGTGACAACATGTCTACTTGAAGGTTTCAAATAAAGAGCTTTTGGTTTATGTGGGAATATTATTAGTTGAGTTTTGGAAGCATTAGGAGAAATCTTCCATTTTTGCAAGTATGAAGAAAAAATATCCAAACTTTTTTGCAATCGACTACAGATGACACGCAGGCTTCGTCCTTTGGCGGAGAGGCCTGTGTCATCCGCAAACAAAGATTTTTGACATCCCTGAGGTAGCTCAGGTAAGTCAGATGTGAAAATATTGTATAATATTGGTCCCAACATGCTGCCTTGAGGAACACCAGCTCTTACAGGAAGTCTTTCAGATCTGGAGTTCTGATAATTAACCTGAAGTGTACGATTTGACAGATAACTTTGAATTATTCTAACAATGTATGTTGGAAAATTAAAGTTTTTTAATTTTACAATCAAACCTTCATGCCAAACACTGTCGAATGCTTTTTCTATGTCTAGAAGAGCAAGACCAGTAGAATAGCCTTCAGATTTGTTGGACCGGATCAAATTTGTTACACGTAAAAGTTGATGAGTGGTCGAATGTCCATGGCGGAATCCGAACTGTTCATTGGCAAAAATTGAATTTTCGTTGATGTGGGCCATCATTCTGTTCAAAATAACCTTTTCAAAAAGTTTACTGATGGAGGAAAGCAAACTGATTGGACGATAGCTAGAAGCTTCTGCAGGATTTTTGTCTGGTTTTAAAATTGGAACAACCTTAGCATTTTTCCATTTGTCAGGAAAATATGCTAATTGAAAACATTTGTTAAATATATCAACTAAAAATGATAAGCTACTTTCTGGAAGTTTCTTGATGAGGATGTAGAAAATTCCATCATCGCCAGGAGCTTTCATGTTTTTGAATTTTTTAATAATAGTTCTCACTTCTTCCAAATCAGTCTCCCAGGCATTTTCGAAAACGTTCTCTTGATTGAGAATATTTTCGAGCTCCTGAGTAACTTGATTTTCAATTGGACTAGTAAGTCCTAAATTAAAAATTGTGCGCACTTTCAAACTGCATAGCAAGTTTTTGAGCTTTTTCGCAATTAGTTAGTAATAATTTGTTTTCCTCTTTCAATGCCGGTATTGGCTTCTGAGGTTTTTTCAAGATTTTAGATAATTTCCAAAAGGGCTTAGAGCCAGGGTCCAATTGAGAAATTTTATTTTCAAAATTTTTGTTTCTTAAATGAGCAAAACGTTTCTTGATTTCTTTCTGCAAATCCTGCCATATAATTTTCATATCAGGATCGCGAGTGCGTTGAAATTGCCTTCTCCTCACGTTTTTAAGACGGATCAAGAGTTTAAGATCATCGTCTATAATCAAGTTTAGTTTCTAAAGAAATGTTAACATCAAGATTAGAGTCAACATACGTTTTATGTATATTCCAGTCGGCTCTTAAATAATTGAAAGTGGAGCTGATAGGATTGAGAATCGCTTCTTGGGATATTTGAAATGTAACAGGGACATGATCAGAATCGAAATCAGCATGAGTAATCAGTTGGCTACAAAGATGACTAGAGTCGGTTAAGACCAAATCAATCGTAGATGGATTTCTAGAAGAGGAAAAACATGTGGGGCTATCAGGGTATTGAATAGAGAAATATCCTGAAGAGCACTCATCAAATAAAATTCTGCCGTTGGAATTACTTTGAGAATTATTCCATGACCGATGTTTGGCATTAAAGTCACCAATGACAAAAAATTTTGACTTATTGCGAGTCAATTTACGCAAGTCAGTTTGGAGCAAATTAACTTGCTGCCCAGAGCATTGAAAAGGCAAATAGGCAGCTATGAAAGTATATTTACCAAACTGTGTTTCAACAGAAACACCTAAAGTTTCAAAAACTTTAGTTTCAAATGATGAAAACAGTTGATGTTTTATACGCCTATGAATGATGATTGCAACTCCCCCACATGCCCCATCAAGTCGATCATTACGATAAACAAAAAAGTTAGGATCTCTTTTGAGTTTAGATCCAGGTTTCAAATACGTTTCGGTAATAACTGCTATATGCACGTTATTAACCGTAAGAAAATTAAACAGCTCGTCCTCTTTACCATTCAGAGAACGAGCATTCCAATTTAAAATATTTAAATTATTATTTGGATCCATTAGAAAAACGTAATCCAATAACAATTTGATTTGTAAATTTTACACCTACTTGGACTGCTTCAGTCATAGTGGTGGCTTTGAACATTGCATCAATCATTAGATTCAATTGTTCAGTTAGAAAATTAAAATCAGAGGCAGACATGTCATGTGATTTCCCATTGGAATTTCCGGTAGACGAAGAAGCGGAGTTACCTGTGGCGGTAGGGTTTTTTCCATTTGATTTGAAACAAGTAGAATGGGTACCCATGGATCGAACAGGGGAGGAGTTCGAATTTCCTGCTACGATATCGGCAAAGGATTTACCGTGGGTAGATACATTCGAAATTGAAAGATTCGAACGGCTACCCGACGGATTAAAATTAGTTTGAGAATGAACATGATTATGATCTTCCTGATGGGTATGATTCATGATCAAGCGATCGTTAACTGAAAAATGAGCATTGTTCGATACTCTACCAGGCAAATTCCGGAAACGACCGTTATCGTAACGGATATTATCTTTCATCTGCCTGGCACGAGCCTCAATGACCTTTTTTCGTGAAGGACAATTCCAAAAATTGGACTTATGGTTAGCCCCGCAATTACAACATATGAATTTGGTGGTATCTTCCTTCACTGGACAGACGTCTTTGGCGTGAGAAGAACCTCCGCAAATCATGCATTTAGCATCCATGCGACAATTTTTTGTACCATGACCCCACTTTTGGCACCGACGGCACTGAGTGGGGTTCTGGTAATTTCCTCCAGGTTTCTGGAAATGTTCCCATGTCACACGGACATCAAACAAAAGTTTTGCTTTTTCTAAAGCTTTAATATTATTTAGTTCTTTTTTGTTAAAGTGAACTAAATAATATTCTTGAGAAAGCCCTTTCCGAACAATGCCAGATTGGGTTCTCTTTTTCATAATGATTACTTGGACTGGGGAAAATCCAAGTAAATCATTTATTCCATTTTTGATCTCTTCAGGTGATTTATAGTCACTTGAGAGACCTTTCAAGACAACTTTGAACAAACGTTCAGTTTTGTCGTCATAAGTAAAAAATTTGTGCTTCTTCTCTTCAAGATGTCTGAGAAGAAGTTCACGATCTTTAAGAGTTTCCGGCAAAACGCGACAGTCTCCTTTCTTTGCGATTTGGAAGGAAACCTTGATTCCCCTAATGGAGTTCAAGATCTCCTGCCTAAATCCCCCAAATTCGGAACAACTGACCACGACAGGCGGCACTCTTTGCTTCCTCACTTGAATCAAAGAGCCTGGGCTAGAGGCTGCTTCGATTTGGTGTTCGGAAAATTTGTCTAGAGCATCGAACTGATTGCTCATTTCGATACAATTATTCATTTCACCCTTGGAAGAAAGTTCGCATTCCGGGGAAACGTCCTTTCTTCCATTCTTGCCACGTGTAGTGACAGTTTTAAAACCCACTTTTTTGGAAGGAAGTAGTGAATTCAGAGATTCACCCTTCCTTTTGTTAGTTGTTGATACCATGTTTAGTTAATAAACGAGAAAGACGTGACCTTCGAGAGGTTTTTTCCCTAGACGGTGTCCAAGAAGGATTACCACCGCTAGCTTTCGCCAACGGGTCCAACGAAAAATCGAAGGCACGGGTCCAAACAAGGATCGTAAAGGGATCAATAGTAGAAAAAATAGTACTGAAAAGTACTGTTTAAGTAGCACTGAAAAGTACCGTTTTTAATTTTAGCACTGAAAAGTACTGTTTTTGTAGCACTGAAAAGTACTGTTTTATTGCTTTAGGTAGTTTTTAAGAAAACTTCCAAGAGCAGAGAGAATTCGTGTACGCACAGCACGAAGGTACGATGCGCACTGGGCGTGATCTCCTGAACATACACATCTGGTGGTCACGAAGCTACTTCCTGAAAGATTAGTTTTCCTACAATCAGTAACAAATGCTGTTTTCCGAAGCAAAATGTTTAAGTTTGGGGATCTGTGTCTCAGCTCATCTTAGTTTGGCTGAAACATGAATGACGAATCACAAATAGCCTGAAGTTTTGTTGGTAATGAATTCATTACATTACAGCCATTTACCAAAGAGTTCTAGAAGAAAAGTAAGTAATAAAAGTAAAGATTTTTTTCTAACATAATTAAAAAAAGGTAAGCGGTGGTTAATTTCTTCAGCAAAGTTATGCACTTTCAGAAGTTACGCAAATTTGCAAAACACAAAAACCAGCCACAGCTTACAGTTTTTAAATTCAATAATGATATCTCTCGGTTACTTACTTTTGCCATTGAAAAACCATCCTATTTTTTTAATGACTGCAATGTACTCAATTCAGTGCAGACATAACTTCAGTGTTGCCAACGCTAGCAGCACTGCGGATTTGAATACAATATCTGACCGTGATACCCCTCGATCACGCAGTGTGCGCACCAACTGACACCACAGAAATGTCTCGAGTCATGCGTAAGTCTATATGCGTGACATACGTCAATGCCAGGGAATGAGGAAGATAAGATGTTTTTTCGCAAGTCATAGGTGAAGGAATATTGTATTGAAACTAAATTTATTTCTCGAAGTTAATAGTAAGCTTACAAAAGTATTTGGATCGTTCTGCATTTTATTGGACTAAAATACCCGGTTTGCTGCACTGTAAGTTGTAGTAGATTATTAATTATTGAATCCAGTCCTGAAATACAAATGAATTGTTTTCGCATAGGTTAGCACAGTCAGAACCAGTCTGTTATAAAGTGAATTTAACGTTTGCTGGTGATTATTATATCGGTTGTAAGTTAATAGTTATTCTACCCTTAATGCCAAGATAGTTACATATGTTGTTCTATAGGGTTTTATACCACTAGAGTACCACTGGAAGCATATTGTTGGGATAGAAGAACTAAGGAGACCAGTTTGTAAGTAACTAGTTAAACCTAACCTCTCTCAATTACTAATAAAAATTCTCCTTAGCTTAAAGAACTCGGCACAAGGACATCAACCGTGCGATTCTACTAGAAGGTCCGAAAATTTTCCCAACAAAGCTTTAAGAAAACTGCTTCGAACATCAAGAGTAAAGATGCCCGAAACGGATCGGTTCGACTGCAAGCTCTGCCGGAGGTCGAATAACGTGGACGATATGGTCTTTTGTGCGGTGTGCCAGGAATGGTATCACTACCAGTGCGTAGGAGTAACATCAGCGGTGGCCAACGAAAGCTGGATGTGTGCACGATGTGCGGCTTTGCCATCGTCCACTAGGATCGGGGAGCTATACGGAAGCGATCCAGTATTCCCAGCTACTGTAATCAACGTCCCATCACCTAGGACCACCGAATCACTGCCGGCCGTTGCTCCAACTTCCTCCGTGGTGTCGCTCGGCACAACTGCTGGGCTTGCGCTGGCCACATCGGCGGGATTATCAACTGTATCTTCAACTGTACCTCCTGGACTGGTGTCGCCCGCCGTCGCTGGGCCGTCCGGATGGGTACCTGCAACGACGACTACAGTTACTACGACTAACTATGGCCAATCTCTGCTAACGGAACAGGCGCGAGCAAGCCTGCAATGGGTTCAGGACCATCGAGCATTCCTGGAGCAGCAATTGGAAGACAGCCATAGAAAGGAACTGGAGAGAAAGAAAGCACTACTGGGACAGCTCACGAATAACGCCTTGCAAAGTGTCATCAGCGGGGCGGCAAACAGCTTCAACGAGCAGTCCTCCGCGGTCGGCGGGGTACACAATGTCGGAGGCTGGCTGGAAAGGATGATCGGCGAGATGGAACATCTGTCAGTCACACCAGCGAGCGCGGGGCCACAAGTGACAGCATCCGTTACACCCGTACTCAACAGTTCCACACCGACGACTACAGGTCCTGCCAACCAGTACGTATGCGATCCGTCTCTATCATCACTGCTGCTTGGAGTGCCTAGCGGTGTGTCGAGGGTTCCCATAGGTTTTTTGTCTGAAGGTCAGTATAGTACTATGCCATATATTCCTTTGTATGGGTACACGCAACCTGGGTTGGATCACTCCAGACAAATCAGTGCGTTGCCAATTAGCACTCAGGCACCTCTCATGGGTTTATCGAATGCAAGTCCGACTAACGTGGTAACGGCCTGCCCGACGGTCCCAACAGCGTCGATTCCGCAGGCACCAGGCTTCGGGGGGTTAACATTTAACGCAAGTGTACCCAAAATACATCCGAATCCTACCATATCACAATCTCCCATGGGCGGGTATTATCCAGTGAATTTGCCTCAATCACTCCCGCTACAGTACCCAGTGGTTCCAACGCAGCAGCAGTTGTTGGCAAGACAAGTTATGCCCAGAGATCTCCCACCGTTTCGGGGGGATCCTGAAGATTGGCCGCTGTTCTTCACCGCTTACACCAATTCGACGGCCGCATGCGGGTACTCAAATGTGGAAAATTTGGCTCGACTTCAACGAGCGCTGCAAGGAAAAGCCTTCGATGCAGTGAAAAGCCGTTTACTTCTTCCAGCGTGCGTCTCTCAAGTGATGTCCACCCTGTACATGCTGTACGGCAGACCGGAACTGATCATTCAGACATTATTGGACAAAGTTCGCGAAACTCCGGCACCTAAGGCGGATAGGTTGGAAACGCTGATTACCTTCGGCATGGCGGTTCAAAACCTGTACGACCATATTGAAGCAACTGGGCAAATGGCACATCTTTCTAACCCAGTCTTACTGCGAGAGTTGGTGGACAAGATTCCCGCTCAGCAACGCTTAAACTGGGCGTTGTACAAACAACAGTTTGCTACGGCCGATCTACGTACCTTCGCTGGATTCATGTCCATGCTAGTAGCAGCAGCTTCGGACGTTACAGTCACTACGGATTCGCAGCAGTCGCGGTCGGGACGAGGAGAGCGTAATAGGGACAAAAGCTTCCTTAACACTCACGCTGCCAGTGAGCCAATCACGAAGCAGAGTAACCCAGAAGATGTGCCGAAGAAGTTAGAGATCAAGGAAGTGCTGTGCTTGGCGTGTAGCGGGCGTAACCACAAGGTAAAAGATTGTGCGACGTTTAAAAGGTGGGATGTAGACAGCCGGTGGAAAACCATCCAAGATCATCACCTTTGTCGTACGTGTCTGGGTAAACACGGTCGGCGTCCTTGCAAGGTACAGGCGGTTTGCGGCGTACAAGGCTGTCAACAGCGACACCATGAACTGTTGCACTCCAGCGCTCAGAAGCATGGACCACCGACCGAGGAAGGTCAGAACTCCACAAGGCAGGATGATTCTTCCGAAGAAGGGCTAAACGCGCACCATGCTACCAAGAAAGCTACACTATTTAGAATTCTTCCTGTTACGCTAACGTGGAAGGGAAAATCAGTGGAGACGTTTGCGTTCTTGGACGACGGATCGGACATGACTCTGGTCGAGAAATCGATCGCGGAACGCTTGGGTATCGACGATGGTGAACCTCTACCCCTTTGTCTAACGTGGACCAGCAACGTGACTCGACAGGAACCGAAGTCGCAACGAATTCGTCTGGAGATATCTGGAAAAGACAAAACCGAACGGTTCACCCTAAAGGACGCAAGGACGGTTTCTAGCCTCAACCTACCGAAACAGACGCTGAAGTACGGAGATTTAACACGGCAGTATTCTCACCTTCGCGGTCTTCCGGTCACCAGTTATGAGGCCGCATCGCCCGGTATCCTAATCGGTTCAAACAATGCCAGCCTGACTGCAACGTTGAGCCTGCGCGAGGTCGACGCGAAAGCCAGGATCAACACCTTCATGATCTCGTCAAGCAACATTTCACGGTTGAAAACGTCGGTGTTTCGGCTGACAGAGGACCGGAATCAGAGGAGGATAAGCGTGCCCGTCGGATCCTAGAAGCGACAACGAAACGCGTTTCAAACAGATTCGAGACCGGCCTGCTATGGCGCCATGACCATGTGGAATTTCCGAACAGTTTTCCCATGGCTATGCGGCGTCTACAATGTTTTGAGCGAAGGATGGCGAAAGATCCTGTGCTGCAGACTAGCGTCCAGGAGCAGATCCGCGAGTATCTGGAGAGTGACTATATCCACGAGGTGACGAAGGAAGAAATAGAATCTACAGACCCTAAGAAGGTTTGGTATTTGCCATTGGGTGCCATTAGGAATCCGAAGAAGCCGGGTAAAATTAGGCTTGTTTGGGACGCGGCGGCGAAAGTAGGGGGAGTTTCTTTCAACTCTAAACTCCTGAAAGGACCAGACCTACTGACCCCTCTTGCTTCGGTGCTATGCAAATTTCGAGAACGGCCGGTAGCTGTGTGCGGGGACCTGAAACAGATGTTTCACCAATTCAGAATACGCCAGGAAGATGCGCACAGCCAACGGTTCCTGTACAGAGAGCATCCTTCGCAACCGGTCAGGGCTTTCGTGATGGATGTTGGTACTTTTGGAGCCACATGCTCTCCTTGCCAGGCTCAGTACATTAAAAATCGTAACGCAGAGGAAAACGAAGAAGAGTTCCCGGAGGCAGCAGAAGCAATTAAGGAGAAACACTATGTCGATGATTACCTCGACAGTTTCGACACTGAAGAGGAGGCGATCAAGGTCGCGCTGGAAGTGACGGAAGTCCATGCTCGTGGAGGCTTCTGCATCCGGAACTGGCATTCTAATTCGGACGCTCTTCTAAAACGGGTCGGGGAACCCAGATCAGGACAACCAAAGGCTATCAGCATCGATTCAGAAAGCGGAGCCGAACGAGTCTTAGGCCTCTTGTGGTTGCCAAAAGAAGACATCATTGCCTTTTACAGCAACCAGCAGATGCACGATATTGCTCAAACGAAGCGAAACATCCTGCGTTGTGTCATGAGCTTGTTCGACTCGCAGGGAATCCTGTCACACATCACGATCCAGGGACGGATGATCATCCAGGACACCTGGCGCAATCAAACCAATTGGGACGACGAGGTCACGGAACCCATCCGTTTGCGCTGGTTCCGGTGGATAAAACTGTTCGAGGAGGTCGGTCAGATGAGGCTTCACAGATCTTACTTTCCTGGTTTCACTGCAGCAGAGGTCGGTTCTGTTGAGCTTCATGTTTTCACGGATGCCAGCGAGGAAGCGTTTGCTTGCGCAGCCTACTTTCGAGCCACGATAATGGGAAGGGTGCACGTTACGCTGGTGATGGCCAAGGCGAAAGTAGCACCATTGAAATCTTTATCGGTTCCACGTCTTGAGTTGATGGGCGCTTTGCTGGGAGCGAGGCTAGCTAAAGCGGTGAAGGAGTACCATACGCTCTCGATAGCTCGCCGTGTATTGTGGACAGACTCAAAAACCACTTTGGCATGGGTCCAATCACAACATCGTCGCTACCGACAGTTCGTGGCGTTCCGCGTGGGAGAAATTTTAAGTAAAACGGAAATCACTGAATGGAGATACGTTCCCACGCAACATAATCCGGCCGACGACGCCACCAAGTGGGGAAAAGGTCCCAGCGTAGACGTAACATCTCGTTGGTTCCGTGGACCTGACTTTCTTCACAGGCCTGAAACAGAATGGCCGGAGCAAAGGTCGACGCAGTCTTGGGAGACGGATGAAGAATTGCGGCCCTGCATGGTGCACCAGGAACACCTTGTCGAAGATGTCTACCAGATCAGCAAGTTTTCCAAGTGGGAACGTTTGTTAAGAGCAGTGGCTTACGTCCATCGTTACATCATGAACTGTTACCGCAGAAGCAAAAAGCAGGAGTTAGTGACGGGATATCTGTGCCAAGAAGAACTGCAGAGTGCAGAGAACAGCCTATGGTGCTCCGTGCAGGCGTCTGCATATCCGGATGAAGTAACCGTGCTGAGACAAAAGGAAGGGAACCCGAAGAAACACATTGAAAGGACAAGTACCGTTTACAAGCTGTCGCCCTTCTTGGATGAGCATGGCGTGATGCGGGTGGATAGTCGTATTGGCGCAGTTCCATATGTCACGTACGACTTCAAGTTTCCAATTATCCTGCCTCGCCATCATCACCTCACTAAGCTGATTGTTGACTGGTATCATCGACGATATCTTCACGCTAATCATGCGACGGTACTAAACGAAGTTCGTCAACGATTTCACATCTCCAATCTGCGTACCGTAATAAGGCAAGTTGCGAAGGAATGCCAGACTTGCAAGGTCGACAAAGCTGTTCCGGTGATACCAAGGATGGCGCCCCTACCAGAGTCTCGTCTAGCGGCCATGGTGCGGCCGTTCTCTTACGTGGGGCTCGATTACTTTGGACCTGTCCTGGTCCGGATTGGACGCAGCTGCGTTAAACGCTGGGTGGCCTTGTTTACGTGCCTTACAGTGAGAGCCGTGCACCTGGAGGTTGCTCATTCCCTCTCAACGGAATCGTGCAAGATGGCAGTACGTCGGTTTGTAGCGCGGCGTGGATCGCCCATCGAAATCCACTCAGATAACGGCACAAATTTTCAGGGGGCTAGTCGGGAACTACGAGAGCAGTTATCAGCGATCGAGCAAAAACTGGCGGAAAGCTTCACGAACACCAATACAAAATGGGTCTTCAATCCTCCATCGGCACCACACTTCGGTGGCTCTTGGGAGCGACTCGTGAGATCCGTCAAGGTGGCATTCGGTTCATTATGTAGCGATCGGCATCCGGACGATGAAACCTTGCTGACTGTCATTTCGGAAGCTGAAGCTATAGTTAACTCCAGACCATTAACCTCCATTCCTCTGGAAAACGTCAACCAGGAGGCCCTGACGCCAAACCACTTCATCTTGTTGAGCTCAAATGGCATCGCTCAACCTCCTACGATGTTGGTGGAGACAATGAAGGTCACTCGTACGAATTGGAACATGACAAGGCAGCTCCTGGATCAATTCTGGCGGCGGTGGATCAAAGAGTATCTTCCGACGATCGCCATCAGAAGCAAATGGTTCAACGAAGCCGAGAAACTCAGGGTGAACGACCTTGTGCTGATCGTGGATGAAGGTCAACGCAACGGATGGGCAAAAGGCCGGGTGGTAGCGGTCATTCCAGGAAGTGACGGTCGCATTCGTCAAGCGATGGTTCAGACAGCTGGAGGATTGTTCCGTCGCCCGGCGACCAAGTTGGCAGTGCTCCAGGTGCAAGGTAATGGTAACGCAAAACCAGAAGCGGAGTTACATGAGCGTTACGGGTCGGGGGATGTTGCCAACGCTAGCAGCACTGCGGATTTGAATACAATATCTGACCGTGATACCCCTCGATCACGCAGTGTGCGCACCAACTGACACCACAGAAATGTCTCGAGTCATGCGTAAGTCTATATGCGTGACATACGTCAATGCCAGGGAATGAGGAAGATAAGATGTTTTTTCGCAAGTCATAGGTGAAGGAATATTGTATTGAAACTAAATTTATTTCTCGAAGTTAATAGTAAGCTTACAAAAGTATTTGGATCGTTCTGCATTTTATTGGACTAAAATACCCGGTTTGCTGCACTGTAAGTTGTAGTAGACTATTAATTATTGAATCCAGTCCTGAAATACAAATGAATTGTTTTCGCATAGGTTAGCACAGTCAGAACCAGTCTGTTATAAAGTGAATTTAACGTTTGCTGGTGATTATTATATCAGTTGTAAGTTAATAGTTATTCTACCCTTAATGCCAAGATAGTTACATATGTTGTTCTATAGGGTTTTATACCACTAGAGTACCACTGGAAGCATATTGTTGGGATAGAAGAACTAAGGAGACCAGTTTGTAAGTAACTAGTTAAACCTAACCTCTCTCAATTACTAATAAAAATTCTCCTTAGCTTAAAGAACTCGGCACAAGGACATCAACCGTGCGATTCTACTAGAAGGTCCGAAAATTTTCCCAACATTCAGATTATATGAACTTCATGTCATGTACGAACTACAACGTCATTCAAATGTCCACCAATTGGAACTACCAGTAACTGAGATACAGAGCCCCCAAATTAGGACATGTTGTATGGAAGAACGGCATTTGATTATTCAATTAGTCACTAAATATATACAAAAAAAAATGTAGTTTTTAAAAATCGTTCACATTTTGTGAACAAATAAATTACACGATATAATTTTTTTGTTTTAAATGTATTAACACAACACAAAAATAAACCAAAAACTTTTTATTGAATAAAAAAAAGCTTAAAAGCTGTTTTATTTATTGCCTCTTGCTACGCTACATATCCTACTCGGTCTGAGATCTGCTAAAAATTGAAAGCACAAAGACCAGCATTAACGTAAAAATTAACGGAGTCGTTGACGTTAAATCAACGTCAAGCGTTAACGTTAACGTTGATCAACGGCTCCAAAAAATCAACGGAAAATTCGTTGATCGTTACAATTAACGTTAACGAATCAACGAAACGCCGTTAATCGTTGATTAACGTTAACAACCCTGGTCGCGATATATGTAATGTTTAGCTTTTCGGTAGTTGTTAAACTTCCACTCGGCTGGTTAGCCGTAAACCACGATTCATAATTAAAAACAAAGAATTATTACAAAATATTTCAGCCAACCCAAATTTCAAACCTTTTTCAAACTACGTATATGGAATAACGTATGTGAAGCGTTTGAGCTTCCAATCGTGTTATTTTAAATCAGTTTATTGTGAACTAGAAATGAAGTGTTCATAACTTTTGCAAAAGTTTGTCATATTATAACTAATATATTCAATTGGGAAACGAATTGAACTAACGGTCAAGGTGTATTTTATCTACAACGCCATTTAATTTTCAATCATATATAACCATTATTGGCAAGCTATGTTTACACAATTTCCCACTCAGGAAACCAAAACTGTTTGTCTTTACTAAACATTTCATTCCAACTATGGTATTCACCTGTAACCACAAAGCGGAATGTATTCCTAACACACATAGGTGAGATTTGCTCGTAAAACCAACAAAACAGTACGAGTCCCAATGCCGTCCTTAAATGCTTAATTATCTCTGCAGTGGGTCGCTGGTGTTATCTGTAAAAGGCGAACCATCACCTCGTATAACCTTATAGTCTTATAGCAACAGAAGCATTCTTGTCTGGGTGCTCGCAGAGAAGACAGAACCGGTGCATAAAATTGCACCAACTTCGCAGATGTACGCCACCACCACCACCACTAGAAGGCATCCGCAATCCGGGAATGAGTGCGGCGCTGTTTATATCCCTTTCTAATGAGTTCTTCTTGAGGAATAGCAGTCTCTCCAAATCTCCTCTGTACACACACAAAATGCACAAATGCAAACACCGCTGCAAGGCAAGTCTTGGTCGCCTTCGACTGAAATAAGAACCCGGGCGGTGTTTCTGTTCTGTCTGCTGCATCCCCTTGGAGATAATCTCGAGGAAATGAGAAAATTTCGCGCAAACAACTAGCTCACTTTCGCTTGTCCTGAGTCCTTTAGTGCCGACACGGTGCTCCCCAAACCTTAAAAACTAAATCTCCACCAAAACTTGGTGAGCACGATTCTTTGTAAACGTCGAAGCTCAAAATTCAAAAAAAAAATCATAGGGCCCGTTTTGAAGTTTTACCTTTTTATGGTACAGCATTTGTTAACTTATGTCATCAAAAAGGCGTAACTTCAGAACAAGTTCCAATTTTTTTTTTAGATTTTGCTCAAACATATAGTTTAGGTAAAATTGACTGGTGAGCACATGTTTGATGGAGATTTTTCGTTCTTATAATAGTGATCTGGGGAGCACCGTGACCTACGTTTCCAACACCACACCTAACTAGTTATAGTTAAGGTCGCCGCACATAGCCACAGCAGCTACCCTTCCGAATTGGGATGCCGGGGGCTCCGATGGGTAAAGTTGGCCCGTGTTTTCTCGCATTCATTAATACCTACTTCCCCGGGCCGCTTCGATGCCGCTCCGGCCTTCAACTCTTGGTCGCCACTGACTGTCATCGGCCGGGGCGGCTTCCGACCCTGAGTAAAAATATTATCAAAATACACAGGTTTCATTATAACAATGCCATATTGTCCAACAGGTTTACCATAGAACAAAGTATATTTTTTCCAATTAATCTACCAACTATTATATTGCTTCCTACCATTTTCAATTGTAAATGCATCATTGCGATGAACATAGGGGTTGTTATGCATTTTCTTGGTAGAATTAAAAATTCCATGCTAAAGTCGATGAAAGCAATAGAATTTATGGTACTTCTATTGGATGGTTTACAAGACATTTTTCATGAAAACAAAAAAAAAAACGATAAAATGATATGGTTTTCTATTGTATTAAAAAAAAACCTTTAGTTTGCTTTATTTCACGCTGTCATACAACTTATCAAGTAAAATAATTTGAAAACGAATGTAGATTTCCACAGTTACTTAAAATCTGATTGATGACCTCCTTCTTTTTCTCCGTCTTCTTTTTCTACTACTACTTCTTCTTCTTTTTTCTTATTCTTATTTTTCTTGACATTACGCCCTTGCTGGGACAGAGCCTGCTTCTCAGCTTAGTGTTCTCATGAGCACTTTCACAGTTCTTAACTGAGAGCTTTCTTGGCCAAAGATGCCATTTTCGACTTGCTTATAACAAGTCAAAATTGAAGTTTGATGGCATTCCCACCCAACAATAAAATGTTATGGAAAAAGTAGAAAAATATTAGAAATTATCTATAAAATAAAAACAATTGTTAATTCACAGCAGGAACTATATATGTTTTAACCTTGCTAAAACATTCAACAATACAAAATTACAAACACTATTGCACACCATAGATTATATGGTGTTTGAATAGATTAAATGATTAGTTTAATAAATCATAATATTTTTTATTCGGGTGAGCGCGTCGGCGAACGACAAACGGATCACTGCCACCGACCGCATCGAACCGCAGGGATATTCTATTCCTGCGGTATTGGCGCCACTACTGGTACTGAGGCTGCCGGCTGGCGCTAGCGTTACGATAGCAGCTATTACTAGCATCGGGATTGCGTTTGCTGCCACAAGTGCCACAATAGTGTGTGATTGGGGTGCGAAGTGCCGTACAATTCTTCTACTCTTTAGGAGATATTGGGGACAATGAGTTACGGAAATAATGAATATTAATTTTTACCTCTATGCGACAAAGATTATTGAAATTATATTAGGGCTTCTTTCTACTTCGTCGTAAGAGCTACTATTCGTCGTATCAAACTTAAAATATTCCACTACGGTGGTTATTCCAACTTACCTGCAACATAGATTCATTTTCCAAATGTAATTTTGTGAAAGCTTTTATGATTCGTCAACCTGTACACCAAAAATGCAATGAAACTACTGTATTTCAATAAATAACTTCAGTTCAATTATCCACTTTACACTTTTTCACCGAAATCGCATGGACGAACACGATTTGAAAGAAATGCTTTGCGATCGACATCAGTCATACCACTTTCCAACACTAGTTTCTTCCCGCCCCCCTGTGTGACTTACATCGCCGGGCACTTATTTTCACTATGGAAAACCTTCGTACTTCTTCACTGAGGATTTCATTCCAATCACACGCCGTAAAACTTCAATAAATCCCCAAATTTTACGAAATTTCCTCAACCGCCGCGTATAATTGAGAATGTAAACAAAGTTCAATCCGTCGTACTGAGAACAAAAGAGTTTGTGCGCATCAATGTGTGCGCGACGCTTGACGTAAAAATACGGTTCCTTTGATTGTGTTGTTTTCGCTGTACTGTGAGCAAATGCCAGAATTGTACGGTCAAAAGGAATTGTGTTCATATGTTTGGGCTGAATTTTGATGAGGAACAATTAATTTTAAAGGAAATTAGTATATTCCATCATGCTGAAGGAATGGAGGGAGATGCCCATATACCTATATATTCTAGTAAAACATTTTATTGTAGCGTTGATATGTTGTGTTTTGACCACTCAATACATCACAGTGAGCCGTAAGTTGTGAGACGAATCTGGAAACTGATTGCGACGGAGTTGAAAACGATACGACGGATTGAGAATACGGTAAGATGCATTTTCTTTGCATTATTTCCAAAAAGAGATCAAGATTTATCAAAATTTAATTGTACAATGATAAAGCCGTTTTGAGAAAGAATTGTTTGGCATCGGTTTGTATCAGCATCATTCACTGCAATACTGGGAAAATTGCAGTTCTCACTGATCAATGCTTAATACGATGGATACTAGCACATCACCCTATTGAAGAAAATATTGAAGAGAATTTTTCAAATGAATATTTGTTCGATGTCGGCTTAAAAGGTCTCTCAAGTGAATTTAAATCACTTGAGAAGATCAAAATTGAAAAACAAATGTTTCCTTAGATTTTCCCCAATCAGGAAGGAAAAGATTGCTGGAAAAGTCTTTCTCAAGAATATGAATTTTATGGAGGTCGCTTTACAAAGGCGATCTTCAAAATATGAGAGCATTGGAAAAATTAAATCTTATTTTTTGTGTCCATGTGACATGGGGACATTTCCGGAAGCCTAGAGATAAATTCCAGAGCCCCACTCAGTACCGCAGATGCCAACAGTGGTACCAAACATTGCCGCAAAGATGCTAAATGTATGATTTGTGGAGGGTTTTGTTTATCTGGTTTAAATAGATACCAAAAACTTCGTAATTGCGGAGCCAACCACAAGTCATCTTTTGGGATTGCCCTTTATGCAAACGAATTGACTGATAAACAATTATATCTATCACCGGATTAATTTATATCATATTTACTCCTCAACAAGCTGTTCTGTTACCGTTTTGGGTACTTTACCTTATGATCCAAATCTGAGCACATGAGATAAAACCAGTCTGTGATTAGTTATATATGGAGGAACTCAATTTGTATTGTATAAAATATTGCATGTAATGTAACACGCATAACACAGATAACACGGAATACACATACACATACAAGTGGGAGGATCGAAATGGGCAATGGAATAACGATTGGAAGGATTTAAGAGAGGAGCAAAATAAATAAATAAATAATATAGTAGAACTATATAGAATAGTGGAAGAGTTGTGAAACCACGCCCGGGAACCCGTGAGAGTCAGGTAATCTAACCTGTGAAAAATTAAGTGGCATCTGTGTACCCTAAAACCTAAATTCCCTTTAGGACCCATTTGGTATCGGCTAGGGCCGTTTATGGTCGCCATACTCTCCTGCCAAGGAAAGACCTACTTGAAAGCCCGTGGTTTACGCCGTTTGTAGCCATACCCCAAAATCCCAGTGCCATCACCCACGTGGGAAACCGCGAAAACCCGATAGGGTTGTCCACCCGTGAGCTAAAGCCCCGAGCCAAATCATCCAGCCTGCGGCAACGAGTGATCCCATTGCAGTGTGCGCCCCTAGGAATCTACCTGGAAGATTCTCCCCTGCCGGCCGGCCCCCTCTACACATCCACACTCACACACTCACACTAGTAAGTGCAACAAAGAAAAGCGTAGTTAAAACCGAAATCAAATATGTTTGGACTTCTGATCAGCGCTGAGAGCCGACCCTGTTTCGAAACCCCTGGTAGCTGGGCCTATAAGGTCTCGTCCCAAGCGAGCGTCTCGGGTTAACCTAAGAAACTATATCAGTTCCTACGACGCTGTGGTTGGAAATGGTCCGAATTTTGTCATTTCAAACGGAACTATCAATGGCAATTTTACTGCGGGTACATAGAATTTCAATTTTGTCATATTGTTGCAGCTATCACTAAAACCTGAATTTAAATTCAAAAGAGATCTTTTTCGTATATTGTTATTGAGGCCCCCTACAGACGTAGCGCCCAGCCACAGATAACAGACATTTAAGTCCGATTATAAAACTGTGTAAGACAATTAACGGTCATTTTATATGGTAACACAAGTAGCGCTGGTAGTGGCGCAGTTATCGATAAGTTCCTACGATGATGTCAGTGGTGAATATGACATATATTTCAAGATACTGATATTCACCACTGTTTGATGCAATACGCTGTGCAGCGGCGCTAATGATCTCAACGTGTTCATTTCGAATATTTGCACAGGCTTTCAGAAGATTTTTGGTCTAGCATAAACATCTGTTATCTGTGGCCCAGCTATCAGAAATACCTGCCACACATGTTAAAAATAATCAATTGACAAATAAAGCTCTCAGTTGATAACAGTTACTGTGGAAGTGCTTACACGAACACTTAGCTGAGAAGCAGGCTCTGTCACAGTAGGAACTTAATATTAGAAAGAAGAAGAATGATCAATGATCATTTCGGAAGAATAGGCATTGGAAAGCGTTGTAAATATTTGGATGGGCATCTAATTCTTCCGAAAGAGGTGCGCTTTGCGAAAAAGAACCACGTGATTATTGAGCTGAAATCGAATTCAGGTTAACTTCTGCGTCCATGAGTCCTCTTGTGGCGTAGGGGTAACGCGCCCTATCTAGAGAACAGGGAGTCGTGAGTTCGATTCTCACCGAGAAGACGTGTAACTTTTTCGCAAACTTCACATCAATTTGTCCATCTAATCTAATTGCAAAATATATGTAATGTTTAGTTTTTCAGTAGTTGTCAAAATGTATTCCTCAAGAATCTTCTTAAGAACAATACTCGTCAATTTTTAATTACAGTCTTCTTCTTCTTATTTCTGGCATTACGTCCCAACTGGGACAAAGCCTGCTTCTCAGATTAGTGTTCTTATGAGCACTTCCACAGTTATTAACTGAGAGCTTTCTTTGCCGATTGACTATTTTTGCATGTGTATATCGTGTGGCAGGTACGAAGATACTCTATGCCCTGGGAATCGAGAAAATTTCCTTTACGAAAAGATCCTCGACCAGCGGGATTCGAACCCACGACCCTCAGCATGGTCATGCTGAATAGCTGCGCGTTTAACGCTACGGCTATCTGGGCCCCCTTTTATTTACAGTATGGCCCTTTATAATGCGGTAAAATCAACAAATGTACATGGAAGTCGCATAATAATGAACGCGCTATATACGGTTCGCGTAAACCACAGTTTAAAATAGGTATATCTCAAAATCCAGATAATTTAGAAACTTGGGGCCTTCAGTAAAGTTGTTCTGGAGATGCAGCGCTATCTGATGGTACCTCATTTAATGCAGAATTCGACCGCTAGATGGCACTAGTTGGCATGGAAATTTTACTTTTGTTTTGCAGATATTTCAGGATCCATTCAGAAAAATGGCGTTTTCGGCAAAGTTGTTCGGTAAGTTAAGCTAGTTGATTATATATTTCGCCGCTAGGCAGCGCTAGCATGAAACTTTTGTTTTGCAGATATCTCAGGAACCTCAGCGTTACTTATAGTCCTTTCAAGACGACTTTGAACAAACGTTCAGTTTTGCCGTCATAAGTGAAAAAATGTGATTCTTCTGTTCGAGATGTTTGATAAGAAGTTCGCGATCATTAAGAGTTTACGGCATTATGCGACAGTCGCCTTCGTTTGCGATTTGGAAGGAAACCTTGATTCCCCTAATGGAGTTCAAGATCTCCTGCCTAAATCCTCCAAATTCGGAACAACTGACCAGGACAGGCTGCACTCTTTGCTTCCTTATTTGAATCAAAGAGCCTGGGCTAGAGGCTGCTTCGATTTGGTGTTCGGAAAATTTGTCTAGAGCATCGAACTGATTGCTTTTTTCGATGCAATTATCAACATTATACATTTCACCCTTCGAAGAAAGTTCGTATTCCGGAGAAACGTCCTTTCTTCCATTTTTGCCACGTTTAGTGACAGTTTTAAACCCCACTTTTCTGGAAGCGTCTTCGGCAAAGTAGTTCAGTAACTCAAGGGCAACATTATTTGAGCCAAGAAATAGGATATTTTGCCACCAGGCGGCGCTAGTGAACATGAAATTTTTGTTTTGTGGATACTGCAAGCATCTTCGGCAAAGTGTTCAGAAGCTCAGGGACTATCATTATTTTACCAAATCTCGAACTTCAAGGAATAAACAAAGAAAGCATTTGATCTACTGAACAACTCTGTCGAAGACGCCATCTTTCTATGTAATCAGGCTCCTGAGAAACATTTGCAAAACAAATGTTTATGCTCACTAGCGCCGCCTGATTGCGACATTTTGAATCAACTAGCTCGAACCATGATAGTCCTTGAGTTACCGAACAACTTTGCCGAAGACGACATTTTTCTAAGTGGCCAGGACAGTAGCGCAATCAGGATTTGGTTCTGGGAGGGGTTTTGTAAACTTCCCAAGCAACCTATAGTTTGGATTGTACTTAAACAGTGAACTCCAAAGATCACTTTTAATAGAAATCTAGTTTCAGTGAAACTTTTTCGCTTATTAAGAGAATAATACGGATATTAACGGAACTTGATTCTCGATAGAGTAACTCGTGAATTTGTCATTAAACATGCCCTGTTATCCGAGCTTTCGGTAGCATGGGTTGCCTCTTGAAATTAAGAATTTTTTTTGACTAAATATCTATGTGTTAATGGTCAAAACATTTTTTGACCATTAGACATTGTTTCTCTTATCCATTATTTTAAGGAGACCAGTCAGAGCCACATTTTCCCAACAATTTTCAAAATGAATAGCTAATCCAAAAACAAAATGACTAGCCAGTTGGCTGCTTCAACAGAATTCTAGTTTTGTTTTCGCCGAAATCTTTGAACGCCAAAGTAGAGTAAAATTTGGTTAAATGCTAAGACAACTGAAAGATTTGTTATGCTTCGGATTAACGTTCATTAATCAGATGTTTGAATGGTCCCAACATATCTGAATGTTTGACAAACTTGTCATAAATTCAAGCACATTTCGTTCCCTTAGCATATTTTTATTGTAGCAGTTCGCAGGAAATTTTGTTTTCATTTAAGTTGAGGGGTCTAAAAATTTGAAAGGAATATATTATTATGTAACTGCAAAAGCTACTGAAACTAACAGTGTTAATACAATCTTCAGAAAGTAACTGCTTTAAAAATATACTTGGTAAACCCTATTTTTTCAAATTCTAGGGGGGGTTTTGACCCCAGGTAAGATATTTAGTAGAAGTCGATTTTTTATGAGGTGAAAATACTATCAAACTTGTTTTTGCTCTTTTATTTACATAGCAGAGGATAAATGATGACAATTCGATCATATTTTATACCCCTAATACTATAAAACACTTGATATATGAAATCTGTTTTCCCGATTATTTAATTGACTCCAGTCTCCCCAATCTGTACCGCTGCTATCCGCACATTTATAGTCGGTGTTAGTTGTTGAAGAATGTACTCGTTTGAAATTTTGCATTGCCATCCTATCTATTGGGGAATGTGAGTTTGATACCAGGCAGTATCAATATTAGAGCCACGTGGCAACTTTCCGATCGAAACAGTTCGAGTTTTTCAAAGCTGTTTTTCTAGATATTGGTTTCAGGTTCATCAGACTAATGCACGTCCAGATGGGGCCTTCCTTAACCGAGTGATTAGAGTCCGCGGCTACAAAGCAAAGTCATCCTGAAGGTGTCTGGGTTCGATTCCCGGCCGGTTCAGGATCTTTCCGTAATGGAAATTTCCTTGAATTCCCTGGGCATAGAGTATCATCGTACTTGCCATACGATATACTAATGCGAAAATGGCAACTTTGGCAAAAAAAGCTCTCAGTTAATAAATGTGGAAGTGTTAATATGAACACTAAGCTTAGAAGCAGGCTCTGTCCCAGTGGGGACGTAATGCCAAAAAGAAGCAGAAGACGTCCAGATGAACTTGAAAAACTGAAGAATCGGAGCTTCTATCCCAATGAGAACCCGAATAAGCCAAACGCGCAGCTATTCAGCAAGACCTTGATGAGGGTGGTGGATTCGGAACCCGCCCAGTTGAGTTCTCAGGGTATGGAGTAAGGACTGTTCATTTTATAAAGTGGATACCTTGTTTATGCTATATCTTTTTTATTTATTGATGAAATCGTAAACGGTTTTCTGTGTATCGTTCAACTATTATTCTACAATGTTATGAAAATACAGAAACTTACAAAATGCTTTCGGTTGAAGAACTAAATAGTTTTTGCAAAAACTCCTAAGAAAAACTGTTCGTCAAGTTTAAGCATTATTTTTCGCATGAAAAAAATCCTAAATGTAATGAACAAATTGTATGTTGGTATCCTTTACTATTCAACTTAAGGTAGAGCTTTTAAAAACATCAATAATATTCCATCAGTTCCTGACGCTGAGTCACTTTAGTGATCTATTCCTTATGGTCAAATTTGCTGATACACCATCTTTTTACTACCAGCAAAAAAGTAAAGTAATAAGCGTGTTCAAAACTGGTTTAGATTACTAAAGAAACTATATGTGTATAAAAAACAGCAAAATCTTGAGTTTTAACCGAATTCTTGGGTACCAAATTTACTCTTTATGGTCGTTTTATTGAAAAATCCCATACTTTTAAAATTATATACGCATGTTTATCGATCTAGAGCAAACTGTAAGCGTTTTTCTCAAAATATTTTGATAGGTAGTCTCAAAATAACATATTCTGAAAATAATACATGCAAAATAAATTTGATTTAATTCAAGCAGGGGTCCCAATCTTGATGATTGTCATTGTGCTTTGAGTGGTCTTCTGAAAATATTTTTTTTGTTTTTCTATTGTGCTTAAAATATGACGTGGGGACTAAATCAGCAACTCTATGAAGGCGTAAGTTATTTTTACTATAAATACTATATTATTACTTTCGTCTGGACGTACTTTAAACCTTAAAATTCTACTCATATCAGTTCCATTTAAATTTAAGATATTTTTCTTAAAAAAAAAATTGATAAAAAATGATTTTATGATATCTGCAAAACTGCTTCTTCAAAAATAACTTGATATTTTTTAGCAAGCTTCTAATTGATGATGCTTTCTAAGTACAACCATTTTTCGAAAATAAAAAATATAAATTGTCGAATTTTCCTGCCGATTTTTAATAATCCTTGATTTTGATAACCTCCAAAAATCGACCGTTCTAAACGTTGTGCCTTATTAGTGTGAAATCATATTATTTTGGTAACTTTTTTATTACCACAGCATTGTACAATATTAGTCGAACGATGTACAGAAAACCGATTTCGATTTCATTGTTAAATTAACAAGATTTTGCATGTCCAAAGTGTCCACTTATAAAAATGAACAGTCCTTATATTCGTGGTTGCCACAGGATGTACAAATGCAAAACGATCAGTTGTCAAAAAAGTTTAATTGATTTCGTAGTTGGGGCAAAACATTTTTCTAACCCTCTTGGGAGGTTTAGAATCATAAATCTCCATTACGTCATCAGCTTCTTGCTTTTTCAAAATTTCGGATTTAATTTGTCTTCCCTTCGGCTGAATTTCGTTTCCTCAAACTAAAGATTCATAAATTAGGTTATCATTCACTGATGTGCGTCCTAGTTTTGCTCGTTGTTCAATTGGCTTTTCATATTGCGTCGGACACCCTCCCTCAGGAGGACTGCAAGCTGAATGTCGATTCGATGCGGTGGTGTAGGAAAACGGGTAAAATTGACACTGAAGTTTGGAGGAATTCTTGAACTAGGGATGTAGCAGATGGTAATAATTATTAATAATGGGATAAGAAATGCAATCAGAACAGATGATTTATTGAACCATTAGTAAATTTGCTAGAAGGCAATGCCAATTCTTAACGATCAACGCTCCGTCATCGTAATCATCGTCGTCGTCGAAACTTGAAAAGCAGTATTTCTGTTCAAAACTAAAAATAATTTGATGAATTGTGTTTCGGTAGGGGAACAGAATACAGTGAACACATTTTCCTGCAAATTTTCTTGATTTTGAATGAAAAAACTGCTTTTGAAAATTCCGAAATCAATGACGGATCCTGCCCCCTTAATGTGTGTTTGGAAAACTGCATCCAAACTGCACTTTGGCAATAATTCTAACGGCTAAGCCCACATAGTCTTTGGGGTTGTTTGTAAATTAGCACCGAAACCACAGACATAACAGGGTTTACAGGGTTGTTGTCCGGCATTCTTGCAACATGCCCTGCCCAGCGTATCTTTCCAGCTTTAGCTACCTTCACGATACTGGGTTCGCCGTAGAGTTGAGCGAGCTCGTGGTTCATCCTTCGCCGCCACACGCCGTTCTTCTGTATGCCGCTGAAGATCGTCCTTAGTACTCGGCGTTTGAAAACCCCAAGAGCTTGCAAGTCCTCCTCGAGCATAGTCCACGCCTCATGCCCATAGAGGACTACCGGTCTTATGAGCGTTTTGTACATCGTACATTTGGTGCGGGGGTGAATCTTTCTTGACCGCAGTTTCTTCTGGAGCCCATAGTAGGAACGACTCCCGCTGATGATGCGCCTTCGTATTTTCCGACTAACATTGTTGTCAGCCGTCAACAAGGATCCGAGGTAGACGAACTCGTCCACCACCTCGAAGGTATCTCCGTCTATCGTAACACTGCTTCCTAGGCGGGTCCTATCGCGCTCAGTTCCGCCAACCAGCATATACTTTGTTTTCGACGCATTTACCATTAGCCCGACTCTTGTTGCTTCGCGTTTTAGGCGGGTGAACAAATCTGCCACCGTTTATCCATGTCATCCGCGAAGCAAACAAATTGTCCGGATCTCGTGAAAATCGTGCCTCGACTGTTAAGTCCGGCTCTCCGCATAACACCTTCAAGCGCAATATTGAACAACAGGCACGAAAGACCATCGCCCTGTCGTAGTCCCCGCCGAGACTCGAACGAACTGGAGTGTTCGCCCGAAATCTTCACGCAGTTTTGCACACCGTCCATCGTTGCTCTGATCAATCTTGTGAGCTTCCCTCGTCCATGATCTTCCATAGCTCTACGCGGTCGATACTATCGTATGCCGCCTTGAAATCGATGAACAAATGGTGCGTAGGGACCTGGTACTCACGGCATTTCTGGAGGATTTGCCACACGGAAAAGATCTGGTCCGTTGTCGAGCGGCCGTCGATGAAACCTGGTTGATAACTTCCCACGAACTCGTTTGCTATAGGTGATTTGTCGCCCTTTTTGTAGATAGGGCATATAACGCCTTGCGTCCACTCCTCCGGTAGTTGTTCCGTTTCCCGGATTCTGACTATCAGCCGATGCAGACAAGCGGCCAACCTGTCCGGGCCCATCTTGATGAGTTCGGCTCCGATACCATCCTTGCCAGCGGCCTTGTTGTTCTTGAGCTGTTGAATGGCATCCTTAACTTCCCCCATCGTGGGAGCTGGTTGGTTTACGCTGTCCGCAGTGCTGACGTAGCCATCGCCTTCGTTGTCCTGACCTTCTATGCCTGTGTTCTCTGCGCCATTCAGGTGTTCATCGTAGTGCTGCTTCCACCTTTCGATCACCTCACGTCCGTCCGTCAAGATGCTCCCATCCTTATCCCGGTACATCTCAGCTCGCGGCACGGAGCCTTTGCGGGATGTGTTGAGCTTCTGATAGAACTTCCGCGTTTCTTGAGAACGGTACAGAAACTCCATCTCTTTGCATTCCACCTCTTCCAGGTGGCGCTTTTTGTCCCGGAATAGGCGGGTCTGCTGTTTCCGCTTCAGTCTGTATCGTTCCACGTTTTGCCGCGTACCATGCTGCAGCATTGTAGCCCGCGCTGCATTCTTCTCCTCTAAAACCTCCTGGCACTCCTCGTCGAACCAATCGTTTCTTGAGCTCCGTTCCACATATCCGAAAATGCTTTCGGCAGCGTCGTTAATGGCTGCTTTGACTGTCCTCCAGCAGTCCTCAAGAGGGGCCCTATCGAGCTCGCCCTCATCCAGCAACGCTGCCTCAAGTTGTTGCGCGTACGCATTGGTGACATCCGGTTGTTTCAGCCGCTCGAGATTATACCGGGGCGGGCGTCGGTACCGTACATCATTAATGACGGATAGTTTTGGGCGTAGTTTCTCCATCACCAGGTAGTGGTCGGAGTCAATGTTAGCGCCACGATAGGTTCTGACGTCGGTTATGTCGGAGAAGTGCCGTCCATCGATCAAAACGTGGTCGATTTGCGATTCTTTCTGCTGAGGTGATCTCCAGGTGTACCGATACGGGAGGCTGTGCTGGAAATAGGTGCTACGAATGGCCATATTCTTGGAGGCGGCAAAATCTATCAGTCGTAGGCCGTTCTCGTTCGTCAGCCGGTGGGCGCTGAACTTTCCAATCCTCGGTCTGAACTTCTCCTCCTGGTCAACCTGAGCATTCAAATCTCCTATGATGATCTTGACGTCGTGGCTTGGGCAGCGGTCGTACTCGCGTTCGAGCTAAAAAAAAAAGCGCGTAAAATGCGTCCTTGTCATCATCAGTGCTTCCGGAGTGTGGGCTATGCACGTTGATTATGCTGAAGTCAAAGAATCGGCCTTTGATTTTTAACTTGCACATTCGTTCATTGATCGGCCACCACCCGATCACGCGCCTTTGCATATCACCCATCACTATGAAAGCTGTTCCCAGCTCGCGTGTGTTGCCGTAGCTCTGGTAGATGGTATGATTACCTCTAAACGTTCGCTCCAATGCTCCTGTCCAGCACACCTCCTGCAGCGCTACAATGTCGAAACCGCGGGTCTTCGGTACATCGGAGAGTATGCGAGTACTCCAGTACTTCCAATCGCTAGTCCTTTTTCGTCGCTGTGGTCTTTGTCGATTGTTCCGGTCCGTATTCTCTCGTTGACGTTCCTGTGCTGATGTGTTTTTACAGTTGGCTTGCAGGGCCTGACACCAACCCCCTAGATTTCCGGAGGACCATCCCCCCTAAACGTTCGGAGGGCCATAGTGCGCAGTTTAGCTTAGAGTCCTTCTCTGGCACTCGGACGATGACCAGCCGCCCCTGACATGGGGAACAGACGCTGTTGTGAGCCGCTCCTAACATGAAGTACAGACGCTCCAGGTTTGCAAAAGCAATCCCCCCCATTCCCTGTCAGCATTTGACCAAAGTTCCCACCGGGGGTTGGTTACCCGATCTTCCCCAAGGTTACTCGTACCCCGGCCAGTACCACGAGGAGGTAGAGATAGGAGTTGCTGGGCAAGAGGCTAAGGACCGCACAAAGGGGTCTATTTTATTCCTGCAGGTACGCGAGGTACCAATGGTACGCCATGCCCAGCCATTTACCACGCCAAGTCTATTTCTAGTCAAAGGATTGTAAGGAAGATATGGGGATTGGATTTTATTTTGTGACGTTTTTGTAATGGAAACCGCTACATAGAATATTACACACCAAATCTTATGAAACAGATTTTTTCAAAAGTGGTCAATTCTCTTCATTTCATTTCGGGCCATTGGGCCGAATGTCGTTAGGCCGAAAGGGTCGTTAGTCCGAAATAACATTTGAACATTTACTAATTTTTCAAATGGCTAATACATTCATCAGTGTTTTTTCCTTCTTTTAATTAAAGGCTGTTCTTCTAGTTATATATTGTATTGTTCTTATGAGCACTTCCACAGTTATTAACTGAGAGCTTTCTTTGCCAAAGTTGCCATTTTCGCATTCGTATATCGTATGGCAGGTACGATAATACTCTATGCCCAGGGAAGTCAAGGAAATTTCCATTACGAAAAGATCCTGGACCGACCGGGAATCGAACCCAGACACCTTCAGCATGGCTTTGCTTTGTAGCCGCGGACTCTAACCACTCGGTTTGCATGTTAAGCAGCAAGTTCTATTACCCGGCGAGACTCAGGGCGAGTCCTTCAAAGTCTTGAAATTCCTGACCGAACCTACCCAATTCAAACGCAATAACTGAAACTCAAACAACCCTATTTCGTCCGATGTAACTCGGAAAGCTAATCCAACCCCGAACTAATCAATTTCTCCTTCCTCATCAAAAACAACACCGAGACCGCTATTTAGTTGTGAGTCCCATTTCTGCTGCCAACTGCTTTACACGTGTCGTGGACTCCTCTGGTACCTCTTTGGTTGAAGCATTGCTTATCTTCCTTGACGATGAGCCCGATTGGCGTCATCTTGGCTATGATGCACACGGCCTCTTTAGATACCGTCCGGTATGCACTTGCTACTCTTAAGCACATAATCCTGTACGTGCTTTCCAACCGCTTTAGGTTTCTGCTCGTTCTAAGCGCTTTCGACCAGATTGGTCCTCCATACCTTAGTATGGATAGCGCCACGCTTGCCAGGAGCTTGCGTTTGCCGGCAATTTGGGTTTCGTTCTACTCCGTCGTAAGCGCTATTATTCGTCGTATCAAACTTTAAATGTTCCACTACGGCGGATATTCAAACTTACCTGCAACATAGACTCATTATCCAAGTGTAATTTTGTGAAAGCTGTTATGGTTCGTACAAGTGTACACCAAAAATGCAATAAAACTACTGTATTTCGGTAAATAACTTCAGTTCAATTATCCACTTTGCACTTTTTCACCAAAATCACATGGACGAACACGATTTGAGAGAAATGCTTAGCGATCGACTGAGCCACACCACATTCCAACACAAGTTTTTTCACTATGGAAAACCTTCATCCTTCTGCACTGAAGGATTTCATTCCAATGACACGCCGTACAACTTCAATAAATCACCACATTTTACGAAATTTCCTTAACCGCCGCGTATAATTGAGAATGTAAACAAAGTTCAATCCGTCGTACTGAGAAAAAAGCTTGTGCGCATCAATGTGTGCGCGACGCTCGACGTAAAAATACGGTTCCTTTGATTGTGTTGTTTTCGCTGTACTGTGAGCAAATTCCATAATTGTACGGTCAAAAGGAATTGTGTTCATATGTTTGGGCTGAATTTTGATGACGCACAATTAATTTTAAAGGAAATTAGTATATTCCATCATGCTAAAGGAATAGAGGGAGATGCCCGTAGATCTATATATTCTAGTAAAACATTTTATTATAGCGTTGAAATATTGTGTTTTAACCACTCAATACATCACAGTGAGCCGTAAGTTGTGAGACGAATCTGGAAACTGATTGCGACGGAGTTGAAAACGATACGACGGAATGAGAATATGGTAAGATGCATTTTCTTTGCATTATTTCCAAAAAGAGATCAAGATTTATCAAAATGTTATTGTACAATGCTAAAGCCGTTTCGTGAAAGAATTGTTTGGCATCGGTTTGTATCAGCCAGGGGGGGTATACGTAACGAGGTTCGCCTACCGTCCATGTTTTGTGGGTGTATTCGTTTGGCTCACAACGCTGCTAGGCATCCCGCTGTTTGCGTGTTGAAATGCATCAGCATTTGCTGTTTGGCATGGCCCGCGTCTCGACCTGTGCTGTTTGGGTCGGCCCGCGTAAGAGATGATGCTGTTTGGGACGGCCCGCCCGAGAGACGATTGTTAGGCGAGCTTTGTTTGTAGTTGACATCCATACACCCACCTTGGTATCAGCATCATTCACTGCAATACTGGGAAAATTGCAGTTCTCACTGATCAATGCTTAATACGATGGATACTAGCACATCACCCTACAACAAAGCTGTTAGATATATTCGCTATATTCGTGGCATCATTAGGGGAAAGAGGGGTAAAATGCGCCCCCTAAGAAATGTGTTCATTTTATATATGATTTCATCATAATACATCAACATCAAATGCGTTTTCGAATACTTCTACTTATAATGCAAGATTATGTGTAAAAAAACTTGTAGATAAGTAATAATTTCTTGAATTAATGATTTAATTTAAAATTGTTTGAATTTAGCACGTTTATATTTATGTTTGGTAAAATGCGCCTTAATCGGTGTAAAATGAACCACAACAGAGGGGTAAAATGCGCCAATTAGAGTCAGCTACCAAAACATAACCTATAATTCATATACATGCTCTAATGACTCAAAACCGCTTCCATTTAAACGGAACCCACTGCAGAAAATGTTCCCAATTTATTGCTAAACGCTTATAATTATAAACTACAGACCTCTCGTTTGATTAATAAGACAGTCAAAATTTTATTTGGATATAGAAAATTCAAAACACAAACTTCACGTTCAACTTCAAAACGCTTGTTTTTATTCATATTTCACAAAAAAATAATACAGTTCATTGTACCAAATTCAGCAAATATTCAGTTCAAAAGATTCTTCTGAACTTTACTTGTTATTAAAAGAAATGAAAACAATCAGACTTCACTGGACATTGCGTGAAACTGATTAGATCAGCAACTGCCGCATTCTAAGTAGAGTCCATCGGTTAGTCTACATTCTGCGTGATACCAGCTTTGGCACAAAACACATTTGAGCCAACCGTGTCCTTCTTCAGATGCACTGAAGCACATTCCACAGGAGAAGCATAGGACGTCCTCCATAGGCATCTCGTTTAGCGATTTATTTTTCCTGCCATTTTTGCGACCAGCTTTCTTGATAAGTTTTTGGTCTTTTTGTGCAGCTGATTTCAAAAGCGTTTCCCGGTGTGTCATGGATGTTAGGTCGACCGACTGTTCTTTTTTCTGGATGCTTTACGTGGTTTCTTCGCTTCAGTGTTGACCTTCGTACTCGGTGCCACTCGCTGGCAATTCGGTTCAGTTTTAGTTCGATTTTCCTTATCCCAGCGCTTTTTCTTCGACTTCAACTTTCCCACATCTGGTTCATTCGAAATATTTTCGGAGGCAGGAGCATCAGTCGCTATCAACGTCGAAATCCGCCCATCTTCATCAATGACGTAGTACAAATCGGGATTAACTTCAAAATCCATCTCCGAATCCACCCCCACATCGATCCAGTCAGTCACTGTAAACAAAAATTAACACATCATTTTAAAGCAAATTTGATATACAGTTCATTGAGAAGAAAACATGGCGATAGATATTATGAATGAAAAACTTAACGGGACATGTCTAGTCTGTGCACAATGAAGTGGATTGAGTAGTTTAACTCCCATTATGACTCCCTTGTGCACTGGTTGACTATAATTCAAGCAAAAACACAACTCAAAACAAAGTTAAACTAATACTAACCTTACTGTGGACTTTCGATGGTTTCCATCACTTGATACTCGAGATTTTGCACTTTATCAAGTAGGTTGTCATTGTAAACAATATGAACTATTTCACCAGGGATTGTGTAGAAATCACGGTATGGTCCATCCAAGGTAGGTGGTTCATGTTTCAACTCAAAAGTTGGGAGGTGGTTCGCCAATTGAGAATCATTGGTGGTGCCATCTGTAAACGTGAATTACAATGTATAAGTTACTATTATTGTTTTGGTTGCAAAAAACATAAATTTAACTTACCAGTAATTCCATCAGCTTCAATGTTCGAAAAAATTCTATCAGAATTTGCTGAAGAATCTGAAGGCGCGTTATGTTCACTGGCTTGCTGAACAAGAATTTGCAACGAATCAGCTGCTGCAAAATCTTCGTCGCTGAAAATTTCAGGACACAATGGAACAATCCCGGTGGTTTTAAAACCGTTCATGGCGGTCGACAACGTAGCCGTTTGCACGAAGGATTCCTTGACGAATGCTGCAACGTTATTCAGCGTAACTACTTGTCCAGGATTATTCCTGAGAAAGCCTTCTACAGCCTTGCCATATCGTTTTTTTAGTGGTCCCATAAACGCAACGTCCAGAGGCTGCAACTTATGTGATGTATGAGGAGGCATCGAAATGATTTGGACATGGTTGTTGTTGGCTTTTTCCAACATACTGATGTTTCTGGTGTGACTTGAATGTCCGTCCAAAATCAGAAGTACCGGAGATTGTTCAGTTGGCTTGACGTGCTTTAAGAAGTGATCAAACCACTTGCTGCAGGTGTCCATAGTATTCCAACCACTTTTTGAGCACAAAAACTCCGAATCCAATGGTGCTCCACATTTCCATGTTTCCTGCATTCTCTGACGTGGGAAGATAAACAACGGTGGCAAATAATTACCAGCCGCTGACATCGCGAATACTACTGTCGTTGTGATCCCTCTTTCAGCAGATGAGACTCCTGCAACATGTCTTTGCCCCTTCTTGGCAATTACTTTTGTCGACTTTGTAGGAACCTAAAATAAAAATAATTAATAAACAATTAGATGCAAAGGATCGTAATTCAGTTCTGGAACTATTCAATTCACTATGAGAATAAACTCACCGTGCTAATACCGGTTTCGTCCATGTTCCTCCCGCAGCTAGGTGGATAATCATGCTCAGCGAATGCCTCCTCGAGAATATCAAAAAACTGTTTGACACTATCACGATTAAATCCTTTGATGCGTGCCATTGATGTTGCTTCTGGCTTCCGGAGGGCCAAAGAAGGGTTCCTATTTAGGAAGTGCTTTAGCCAATCCGTTCCCGCAAGTTTGGTTGAGTGGTTGAATGGGTGTTCGATGTTACTCTCTTCCGCTTTTTCATACGCGAGGCTTCGTATGTCCGTCGCGGTCAACCCGTATCCAACCTGGCTGAACTTCGTAAGTTTACTTACTAACTCCTCTTCTTGGGCACGAGTAAATACCGGGGCTAAACTTCCAAGTGTTTGCAGCTGCCCGACTCGTCATCGTTGGTTTTCTCGATGTACCGCTGCAGTGTTTTCCGGGGCACCTCAAAAATCCGTGACGCCAGCCGCTTTTTCATTCCCCTACGTACTGCATTGACTGCCTGGTTCATTTTTTCGATTGACCAGGCCCTGCGGCCACTCTTCCGACGATAAATTCGTCCCATTCTGCACCGATTCACAATAATTCGTTATCACACCGCGATTTTTCGATTGTTTTTATTTTTTTTTTCGCACTCGAAATGACAGACGGTTTCAAGCGTCACATATGAAAATGTCTTATTTGAATAATAATAATGGGATAGAATCTTATCTGCGGATTTGAATAATGGGAAAGAATGTTATGTTCGGAATGTAAAATAATTATAATTCAAGCTTAAAATTGTTTATTTCTTCTTATTTTGAACCAATTATTATATTTGAACTAATGATAGGCAGAATTATGCCAATAGTGATATTGAATGCAATAAACGTTTACACTTTTCTCAAACGTTTACCGCGTTGAATATTAAATCTGAAAGGTGGCTCGTTTTACCCCAACTACAATTTAAGTACAAAATATAATATTTTACAATGAAAACTACAGTTAAATACGTTTTTCATAATGCTATTACATTATAATTAATCATATCTTGCATATGAGCATATTATTATCTTAACAAAACAGGTTATTCCTTCTCAAAAATCTTAAGGAATCTTATGCTTAAATTACAATGTGAGATGGCGAAATTAAATTTTATTTTTTAAATTTATTTGATAGGTATAACGCACATGAAATAATCATAGATGGACTCAAAATTCACTTATTCAACAGCTTTTACGCCTTTTGAATCAGCAATTGCTTTATTTCATGAGAAAATATGGTGGGCCGTTTTACCCCAACGGCGCGTTTTACACCGATTCCCCCTACCCCAAGATGATGATCGATGACAAGCTCAGCTTCGTTAGCCACATTGCATATGCCTGTAAAAGGGCATCTACGGCTATAGCGGCGTTTCATTCAAATTTAAACTTTTGAGTAGTACGGGAACTTTTAAAATCATTTATTAATTACTTAGGCTAGAATGTCTTGAAGGAAATTTGGATAACATGGACAGGTGGAGGATCACAGCTCACTAATATTCAGCCCAAAATATGATTATGTTCCAAATTAACACTCTTTTGCAGTGTTGATAGACTCACACTCAAATCTTAATCAATACGCTCTCCCGTGAGAGCACACTCATTAGAGATCTGCTTCGCAAATCTCACGCTTGAGATTTTGATGCAAAATCAACTCAATCAACTCAAACCGTAAAAAATGATTTAGTCGCAAAACCCGTCAAAAACTCGTGAAATCCGAATGTTGTTGTTTACGTTAGAAAGGATTACTATAATTTTACCAGACTAACAAGAAATTATTGCCGTGTGTTAATAAACTGTGGAAATACGAGACAATGAGTCAAAAAGGTGAGTCAACTCATCAATGATTTTTTGACTGCTGAGTTGCGTGATTAACAACTCACGCATGAAACATCTCAAGCGTGAGTTGTGAGAAATTGAGTTTTTCACAACACTGCTCTTTTGAATCCGATAAAACCACGTAGTTGACCTTGCTACCTTTGGCATGATTTTGCGTTTTACATCAATTTATATGCTTAAAATGAAATTTACGATTTTGAACGCCAAAGAGATAGATCACACATCGATCCACAAATTTATATGTAAGTTCAAAACAAGTTAACAGTTTTTACGGCGCAATTCAGGATAAAATGCTTAAATGGACAAAATTAATAATTCCGCTTATCGCATAATATTTAAATTCATGCAATGGTCACCCAACAGTAGATTTGTTAAAATGCTTAGAATAACACTAAGTGGAAGATTCAGATCTGCTTCAATATGGAAAGATGGACCACAAACAATAAGGTAACAGAAAACGTACTAAAATAAATATACGCTTTAACCTGCTCAGTGTTGTTGCCCTTTCAGACAGATTAATGCATGCATTACGGTTCGAGCAATTTATCATCTGACATGTCCAAATTTCGTAGGCCCGTTTGACCACCTCTAGGACGCTGCGTTCAGAATGAGACAAAATCTAGATGTGGAACTCCGGCTAAACGCGTACCGCTTGCTTGTAGTCCCATCGGCTGCCGCCCCTTTCCATTATCCGCCGGAGTCTAACTTTCTTGAATGGGAACACGACGGGGAAACAAAGTTTATCCTTATAAACCGTTCGTTGGCTGACTGGTGCCGTCTCCGATGCAAAACCGTTTTGCTCGACAACGACTTCTGCCCGGGCCGGCATGCCGTTATCTTCCACTGCCTAATAGAGACAGGCGGTAGACACATTTCAGAAATGAAATTTCAACTTTCGGTTCCAAGTGCGGCTGTTGGCTGGCATATCTAGCCAATGCCGAATGCTTTCTACTACTTTCAGCAATGGTTCTAAATAAATTGCTGCCTTATCCTGCCCCATTCCCGATTGTGAGAACTGTATTGAAAAGTAATAAGCAACATTCAAGATACTTCTTCTCCATGCTTAAACGAGCTTTCAAAGAAATTTCTGTCAAATCTTCAATATAGGGTAATCTTTTTTGAATATGAGTTAAATTGAAAAATAGATAAATATTATTACAACTTAATTTTTAATTTGCACAACTTGTTATTTCTGGAACATTTTCAGGCAATTAATTATTGTAATGCCACTTTTAGATAAAATCTTGTTTGCCGTTCATAGTTGGTGATGCAACATTTTTGGAACATTATATATATATATTATTAATGACTTATCGACACAGTCCTTATGCAAGGATCAGCCCTGATTTCGAGCGAGGAAGAAAGAGCGAAAGTTCGATTGAAAATGGTAGGTTAGTCGTGCTAAAGAAACGGAGGTGAAGGCGAAAATTTGAATCTTCACAATATTGCCACAGGAGATATGGATTCAACTGCGGGGTAGGTTATAGCAGACAGGACCAGTCCGAGGAAAATTATCACGCTAGGCAAACCAAATACCGTTGCAAAATGCTATCGAATGAGGAATTCGGTCTACTAATGCAGATAGCATTCCATTATTCGTCGATATTTCTAGCTTCCAGCAAAAGAGACGCACAAACCCGGCCCTGGAGGTAGATATCATGCAGACATGCCGACACTCTAACAGCTAAAGGTAAAATACTTTTTAGGAAGTCACAGATTAGACATCCACCGCTTTCCCGTCGTCGTGTCGTCGTGCGGTCGTTATCGTTGAGAATTTTTCGGTAGGTGAAAGGACAGAAGTAAAAAACAAACAACACAACAACTTCTATCCGTCCGTTCCGATGTCGTTATAGAATGAGGACCCGACCGACATTAGATCGGAATGGCAGGACAGGTAAATATCTGGAATTGAGACATTTAGGGATAGAGCTTCTTTTACAAAGCAAATCCGGTATCAGTCGGAGCCGAACCTAGGCTACAATAATAGCCCAATGCAGTCATTAATAGAGATGTACTTGGCTTTGGAGTGTTAAGGGTTGGTATTTTCGTTTCTTGCGTAACAACGTCTAACCTTATTGTGCGATACAAACTCACAATTGTTAATTGTGTTAATTATTATCAACATTTAAATGCTTTGTATATGCAACAAATCAGACATGTATACACAAAAATGATTAAATTATGTGATATGTCGCACTTGGACAAATGAAAGGCAAAATCTTTCCATATTAATTAATGTTCATCTTTGAGCCTTCAAGCCGTAACAGCCCCTTGCTATTTACTTATGGTCTATATACTGTTCTTGTTATTGATTCATATATTATTCGTTATAATTTATTCATAGTTGTAGTGTCTTCGAATTAGACGTATCAGTAAGGCCCACATAGAAGCTATACATCAAGACCAAGCTGAGGGTCATGGATTCGAATCACGCCGAGGATTTTTTCGTACTCTAGGGGAACTGTGGGTAAAATGAACAGGTTTGTGTTTTACTATAAACCTATGGAAATCATAGAACCATCCGTAATCCTCAAACTAAGGAACTATTTCGACAACTCTAGCGCGTTCTAAAATGTCAAAAGCTGGACAAGTAAACAAAAACAAAGTACGTCTCTCCGTTTTCTCTTATGATGTAAATGTTCACTCGTGGAATTTAAGGTTTGTATGACCGAAACCATCAAAAATCTACTGAACTGCTTGGCACATCATATCTTTAAATTATTTATGATAAGTAGACGTAAATTGAAATTATTTTTATCTTATAAATTCTTAGAACAAATGAATTGAACATGTTGATTTTTAGGGGGTAAAATGAAACACTTGAGATGGGGTAATATGAACACCAGGGCATGGCGAATACAACCGTATATTATTTCAGATGCCAAACATAGACAACCATCCAAATGGTCACGGCTAAACGTTCCATCGATTCCGGAATGTATGTGAGATATGTATTGATCATGTATCAGATGCCGAGAATCATACCGCAACACCATTCTAGTTCATTTTACACCCAGCATCTGTTTTACCCCCAGTATATGTTCATATTACCCCGCTACATGTTCGTTTTACCCACATGTTTTGGAACATTGACTCTGTAGATAGAAATTATAATAATGTTGATTTAAATCTATTTCCATCACAATATTTTAACTAGTTACATTTCGTACACATCCTTCTTCAATTCTGGGCAGATAAAAAAGGATTTGACAGCTTCACAAGTAAGAAAACATGAAAATTGCTTAGTTCATTTTACCCCCAGTTCCCCTATGCGATTTCCTAGGACATAGAGATTTTTTCGTACCTACCACACAATATGCGCATGCAAAAATGGTCAATTGGCAAAGATAGTTCTCTGTTAATAACTGTGAAAAACAATGTTAGAGTAGGAAGTGGATCAGATGGTATAACAAAAAATATTTTAGAATCAATTCGAGAAAAAAATCCATCATACCATCTAAACCTCTCAGGCTCGAGCTTTACGACTCATACAAAATTTTTAAAATTTCCGTGCGCACAGCGTTACGGAGGAGGGGGAGGGGGTCGAAAATTTCCAATTTAGCGTTACATAATAAATGGATGCCGCCTTATGGAAATTTTCTTGACTTCCATGGGCATAGAGTATCATTATACCTGCCATACGATATACGAATGCGAAAATGCCAACGTTGGCAAAGAAAGCTCTCTGTTAAGGTGAAGATGAATCGAAGCCAAACCTCAAATATTCAAGAGCACGGATCTGGAGAACCAAACATCCGTTTAATCTTAAAACTTAATCTATTGGTCACTCGCTGGTGGTGACCAATCGATTAAGTTTTCAGCTCAAACGGATGTTTGGAAAAGTTAATTGAACACTAAGCTGAGAAGCAGAATCTGTCCCAGTGAGGACCTAACGTCAAGAAGAACATGAAGAAGAAGAAGACAAAGCTTTAGTGAATATATCAGGAAAAAGGGAAGAAGTCCACCTAATTTTAAAAAAATGCATTATCTTGGAAATTTTTCACAATTTCTCATTTTGAAAACAATTTTTCAATTTGAGGTTTAGATAATATTAAAACAAAATTATATTACATTTTTGAATCCAATTACTCTTTCTCTAGTACCTACATTCTTTAATACTTCAGTCGTCGCGCTGTTGTATTTTGTACAACAGTGTTGAAAAAACCTCGCTTTTCGTTCACAACAGCAGCGTGGTGGTTCTGATGATGGCCAACTGCGCGACAACTGGAAGGTCAAGAAGGGAATGAAGGGAATGCTTTTTTGGACATGCCATTGTGAAATCGAAGTTTAGAAAACCATAAATCAAATGAAGTCTACATGTAACATCTACGGCCTTGTTGACGTAATAAATAAGCTTAACATTTTAAAATGATTTCGTAACAAATGACATTGCAAAACATGTTTACATTAGAGCCTAGGCAGGGAGATCATCGATTTTTGATTAACCTGCAGAGTTAGAGCTGGATTTAGAAAAAGGGAACTAGTCTCCAGTAGTCTCCCCAACTGGTTTCTAACATATCTCTCTTTCCCATTTTCTGACTATCAAAATACGTAATCAGAACATAAATACTGCCCCGAAATATTATGGACATGGAAGTTTGGTTCTCACAATACTTATTATCTCGCATGCAAAATGAATCAGTTTAACACACAGGGCCCGGGAATCAAATATCAGCTGTACCATCGTTGGGTGAGAATGGATCAAAAAAGAATATGTACGAATTATTCATTGAATAACTATAGCAATTAAACTCTGATAAGCTTCAAATGTTCTTGGATGGTACGTTAAGAAATGCCTGAAAAAATAATGTAAGAGATTCATCGACTACGGCACTACACGCAAAAAATCCGTTCCGATATTCGTGAACAACATGTCTTAAGAAACGATTGAACACATCTTATTTCCATGATTTTTTTCACTGGTTTGAGAACAATCTTCTTGGCTCCGTACTGGCATCTTCGTATCATAACGCTTTTCATACCACGATTCTGAAATCACGATATCAAAAACCTCTAAATTCATATTTGTGATATGGTTCCAACTAGCGCGAACTCTGATCACTCGCGCTGTCAATAATAATAACGCATGCGCAATTCTAGTATCAACAAAATAAACTCGGAGCTGCCATTCATTTTTTGTCAGGAACTTTTTGTTTTTCAGCAGATTGTTTAGTTTCCAGTAGATTTTATTTTAATTGGTTGGTTATCCCCACGTTGCTCCTGCTAAAAATGAAGTCTGCTGCTCAAATGGATCGAATATGCAACTGATACCCAGTATCTCAAGTAACATAAGCAGCTGAACAATAGTTTATTAAATTGAAATAAGCTTAAGAATGATTTGTTCAGCTCTTCTTCAAAAAAAAAAAAATGTTTGTTGGGATGATGCCTCAAGAGCTTAGCTGCTTCTTCGAACGACGGGACTATTTCTGTTGCAATTCATCCAAATTATGCAGTCTTCGAGGAAGTTTTCAGATGTGCTAGTTGTGTATTTACTTCTCTGATACTACAATGAAAATGTGCGATAGCTTCTCCAATTTTATAAGAAAATTTCCTAAAACTTTTCTTCAGAAAGTGGGTCAAATGATGTTTTTTTTTAATTTGTCATATAATCCAGAACAGTGTTCTTGTATACTTGAAAGGAGTTCTCGTTTACCAGAACAAACATCACGTTTCCATGATTTCTTTAAGCTGTCAGTGATCGGTAAGCAGACGTTACGTACGATTTGTGGAACTTAGTTCCCAGATCCGTGAGTTCATGGTGTTTTTTTTTTGTAAAACGAAAATCAGCTTGTTCCAGAATTCGTGACTGATAGTGCTCATTTTTCGGAACGGGTTTATTTGCGTGTTCAAGTGAATAAAAAATGGTTTAAACCTGAGACAGACTCGCGAAGAAGAAAAAAAATCAATGTCATATGCAGCCCAGATAACGCTGTCACGAAACGTCAAATGCAGACCGCCGTTTTCATGACTGCAAAAGTGAAAAGTATTGTATTCACAATAAACTGTCATTAAAAACCTCAGTCGACCAAGCAGTTTTTTCAAAGTTGCTAATAAATCTAAACACAAGATTAGTTATTTCTAATGTCTGCTACGTTTGCTTGCATGAAATTTCACTCAAAAGGCTATATATGGTTCGATGTGATGCAAACGCTATCATTTTTTGCTGAGAGATTCATGTGAGAGTTTGAACGGCTTGCGCTTGGTTGGCATAAACACAAAGTGGAATAAGAAAAAAACTCAGCAAGCACAGAAAAAGAAGACCGTCTTCGCGAGTCTCGTCTCAGGTTTATACCACATTACCCCGGATACCATTAACCCGAATGCCATTACCCCGATCTCCAAATCCCCGAATGACCCATCACCCCGAACTCCAATATCATGGGGAAATGCCATCAATATCATCATGTCAATATATTTGTAAATTCGGGGGAATAGCATTCGGTGTAATGATACATTCGGGGTAATATAATTCAGGGTGATGGCATTCGGGGTAATGGGGTAGAATCGTTTCACAAGTATGATAAACCTACTTAAGAGTACGATTATATCAAAAAATTGAAGAGATATGCACAAACGACAAATGTCAAGCTTACATGAATTTTCTTGTTTTTTTCCTTCATGTTGTAAAACTCTCATCTTTATTCCAGTTTCCTCAAGAGTGTACTGAATTCTCTACAGAGCATTCTTCCTGATATTAAAACAGCTAGTCCATATTGGTACAGCATACAACATGGCTGGCCTGGAAATTTGTTTGAATATCAAAAGCTTGTTCTTCAGACAAAGTTTTGATTTTCTTTTAATTAGGGGATAGAGACATTTTAAATATTTGTTACATTTGGCTTGAATGCCCTCAATGTGATTTTTGAAAGTTAAATTCTTATCTAGCATGAGCCCTAGATAGTGTGGAGTTCCGATTATCAACGAGAAAGGAATCACCCTCCACGCGATGCTCACACAACTTACCTTGCCAAGTATCGGTTCGCAAGTGAGGCAGAGTACGAATGCATCTAGTGTGCAAGTGGCAGCAGCGTGCCAACATTGACACTACGACAATCTAAAACCGATTGCTGTGATCAAACCTTGTGCAACTTCCCAACCCAGTGGATTCTATATCTCACATTCTCCCTCTGCTCCAAAGAAATTGAATTTCTTCAAACTAAATGAAGTCAAATTTTCAAAAACGATAAATTAAATTACCTTTTATAAAAAAAATATTTTTACATTTAAAGTTTGATCAGTTTTTTAATTTATAGGTCTTTTTTTTTTAATTTTCTACATATAAGTTGATCATTGTGTATTGCATGAATCATACAGTTATTTTGAAGATTCTGTAATGTCATTCAAAATCATCCATATTCCATGTTCTTTCGCAATAATCATCTCTTGTGAAGAACCTTAGTATCAAAATTTGGATGGTCATACTCGATGTATATTCTAAAAATCTTAGCATTTTGAATAACGTCCATCTCTAGTTTCAACCATGCTTTCCACTGCGGTGTCAGGGACACCTTGACATTCATCGTGTAATTCTGGTCATACATCTATCAGGTATCAATTATCACTCATTTCATGTCTGGCCAACCGTCTAACCAGTCTTAGCAGCCTTTTATCACTTTTATTTGGTATCATCTGCCATTTCAGAATTGTTAATCTTCCTTAAACATTTACCCTGTATTTTACCTCATAATCTTTTATTGCGTAAAATTCGCCCATACAAAACAGACTCAGTACAAATCAGATGATCCGTTCTGGTATTCTGCACTGTCATACGTTTGTCGTCCATTTCTGTATATTTGGCAAACATCAAAACACACTATATAGTGCAAAATATTCCTTCGATAATCAACCCACCACGCCACGTCAATTTTGGACTAGAAGACAAATTCATCGCATTTCATCTTTAGTTCAAAGTTTTTCATGAGTTCGACTCCATTGATATCCATTTTTAGGAAACTTGACACGAGCACATGGAAACTTTCCACCAGTAGGCGCTGCTCATCGAATAGCCTAATTAATTACTCTAGTTTCAAACAAAATAATCTATTGATACATGTTTTTTTGTCAGCAGATTTTATGAGCTCTTTTATCCGCTGATTTTTTTACGCTTCCATAGAACGAAATTGAGGAATGAAAACTCTTTTTTTCAGCAAGTCTTGTATCTCATGGCAAACAACACACTCAAAGTTTTGGAATTTTTTACAAAAACACAAAAACGATTCTCGAACTTTCCCTTCTTCGCTAAAGGATATTGTGAGATCACTTGCCACACAAAAACAATACTAGCGCATTTGCGGATCAGTCAATAAACCGCAAGCTTCCATTCAGACATTTACATAGATCAAAAACAGTACAAACGCGAAAGCTCGCTTTGTGGAATTTTGCAAGTACATCTGCCCATTACAAAACAACAGAATCATAATTCTCGCATTGTCGTGTTTCTTTTCCCAAGAGAACTATACTCTTGAAGAATTTGATCTGACACTTCCACAAAGCCAACAATAAGATCAACTTATTCTTGAATTTCTGGCATCAGACTTTGTCGAGCCTCATATTTCTCACGACACACAACATGAGCTTTCGATATCAGATTTGCACATAACAAACAACGATATTGACGAGTTCTCGTTTTTCATCAGTGCGTATTGCTGGAGCCACTCTTTTATCATTGCAATCAACACGCTTTAATCTGCTGATCTGACATTTGCACTTAGCAAAACAACGAGATCAACGAATTATAGCTTTTTAGTAGTGGACATTGCCGGGACTTCTCTTCTCCCACGGCAAACAACACGTTAGGCTTCTGATCTGACATTTGCGCATAGCAAAACAACAAGATCAACAAAAACTATCTTTTGGCAGCGGACATTTCTGGGGCTCTTCCACCCTACAGCAAACAACACGCTGTAATCTTCTGATCTGACATTTGCACATTGCAAAACAACAAGATCTGCAAATTCTAGCTTTCCGGCAGCGGACATTGCCAGGGATTCTCTTCCTCAACGGCAAACAACACGCTGAAAGCTTCTGATCTGACATTTGCACATTGCAAAACAACAAGATCAATTAGCTCTAGCTTTGCGGCAGCGGACATTGCCGGGGATACTCTTCCCCCACGGCAAACAACACGCTGCAAGGTTCCGATCTGACGTTTGCTCATAGCAAGACAACAAGATCACTCAATCTGCTGCTTTCCTATTCATTTTTTAACACGCCACCAAAGCCTTTCGGTTTGTCTTTTCTGCAGAACACTTTTATATCAACACTTTTTTTCGTACCAGAAAAACAAACAAATCTTGGACCGGGAACTGGAATTCTCTCACTCTGCACTTTTTTACTTTTTCTATTTCAATTGAGCAACGCTGCAGGGTGATTCCTCTCATTAAATATGATAATAAATGCCAGGTGTATTTCCGCAGAAAACTGGCAGGATCGCCAATGTGGAGTTCCGATTATCAACGAGAAAGGAATCACCCTCCACGCGATGCTCACACAACTTACCTTGCCAAGTATCGGTTCGCAAGTGAGGCAGAGTACGAATGCATCTAGTGTGCAAGTGGCAGCAGCGTGCCAACATTGACACTATGACAATCTAAAACCGATTGCTGTGATCAAACCTTGTGCAACTTCCCAACCCAGTGGATTCTATATCTCACAGATAGGTACTTAACTTCATCTGCCCAATTTATTGGAACCCCTCTCATCGTGACAACATGTCTACTTGAACGTTTCAAATAAAGAGCTTTTGGTTTATGTGGGAATACTATTAGTTGAGTTTTGGAAGCATTAGGAGAAATCTTCCATTTCTGCAAGTATGAACAAAAAATATCCAAACTTTTTGCAATCGACTACAGATGACATGCAGACTTCGTCCTTTGGCGGAGAGGCCTGTGTCATCCGCAAACAAGGATTTTTGACATCCCTGAGGTATTTCAGGTAAGTCAGATGTGAAAATATTGTATAATATTGGTCCCAAAATGCTGCCTTGGGGAACACCAGCTCTTACAGGAAGTCTTTCAGATCTGGAGTTCTGATAATTAACCTGAAGTGTACGATTTGATAGATAACTAGTTGGAAAATTCAAGTTTTTTAAATTGTACGATCAAGCCTTCATGCCAAACACTGACGAATGCTTTTTCTATGTCTAGAAAAGTAAGACCAGTAGAATAGCCTGTTGGAGACAAGACCAGTAGAATTTGTTGGAACGAATCAAATCTATTACACGTACAAGTTGATGAGTGGTCGAATGTCCATGGCGGAATCCGAACTGTTCATTGGCAAAAATTGAATTTTCGTTGATGTAGGCCATCAGTCTGTTCAAAATAACCTTTTCAAAAAGTTTACTGATGGAGGAAAGCAAACTGATTGGGCGATAGCTAGAAGCTTCTGCAGGATTTTTGTCTGTTTTAAAAATTGGAACAACCTTAGCATTTTTCCATTTGTCAGGAAAATATGCTAATTGAAAACATTTGTTAAATATATCAACTAATAATGATAAGCTACTTTCTGGAAGTTTCTTGATGAGGATGTAGAAAATTCCATCATCGTCAGGAGCTTTCATATTTTTGATTTTTTTAATAATAGTTCCCATTTCTTCCAAATCAGTCTCCCTCCCAGGAACTTTCGAAAACGTTCTCTGGATTGAGAATATTTTCGAAGTCCTGAGTAACTTGATTTTCAATTGGACTAGAAGTTCCTAAATTAAAATTGTGCGCGCTGTTAAACTGCATAGCAAGATTTTTGAGGTTTTTCGCAAATAGTTAGTAATAATTTGTTTTCCTCTTTTAAAGCCGGTATTGGCTTCTGAGATTTTTCCAAAATTTTAGATAATTTCCTAAAGGGCTTAGAGCCAGGGTCCAATTGAGAAAGTTTATTTTCAAAATTTTTGTTTCTTAATTGTGAAAAACGTTTTCTTGATTTCTTTCTACAAAACCTGCCATATAATTTTCATAGCAGGATCGCGAGTGCGTTGAAATTGCCTTCTCCTCACGTTTTTAAGGAGGATCAAGAGTTTAAGATCATCGTCTATAATCAAGGATTCAAATTTTACTTCACATTTTGGAATTGCAATGCTCCTGGCTTCAACAATGGAATCTGTTAAAGTTTCAAGAGCATTGTCAATATCAAGTTTAGTTTGTAAAGAAATGTTATCATCAAGATTAGAGTCAATATATGTTTCATATATATTCCAGTCGGCTCGAAAATAATTGAAAGTGGAGCTGATAGGATTGAGAATCGCTTCATGGGATATTTGAAATGTAACAGGGACATGATCAGAATCAAAATCATTATGAGTAATCAGTTGGCTACAAAGATGACTAGAGTCGGTTAAGACCAAATCAATCGTACACAGAAAAAAAATCCGTTCTCGAATCCGTGGATAGCAAACGTGAACTCGTCAACAAGTAAAAATACACCGTGAACTAGATCATGTTTATGCGTAAACATGATGGTAGTTCATGGTGTATTTTTGACGTTTTCCAGAACTCATTTTTGAGCGTGTATATGGATTTCCTGAAGAGGAAAAATATGAAGGGCTATCAGTGTATTGAATTGAGAAATATACTGAAGAGCACTCATCAACTAAAATTATGCCGTTGGAATTACTTTGAAAATTATTCCATGAGCAATGTTTGTCACCAATGACAAAAAAAATTGACTTATTGCGAGTCAATTTTCGCAAGTCGTTTTGGAGCAAATTAGCTTGCTGTCCAGAGCATTGAAAAGGCAAATAGGCAGCTATGAAATTATATTTACCAAGTTTAAAAAACTTTAGTTTCATATGACGAAAACAGTTGAGGGTTTTAGTAATTTTGCTTTCACTCAGGCCTATACGATGCAGAAGTTTGGGTTCACCTGAATTTACTTAAAACACGAGAATTCTGTGAAATCACAAACCAATCATATACGATTCATGATTTGCGTTTAAAATAGCTTCTTTTTCTCCTTGGCATTAACTTCCTCACTGGGACAGAGCCTGCTTCTCAGCTTAGTGTTCAATGAGCACTTCCACTGTTATTAACTGAGAGCTTTCTTTGCCAAAGTTGCCATTTTCGCATTCGTTTTTCGTGGGGCAGGTACGATTATACTCTATGCCCAAAGAAGTCAAGGAAATTTCCATTACGGAAAGATTCTGGACCGACCGGGAATCGAACCCCGACACCTTCAGCATGGCTTTGCTTTGTAGCCGCGGACTCTAACCACTCGGCTAAGGAAGGCCCAATGAAGCTAGCAAAGCTCAAAGCTTTGAGCCAACCCTTTTCCAGTAGAGAAGCTAGGCAAAATACAGGACGCTTCGATGCTTACTGACTTTAAAATGGCTTGCTCAATTTTCACCACCTAATTAAAATTTCATTCTTGTCGCTCCCTTGCGACGCCTATGCACCTATTCGTTTCCATCATTTGCTTCTATAGACTCCCTTTACCTTTGAGTCGCATGACCGCTACAGCCATAAAACAAAAATAATACTAAGAAAATACGCCATATTTTTTCAGTGTGTTTTTTGAAAAATGTCACAACTTTATATAAAAATTTAATATACAAATTTTGAAAAAAAAAGTTTCTGGAAAAAACCTGCAAAATTAGAATAACTCATTGACTTTAGAACGCGCCATTGAGAGTTTCAATTGGACGTGTAATCATAGAGATATGGACAAAACACTTTTGTATGTTTTAAGGGGATAAACCCAAACTTGTGCACGTGAGTGTAGCTTTCAATTTTGCTATATAGAGTAAGGTGGGGCAGAAGTTCGACCTTAGTGGTATAATCAAAGTTTCCAGGAAAACAATAGCAGTTAAAACAAAACAAATACCATACAGTGAACCTTCAACATATTGGCTATAATTTTGCTGAATAAACTTGTGTCAAAATATTTACTCATTTTTAGTTATAACAGTTTCAAAATTGATTGTCTTATACGAACTTTTGCCCCACCGGTGGGGCAAGAGTTCGGATCTAGTGTGGGACAAAAGTTCGCTGGCTAAAACACAAAATATCGATCCTTTTATGACAGGCATGCCTTACACCAGCCGTAAACTTAAGTTTAACGAAAAATACACACCAGATTTTCATCAAAAAATTGCCCAAAACCGAGTTAATTGTAATATACTCAAAAATAGCAGTTTTTCGCAAAACTAAGTGGAAATTTTGGTGACAATTTTCACACGATCAGACAAATTTGACTACATTTGAAGATAATTTGTGGATTTTAGGCAATTTGCAAATTTTTCCGTGATTTTATACATGGGTCGAACTTTTGCCCCGCTGATTCGAACTTTTGCCCCACTATGGGCCAAAAATTGTTTTCAAGCATTTATGCAAAAACTAATACACCTTAAAGCACCCTTATGATAGGCCTGCAAATGCCCTTACATAAAATATTGAAAAAGATTTTATCTTCAATTGGTTCCATGCAACGAAAGTTTGACCAAAAATTACAATATTCACGTCGAAAAACAACAAATAGCCATAACATTTCCAAATCTCAATCGATTTGTATGATATTTGGAGTGAAAGTCTCTTACTTGAATAGCATTCGAATCACCATGACATTTATAAGATTTGTTTTGAATTGAGCTAGAAATCTTAAAAAGAAACTCTTACCCCACTCGAACTTTTGCCCCACTTTACTCTATGCAAACTACATGTCACCGGGTCGGATGTTGATTTATAGGAGAACAGGTTTAATAATATGGATTTTCGTGGTTTCTTAAGTAAAACAAGTGCAATGAAAAAAATATTTTTAAACCCAAACATGCTAAATTTTTTTGGACCCTTTGTAGAAAAAGAGTTGAACTATTCCAAACGAATTTAAGGACTGTTCATTTTATAAAGTGGACACCTTGTGCATGCTGTATCTTTTTAATTTATCAATGAAATTTCAATCGGTTTTCTGCACATCGTTCGAATAGTATTGTACAATATTGTGATAAAAAAAATTCTCGAAAATAATTAAATTTCACACGAATATGGAACAACGATTAGAACGGTCGATTTATGGAGGTTATCAAAATCAGTGATTGTTAGAAATTGGCTTGAAAATTCGACAATTTATTTTGTTTATTTTCAAAAAAGGCTTGTTCTTCGAAAGCATCATAAATCAGAAGCCTGATAGAAAAAATCAAGTTATTTTTGGAACAACAGTTTTACAGATATAATAAAATCATTTTTCCTCTTTATATTTTAGAGAAAACTATTTTAAATTTGAAGGGAAGTGATATGAGTAGAATTTTTTGGTAAAAAGTACGTCCTGACGAAAGTCCTAATATAGTATTAATATGAAAAATAACCTACGCCTTCATAGAGTTACTTATTTAGCACCCACGTCACATTTACAGCACAATAGAAAAACTATTGCGTTATTCTTAGAAGACCTTTCAAAGTACATTGACAATCATCAAAATTGGCAACACTGCTGTAATGAAATCGATTTCATTTTCCACACATTATTTTCATAATATGTTATTCTGAGATTACCAATTGAAATATTCGGAGAAAACCATTTACAATTTGCTGTAGGTCAATAAATATGCGTACACGGTTTTGAAAGTAAAAGACTTTTTAGTAAAACTACCATAAACAGTAAAATTTGTACTTAAGACTATGGTTTAAATGCACGATTTAGCTCTCGTTTATACAAATATAGTTTCTTTAGTAAACAAAACTAGTTTTGAACACGCTTTTTACTTTTCTCTTTTGCTGGGAGTGAAAGGATGGTGTATCAGCAAATTTGGCCATAAATGGGTAAATCACTAAAGTTACCTAATGTCAGAGAATGGTGGAACATAATTGATTTTTTTTAAAGCTATACGTTAAGTAGAATAGTAAAGAATACGAACATACCATTTGTTCATAAAAATTAGGATTTTTATTTTGCGAAAAATAATGTTAAACTTTGACAAACAGCTTTTCTTAGGAGTTTTTGTAAAAACTATTTAGCTGTTCAACCAAAAGCATTTTCTAAGATCTTATATTTTCATAGCATTGAAGAATAATAGTTGAACGATGCACAGAAAACCGATTCCGATTTCATCAAAAAATAAAAAAGATATAGCATAAACAAAGTGTCCACTTTATAAAATAAACAGTCATTATTTTTACAACACTTACTGTTCCTAAAGGATAAAATATGCATATGTATAATTAATTCTAAGGAGCTATCAGATATCGATGACATACTTCGGGATTCAACAACTTTGTTGGATGCTCACCATAGAGTTGATTTTTTTTACTGAAACTGTGTTTATTTCAAGATAATAAAACCATTCGTATCAATTTCGGGACTTATGTACAGTTGTGAGATACTTTGGGCATAAGCGATAAATTAAGATAATGGTGCGTCAACAAGATCAAATGTTCGAGATAAATTTAACGGTTGTAATAGGTTTTCTTTTAATAGTCTGATCTGATAGTCTAGTTCACTGTGTAACAAAAACATAAATTTTCATATCTTGGTACAAAAATACTCATCTATGGAATATTTGTGATACATTAAGGGAAAATGATCATTTGAGAGCATTCCCATATGCCGCTAATAAAATACACTTCAGCGCACAACTCTAATACCAATGACTTACCTGTGAAGAAAGTATTCTTGTTTCTTCTATTGATTTTCAGTTACAATTCAGATGCGAGTTCTGTATCTTACCATCTGTAAGAAGAGGTTGAATTAATCTCACTTTCTACAGTGAGCTGCCAAAAATTGTTTTGATACAAGAGGCATTCTGTTCAAAATCAACGACTTTTCACTTCAAAGTCTAGTGCTAGAGACAACAGAGCTAATCGCCAAAGTTAAAACTTTCCAACTCGTGATGGTTGGTGTCTTGAATTAAGTCAAGAGTTCAATACATTCCATTGAACGTGTTGATTTTTTACCGTGTAGGGTAGAAGCACCGGTTTTGTCTAGCCTAAGCGAAAATGTCTTCAAAAAATATATGGGAAGCCATATTTATATTACAAATATGTCAAACGCAAGTTTTCAATCCATATTATGCATGAAAAATATTGGTACTGAGCTGAATCCATTTTTTCGCTTTGAAAATCTCGTTGGTTCGTATTGGCTACCAGAACCAATTTTGGCCAGAGATTGAGCATCGGTTCCTAAATTAGCCAGAATCAATTTGGACGACTAAATGATTGTAACTCTATCATGTGAATGTGATCTACTGAACACAAAAGGATGCTGATCATGCTGATTGGCTGTACAGTGTACATATATTGGACAAAACATTTGCAAATTTTTCGATTTTCCATACAAAATGATCAACTTTGGTAAGCCAGTTCTCAGTTATTTATGGATCCATTTGAATGATTTTATTACAGAACATCGGACATAACTTGAATTTTTAACATACACTTTTAAATAATTTTTCCAATAACAAGTTTCAAAGTAATAACGATTTTACTAAAGTGCAATCTAAGATAAATTCAAAATTCTTTATCTAAGAATCTAATAGCCCTACACAAAAACTTAGTAAACTTGTTATCTCGTCAATATCTACAACTTTGCTGAAGATATCTCAAAGCTATTTCTTCAATTTGTTTAGTTATGCCAATTATAAAAATATCGTCAAAAAATTCTCTTTAGTTGAACCGTTATTGCTTTTAAATTCATGTTTGGAAAAAATCACTTAATATAATATGTAATATGTTAAAACTCATGTTATTTTTGAAGAACTGTAAACATTTCATTCAAATCGGTCCATAAATGACTCAGATCTTAACCTTTGAAATTGACCATTTTGTATGGAAGTTGCAAATGTTTTGTCCCATACTGTATAACGGTGTATGATTCACTACGACTAGCGTATGGCCAAAACCGGTGCTTTTACCCTACACTATAACAAATTGCAACAGTATTGCCAATTTTACCCAAAGTTGGACCGTCCCAACAGTGTTCACGCTCCTTCAAAGTGTTATAGCAGTTCAGGTTTAACATGATGCGATGGTGTCTTCGGTGCACTTATTCCTTGTAGTTCAAGGAACAAGTGCACTGAATACGTCGAGATTCTCCGATGCAAACGTGCATTTTTATCACACATTTTCCACACTCTACAATTTTTGTGATAGTCCAATTCGTGGCGAAGAGCGCTGTATAGCTTAAATACCAACTGTACATATAAATGTCATTAGGCTGACCCTAATACAATCGAATTGAGTTATCAGGAATATCATACTAACATCTATTCGGAGTTTATGGATTTCGGATGAAATGACAACTCGTAAAACCGATTCGAAGCCTCCTTTACTGTGACATAATCCCCGCTGCCCATTCAACCCGCTGCGAGAGGATTTTCTTTCCTTGATCGAAACCGAAAAAATAAAAGAACTCAAGATAAGTAAATCTATACACAGGTTTTCACTTACTTTATTTTGCTTTTTTCTTAAGGTCTCTCTAAGTTCCTTTTGCTCTCCCACGTCTCTAGACTCGTATGAATCACATTCCACTGCTATTTTTTGTGTTTATCGCTTCCTCCTTAATATATTATACACAACGAACAATCATCATCATAATTGTTGGGTCAGGATTTGTTTTGCGTTATCTTTTTTTTTTTTTGTATCTGTTTGCTTGCTATTTCTCCAATCAGTCTACCACGCACAATTTAATCGTTTCGGTGTTTGTGTGGGTGTTTAATTTCTTGTTGTTTTTTGTTACATTTTTTTAGTGTGTTTGTGTATATCACTATAGGAAAAACAAAACAGAGTGAGAAATCAGTTTTCTAGTCTTTGACCCTTACGCCTCTGTTCGATTAGCAAAAAACGAAAACCGTACGCCTGTTGTGTTAGTCAATGGTGGATTTTGATGGTTAGCTGTCTCAATTTGCTGTTTTGTTTTTGTTTATTTCATATTTAACTACAACTAGTATAATACAGATAAAATTCGAGTCAACGGTCATGGTTCCGTTAGCATCATTTGCAATTTATTATTTCATTTAAAAAACAACTACATCTCCGCGACTTCCCAGTTTGTTACTTGCTTTTCCGTTTGCGCTTATAGTTTTTACTTACAATTTGCTTTTTCTGTCAGTTCACTGCACAGTTTTTACTTAATTGCAATTAAATTAAAATGTATTCTCTCACTACGTAAAAGGAAGCTATTGTTCTTTCTTTTTGCTTTGTTTTCCGTTCGAGTCGATTCGATTGGCCTATTCTACACTTAATCAAAAAAGAGCTATAAAAACAGAAAGTAAACCAATAAAAATAAAATTCGTATAAAATATTTATTCGCTTTCCATAAAAAAAATATAAAACCCTAGTTATGTTACACATATCAATAGTACAGAAGTGAGTTTGTTTGTCATTTTTTGTTTTATAATCATTCATTTTTTTGTGTCATGTATGTCCAATGCATGAGAGAAAAATTGCGTGACGTTTGTGAGTGTGATTGTGTGGGTTCGAGTGCAACGGAGAGGACATTCCATCGGGCAAGTATCCGGTTGATTACTTACACGACCGAACCGTGTGGAAATGCTGGTTTTTATTGTGTTTACGTTTATCCTTGTCTTGCGTGTATGATTCTTTTTTTTTTGTGTGTGATGCTTCGTTTGTTTACTGTACAATTCTCATTTTCACGTGCTGCTTTTTGTCTTCCTGTTTAATCCTTTCGCTTGCTCGTGCTCAAACAACTTTTTTTTTCTCAACTTTCTCTCCGGTTTGTGTGTGCATGGTGTGCATTAGTAAGTTCTCATAACAGGAGGTCGGATAGGAATACAAAAAGGTATATCCTGCTCGTGCTACCCCATAAAATAAAACACATGTTTTACTGTTGACTCATTTATGGCTTTTCCCGGGGCGGATCCGAGAGGAGGATGTGGCGTGGGGGACCGGACCAGGATATAATTCTGTTCGGAGTTTTCTGTGTGCGGCGGGATGTGCGAACGTGTACGGCCAACAACATCAGTTCGGTTTTTGTTGGCAAGTGCTGCATTGTTCCGATGAGGTGAGTAGCAGCAGTACGCTTTCGCGTTGTTCATCAATCACAAATGAATTAACATTTTTTGTTGCGTGTATAATGCATACATGTATATACTTCCTATACCGTTTCCATTGTGTGATGGATGATACTTAGCACCGGAGAAAATGTAAACGGTGCAGTGAAAAGCATGCAATCATTGATCCCTTTGGGACAAAATATAGTAGGGAAACTATGGACACTGCAGTGTTCCTAAACATGGAAATACATAGTGGATTGTTTTTACTTTTGTAAACACCGGATCGAGCATCAGCAACCATTGGTGACTCCCAGATCCTCATCAAACTATTTCAATAGCATCTAGAGAGATGCAGAGGTAAACTCGATCTATAGTAGTAATGGTTTCTAACTAATATTCCTTCCCTTCCCTGAGGACCGTGACTATCGCATACGAGTTTGTGTTTACTGGGTAGCCTTCTAGAATAGTTCAAAGACCCAGAACATTCTTCCAAAGTGTTAAAAGTTTCTTATTTTTGTTTAAGTTTGTTTTACAAATTTGACAATTTTTGAATAGTTTCTGCAAATCTAGGTTGTTTGTTTCATGATTTTCTCCAGAAGAGAACCTTGAAAGATTCAGACATCTCATCTCCAAATTAATAGAAAAAAAGGATTTTTGTAATCTAGTTATTTTTTAATCATTTTCGCATCGTGCCTGGAATAAAAATCCATGACCTTCTGTTTACGAGACAAAATCGATAGCCATTACATTAGACTGAAAGCTCCGTAGGGGAGAAGCACCAATTTTCGAGCCAGCACTAGAATTCAACCCGTTCATACGATTTTGGCCTGCCTTGTATGCAAGTTCGAAAATTGGCACAGAAATCTTGTAGTACTTCTACCCTACCAATCGTTCATCGGATCTTATCAAAGTTCATCAAGAGTTTTTTCAGGAATCTATCAGGTGATCACTAAAAATCAGGTGTTGAATTCTGAGAAAATTGATAGTAGCTCTCACTTATCGCTCTCTGTAGCAATCATGATCCGCTATACATCATGATAGTATGTTTAACCTCTACTGCTACAGCTCTGATCATATCCAGGGGATAACAGTGCATGATAAATCCCATCTAAACAAGCTCCAAACCTGAAGAACACTACACCCGATTCTGTTTTTGCACGGGGGATGCGTACCGTGCAAAAAAAAGTTTTCAGTTCATAATTTCAAAAACCGTGTAAAAAAAAGTAACACCATTTCTCGACGTTTCATGTAAAAATAAGGTTTTGGCAAAAAATTTGTATGGAAACATTTTTTGCACGGCCGTGTAAAAAAAATCCGTGCAAAAACAGAATCGGGTGTATTATTGGATTGTCGGGGATTGTTTATCGTGCCAGTAAAATAAAACAAATACCCCCAATTGTAAACAAGCAAGAAAAATGGATTTTGTCATCGCTTTCTTTTTGGGGCTCTCGTTCGCTGCTCTTATTTACCAAACTTATTAATACATTGCCGATCATGGGCTATGACCACTATGGGATGATTTTCTTGGATTGCTTTGATCGTGCTTCTAAATCGAATGAGAACGAATTATTCAATGCCTGGCCTGGGTTTAAGCCCATTGCCTTCTAAACACGATGTAGAAGCGTAAAAGCTCCATAGGGGAGGATCACCGATTTCCGATCCAACACTAGGTTTCGACTCATTCATAAGATTTTGGCCTACTTTGTTTGAAAACCCAAAAATTGAAGGTCGAAAATTATAAACCATCTCACAACGGATCTTATTAGAGTTCATCAAGAACTTTTCCAGGAATCATTAAGAATATCATCAGAATATAATCAATGGGAATACCAAAAAAAATCTCAAAAGGAACGCAATAAAAGAAACCTCTAGATGATTTTTTAAAAGAATTTTTGAATAAATTTATGTAGTTATATCTGAAAGAATGGAATGTTACCATTTTTTTTTGTTCCTGATTAAAAACCTTTAAAAACCATCAGGGAACAATTTTTTTTGTAATATTTCATGAAAAATCATTCTATCTTTAGGAAACTCTCTTCAGGTTTCTTCAGGAAACCCTCCAGATATTGCTCCAAAGGTGTCCTTACAGATTTTGCTGGAGCATAGTTTCCCAAACTATGGATCGCGACCTTCTGGGGGTTCATGGACCAATCTCTGGCGGGTCTCGAAAAAATGTCATTCGATTACATGCTCTTTTTGTTCTTTACTTATCTTTACACGTACTCATTGATTCCTGCAATTAAATATTAGATCAGTTGAGAGTAATGATCAAGTCTCTTAAATTTTACATTAAAAAAGGGTGATCTAAGCTTGCCATATGTATCTGTATGCTAAATTTTATATAGTTCACCCAAAAAAATGAGCTTTCAATCGATGAATCATCGATAATAAGAATCGGTAGCCCAAAACAAACCTCACGTATCATATTAAAAGAAAGTACAAACCATCATTTGGTGTGATATACAGTGGTGAAAATGTTCGTATCACGAAGCAAATCATGAGTGTAAACCAACTCAAAAAAATATGACAGCCTGTTCGCGAGTGGCTTGGTGAGAGTAAGTTCGCATCCGCCTGCTCGGGAGAACATACCAAAAGAAATAGCAAAACGTTCGCAAACGTTTACTCGCGAGTAAACGAGCAAGGTGTGATTTTTATGGTTTTGACAGACAAATATCCATCAATTCGACAGGAAACTACCAATTTGTAGTCAAAAACCCTTGAAAACCAGAAATCTCGGAAGGGAAAAAGCTGTTTTCCCAAATGCGCAACTGACTCTGAACAGCTCCGAACACGTTCACGTATAACTTTAGCTTCGTTTACTCGCGAGTACGATGGTCAATAACGGCACCGGCCACGACACTTATAGCGTTGAAACATTCAAAAATTATTTTTTTGAAATCATAAAAATCAGGTGAAGGGAAAGGTATGGGGGTTTGAATGCTAATGTACAAAAGTCTATGTCGACACTTACAGTAACAAACTGTTCATATTTTGTTAACTCAATTCTTTTAAGTATCTTTTCCACCGTTGTGATGATAAAATACATTTCATAATATGTTGCTCATTAAAAATAAAAGCATGAAAAGGGCTCACAAAATCGATCCTCATCCATCTTTGATTGAGCAGCTTTAATCAGCATGCTCATTTCACAAAATCAAAATATCACTCCGACGACGTGAAAACCTGTACTCGATTGCAAAATAAACCGACTTATTTCCGCTATAGACACTTTTTTCACAAACTGCATTAGCCGAATCTAATAATTTGTGGAATAAGAACTTGACATTTCAATTTTCATCACATCCGTTCGCACACGCTGCCTACTGCGATCTCTCATCTAGGGATTATCCGGAATAAAGAGTTTAAAGCGGTTTCTTTAGAGGAATTCCTGAAAAAATGCTGGAAATCCTGGAAGCGCTGGAAAAATCCTTAAAAAGTTGTTGTCATAAAATCTGGTAGAATCTTAAAAAGAATCCCTGCAAAATTTGTTTAAGTGATCTCTTAAGTAAAACCTGGGATTTCTCAGAGAAAACCTTGAAGCGCATTCAAGAGGAGTACCAGGATAAATTCCATCAATAATCATTAGGAGATTTTCTGGAATTCTAAGGGAACTTCTTGAAAGATTTGCTTTTGACATCCTCAAGAAACAAAATTTCTGGAACTAACGAAGTAATCCGTTGCGGTGCCACAATTTTCTGAATATGTCTTCAAAGACAATCCCAATTGAAAAAAAATAATAAAAACTTCTATAAAAGTCCCAGACTTACTAGTTGAAGATTTTCTTGAGAAATTCATGTAGGTCTGAGTAATGTTTTAACATCATCCTAGGCAATCCATTGTATATTACTAAAAATTGAAAACTAAGGAGTGCGCCGTAACACTTCTCCAAGTGCGCCGCGAATTAGTTTATAACTAACTCAAAATATATAAAACAAAACTTTTATTAATTTAAAAATAATCACACATTTACGAATAAACTTATTGTATTGCAGGTTGCTTTGAAATATGGATTTTCAGTGCACTTCGTTGATCACACCTTTTTCTATCTTGAAGGTGGTTGCCAAAAATCATTTCGCAAATTCATTTAAAAACAAACTTTTTCAATGGAATAAACGAAAAGGATCGCATAACTGGCAACCTTGCTCGCCCTTCGGTGGTGGTGGAAAATCGAAAACCAAAACAAAACCGAGAAAGACAAGGGCAAATTTGGTAGCACGTGGCTTTGAATGACATTTCTCTTTGTCAAAAAGCAGTCGGGTCCCGAGGTTGCACTTTGCCGTCACACTTATAAGTGTCACACTTCCAAAGTGTGCTGTTCGATTTGGTGGGAACAGCGCAATAACACGCTTAAATTCGTATTTGAATGTCTTGTTTTCAATAAATTGTTTAAACAATCATTATTATAGTAGGAGCAAATCAGTTGAAGAGTCTTAAACGAAGTCGTTTTTGTTTTCGTAGAATAAGGCGACATAGGACATCGGAGAAGACTTAATAATAACGGTGATCATTGATTCACATTTGAATATACATTTTTCAGAATTGTCACGGGATATCTAATACGAATGTCGTTTCCCCGAATGTAGGTTCTCCAAATGACCCGAGATTACTGCAATTTCTAAAACAAAAATCTTGAATTTACTCCATAAAATCCTACAAAGATTTTCCGGAAATTCCAAGTGGATTATCCAAGAATTATTGCTCAAATCTCTCCAGCAATTACTCAACGAAATTTTTCCGGAGGAGATGTTCAGAAACTTAACAAAAATTTCTATAAGGGATTCGAAACTAAATTGTCTAGGGATTCTTCTCGAGCTTTCCTTCAAATGTTTCACTAGAAATTTCTACAAAGGCTACTTCCCGCGTAGGCAAAAAAGCCTAGTAATAGCAAATGATTTATCTTTAGATGTTTTATCTCTTTTGTCAGTCAAGTCAATATCACGTTTTGATTATCAACATTTCGCTCCTGCTCGGGTTCCTATATTCATTCAGAGAATTATCCAGCGCCTCAAGTAAAGAAGTCTTGCTGGAAGAATTGAGTAATTTTTGAATGAAAATCTAGAGGAATCTCTGGTGTATATCCTTAAGATATGCAAGAGTTCTGAAAATAGTTTTGAAAATTTTGGATGAACTCCCAGGTTAATCCTCACAAGAATCTTTTTTTAAACATCTCTGGATTTATACCTTACGAAAGTTCAAAGCAAACGCCTTGATCAATTTCTGGTTTAATACTTGGAAGAATTTGAAGAATGCATAATATAGAAGAAATACCAAGAATAATTTCATAAGGAACCTCCGCACTTATTGTTAGATAAGTCTAGAAGAAGTTTGAGGTCAGATTCTTCTTCTTATTCTTCTTATTAACTTATCAATTTTTTATCTAAATCCCTGAAGTGAGTCCCGGAGAATATGAAAAGGGATCCCTGCAGTTATTTCAACAGGAGACTCTGAAGAAGCTCTTTCGGTCAAATTATCTTTCAATCTTTTTTGAGAAATCTTTGAATAATATTAAAACAGAGTTCCTATTCGAATCCCTGGAGCTTTTACCTGCTTTGCTCCAAAACAAATCCAAGAAGTAATATGATAAAAAAAAGACCAAAGCATTTTTAAAGAATGGCTAGACGATATTCTAAAGGTGTCTTTTTTATATAAACTCATTGTGATTTTTTTTTAAATAATTTTGAAGATTCGTTGAAGTTTAGTTTTTCTGAGAAATTGAGAAAACCATTAAGGGTTCATCAGAGTAATTTTTTGAACAATATCAAGTGCAAACTCTGACATAAGTGATCGTGGGGTAAGTCAAGCTAATATCCCAGGCTTCATTCTCAATAAAACTTACTGGCTCCACCTCACCCCATCATCCCCACGGAGAAGAATATGATCACTCTTACCACAGAGGGAACATAGAAGAGGCTACTCAGTGCGCAGGAAATCACGACATAGTCTACATGGACTGCAGCATAGGTGTTGAATGTTGAATGTTTTTAAACAAGTAACTAGTAATTTGTAATTTAGTAACATATTGTCAAATAAATCCATGTTTAGTGTATAATGTGAACGCCAAGTATATGTTTTTGTGAAAGTTATCGGATTGTCATGGACCATTGGAAACCCGAAGAAGCTACCCAATCGCATCCAAACGGACAGAAGAAACCCATTGTTCGACCATCTTTTGGAAATGAAGCCCGTTTGGAATCCCCAAAACTACTACGTGTTGGAGCCTAAGAATTGTCCACAGTCGAAGGTAGTCTCTGGTGCTAGACTCCAACAGGTTGGTTGGTTGGTTTGACTTTATTAACGAGATTTTTAGCCCTGGGCTAGTTCATCTCGGGACCAACGGCTTTACTTCCCTTCCGAAGGAAGTCGTCACTATAACTTTTTACGTCATAAGTGACTATGTCGGGGATGGGATTCGATCCTTGAATGAATGCCTGAAAACATCTCTTTGTCGTAAAAGATGTTTAAAGGAATTCCTAGAGCAATTTATGAGTGACTTTTCGAGATAGCTGAACTGGAAGAATCTTTCGAGAAATGCCAGGAAGCATCTGTTTGGAAAAATACGATATGAAATCGTTAGAGGAATTCTTAGGGCAGTTTATAATGAAATTTTTAAGGTATCTGTACAGGAAGAATCCTTGGAGGAAATCCTGAAAACCTCTCTCTGAAAAATACCTAGCGAAATCTTTTAGTAAATTACTAGAGTCATTCTGAGGGCATTTTTATTACGTAACTACGTGGGGAAGGATCTAAATTGACGTGTTTTGCATTATTTTGAATGATCTCATACAGATATACTTTAACCATAACGACGCAAACTTCCTGATTTATTGTAATGTAAATAGATATTAAGCTTACTAAATCCATGACATAGTCCTACGGAGATCCACCACGGTTTTTGTCAAACTCCTTCTAGTCATATATTTGGCGGGTGTCTGAATTTATTCCTAAGATATTCTTTGTAACAAGGAATATTCATGTTTTCCACAAGCCCAAATTTTCGTCATCCTCTGGATTTCAATATCAGTTACATAATTTACTGTTAAATTGGGAAGCAATGGAGTTGATTCCAAGTATTCTTAACCTAACCTTAACAACTGCAGTGTCAAAACTCTTCGTCTCGGTAAAATGTTGCAATAAATGCATGGCTTTCACTCGATTCAATTTACATTTCTAACTTTCAATTTTAACTTTGGACAGTTCAATTCTGATTCCGGACAGCTAACGACCGGATGTGTTTCATTGCAAACGGATTTCACAGTAATGAGTCGGTACTAGTTACTAATGCATTTTACAGGTGGCAGAAACCTGAGATATACACGATGGAATCAGAATCCAATGAACAACAGTTTCTAAGAAAAGGTACAAACGTCCACCCACCTAATCCTCCACAATGTAGATCGTCCGAAATACGAGCCGGACCGGTAACTTTCGTCCCCATTCCAGCACGCAACAATTTACGGTCCATCTAATATTCCACACACTTTTCCACAATGTTCGATCTCTCCTAAAAAACATGTCAATCTTGCATAATTCCAAAGAGCAACATCGTGCCACATTGTGTGTGTCTATTTTACCCGTGCAGCAGCCGGTGCTGCCCTATGCACATTCCCAAATGCTCTTTCATTTTCCCCGAAGTTAGAAGCAGCAAATTTATCCCATCCTTTTCGGTTTTACAACCGAAACCGACTGGAATAGGCACTTACAATCCCGCACACGCCTTTTCCCAGGCTTCGGCTGCCGTTCAACGAACCGGATCGGTGATGCTTTACGTCCTTTTCGTAGATATAACCATCCGATGAGGGAAATCTACGAGCGTAAGCGTAACTCAAAGCACACCTGTGAACCCCTTTTCCGGTCTCTCGCTAAGACGTTCGGTCTCGGAAGTGCTTGTCAGCATTCTTGCAATCCCCCGCGCCTTTTGGTGGTGACCCTTTGGGAAATAGACCGGTTACCTTCCGATCCTTTCTCTTGCGCGTGAAGGAAGCTGTGATGGACGAGTCATGTGTGTAGGATGCCAGGTACACTGAAACCTCCATTTTCCTAATGGCAGAGGCGTCGCGTGGTCTAATTACCGACCGGTGCACTTCTAATTTAGTGTCATTTTATTTTTGTCATTATTAGGTACCTTGGGTTCAATCCATTTAAGTTAATAAACCAAAGGTTACTAACCGTCGTTTTCAAATATAATTTTCTTCTGATCTTTCAATTGATTCAAAATATTTAAGATTTCATATGCTAATCGAGTTGTTCTGTTTGATTTATCAATTCAACCAAAAAATTTTCAATTATAACGATTTGCGATCATTATGGGAAAATTGTAAAAATAAATATGAAAATAATTCTAATAACGCGGGTCATCACTGACGATTTATAATGAACTAGATTCTAGCAAATATACCTGTAATCATAGTTTACATATCTTTACATAGAATTAAATGATCAGTAGCATCGTGTACTGAGTGCACGCATCTTGAAACATACTCGCTTTTAAAACACACCACAAGCGTCAAGATGCTGGCTGTGACGATTTAAATAGGTACCACGACTGTTTAAGGTAATCCAAGAAGTACTTGGAAAACTAGTCATCAGATCTACAAGCGTAACGAGCGACCTTTCAGAACATCGCGATAAAGAGTAATACTCACACATACCTATATAGTTGAGTTCTACAAAATTTTGCGATTAACGGCTATTTGAGGTTATCCAACAACTCTTTAGAATAGGTATGTGATCTACAAGAGTAATCAATGATCTTTTGAAGGCTTATGAACAACATTTATATCCATATAGGGTCATTAAAATATGTTTTGTCAAATTTTGCGTTTCATCTTCTTCTTGAAATTACGTCCTCACTGGGACAGAACCCCTTCTCAGCAGTGTTGACTAGACTCATTTCCCCGAAATTCAAATTGTGAAGCCATGAACTGTTATAACTGTGCGTTGTATTCCTGAGATGGAGGGGGAGGTGGTTGGGCTTGAGTGTTGCACATGGGATCCGACAGTTTCGATCTCGGTGGGCCGCAATTCAAGTTTCGGTGAAATGATTTGCACTCACTCACTCACTCATTTCATTTCACCGAAACTTGAATTGTGGCTCTCCGGGATTAAAATTGATCGATTTTATGTGCAGTACTCAAGCTTAACCATCTGCTTTTCTATCTTAGGAGGATAGAGCATGGCTGTAGTAGTTCGTGGCTTCATAGTTCGGAAAATGTTATTTTTGGGGAAATGAGTCTGAACAACACTGCTTCTCAGCCTAGTGTTCGCTCATAAGAACACTAAGCTGAGAAGAGGCTTTGTCCCAGTGAGGACGTAATTTCACAAAGAAGATGAAAGGCAAAATTTGACAAAACATATTTTAACAGTTACTAACTGAGAGCTTTCTTTCCAAAAGTCGCCATTTTCGCATTCGTATATCGTGTGGCAGGTACGATGATACTCTATGCCCAGGGTAGTCAAAGAAATTCCCATTACGAAAAGATCCTGGACCGACCGAAAATCAAACCCAGACACCTTCAGCATAGCTTTGCTTTGTAGACGCAGACTCTAAGCACTCGGCAGAGGATGGCCCCCAAATGCACTCACGTAATATTATATTAATAGAAGTTACGTAAATCGATGTTCCAGTGTAGCAACAAAAATGCTTTCTGGCAGACATCGACGACGACGACGAGCCTAAAGGTGCCACGGAAGCTTTCAGACAAACAATGAGAGTGTCGTGCCGTGCCGGCCCAGATGTGTCTATCGTCGTCGGCAATTCCTTCGGTTCGGATAGAGAGGTGGTTACCCATGTATAAACCAATAGATAACCAACCAATTTTTGTGAGCAAACGTAAAATTTAATAATTCATCCGCTAAAGCTGAAGCCACAGAATGTTTTTGGGGGTTGCCCCCTCTCTGGAAATGACACACATACGTTCGTGGGCGTGACCAGGAATTCTAATGAGGGTGGGCGACTATTTCGAAGGCGTTATTCACTACATTTCTTACAAAATGAGAACTTTCGACGCTTTCCGCATCCATTTGGTATGGTTATTTTAAACTAGTATATGAAACCTGCCACCATGAAGGACGTAAACCCCTTCTTAGGAGTACGAAATGGGATTTGATTTAATTTCCCGGCAACCTGCAAAGAGTCCTTCAAAAGATTTCTTGAAAAAATCATCAGGAATTCTCCTGGATTTTATCTCAAGATTCCTGCAAATATTTCTGCAAGATTTTTTCCAGAAATTTCTGTAAGAACTTGAGACTCTCCTAGCTAAAACTAACTAGTTTGAAAACTTTTTTTTGTTATTTCAATAGTTGATGCAAAGATTCCTGCATAAGATACACAATACAGGTTTTTTAAATGACTTCACAAAGCATTAATCCTACGAATTCAAATTACTGGAAGGTATTTTCGCATGAATTCCTTAAGAAATTACATTCAACAGATTATTCTAAGGCTGCTACCTTGTTATAATTCAAGATGTTTCTCAAGAACACCTTTAAAAAAGCATTCAATATTTGTCTGGAGATATCCTTAAAATGTTTCTTTGATTATTATATCTGATAATTCTTTTGAAATTGTGTCATGATTTTGGATGTCTTTCATAATGAATTTTTCAGGGGATTCTCAATAAAAGGCATTCCAGTAGGGTTTCAATCTACTTCGTCGTCCACCACAGTGAATATTCTAACTAAAAATGCAATAATACTACTGTATTTCGATTGAAAACTCCAGTTCAAATATCCACATTGCACTTTTCCATCGAAATCGCTTGGACGAAGACGTACCGAGTGAAATTTGATTAATGATCGACAGAGTCGCCACATTAAGATTCAAATTTCTTCCGGCCTCCCTGTGTGACTTACTTCATCGGACACTTATTTAGCCAATGTAAAACGTTCGCAAATCTTCACTGAAGAATTTCATTCCAAACACACGCAGTAAAAGTTCTATAATTCATGAAATTTTGAGAAATTCTATCCTAGGACAGGACGTGACAGCTCAACTCAGACTGCGCCGTTGTTTTTCAGTCGATAATCTTGACGATACAAAAGCCAGTGTTACCAGTATCCTTTAAAAGAAAATCTTGTGAACAAATTCTATCATCAATGCTCATAATTTGGTTGTTTATCGCACGCTTTATTCATTTAGTGCAATACAGCCGGCAATCGCTGGTTGGAACACGACTGCCTTCCAACTAGCGAATCCGATCCGTTAGTAGGAACGACTGACAGCTGGTGAAAATGCTCCACACTAACTCATCTGGAGAACAAATCGTCACGAAACGCACATATGGATACGCATTTGTTCTATATATGGAGACTGCAATGCGACGGTACTTAGACGTCAAAGTCAGTTTGACATTTTCTGTTGACATTTGAGTGCTTTTTATTTGGAATATTGTCCAACCATCGAGTCATTCCATGTAGCGGACCCCCAACGAGCGAATCCCCACTGTAGAGGTATATTCAAAACCGGCGATATTGTTATTGAAAAATGACCCGATTTGCATTGTATTGCTCTCAATTTAATATTTTTTGTATTGTAATCTGTTGCATGCTCCTCCGACGAAATCCGGATCAATTGTGTCCGATTCGCGTTTTTCGGAAGAAAAAAAACGAAAACAAAGTGTGCGGGTGAAAAAAAGATTCGACGCGTCAGTAATGTTTGGTCCGTTGAATCTGTTGCATGCTCCTTTGTGGGCGAGCGACGGAATTCGGATCGTGTCCGGTTCGCATAGTAACCGCACTATCGGTATCGATTATCCGTGTACATGTTCGCGTATTCATTTAAAATTATATCTTTATCGTTTACCAAAACGAATCCTTTCCCATATCCAAACTCCCAGTGTTTTCTTGTGGAAGTGCAGAGGACTCCTCGGCTTTTATAGAGCAAGTAACACGTCAACATTCCCCTCCCATTCCCAAATCGACCTGCATTCGGATGCAGCCTGCGCCGGTATTGTTTGTTATAATAATGAGAGCACCAGTACTTACACATTGAAGATGCTACTGATCCTGAGTAACATCTGATGGTTCCCTGTGTAAGTACAGCTATTCTTGCAATAACGGAGTAGCAACTGCGAGCGGTCAATCATGCTCATGCTCATGCTCTACGGGAAGGATCATTACGAATTTGAATAGGACAACAGAACAGTGATGTGGACTTTTATGTATATTATATGCTGACCAAGCAGATTGAACTTCAAGGGAGCACTATGGATCAATTTGAGAAGCTCATTTCCAAAATCTGGGACGAGATGCCGATGGACCAGGTGCGTGCCGCGTGTGATTTTTTTGAGAAACATCTCAAGTTCGTCATAGAGTACAAAAAGTGGGGAGCTCCCAGCTAATATGCCCTAAAGGTTCTTGCTTCAATAGACATTGACTAAAGAAAAGAATATCTTGTATATTCAATTTTAAACATTTTTTTAAAGTGTATTCGAACTTATTGAACACCTTGTATTATTAGGAACGTAATGCTATGAAGGACGTGGATTTCTTCATATTCTATTACAGTTGGCAAAGTGGAGTCCAAAAAGCGAAATAATTCAATTTCTTGACAACGGTTTTATTTTAAGGTTTCAGACGGATTGAAAAAAATATTAAGGATTGATCAGTGAGAAATAACTGAAATCAACCTAAGTAGAAGAAATTCCTCATGTTTCTATCTTACAATTCTTGCAACTTGTAGATGCAGATTTTTGCGGGGTTTTTATGGAGATTTTCAGAAAACTTGAGATTTTTCTGAACTAAAAGTGTAAAGGTATTTCATCACAGGTTTAATCTTGAAAAAAAAATTGTTTTTTAGAAGCTACGTGATGAAATGTTTCCAAGTATTTAACAACACGTTAGGTCTGAGACCACGCCAGCGCAACTGCTGCAGTAATCTGGATACACCTCTCAGATTACTGAATTTATTTTAACAATTCATTCAACAAGTTATTAATTATTTGTCTTAAAAAATATCCTGTGAAATCAGCATACTCCAAGAAATTCCAGCAAAAGATCATTTAGAGATTTCAACATGATTGTTCCAAAGAACCCGTCGAAGGCTTTCTCAGATATTTATTCTAGAACTACTCTTGAACACTATACAGTATTTTACAAAGTAACATTTTATAAACTGCAAGAAAAAGAAATGTTTTGAAAAATTTCTTTCTTTGGGTCCAGCTGTGATGTAATGTTAGAGACTGATTTATAGTGAAATTTTAGAAGAAAATTGCTGGACTTATTCCAGAATGAATGCCTACATTGAGTGCAGGAAAAATATTGGTATGAAATTTTGAAAAAAAAAAAACTCTAGTAAACCTTGGAATCCTGAAACATCTGTAATAATTTCTTGAATAACATCCCAAGGATTTCTCAGGAGAAAAATTCTAAGCTAAGACTTTTGGAAAACCACTTGTGAAATTATCGAGTAACTCCTGAGGAAATTCCTGAAGGTAGCGTTGTAAGAATTCTTAAATGTAATGCCTAGAATAAATGTAATGCCTAGAACCTGTAAAGTACGATTGCAAAATGTTCCAGAGACATCCTTTTGGAAATTTCTATCAGCTTTCTGGAGATAATGTGAGAAAGAATTCCTTAACGTTCAAGGATCCGTCATCGTAATCATCGTCATCATTGAAATTTCAAGAGCGGTTTTTCTGTTCAAAACTCAAAAGTATTCGATGAAAATGTTTTCATTGGGTTTCGGTTGGAGAACAGAAGACAGTGAACACATTTTCGTGTGAATTTACTTGACTTTGGACGAAAAAACTGCTTTCGAAAATTCCGAAATCAATGACGGATCTGCTCCCTTAAGAAATGTCTAGGGAATTGTCCAAAACATGTTTTTGGAAATTTCCTTTGGAAAATTCCTAAAGAATCAGTGTAGTAATATTCAACGAATTTGAAGAAGGATGACATTTCTTGGAACATCGCTGCCTAGAGAAATTCTTGAAGATGTCCATATGAAAATTCCTGATGAAATACTCAAAAGAATCTTGTAAAAAACTTTGAAAATCTAAATGGAATGTAAATCGAATGGAATTTCGATATAAATTTTTAAAAGACATCTTCGAGGATACTTCCAGGAGTTATCTCTGGGCATATTTTCCTACAATTATAGGTAAAATTTCACCAATATTATTTTTTTGCAGAAATTCTTCAGAAAAGTAATCACAGCAACCTACAGAAGAATTATAAGGACCAAATATGTTTGTATTTTATGAAAAAATATTACAAAGTTTCACCCAAAAAACAAATTGATGATTTTTTTCTAAAATTCTTTGAAAAGAATACTTTAAAAAATCTAGATTCCGGTAGTAATTCCGGGATGAGTTCGAGAGGGCATGTGTTTCAAAACTCCGTAAAGAACACGCAATGAATTTCCTGATGCCATTTGTGGAAACGCTGAACCATTACTTGGAGGAATTTGAAAAAAAATCTTAATATGTTTAAAGAAATCTTTGATACTGGAAAATTCATGACATAATTTTCTTGTCTTTCGTGTAAAATACAAGCGTTTTGTGGGTTTTGCCCAAGGCTTGAATTTCTTTCAGCAATCCTTGTAATCATTTGTGACGAAATCACTCTGTGGAAGCATTCCAGATCAAAATAAGTAGAATTTCTGCAGGAAAGACTTCTACGAGTTTACTTGTTGGACGATTTTTCATAATATAGAAAAGAAATTTTTTGGCGAATTATTGAATTATATTTTCAGGGTATTTTTGGAGGTATTTTCAGGGTAATTCATACAACTATTCAAATCGGAAACTCAGAAGTATTTCAAAGAAAACATGCTTTTTTTACTTTGCATATTTTGTAAACTAACTCGAAAAATCTTGATTGAACCATTAAGTGATTCCAGTTTTTATTCCTGCACGTGTTTCAGAGGCAAGGGCTTACAAAATTTCCGAATTCTCTAACAAAAAAAAAAACCTGGATGTTCCATTTATGAGATTACTGAACTAGAATTCCTTCAATGTGATTTGAAGGAATATTGCGAAAATTCATGAAGTAAATTTTCTTGCGTTTTGTGAACAAGGTATACAGGAATTTAAAGACTAAGTTTTGGTGTAAGCCTTGGGTAATTTTAATTCTTAATTTGTAAATATTTTTCACATCCTTGAAAAAAAATAATCAAAGATTTTTTGATAGAACTCTGAGAGAAATTCCTATAAAAAAAACCTTCATAATTTACTGAGGACTCTTTAAAATCTTCAAATATCGGCAAACTTCTAAATTTTTTTATAGGATTCTTAAAAATCCTTAGACAACTAAATAGTTGTGCCAAAAGGATCTACTAGAAGATTATTATCATTCGTTGTAATTTTTCCCGATCATCAGATCATATCAAAATTATATCACATATATATAAAATTATATCTATATAAATAAAAATGGAATGGTGTCACGAAATGGCTTACGAACGGGTCAACGGATTTGAATGATTCTTTCTCAATTTTGTTCGTCAAGGGTTCCGACGTGTTTGTGTGTATAAAAATACCAGGATATTCTCCGGGAAAGTTGAAAAAACGAGCGCGAACGAAACTGTCATTTTGTATGGGACGATCAATAGCGTTTTCAACAGCCTACTTGATGGCAAGACGAAGTTTACCGGGACCACTAGTATATAATATATTGGGTTATAAATATCTCCCGTTGATGAAATTCAGATATGATGTATTATTTTTCCAATCATTCATAACAAGATTATATCAGAACGTGTTACAATTCATTTTAAAACACATCATGTTACAAAAAGTTATAACAAATCTTATTACAATCTTGTTATAACTGGAACGGAAATTTAGCTACACTCATCATGATAACTGGACATGATATAATTGTGTTTTATTGTATGACGAACATTTACCAAGAACGAGTCCTTAACTGTGACGTCATGTTTTTTCAGCTCAGACGCAGGAAACATCAAGTCCATTCATATGAGCTGAGAAGACGTAGAACCAGTTGAACTTCCATCACCCTTTACTGCAAGTGTACCAATAGCCTCAACGGCGCCTCTGCCGTCCGATCCATTCCGGAGGTTTGGTACATGTCCCGGTACGATTCCCGTTAATGACTTGGTTTTTTAAAAACAATATAAGAATTTGTAAAAAAAATGTGTTACAATTTTGATATGATATAGTGCAAAATTTTAGTTATTTTAACAACATCCTGCATCTAATTTATAACAACCGGTGTTCCAAAAAAAGATCGTAACTAAGTCATTTAGTCATCAAGTTATAATTTTACTTCAGCTAGTCGGGTTGTCCATGCCTTATGGATTAATTTCTTTCGGAAATCCTTGTAAACTTTTCTGATGATATCATTCTGTGGAAGAATTCCAGGAGTAAAAAGAGTGGCATTTCTCATACTAATACTTCTGTGATAATATTTGTAGGGATTATCTCTGAGCGAAGTTTTTGACGAGTTACAGGTTGTATTTCGTAACGATAAGGATTCGATTGGCTGCGTTTTGTACTTGAATGGTTTTTTAGGCTTAACTATCATTAAAACAATTGCGTTGACTACATTCTTACCTTTGACTTGGTTTCGGTCCTTCTTTAAAGCTCGATATCAAATTTGTTGATTTAATATTGAGCCCTGAAGAAGGTCCACTCCCGGATCGAAACGTAGACGAAGATAAGAAAGTAGTCAACGCAATTGTTTTGATGACTGTAAAGTAGAAAAATCAGATATAGTACAGGTTGTATTATATCACTTTTTTGAAGAAATTCTTCAGGAAATGAATACTTGGAGAGATTTAAGAGATGATTCATAGAGTTCTTTGAAGCAAAATCACTGACAATTTACAAGGAGAAAATATTTGTTTAATTGACGAAAAAAGAATGACAAAATTAATGAAAAAAATCTTAAAGGGATAACTTAAAAAAAATCTTGAGCGAACTCTTGAAAGATTCTGGTTGTAATTTCTGGACAAATTCGTGAGAGTATGTCATGTAAAATATCCTAAATAATATGCAAAGATTTGTCTGGAGCCAATAGTGGAATTGTTGCACTAATACTTGGAGGAATCCTTATTGTGTTTTAAAGAAATTCTTGAAAAAAAAATACTGGAAAACATGAAGTGACTTTCATGTCATTTGGAAAAAAAAATACAGGAATTCAAGACTAATTATTGGAGGAGTCTTCAAATAATTTGTCTAAATACTAAAATTTGCGGAGAAATTCAAAGAAGCTTTTTATTTTTATGATCCATGTCCGGATTTGAGATAAAACCCTAAAGAAATTGCTGAGAACTCTTCAAAAAAATCAAAAAGCAAATTTGAAGAAAACTTTCGAGAGATTCCTTGAACAACCCATGGTTGTTCAAATACTTTCTGAATGAAATCATAAAAAAAACTAGTAGTTCTGATGGTTCCATAACAATAATTCTCAGCAGGTTCTTTGCAAGGCAACCCATCTTTAATCATTCCTGAATTAAACAGTTTTGAAAAACACTACTAGTACCTAGCTCTTCTGATTCTTTAATAATAACACTGTTCGCCAAAAAAAAAAAATGTTTTGGATGGATCAGGGACGCGTTTATATGGGTCTTAAAGTGCAAGAAAAGTGTAGAAAGAGGCCGTTTTCAAATGATTTGGAGCACCCTTGGATTATTTTTTGATAAAGTTTGAAAATTTGGTATTTTTAATCACAAAAAGTGTAATAAGCAAAATATCAATATCTTTTGAAATTCAATTATTCAACCATTGAATTTGTCAAATCAATATTTTTTAGCACTGCATGACTAGGAAAACGTGTACCATTTCAGACGAATATTGGCATCAATTTCCTATATGAATTTGGAATGTTAACGATCATTTAGCAAGTATGTGAGGATAAGCATCGTATAAATACTACTTTTTTTTCTATTTCACACATCTGGTTCATTATATAATAATTGTTATAGTTTCAAGAAGACGCTTGATTAGGATTTGATTCTTTGCTCCATTAGATAAAACAGTGGGCAATGCAATCCAGTAACATTTGATTTCAACAAGGATACGACAACGGAAAATTGATGTGTCTGTCATGTTTATATGGGCTGGTTGGTCTAATAAACTCTCAGCAGAAATACCAAATTTATATAGGTTGGACACTGACATATAAGTGGTCTTACATGCGCTAGCTGGTTTACAGGAGACATTTGATTTACATCAGATTCCTTGCAAGACCCATTACTCAAGGTCCTATCTGCCCCTTATGGCTATTTTACAAGATATTAAATTCTGGGCTAGTTCATCTGGGGATCAACGAAAGAAATTGTCACTATAACTTTTTAGAGTCATAAGCGATTTTCTCAAAGCTCCTCGATGTGAGTGGCGTGTGTTCTATGTTAGCTTCTAACTACTCAACCAGGACCGTCCCCTAACCCTCTGACTACGCCCTTGAGCAAGTTCGATTGTCCATGCCACCGATTGGAACCTGTCGACTAGTACCTACGCTTGAAGAAGTGGGTGAGAAGCATGGGATCCACCAAAAAGGGGGTCGGGTCGGGTTATCACACGTACACATTCATAATGTATGACGACGGCTCTGGAAGTGAGGCTGACAGAGAGCGAGAGAGGAAGTGCGGTCGGTGGTTTGATATCGATTCGGATTTGGCTGGCGGCAGAAGCACGTTCCGACCGCACAATTGTCAGATTGGGGTTTGAATTTGTTCCCACATACACAATTTGCCGGTTCGTGCAATTGCTGCCAAAACTGATTGTGGAGGAGATTGAGGCTGGGAGGAGGGGCCGACTGGCAGCTAACATGATTGAGTGATCATTAACGGAACAACTGTTTTACTGGGCCCGGTTCTGACATGCCATTAGTAAAGGCAGCCGAGCCACACAGCCAGCCGTGGTTCTGGGCGATTGGAAATGATAAGCAGGTTGCATGAACGGGCAATAAGTTCCGTAGAAAGTCTGAAAATTCCTAATTCGAGGCAATAAATCACAAATGGGAACAGTTGTTGTAGATTCGGTTAATTGTAGATGTTTCGTACATGTATTATTTCTATTCGGTACTTTTCTGATGGAGTAAAAGTTTGCGACTCCCGTTAGCCTTGAGGCACGAATAGTTTAGTAACCAGTCGCGGCCGAAAACTTGACGGTACGAAGTAGATTCCCAAACAAAATAAGAAAAATGAGCCTACTCATTGCCCTTTAGGCCAACAAATATGATACGAGGATTTGTGCTTAACTGAACTACTCTTTCCGTATTTCAAATGAATCTATGGCAAAAAGTGAAATGTCCCTGGAGTGGTTATGAAATCCAAAAGAATTGTAATAACTTTAAGAAGATTCCGCCATTCGCTGGTTAGATGATTAATCAGTTCAAAATTTCAGAAGAAAACTAACAACCTTGTTCATTCGAATAAAACAAGTTTTCCATACAATATTATATGTCTCAAATTCAGCAGAACTCTTCCAAAGCCCGGAACAATCTCTACCACTGATCTCCATCAAGGGAAAGCCTTTTCGGGGAAACCCGGGCATCAAATCTAATTTTGTAGAAATTTTTCCAGGTGGCTAATCCCATTTCGCCAGGCAGCCCAACTTCCAGCAAAAATTTTCTCTAAACGAGTTTGGTTAAACTGCACGTTGCCAGTTGCCACAGTCGTGGTTAGGCTTCAGAAAACGACACCACTTCGCTCCAGCTTCCCCACTGACTGGTATTAATAGCAAGCCAGGAAGCTCAGGTCCCAACTGGGGGCCCAACTGGGGGCCCAACTGATGAGTCCACTTTTCGTTCGGATCGAATTTTCATTTTACATTACCGTGTGGTTACAACCGGAAGTCCCGTCAGAAGGCTTCCACTGAGGAGGAGGCTCTCCTAACAGGCAAAGCCAAACCATTTAAAATATGTAATGGAACATTAACGATACGTCGTCGGTTTCATCACTTAAACAAGGTGGCTTTTCTGCGCCACCGTTACCTACTGCGCTGAAAGGGATCAGAGCGAGCGTTGTTGCATCAGCTGCCTAGTACGGGAATGCACACTAGGGTGGTTCAGAGTACAAAAAAGTTTGAAAATTGAATCTTCTTTGCACCCACAACTATTGTATTGTGTTTGATTTCCATTTTTTTCTCCCGAAGAGTTATCCGACGTCATATCCGACTTCCTCAAAAACAAATAACGAGCGGTGGAAATTCTATAGAGCAGAAATGCAATTTCTGTCCTATAATGTAAGAACTAACATTGGAAATGTTGCAGTTATAATGTTGTCGAATCATTTCAACTAACATAACTGAACAGAAGAAAATTAAATTTACATTTAGAGATTAAAATTAAATTTACATTTAGAGATGAACCAGCCTCTGGCTGAAAATCTCTCTAATAAAAATAAATAATAATAAATAATGTTTACATTAGACTGGCCCTTAAACAAAAAAGTTGTAAAACTCGACGGGGCACCTCCTAGATATGTGCCTTTGGGTAATAGAAAAGCTCTCTCAAAATTTCAACTCATTTGGTTGCTCCCCCAGCTGGCGCTTTCACTTCGAAGTTTGTATGGAATATTCGTTTCAAATATATTGAAAATAGACCTTACGTCACTGTTTCGTTTCGTATACTAGTTAATCGCGTTCAATTTTGCCCAGAATGACAAATTCACTAGTTGATACCCTAATGAACATAGTTGTAGAAGGTTGTATCTGGATTAAGGCTCGTTTTCATTAACCTCTCAGTTGTTGAAAGTTAGGCTTAGATCAGCACTCCCGTACAATCACATATATGCATGCACCTTGTACCGCAGCACGCCCAGCGTCATAGGTGGCTATGATGCAGTTAATGGCTACCACTCAGCTATGTTGAAGAAAAACTAAGCAGTATTGCAAATCTACTTCAGATAGTTAAAACACCAACTTTCTCTGTTTTAATCATCATACAACCTTCTACAATATTGTTCGCTATGGTATCAAGTAGTGTTTTTCACATTCTGGGTTCAATTGAACGCGATCATCAATTCTCTTGATCCAAACAGGAGATGATGCGCTGTTTCCCATATGTTTGAGCTGAAAATCCCATATTAACTTCAATTCAATTGCGCCAGCTCATGGAACGACCAAATGAGCTGAAATTTTCAGGAAGTCTTCTTCTAACCCTAAGGAATAATCCTGGAGGGGGGGTGCCCCGTAGAATTATATAACTTTATTTTTCTCCCATACTGAGCTGAGCCAGTCTAGTTTACATGTTACTTATGTTATTGTTCATTGGGAAGCCTTAACAAATGTTAAAGCTAATAGAAATCGTGAATATAACTGTTTGTTTTTGAATTTATTGTTCAAAACGGTTAAGTGGGGCAAATGAAAAGTAAAGAGACATTTTTCAAAAACTTTTTCTGTATTTTTTTTCTTCAATTTTTCAAAAAAATCGATTTCAGCATGCTGCTTATATTTGGTGGGAGTCAAGCTAAAAAATATACACGACCTCATTTGTTTCAATTTAAAGTCTCTAGGGTTTGAAGAATCTCAACTATGCGAATTCCATTATCCACTTGCCCCACAGTTACAGTCAACTTTCGTTCGTTGCACTAAAGCTCTGGGCTAGTGAAAGACTTTTACTAATCGGGCTGAGTTTTGAGCTGTCAAATCATCTAGAACAAAAGAAAATCAGAGCTACCAACATTGACGTTTAGTTTTATGTCAAAAGTGACGCTTGCCTTTGTTTTAGATGGGCTATAGCCAACCTAATGGGACTCCATTCAAAACGTAGTGCAACTAAACATAGTGCATCGAACGAAATTCGACTGTACTTCATATTCTTACTTTTTGTACAACATTTGTAAGGTTTTCATGCAATATTATATTGAAATTTTACATCCATCATTTTACATCAATTTTACAATCACCAAAAACTCTAAAAATTTCACAGGAAGTCATTTTTATCATAAGGATTGGGAGGAAGATATACCTAATCTTCCTCACAATCCTTATAATAAAAATGGCATCCTGTGAAAATTTCAGAATTTCCGTTGATTTGAAGGTGGTATAAAAACGAAAAGTTGCTGAAGAAAGAAATTCAATTCAACGGATGGGCGAAGATATTCTGTTGAATTTATTTGGTATCATTTAGCTCCAAGTGGAATTACAGTCCACTTACTTCTGCAAAAACTCCGAACAAAATTATTTGTTTCTTCAACAACTTTCATTATCACAGCTTGAGTAATAAAGGTTTGATGATCCATGGCATCAACAAGGAAATAATAGTTCTACCAATGTTAGAATAATTATTTGAGTTTCTTCAAAGAAATTTTCTTTAAATCCTTACCAAAATCCTTTAAAAAATTGGCAAAACTTTTTGCATTATAAGGATACTAAAGAAGACATGGGAGGATGACTTTTCAAACCTTTTTTCTACCGTTTGAACCACCCTAAAATGCACACACGATAGACGAGCAGGCAGATGGCATGGGCAGGGCTCCCACGCGTGCCGCATATTTAAATTTAATGACTTCGTAATGTGCGGCGGTGGATTTTTTGATTGAACACAAATTAATCCTGTTTCATTACCGGTCATTTTTCTGACGAAATACCATCCATAGCTGATGGGGAATGACACCGATACCGTCTGCCGCGATCGATTGGCGTGAATCGGATTTCGATTGTGCAGTGCGGACTTCAATGTAGAACAGATTTGTGCCAATATGACTGTTTTCGGTGAATACAAACATTCTCAGAATTGTTACTCGAACAATGATGAAAATGACAGGGATCTTCCTAGAATCGCTTCCAGATATTCAATTGTGAAAAGGATTCCTGCATATTGCATCAAAGTTTGCATTGGAGAGTAGATCAGAGAGTAACGATGATAATACCTGCATCATAAATCAACTGAAGTTGTCAGTTTTCTTCGATTTCTTCGAGAGGGTATTCAATTTCCCCAAGAGGGTGAATCAATTCTCCTGAAAGGATGAATCGAATCCCCCGAGAGGGTATACCTATTCCCCCTGTAGGGTAAATCAATTCTCCGAGAGGGTAAACCAATTCCCCCGAGAGGGTAAATCAATTCCTCTTCTTCTTCTTCTTCTTGGCATCAACGTCCCCACTGGGACAGAGCCTGCTTCTCAGCTTAGTGATCTTATGAGCACTTCCACAGTTATTAACTGAGAGCTTTCTTTGCCAAAGTTGCCATTTCCGCATTTGTATATCGTGTGGCAGGTACGATGATACTCTATGCCCAGGGAAGTCAAGGAAATTTCCATTACGAAAAGATCCTGGACCGACCGGGAATTGAACCCAGACACCTTCAGCATGGCTTTGCTTTGTAGCCGCGGACTCTAACCACTCGGCTAAGGAAGGCCCCAAATCAATTCCTCAGAGAGGGTAAATCAATTATCCTGACAGGGTGAATCAATTTCCCCGAGAGCGTAAATCAATTCTCCGAGCGGGTAAACCAATTCCCTAAGAGGGTGAATCAATTCCCCCGAGAGGATAAATCAATTACCCGAGAGGGTAAATCAATTCACCGAGAGAGAAATCATTTCCCGCGAAAGGGTAAATCGATTCCTCAGAGAAGTTAGATTAATTCCCCCGAGAGGGTAAATCAATTCTCCTGGGAGGTTAAACCGATTCCCCGAGAGGGTAAATAAATTTCGCGGACAGGATAAATCATAATAAATCTTCTAGGATAAATCGTTTCCTCCGAAAGGGTAAATCAATTCCCTCGAGAGGGTAAATCAATTCCCCCGAATATGTAACCCAATTATCCCTGGGAGTCGATTGACCCTGTGCGTATTATGGACCCCCTACAGAAAAACATGGAATTAACACTCAAAGCAACCTTATTCCTATGAAAATCCACCGGGGGAACTTCGATTGCATTGTTAGTCAGCAGTTTCAGGCAAAATATTTGGTCTAAGGTGCATAAATACAAAAATTTGAACAGTTTTGTAAATGAAACCACGCAAGAGGGTCCATAATAGGCATTTCCAGGTGGGTCTATAATAGGCATGTCGGCAGCGAGCCGGATTACATGGGAATCAAATGGAGGGTCCATAATAGGAAACGTCAAAATCGTAAACATTCCTATTATGGACCCCGGGAGGGTCCGCAAATCAATTCTCGGAGCGGGTCAACCCGGGAGCATCATGACAGCTGCCATACAATGTCAGTGTACCGAAAAATTTTGGTCCGTGGTACTGTCAAACTCAATGAAATCATGGAGTGTGCTCGAAATAGGGCGCAAATTAAAATGATGCTTAACGGACGTATATTTTGTTATTATTTTTGTTTGGCATTTGTAATATCATTATTCATCAGTGATCACCAAACTGAAAAAGTTTTGTGTGGTCCTCGGGAAGATTTTGTACGACCCACGAGCGGGTTTTGAATAGTGATGTGATGTGGTTTGCAAAAAGACATGCTGAAAGATGCTTATAGTAACCGCTTCTTTGCTTTCGAAATTATGTTTTGACCGCTTGGTAATTCAAAAGATGTCAAATTTGTCTGCGTTTCTCCATGTTGGGGATTGTAAAATATTACGTAACGCAACAGGGAGAGGAAGGGGGTCTTTCGTAGTGTTACGGGCCATGCAAAAATAAGTTAAAGTTCAATTAGGGAAAATGTACCAGTTATGGTCATAGTGGTTCCCTATTTGGCCATATGCAAAATTTGGAAAACTTTTACATTTTAAATCTTTTTGAATGTTTTAACATCAAGATTTATGCTTTATTTTACTGCCAGAACGCAAAAGATTTTTCAAAATGTAAAGGCATTTAAGATATCACGTATGGCGAAATAGGGAACCACTATGACCATAACTGGTACACCTACCCTAGTAGTTTTTTTTTAGGAATTTATCAGCTTGAAAATCAATTGTATGTAGTTCATTTTCAGCCTTTTACTCGCAGCACATTTTTGTTTGTGCATTTGAACACTTTTTTTTCTCATACTCACCACCAAATGTCTAAGCTTCAATCAGATAAGCTTATTCGATGAACTATCAAGCTTTTTACGAGCGCTAATATCACCATTAATTTGCTCACTTTTTTGTAACCTGCTGTTGAAGTGTCAAAATTTTTGGACCGAGTGAATTAAGTACAACGTTGATTGAACGGACTCAAGCCACACGTCAAGCTGATGGATCCCTACCAGAAAGTAAATAACTTTTGAAGGCCATTACCGCTCTTGAAAAGCTGGATAGTTCATGCAATGGATTCATCCACGGTCTTCTTTCTTTTCTTGTCGACTTGTTTTTTTCTTTCGCGCTCTGCTCGTATGTGTTTACATAAAATTACTTCCGCATCAATAGACTAATCCATTGGTGTACTAAAATCACTAGGTCTGAAAATTGTGACACTTAAGCAGGTCCAGAACACGTCGGGAGCATACGGATGCGTGCCCCGCTCAAGTGTCACAATTCTCAGACCGAGTGAATTTAGTACACCGGTGGATTAGACCATATCCAGTGAACGAATGTTTACCGGATGAACAATGCGTGGATGAATACCCAACTAACAATTTTAGCGCTATAAGCCAAGATTATTTGCTTTGTGCTGTACAACAGTTGAATTGAAGCAGCGAACGCAGCAAAAAATGAAAGCTGTCAAAAATAGAACGATTAGCGTTAATACAGCTGTAACGCAAACGTTTTGCAGCTACAAATCTTAGCTGAATAAATTTCGTCAGTTATCGCTTTTGCTGCTTTCACTAAGCTGTAACTCAACACCGTAAAAGATAGCAACCTAATGATGTGGAATAAAACTCGCCATCATCAATCCGGCTGCTTCTATACAATATGATTTGTTATGCTGCTCAATATATATTTATTATATATTTAGAAGCGCTTTGTCGTTAGTTATACAGCGGGCATACAGCAGTATGCTGTAAAACAACAACTTGTGGCGCATCTACTCAGCTTGTTGGATGTAAACATTGCGTTTGACGTTTCGCACCCTTTTACAGCCTGATGACGTGGTGTAAGCGCGGCTATTAGCCTCTGCATGCCATAAAACGTTTGGCTTTTACTGTGCGCCCTGTTTTCAAGTTGCCCGTGAGAGAGAACGAGACAACACCAACACACGGCGCACAGTAAAAGTCAAAAGAACAAAGGAATGAGCCGTGTGTTGGTGCTGTTTCGCTTTCTCTCACGGGCAACTTGAAAACAGCGCGCATAGTAAAAGTCAAACGTTTTATAGCATGCATAGGCTCATGGCATCTTTTACGATCATTATAAAATATTGTGTGAACCTTTTTCGATGTAGAACAAAACGGTGTGTTTTCTTTGCCTTTCGATATGGACTGTGGTGGCAACAAGGACAGCGTCGAGACTTGTGGATGCAGAGATCGTGAGTTCGATTCCAAGCGGTGGCAGGTATCGTTGGGAACATTAAATTCAGATACTTATGATATGAATTCCGGAAGCTGTGAAACAGCTTGAAAATAATATTTAATGTTGCGCCTTGTGAAGATGTTACACAGCTACTTGTCGTATAACTGTCGAGATAGAGCAATGATCGGTTTGAATAAGAGCTGCCAACACAAAAAAAAAAAAAGTAGCTGCGTAGATTCGGCAGATTTGTTGGTAAAAGGATCGCATAGAAGCTTTCGTTCGTATGTACAGCGCCTTTACTCAGCATAAAGCCGTATAAAGAGGGACTAGAGAATGTTTACATTTGCACTAAATGTTACTTGGGTATGCAACGGAATCGTTATTTTTTTGTAAACATCGGCCGCTGTAAAGGTTTTTTTCTCGCTGGAAGTTGCAGTGTGACATCATCGTAAATTAGTTCATGCACACTTAAACGGAATCGCCGAGAATCCAACAGCTGATTTTTCGGTTATAATTTGACGATTTTCAGTAAAACCTTTACCGAGATCTCGGTAAACGTTCACCGAGATCTCGACAAAATTTGGATTGCCGAAGTCTTTGTAAAATAAGTACAGAGTAGGCATTGAAAATTACCGAATTCTCAGCTGTTGGGTTCTCGGCAAAACATTTTACTGAGGTCGGTGAAATAATTTAAGTGTGTAGGCCTATTTTATTGAAACGTAGACTTCTGGTGATGAATATGAGAAAAAAAATGTAAAAATCGCGCATTTTCACTTTTGGATTTAATTCGATCCCATTGAAACCCGTTCATATATTTTTTTTTATAATACGGGCCACGCCTTCTTTTGAGGGCATCAAAGTTACCCACAAAATTAGTTTTGTGACTAATTATGTTGCAAAATATCTAATCGCGTCCGATAACTTTACTCCGTTAAGGCCGGTTTGATACTGACAAGAAAAGGAATCACCTATCTCGATGCGTGGAAAATTTCTCCCAAGAAATGGTCAAGAAAATCACTTTTTTCTGATCGCAGTACGCAGTTGAGAAGAAATGTCACTTCAAAGGGGGCTCTCTGTAGGAAATTTCTTGACCCTTTCAGTCAAGAAATTTCTTTACTTTTCTTGAGCGAAACAGCATACTTAGCTTTAAGCGATAAAACATGTTCGCCAAAAATAAATGCATATTATCACTGTATGAAACAGCATTTCCAGCTAAACTAAGCACTAACAAGTCAATTAATCGTTTCACCGAACGATTTGATGCGCGTTTAATTCATTTGGTGTCAAAACTTGGTGCTTTCATTAAGTTTATTTTCATTGCATGAAGAAAAAATCGGATTCGCCCTTATTTCATTTCATTCCATTCGTTGTTCTGCACCCGTCAACAACGAAACAAATTTCCGATCTCCCATAGTGAAAAATCGTGCCGGCAGCGGTGGATGGCCCCATTGTTTACGCTGCAGGTAGGTACGTGAAAATTGCGTTATCTGTCACTTCGCGGGGGGGTTGGAGCGGGTAAACAAATTCCCTCGAGATGGTAAACCAATTCCTCCGAGAGGGTAAACTAATTCCCCCTAAAGGTTAAATCTATTCCCTCGAGAGGGTAAACCAATTCTTCGGAGAGGGTAAACCAATTCCGTCTGGAGGGTAATTCCCCAAGCGGGTAAATCAATTCCGCCAAGAGAATATATCGAATCCTCCGAAAGAGTATATCTATTCCCCTGAGAAATTAATACAATACATAAATCAATTCCCCCGAGAGCGTAAATCCATTCCCCGAGCGGGTAAACCAATTCCCCTAAGAGGGTAAATCGAGAAAGTAAATAAATTCCCCTGAGAGAGTAAATCGATTACCCCGAGAGGGTAAATCAATTCCCCCGGAGGGTAAATCAATTAATAACCAAATACTAATTGAGTAACAAAATCTATAACTATTTTTTTGCAATCCAATGGCCGGGATCCTTGAGGAATCTCTGGAATAATTACTTAAGGCCCAAGTGAAAATGGTGCAGAAGTCAAAACTGAAAGAGCAGTTTTCTCCCTTTGAATAGACAAATCAAAGAGAATGAGAACGCACAGCTCTTTTATTTGCCAAATAAAACGGCTGTGTGTTTTTATTTTATTCGATTTGTTGTTTTAAAAGGAGAAAACTGCTTTTTTTTTAGTTTTTACTTTTGTGCCATTTTTACTTGAGCCTTAAAAACGGCTGGGAATTATCTGGAATGGTTATTTGAGGATTTCTAGAATGAATGCCTGGAGCAAAAGCAATGTATGGGATATTTTAAAAGCTACTTCTGAGTAAAAAGTTTGAAAAATTATTGGAAATTTGTGTAGAAAGCTTCGGATGAAATCTCCTATAATTTCGTGCAGTATCGATTTTTTTTTCACTCCGGATAACCGAATCCTCCGGATAGTCAAATCACTTAAAGAATAAAATCTGCGATGTAAAAACTTAAATGTTATCTTTTTTTGCTGTTTTATTTATATGATGCAGTGGCGTAGCCAGAAAAAATTGTGTGAACATTAGGGGCCTTGATAAGAAAAAAATTTTTTGACCAGCATATACAAAAAAAAACACTTTTTTATACCCCTTTTTTCCTACCTACGTCCAAAAGTGCTAAATTATTCATATTGTATATTGCAATACAAAATTATCTCAAATTTATACATAAAAACCGAAAAACAAGAATATAAAAAACATATTCCATATAATCGAGTCTAAAATTCCGGATAATCGAGTCTCCGGATAATCGAGTCCGACCTGTATCAACTGTAGAACTCGAATTGCAGAATGACCGATGGAATCGAAGGAATTTTGCAACAATGCTTGTGGAAATACCTAGAGGCATCTTTGTTGTACTGATATAAGATTTTCAGGACGAAATTTTTGAAGAACTTTCCTGAACATTTCCTGAGAAATTGCTAAAGAAATATCTGCAAGAATCATTGAAAGCCTTGCTGAAGGAATTTTCAGCGGGATCCCTAGAAATGTCCCAGAATGTGTTCCTGGATGAATCTCTGGAGTGAGCACTGATTAAAATCCTGTGGCTCTTCTTTAAGTAATCTGTGAAAGAATCAATGCACAACCTGAGAAAGAGTCACTATGTATTTTTCAATCTTTTAGGATTAACACCAGGATTTTTTACAAGGACTCTTCCAAGGAATTCCATTTTTTACTCGGATCACTCAAGGGTCTTTTCCGTATTAATCAAAAATTTATTTGTGTTTATTTTCCAAGAATTCATAAAGCAATTTTTGTGGGAGTTTCTACGGAACCTTCTGAAGATTGCATTGCCGCAAAAACTGAAAAGCTTTAGAAATAAAATTTAAGCTCTGTCGATATTCTTTGAGAATTCCTCGAATAAGTTTTGATTAGACATTCATGACGAAATTGAGTAGCTGCCAATAATGTACTCAAGGTGCATTTTCAGGCACGATTCACAAATGAGAATATACATTCGGGTCTCATATTAAACGCATTCCTATAACGCGCACTCCTATTATGCGCACTCCTATAAGACACACTAGACTTTTGGCTTTTGGTTCAAATAATGTTAGCCCTTGTGATAGTGAACAACTTTGCCGAAGGCGCCATCTTTCTAAGTGGTCAAGCTACTGCTTACTAGCGCCGCCTGGTGACATAATTCCGTATCAGAATGACCACCACATGTCAGCCTTTGAGCTACTGAACAACTCTTCCGAAGACACCGATCTTCCAAACATCAGGTTCTAGAAATGTCATACGTTACCAATTTTGCATTCTTATCCCTCATAGTTCATATAGTGCAAGTCAGAAAAAGCGCCCCTACCGGCCAAGTTCTCAACTAAAAAAATGATCCTAAAGGTAGATCGTACTTAGCACTGAAACTTCGCCGAAGATAGTACAGCGCTATCTATTAATGCATACGAGATATTCAACAACACCTCCAAACTGATGAAATCCCATAAGCCCTGGATTTCCTATAACGCGGATTCCTATAACGCCCCCCAACCATGTGTCTAATAGGAGACCTGACCAAATCAGCTGATCGGGAAGCTCCTTAACAGTTCAAACTGGCGTCACACTCTCACCATTGCCAATCGACAACCTTTTCAACGGTCGATTCAAAAATATGGTAGATGGCCTATCCACCACCGACAGCGCTCGCATCGTTTTTGTTCGTGTTTGACGGTTACACACTACCGCCATCTGATAGTCCGTCAGCCAAACACACCGATGACAGCCTCGTTATTGCACCGGTCCTCCACCGATGTCAACAAATGCATAGACGGACCAGTCACATGGAAAGGCCCATGACGATGACCGTAAACATCGGAGGACCAGCTGGTTTTGTTGTGTAAACAAGACTAGCTGGTGAGCTGAGATCAAAGAGAAAATTACAATCAGAGAACCGGTCGACGAGAACTGTCTTGAACATTAGTGATCTTTTATATGAGAGATTCGCGGAAACTGACATTTTTGTTTTAAGTGTGTTTTGAGTTTTTTTTTTGGGGAGTAATGCAATCCGTTTGAAATTATTTTGGGTAAGTTGTTTCACCGAAATTATTTCAAGCGGATTACATTACTACTCCCCAAGAATGCATATTCGTTTGCTTTTTTAAATGTTTGTTCATGCTATATTGAGTTGTTGATTTTTTTTATGCTGTTAATTAGTTTCGAAATTAAACTCAACGACCTATAACGAAACAAAATACATTTCTAGCAATGAGGAAGTCATGTCCGTGGTACAATATTATTCTCGACACTGAGTAAACTCAGCACTGCTGCCAGGTCCGTCCCACTCGGGTTCAGATAATAGAACTATAAATAGTAGAACGCTAGTGGCGCTGTTATCATAAAACAGAATTATTTTAATAATACTTAGTTTTGATTGTTTGTTTCGTGCCATGTTGTAGAGAATGTTTTATTATGGTTGAAAAATTTGATTTGACACGTATAGACCCGGTACTCAGGTTCTTTTCGTAAAGCAAATTTCCTTGACTTCCCTGGGCATAGAGTATCATCGTACCTTCCACATGATTTACGAATGCGAAAATGGCAACTTTGGCAGATAAAGCTCTCAGTTAATAATTGTGGAAGTGCTCATAAGAAAACTAAGCAGAATCAGAAAAAAAGAAGAAGAAGAAGAAGAAGGAGAAGGTGCATCCATTATCCTGGAATTTGAACGCTTTGTTTTCAGCACTGGAATAGACCAATAGGTTCTACAACTCTACTGATTGCAATATCCTGAATTCCAGCGAAAAAGAAACAAACTATTTTCCCCAAAACAATGACATTCGCATTCGCGCAGATTACCGTCCAACTTCCCAGTATTAGAAATTCCAACATTCCGCATTCCACAGGCAAATGAACTCCCAAACGGGGCCTGCCAGCACAGGTAGATACAGGGCCATTGTTGTGCATCGAAGCTGACTTTTGACCGCCCACAAAAACATGGGTCGTTGTCGTCCTTGCTTCTTGCCAGCCAGCCACACGACGACAGAAGTCCAAGAATTTACTGCCCGCCAACACCGCAACCGGCCACCGGACTCCGGACGAGTAAACGAGCAGCAGCTTAGACTCGGTAGTAGTTATCCGGTCCGGTCCTTTGGTCGGTTACTTTAGTTATGGGAGATCAGTCGTCAATATCCAAGGCAAAGGGCTGGCGCCTCCTTGGAGGTCGGAAAAAACACCATGTTTCTGCCATCGCATCGTTGTTCGTTTTGGCACCTTCTCTGGGCTTCTACGACGACTGGCCTGATTCCGGGGACGGAATGACATCTACAATAATAATAATAACAGCAGCAGAAGCAACAACATCCCAAACTCATGGCACAATATATAAGGATATCAGTTGTGTTGGAGACCGAAAGCTAAAAACAAAGACAAACAGACGTTACATTGGCGAAATTCACAAGAAATACGTCTTAAACGATCATTTCAAATGAGCAATGTTCTATGCCTCACAACCAGAGGCGCGCCTTCTGCAGGCCTTGACTATCAAGACCACCAGATGATGATAATGTGAAGAGGGCGATGAATTTTGAAATGAATGTTTTACGTCCGTTCGTCTGTGCTAAAGCGGTACCCGGAATGTCGTTTCTCCGGAAAGCAACAGCATTTCGGTGTTTGTTGATTGGTCAGACAAGTTTCTTTTCATAATGAGAGGGAATATTTCGAAATTGGAAGCGAAAAATAGAGCAGTACAGTATGAAACAGGAAGTATATATCCGCTAATATGACATAACTACTGCTAAACTGTTTCATTGAAGTTTGTACATATTCTCTTAAAGGGGTTTCATAAAAAAAAACTCTTTTCGAAGGTTCCATAAGTTGTTTTAAGTTTATCGTTACTTCGCTCAGATCACTTCTGGAACCAACTAGCAAACTGTGCTAGATCTCTTGGATGAATTCCAATGTACTTTACACAACATTGTGAAGGAACTTTATTAAAACAGTTGGCGACATTTGTGAAAGATCCCATTATTGACAATTTGGGCAAATGCAGCTGTGCACAATATATAGAGGAGGTCAAAACTAACAGAAAAAAATTTGAGATTTTTATGGGTTTTAAAATGTACTATATTATTTTGATCCTAGATTGAAATTGAACTAAGATTTCAATTTCTTTGAAATCATCATCATCAATTTGGAACCAAATGATGGTCAGATTTTGGAACGGTCCACTTCGAAGAAGATTTCCGTAGGGTAAGATCATACTTTAAGTCTATAAACCCGTTATGTTATTTACGATAGACATTCCACATACTTTCTATTGCTTAAATGTATTCATCTACGTTTTTTAAGCTTTATGTATGCTAATTGTATTATTGGGCCATGTTAAAACAATAATCGCATAAGTGACCTTTATTTATCCATAACTGTGGTCCGTAATCTCATACAATACACAAATAAGCTTTTTATCCCTGAAATTAGTTTCGATTGTGCTTAGTAGTTGAGCAAGCAAACCATATGAAATCAACGGAAATTCAACGATTCTCTATGAAACCCAAAGTGCCCTTCGGAATCTTCAAGTATTCGTTAAGATTCCACAGAAACCCGCTAGTACTCTGAAGTAGCTCGCTGAGAATCTACAGGATTTTACTTAGGATTCAGATAGGAATTGGCATCTGCCCAAAGGCTCGCTAGGAATTTTGAAGATGTCTTAGAGTTTTAAGGTGCGGAACCTATATATTACTGAAAATTCTATAAAAAACGTAAATTCTATTAAGTTTTTTTTGGCTAGCAATTTTCAAATTCCTCAAGATTTCTCAGAATCTTACTATAAGAACATAGGATCTTGTATGGAATTTCCAGAATCCAGATAGAAAATATCCAGACCCAGATAGGGATCACCGAAATCACGTATGAAACATTCCTTGATTATAATGTCACACAGTATACCCCAGTCTGAGCTCCACTGGTAAAGAATGTTGGATCTCTTCTTAAAAAATCAAACGTCATACATAATCTCTATTGAAGATGTAAGGAACGTAACTCTGAATAATTAACGCAGATTGATCTACATACACAGTCATATAAAAGACAAGCAGCTAAAACAATCTCAATCGTTTTCGTCGTACAGATTAATGATCTAATTGAGAATATAGTGTGATTTAGACTATTCTCGCATTTGTCATGCTGGCACTATTGAACGGCGTATAAGAGAAGCAGGTGAATCATCCTTTTCTCTTATTACTGTCAAAATTATGGATTATATGTTGACACTTCCGAAATTTACTTGAATAAAGCAATTGAGTTTTCGAAATTCTAGTGAGAATATCGACAGGTTAGGCCTAAGAAAGTAAGTTTGAATTTTACCTGCTTTCCAAATGGTATTTAAATATTTTGCCGAAAATGGAGCATGCCAAAAACGGAATCCAACTGTATTTAATATTACACTTAAGTAGTTTTGATGATTTTTAACATAAAAAACAAACTTTTGTTGCGTGATGTCGCCGCCACATCAGAAAACATCCTTGGATCCTACAAGAAACTTTTAAATTGTTAGCAGAAATTTGTTGGTTTTTAAGCGTATTTGAATGATTCAATATTTTACATATATTTTGACGATGTTTTTCATACTAAGTTTGCTTAAAATATAATTATAATTAATTATCTCTTCATACATTTTGATCAAACTCGATCAAATACAAACAAAATTGTATTTCATTACTGACGCGTTTCTGTAAAAAAAAAAAACGGTTAAAAAAGTTACGTCACATGTGAATAAGTCTTTTCTGAAACCATAAATACCTCAAATAACATAGGGAGACTTACGGCTTCAGCACCATTCGACTATTATCGGCTACCAAATTTCAAACGACAAATAGGGTGCAGAACCACTTGGGCACTTCCATGATTCACTTTGGCATGGGGGTTTTTTCTCGACCGATTTGTCTGAAATTTTTCAATGAGAAGCGCTTCAGTACGTCACACATTGTGGCTGAATATGAGCCCTGTAGCTTTAAAAAAAAAACCCACTGCCGAAGTGAATCGAAAATGCCAAGAATAGGATCCCTACACAGTATTTTTCTATCAAAACACATCAATGAAAACATTCAGATGATTCTTTATTCTGCCCGCTTCATACTGACGAGATTTCCGAGACTGAATAAACAATATCACCAGAGATGCCATCAATTTAAATGAACACGCCTCAAAATGACTGATTTGGAGCTGCCGAAGAGATTCACCAGCAGTTCTTATGGAAAAGTTGCCGAAGAGAATGGGGCTGCCGACAATAGTCACACTGATAAGGGATGTTTGCAGCGTTGTTAAAACGTTTCCAAAAGCATTTTGACAAGTTTGTCTGTGTGAATCGATAGAGGATTGAGCTACGCATAAATGTAAGCAGATAAACACGGAATTTGTCTGATGATGTCGGAGAAAATTACAAAAGAAGCGCGGCATCGGCTTAGACTGCCGAGAATACGTAAGTTCCCCTATGTAGATTACATATTTCTTCGATTAAGACAAATTGCGGATTTGGCAAGTTCTATTGTTGCCATCCGGCTAAGTTAGTTTTTCTACAATTTGTTATTTGATTACATGCATCGAAACTAGTTCAATGTGGGGATAATTTGTCCGAAAATAATTGGAAGTTATCAAGAGAATTAATTGCCGCTGAAGTCGTAAATCAGTCTACCTCGAATTCTTTTGAAATCATAGATGGAAAACTTCAAGTAGCTAAGATATATCGTATGGTTGTGAATTCTAAAGAGTCTTCGAGATAACTTCTATAGCATTGATTGCCAAAAAAGGGTCGTTAAGAGTGTAAATTTGATTCATTATGATTGCATTGCAATGTGATTCTTGAACAATCGCTTATATAACTTCATGCTTCATGACTTATTGGAAGTGAATTTTGTCAAACTTCCAGGAGAAGTCTCCAGCTTCCCAAAGAAATCTCGGTTATCGGAAATATTCGAAAAGAAATCTTCACTGAGTTCAATGTAGACCAGAGATATACTGGATTTCTGATAAAAATGCTTCGATAATTGCATAAAACACTACTTAGGGACATATTAGGCTCTTATATTTTTAAGCCCACTTTTTAAGATAGTGTAGACTCTGGAAGATCGCCTAGATAAAGCTCAGAGCGAGCATCATTGATAACAGTGTCGGTAGAGAGTCATGCTGAACAACGTTTCAAAAGGACCTATCTAACATTGAGAGGTTCTCTCTGTTTACTTCCTTTTTAGTCAATAACTGAATCACATTAACCTCTTCTGATGCGTTTTTTTGTATGAAATGCTAGTCAAGGAAATTACCATTCGATCTATAGTGAAAAACTTCCCAAAAGCTTCAGTATTCCACTGTTATAAACTAAAGAAAGCGAGAGAGGAGAAAATATCTCATTTGTACATGTTCAGCGAGAACTCTGAAAAAGCAAAATCATTTGAGATTCGCTTCTAAAATCTCACCCTTGAGATTGTTGGGAAAAATTACTCGCTCACGTTTAGGTCGATGAAAATTATTTGATCTTTATGTTAGCGTTTATGTTAATGTTTATGAACATTATGGACCTGAAAAGTACTGAACACTGACATTTCTAATGCTCCTTAATACACGCAGAAGCGCTAAAGGATCGTTTTCTGCTGAATTCCTAAAGTGGTCGACAGAACTTCTGTTCTCGTTTGACAGAACATGAAGTAAAATTTAAAAAAAAGTTGCTACTTATGAAGAATCATCCGATATTTTTTTCTGAAATAACTGATAAAACCACCGCAACCATCTTTGAAAGAAGCCTCCCTCAAATTCTTCAAGATCTTCAAGACATTTCAAGATGTGATGTGATAAAACTCGGAAAGGTTGAGGATGATTAGGTTTCGATCATTCAAAAGTAGTGTTTTCGTTCAATATCGTTTTCTTTATAAAATTTGTTCACAAAATTTGTCCATTCTATCCTCTTGCCGAAAAACCGACTTTAAGTTATGACGGTAACGATAAAAACGAAGATGGTTTGTTGATCTCTAAAACGTGAATGAATTCCTTGAAAAATCTCGTAACAAAACAGTCTGCTTACTGTCCATAAACACATAACTGTTCCACATGAATAGAAAATCCAGCAAACATGGAACTGAAATGCGATTATGAGAAGTATGTCAAGCAGATAGTGGATATCTCTGAGAACTAAGAGCAGCTTCTCTAGAAGTGACTGTAATCGATTTTCTCGTAACAGTTTTGATTTCTAGAACTAGAACTTTCTTTGATAGAATAAATTGCTAGCGAAATTATTTATAGAAGTATCTTTACAATATTTTCACAGGATTTAAGTCTACACGGATAAAAATCTGATCCCCACACCATGATTTACAAATCATGAAATTCATAAATTGGTTAGGTCATAATATCAGGATCACAAATCATGGTTCCTGGAGTCATAATCATGATTCCTCATAAGCGTAACATCCAGTGTGAAAACACTAAGCGGCGCACTTTGCTTCATCTCATTCGTATCGATCACTCTTAATTCAAGATGACGAAGTAGTTGAGTGGTAGAGTACGCGGCTTACAATCGGAAGGTTCTTGGCTCGAATCTCAATGTATGCTATTTTTAACTTTTTTTATTTTGTCGATCATAAACGGATGCGCGACTCAGCATTTTTGGCATTTGAATCATGATTCCGAGCAATCAGGTACAAAAACCTAACGCGTGTGTTGCGTTACGGCAATCTGACTCATGATATCATGAGTCCAAATCATGGTGTATTTTCATAAGACGAAAACACGCTGGAATCATGATATCATGAGTCATAATCTTGTTTTTGGATTCTGATTTCTACCCGTGTAGGTCAACCTAGGACTAGTTAGGACTTATTTGACAGTACTGCTATTGTTATCTTAAAATTGGGAATATGGAATACTTATTAACACAAGATTGGATTTGTTTCACTGAAAATAAGACTCTCATTGACCAAATCATTTATTCTTTCATCTTGTAGTAATTTCTCATATTTTGTGGTGTTTCAAAACTGCTATTTTTTTTAATCTCATCTAAGCGTTCTTGCGCCAACATTTCTGAAGATCTATCGACCAAAATATAGAAACATGTGTTTTTGATATCATTCAATACCATCCCCCAACACCCACTAGCTCTACAAACATTGTCGACATAAAGCTAAAAACCCATCTATTAAACCCCTGCTTAAAACGGCCGATTAATGCCACTTTTTTATGTTGAGGGCCTACAATCGAAAACAATATATGTTGTCATAGTCTGAAAGGCTTCTTGTAAGAACTGGTGTTCCTCAAGGCAGCATTTTTTCACAATATTTTCACATCTGACTTACCTGAGTCATACCTCAGTGATGTCAAAAATCTTTGTTTACGGGTGACACAGGCCTCTCCGCCAAAGGACGAAGCCTGCGTGTCATCTGTAGTCGATTGCAAAAAAGTTTGGATATTTTTTCTTCACACATGCAAAAATAGAAGATTTCTCTTAATGCTTCCAAAAACTCAATTTATAATATTCCCACATTAACCAAAAGCTTTTTATTACAAACCTTCAAGGAGACTTGTTGCCACGATGAGAGGGGTTCCTGTAAGTTGATCAGATGAAGTTAAGTAGCTAGGGCTCATGGCAAATGATTCTGAAGCTTCCTCCCTGGTACAGTACTAATGAGTTACATAGAATATCCAATGTTGAAACAATGGAACAAATGTCAAATAAAAGTATTAATAATATTAGACAAAAATCGTTCCAATCTTCTATTGCCACGATTAATGCATTATATATTTAGGTAGAGTTAGGTTAAGTTAATTGAAAGTGTTTTTTTTTTCTTTCATAAGCAGGTGAAATCAACTCACCTGTAAAAATTCTGAACTGCTACGGCAACTGAAATGTAATATGTTGTTAACAAAATGTTTATAACACCTTAATTCAGTTCCACTAAATTAGGTTGATAGTATTTTGCGAACACAAAACACCTAGATATTAAAAATGAATGCAATATTTGAAATAATACTAATAAAGGAATAAAAAAAAATAAAAAAAAAGATTGTCATTAGACCCAGCACGTAGCGAAAGATTAGATTTCATTTTGAACATTAGGAATTTCATGAATATCTAAATAAACTATTGAATTTTACCATGCGCCACATTCATGAAAATCGCAGTATCGCACACCCCAATTCCATCCGAAAGCTTAGTGAAATGACTGACGGGAACTAGTCGTAAGTTGATGGGAAACATTCTCACAGCCGGCGGCAGGATTGGAACTTTAATCAGCAATCCAACTTGCAACGCAATCCTGTCAGAGCTGCCGGCATTACACGCAAGAGCTGATCAGTTGTGCACTTCAGCTAACGTTATTGCGAGCGAAAAGGGCGATCCAGACGCAAGAACGGAACCAAGCTTCTGTTATTATTAGACGAATCATGTGAATAAATGTCATGTCGCCCATTAAATGCATTGCTTAAGTTTCCGCTGCAGGTGTCCCCGATGTTGTCGAGACGGATGCGAATAAAGGGGGTGGTTTCAGCGGCTCACTTGGCGAAAATCCAGCTCGCCGCCACACCACAACATACCTAGTTCACTCATCAAACCGGAAAATGATGACGACAAGAGGGGCACACCGAGTTTGGCGTTTTCCCTGTTTAAACACACACTGCTATTTTGTAGCGATAGGTGGCCTTCACATATAGCCCAGAAACGAAAAATAAATTGTCTTATTTTTCAATCCGTTCATGTAGATTTCCCTGTTCTATAAGAAACAGTATTGGACAATACATTTGCAACTTTTTCGATATGTCATATAAAATGGTCAACTCCAATTAGTTCTGAGTTATTTATGGGTAATTTAACTTCAATTCCAACATTTAACACGTAAATTTGCATAAGAATCTATGTAACATGATTCATGATCGCTTCTTAGAACAAACGAAACCACTGTGCGTTGCGACGTAGCACACAACGGGTAAGAGCCTTGCATTACACTGAAAATTTCGGTTGCGGAAGTGGGTGGCTTGGGAGTATACCTAAGGACAACATCCGAGTGCGATTGCGGTTCGCTGGGTGTGTTTTATATGATGCAAAAAAAAAGTGGAAATTCTCGACAGCGACGTGTTTGCCGTGGTCGGCATCATCATCGTCGCCGTCGTCGTCTTTGTTGTTGTCGCCGTGCAAGGTGTACAAAGCGTGGGAGTCGGGAGGTGAATTGAGATTGCTCTTTCCGTGGGGAAACAGCCAAGATTATTTGCTCAAAACAGCACAATGAACGGTCTCCCGTCCCCGTCCCGTCGTATCCATTTTCGGAAGAATGAAATTCGCTTTCCGTTCGAGCATTACACTGCTGATCCGGTCGCTTGTAGATCATGGCAAAAACACCCAAACGCAGAAGGAGTTTCGTACCTGGAGCGGCAGGGTTACCAGAAAGGGTGTTTTTTAGTCTTAGTTTGACGTTGATCCTGTACGTGAAAGCGTCTTATAGGATATCAGATTGTACATTGCGACAACGACAACCCAATAGACCAAATATACCTCCGCATCTCCAAAGTTGTCATAAAAAATCTCCAGTGACGATGGTTGTCAAACAAACATTTCTATATTTCGTCGACGACCGTAAGGACGTGGCCGGCGCCGTTATTGGCTTAGAAATTTTAAGTTATCGATTTGTACACATTGAGCATGGTTAGCGGCTAATCCTAAGTCCTATTCATTGGTCTTGTAGTGCTTTCGATTGTTCTGATAAATCACGTCGCAATTTAGAATCATTCGGTCATCATGCTCATGTTTTTCTGCCTTGCATTAAAATTTGTACCAGGCAAGATGATGGAAACTAAAAATCAGGTAAAAATTTATGTTTGTAGCAAAATACGGAAAATTCTAGCAGAACCTTTGGGGATCTAGATGTTATAAGAACTGCGAAGCGTTAAGGTTTTGTTTTTAAATTCTGGTGAAATCTCTAGCATGTTTGCAGACCATAAAAACATGTTTGGCGAAACTTCTCAAAGATTAAAAACGTTCTTTTGTAAGTTTTTTCTATGGTTAATACCTAGTGTTTATAATAGTCCAGCACATCGAAGCGTAAACCCACTAAAGTCTGGGTAGGCCCGCGAAGGTTCACGCATATAAGGGTTTCGCGAGGTCCATCAAAGGCTTACGAAGGTCTAAAAAGGTCCGTTCAGATCACCTATTAGGAAATTTTCGCAAACCTTCATGACTAGCGCACATCTGCGCGGACTGTCAATTATGGGTTTAAGATCCGTAGTCACCGGTTATGCTTGTAGATCAAAAGTTTATTCCATGGAGTACTCGAATGTTCAAACTCTCGTACATCAGAACAACTTAATACAATATGCCGATTACAAGTTTGAAGGTTGAATGATATGTGTCATATTAAAAACCCATCATTCAATAGATTACTGACGATGCCTTTAAATTAGAGGTGACACGTAACGTCGATTTATTCATATGAGTATCTATGTGGCCAATAGGGATATTTTAATGTTCTGGTACTTTTGATAATATCTTTTTACACTTTTGATGACGTAACTGGGAAAGTTTCATTCTCTTGGTTTTTGATAATAACTTTCTCGACACATAACCGAGCATGTTTATTCAATGAGCATATGAAAGCTCTAATTTCAAGCTTTTCATCGATGTATTTGTTTGGATGTACTTAAATCCACTACAATAAAAACATGTATTTAAATCCACTCCAATAGACTTCAAGTGTTTGTACTTTTTTACAACTTTTTTTTGTAAAATTAACAAAACATATTCCAGTACATCCAGTTACATCAATCCAAAAATTGAAATCAAGAGTTTCATATTCTCTCTAAATAAACATGTTCATTTATGCTTGGAGAAAAAAGTAAAAAAAGAAAAAAACAAAAGAGCAAAACTCTCCAGACAACCAGAAGTCGCATCAGAATTAACGTGAAAACTCGTTTACTTGTACAAATAACATCATACCCGCACAAAACGGTGTCGAAAATTGTTTGAGTGACGGGTTTCCTCGCATAAGGCGCTATTTTCCTAGTTCATCAGTGCATTTTGTTTCTTTCCGTATACATGTACAAAGTACGTACGAAGCAATCGATAGCAGCTGTCAAATAAATTTTATTATCACAAATTAAGTCGCATAAGATTATAGAATAATTCGCAATAAAATCGTTACACTCGCACTGCATGTCATCTTTCATCATATAAAATATGCACATATAAGCATCGCAGAACGCAAAAGGTGATTTCGTTTAACATACATTTTGGTTGTCTGGGTCCCTTAGGATCAGTTTGCTAACAGTTTGCAACTGTAATTGAAAAAGATGCTAGTAGATGCAGACAATTCTTTTCTCGTTGAAGATCGAAATATTACAGTTTCGCAGAATAATTATATCTACACATAGGAGATTCATAATGGAAAATGATACACTTTCATAAACAAACTTTCGAGTTACCGTTAATCTCCTGTCCAAAAAATCACAAAATTTTTATTTGAAATGTTAATAATTAGAGAAATAGAAGTCTAAAAAGCAAACTAGATTAACTTGAAAATACAAAACGAAATAGAATAAATTTTAAAGTGAAACTGACTGTTTTCAGAGCATTCCAACATTGAAATTATGCCATTTTGTGCAAAATGAGGAATTTGGGACAATTTTTTATTTTTTATTTGAAATACTCTGAATAAAACTCAAGTTAAGTCAGAGCTGCTGTGAAAAGAAGCCGATGTCCAGATATTTACCTAATTTTGTATTGATTTGAATTAGAAAACACATATTTTTGAGTTTATTCTACACTCCTAGATTCTACCTCAAATGTTGGGCCTTAAATCACCCCAAATTCGTTTCCAAATGTAATGTCACATATCAAACAAAATCATCACAAATAAAATTGATTCACGTAGCATCTTGGTAAGATTGACTTCATAATAACCTTCAAAGATCTCTCCACAAATGTCTTGTTTGGAATTTTCTGATGGAATTTGAAACGTGAATACTGAAAAGTGATTTTTTTTTCAATTTTTCGACTCATCGAAAAATTTGCCTCTGAGATCTTGTTTAAAAATTCGTTTAGTTATTCCTATAGAAAATTCATTATTTTTTTCTTCGGAAATTTTTCCATACAACAATCTGAATATTGTCAGAGATTCCTGAGCAGTTCCTGTTGTATTATATTCGTTTCTAAACGAATTTCAGCCCATTAATGGCCATATTACAAGAATAACATGAATGACTCCAAATAATTCTTAAAAGTTACCCCAAAAATCGTTTTTCTGCGACATTTTTTTATTATTTTTTATAAAATTTGGAAGGGAGAATACTGAAACAGGTTGAGACATTTTTGGAAGAGGAACTCATTGAAAAATTTGCCAAGAAATGTCTCTGAGAACCCTTCTCAAAGATGCTTTTAGAGTTGTCTCCAGAAAGTCCAATAATAGTAACGCTCAGTAGCAAAGTCCAACTACATTCCTGGAGAAAAGTTTTCCGGACGGGAATCGAACCTACGCTCATTGGCTCTATGAGGTTTAATGTTGGGTAACACTGATCACGCGGCCACGAAGCCTTCTTCCAAAAATTATCGAAGGTTGGCAGTTTTTCAACGATTCATGTGGGAAAATTGTCCGACATTTCACCGAAAACCATTTCTTCGAATGATTTTTTTCCGAAAACCATTTCTCCGAATGAACTGTTTCCTCGAGAACTTTTTCCAAAGAATTTTTCTAGATTTATTGGTGTAACAGATGGAATTCAGTAATTTTGATTATTGCTTCAAATGATTTTTTCTCTTATGGATGAATCGAACCAAAAATCGATATACGAGATATTACAGTTGGAGGAAAATTGATGACAGTTATAATTGGCCGATCTGCTTCTAAAAGTGGGATCAGTATTTAAAGTTTACTATGCTTAAAGCCGTAATAAATATTCAGAAAATATAGAAGGTAGCATTCTAATCTAATCTAATCTAATCCAAGTGGTTGCGCATCATATCGGAAATATGATACAAGTATCAAAATGGCCAGGCCACTGTGCAGACTTTGATTTAAAGGTAGAAGGTAGAGTTTAGAAGAATATTCAAGAGGTGAACAAATTTGTTGTTAAATGCCGTTTTTCCAGAATAATTGATCTAAATGGCATCTGGTTGAACGGGCAATGACGAAATTGTGAAATAAAGTTTGACTGGATGAAAAAGTTTGCAGGATTCAGATGCGTTACCTGAAAATTTGAAGGCCCATCATCACTCCATAATAAGTTGAACAAAATTAATGAAACGATCAGTTTATTTGAGACGCATCTGACGTGTTGAGGTTATATGTCGATCACTATTTTCGCGTTTTCAGTTTGTGTTTCATGAAACAGATATTGCTTGTTTTAAAATTTATAAATATCCCTTTTTCAGAACAAAGGTTGTTTTTTCCTATTTTACTTGACAAAAAAATCAGTGGTTAATAATTTAAAAATTAATCTCGCCTTCTTATAATTGTAGGCAGTTCTTTAAATATTGGCTGTGTTTTTTTTTGCTTGCAGCTACTAATAATTTTAACAAAAATTTTCCCTTCATAGATAAAAACATCAATAAAAAAGAGCTAATATAGTAGTTATTATTAGCATTTTCGATACTCATTACTAACAAGCTCACTTTATTGGACTATTTCGACCAGATGACCCTTTTAGCTGAATGGCGTTCGCCAAGATTGTTTCTAACATCACAAGATATCTATCTGGAAAACTGACATTTGTTGTTAGAAAATTAATAAAGAAACAAGGTGTTGTTTCTTTTCGAACATATCTAGAAGAAAAACTCTGAAGGATGAAAGATGCTATCTCTAGCCTAACGTACTAAGGCCTAATGCTCTTACTTTAGTTAGATTCCTTTATTTCACTGTCATAATGAACTCAAGACATACGGACGATTGGGCGAAAAATGCGAAATAATGCGAAACAATCTGAAAGAACATCCTACACACTAAGCTCTTACGGTGAATTTCACCGTAATCTCAATAGCTGAACAGTTCGGTGAAATAAAACACCGTAATTCCGTCGAAATTTCACGGATTCCGGTGATTTTTCACCGAATACTGTAAAAATTTACAGTACTCTGTTGATTTATTTCACCGAACTGTTCAGCTGTTGAAATTTTACAGGAATCCGTAAAATAATTTAAGTGTGTATCATTTAAGGAAGGGAAGATTCTAGTTAAAATATTATCAGCTTAATGCCATTAATGATTAGAACTCAGAAGAATAGCTTATTATTCTAGGAAGGTCAAATTCGGCTAAACGTCAATTCAGCCAAATGTCCATAAGCCAAACATTTATATGCTAAGCATACTGCTCACGAGAACGTTTTTTTTTATTTGTTTTGAGTTTATTGCACGTCACACATTCAATTGAATATCAGTTAATTTTCACACATGGCTTTTATAATAAATTAAACCAACAGAAGAAACCGAAACTGGGAAGTACATCAATTAGCGCCTTGAATACTGTTTGACAACATTATCATGACTAGCTTTCAGTATATATAATGGTATATTCGGGAAAATCATTTTTGGGGAAGTAGTTCATTCGGGATAACGTCATTCGGGATAACGTCATTCGGGGAAATTGCGTTCGAGAAAAAGATTTTCGAGGAAATGTCGAACATTCGTGTGGGAATTCCACATAATACATCTATAAACGTTAATCTAATCAGATTTTTCCAAAGATTTGAGAAATTCCAAGTGTTCTGTTTTGAATTCGACCTAAAACTACTATTCTTCCAAAAATTTACTTTAAGTGATTTGTTGAAGTGATAAGAATGTTTTCTGAGATTTCTGAGAGGTGGCAGAATACCTATGGCTATAACTGGTACACTTTCCCTACTTAGAACATTATGCCTTTTTGCAAAATTGTGCAAATTGATAAGACAAACAAGTTTGTGAAAAAACATTTTCTAGTAAAACTGATTGTTTTCAAACTATTTCCAAAATAAATTTATGTCATTTTTTGCAAATTGAGAAATTTTCAATTATTTAAAAGTTTGTGTTTTGAATATTGTGAATTTTAGTTGAATTTGTTCATGTTATTTTTGAGCTGTGGTAAAAAAAAAATTCAGAACAATTGGACCACTGTCGAGATCCAGACATCCAAACTTGACCATTTTGTATGAAAAAATAGGCCAAAGCGTACTTTATTCTGTCTAGCACTGTATATGTTTCCCAGCATTCCGTCTCGAACTCTTTTAGGAATTACTCTAGGCAATAACTTCTTCAGGAAATTCTCTGGAATTCTACAAGAATGCTCTGGAATTCTACAAGATATTTTTGTCTAGAAATTCTCCCTATAGCTCACCCTAAACAATTAAGATTCCACAGAAAATATTCCAGGAATCTAGCAGAAGTTCGTCTTCAGGTAGGTATTTCTCCAAGTGTTGATTTCGATTTCTTCAAGAAGTTGTAAAAAGTTTCTTCTAGAAAACGCCTCATTGGTTTCTCCTGCAAATGATCCTGCGATTCCCACAGAATTGAGTTTTTGCATGGTTTTTCCAAATATTGAAAAAAGGTTTTTCTCCTCCGAGAAACATCAAAAATTACTTCTTCCCTCAACGGTTCCTACTGAAATTCATTCATAAACATGAAAAACTCCGAAAATTTCCAGAGATTCAAAGAATTTATTTTTTGTCGGATTTCACAAACAATTGCGATATTTTTAGACGAATTCCTTTACAATTTTTGAGGGCTTCCTAGGGGAATTTTCCGAGCACTCCTAGTGATTTTCTGAAAAAAAAAAATCATAAAGAAAAATATATGGGGAAAATTGGTGCATTCTAAGAGTATCTCTGAATGAATTTTGGAAGCAATTCTTTAGATTACGTTCAATGGAATTCTGTGAAAATTATTGTTCATATTTGGGATGAGCATCAAAAGAAATCCTCGGAGAAATTCTCAGATGCATCTCAGAAAAAAAAATCCGGTGATGTGGAGTAAATGGAGTAGCATGTCAGGAAGAATTTCTAGAGGAATTCTCAAAATAGTTCTTGCAGATGTTTTTAATTTCTTAGAATTTAGATTTCTTTCAGGACAAAAGTCTTGTCAGCTACTCCAAAATACGGGTGAAAATCATACCTCCGAGAATCCAACTGAATCCAATATATTCCGATGAAAACATCAATGTTCAGAAGCTAATTGAAAGAATCCAATGACACATAAGTCTCCGTTTGAGGGATTTGAGCCTTACGGTTCAACGATACTTTATAAGAATGTGACTCCTCAGGAAATATGAGTTGTAGTAGAAAGTACCATTCCGGAGATATTTCTAACATGATAAATTGCCAAAGCAAGATTGAATCAGATAAGCATCGAAATGGCTTCCACTTAGATAGATATCTTAATTTCAGAGACTTGTAGCCTTGATTTGACACATTTATAGATAGCTTTGACTTACTGAGTTCTTTAGACAGTAAGCAAAATTATTGCTCAATGATTTATTTATTAGAACTACAAATTTCACGAAATGTTCCTCATTTGTAATGCTCCACCTATAGTTGTGTTCAGAATAATAGTAGTGAAAGCCGATTTTCATACAAAATGCTCAACTTTGGCATACTGTAACTATGTTTCCATATGAGCAATTGGCAAGAAATTATGGCAATGAACTACAAATATACTCAATATTATTATCACACTACCGGCTAAAAAGTTAAGCACCAGGTGAAATCGCTCAAAATAATAGTTTTTCTTTTGTAAATTTTTGTTCTGCAACAATTTTGTAAACAAATTGGCTTGTTTATTTATTTATGGCTTGGGTGGAAATGGTTGAAATGATGAGTAAGGAAAAATTCAGAAACTCAAAATATAGCGGATATTTGAATTATTAAAACTACTATTATTTTGAGCGTTTTCACCTGGTGTTTAACTTTTTAGCCGGTAGTGTGAAAATTTTCAAAATTTGTGATAATGAAATTGAGTATATTTGTAGTTCACTGTCAAAATTTCATGCCGATTGCTCATATGGAAACAAAGTTACAGTATGCCAAAGTTGAGTATTTTGTATGAAAATCGGCTTTTACTACTATTATTCTGAACACAACTGTATATAGGAACCCTATTCCAGCCACAGGGAACACTTGATGCCAGAACCGGATGCTCTTACAAGCGATACTCATGCGATGCGGAGCCAGAGCAGCCTGATTGCCTGAGCTCCGCAAGCTCCGTCCGGGACAAGATTTATCCTTTTGCTCGATTTGAGCGTAAGTATGTTCAACATGTTCTTCGCTTTTCTCCCACTCCGGCCAAAGCCAGAGCTTAGTTGGCAAGCAACAATCCCCTTCCCAAGAAAAAAGACCGGACCGTTACCGAGATAAAAGGGGACCAGGAATCGGTGCGGCTGACACTTTTTACGGCTAAATGACAATAAAGAACAAGAATGAAATTTTTGCTCCTTCCCTCAATCTGCTACAAGTGCTTACGAGCCATACAACAGCATCCTTCTTCCGTGAAACGGCGCGGGTATTGCCTCTTCTCGGAAACACCTTTTGGTATGCGCCACAACCTCTGTCGAGGAGGATGGCCACTTTATAAGGGGATTATGCCGGATGAGTCCGGGACCCTGTCCGTCCGTTTAACGGGAATGTGGTTCTGGTTGGCCCCACACCACCGCCACCACCGGAAAGTGTTCCCACATCCACCCCCTGGACCACATTCCTTCTTCAATTCAGCTGCTCGTCCGAAGCCAACCGTGACGCATTCGACGATTGGAGGGAAAAATGAACGTTTATCATGCGAAAATGCGATTATATTTATTCGTCAAAGAGAAGATCCGACCCGGGACTGGAGTCTAGGTGGCATCATATTGAGCGTCGTCGACGTTCCCTTGAATCTTCACAATCGGCGACGTTCTACGTCAGGGCAGACCCAGCTTTATGAAGCGCGGAACAAATCCCAGAAACAGTATTGTGTGGTGGGTTATTTTTAATTGGACTCATTTCAAAATTTTTGGTGAATAAATTTTAATTTTTTTAATAGCAAATTTAAAACAAACTTCAAAATTTAGTGCGGCGAGCCAAATTTAGTAAGTTTATTTCAAAATGTTCGGTAAGCAAATTCCAAAATTTTTGGATACCAAATTTAAATTTTTTTGGATTAGCAAATTTGATTTTTTTTTTGGTCCAATCTAACTTAGGGCCCTCAATTAATATTTATTTCAAATTTACTGAGAACGTTTAATTGCTGCTAAGAAGAATCGACATACTCGGGTCGGATGTGACACGCGAGCCGTACGTTGGGTAACCCCGTCCTACGCTTTCAGCCGGGTGTGAAGCATTCCGATTAATTTGTAGGTACCCTGCCGATGCCGTTTTGCTCCCTTGTTCCGAGAAAATGCGATTATTGATGAATAAAAGGATGATGATTGGGGCAGAGGAGGGGGTGTGGAATCGGTGAGATTCCAGACAGAGGGGTGATATTTTCTCCCACTTCTGGCTCGAATCTGTGTTACTGTGAAAATGCGCAAAATTGTCACCTTCAACACACATCGCAACATCACAACGTTGTTTGGTTGGGCGTTATTCGCCAAGCCATCGAGTCTCCGACGGAACTTCCCCCGGTGGTGGAAGTGATTTTCTCGGGAAGGGAATGCTCGTGTATTCTGCGAATTCCTTGATGGAAAACTTCCTGTGATTAAGGAAGACGCACGGGAGATGAGAGCACTTGCTCCAGTGGGTTGAAGTTTAATCCACTTGAGAGCGAAGCGGGAGGCTTATCAAGTATCCGGTTATTCAAATTTCCAGAAAAATAATTGAATCAAAACAGGATTTTTGGGGGAATACAGAGCCGAAACCGAACTGTAGCGGGATTTCAAGCGAATTAAAGCAACATTCTTTTGATAGTATTTTGATGCTGTCTGTTTGTTTGAAATATAGAAATGATTGGAAAGAACGATGTAGAAGTTCGAAAATTCAATGCTTTGAAAATTCCAATTAAAAACCTACACCATAACTGAGTAGATATTCACTCAACAGCACAGTTTTTAAGTTATGTACATCAAATTGAATTACCTTTGCTTTTACATTCATGTAAGAATATTTGGCATCAGCCGAATCAGTAGGGTTTATGGTCAAATTTCAGAAATGATTTCTCTCTTCTCTTCACTTTGTTGTAAACTTACGATGGTAGCAAATATCCAATAAACATTAAATTTTGATAATGAGTTGAGTTAGCCATATCATTGTAAGTATACCAGGAGTATTTATTCTAAAGCTAACAGTGCAAACTTTTGTTTGAAACTAACAAAGTTTATCTTGAGGCAAACAAATACTGTCTTTTAGTCAAATGACAGAAAAATATTTGAAAAAAAAAAATCACCTTGAACCTTTCAGAGTTTGAAGTGATTGTTGAAAATAAGACTTACAATTATATTGAATCTAGAGAATTTGAAAGGAATTTTTGGAAAACAATTTTGAAAAACACAAATTCTGCTAGAATTTCCAGATGAATTTTACAATGAATTACAAATGAGGAGCAACATTATTTTCTCCAAAAAATCAAACAATATTTCATCTTTTTATTTGTATTATCTACACTGCCCATAACTGCAAAACAGTCACATTCGACATTTTTGACAAAATGGAGTTAATACCATGGAGAGTCATCAAATGATAAATACTTTCGATCAGCTTACTGAAATCTTTGAGAATGTTCTAGAAAATTTGAAAAAAAAAAATACAAAGTTGTTTTGTTACATAGGTAATTATAACCGCATAACAGTCACATTGAGATTACAAATGGGTCTCGTAATGTGATAGCAATGGAATTTCTATCAGAATTATTTTCTGACAATTCACCTAGTACGCGATATGAGTTGTACAAAATATCAGTCTCAAATAAGCACTTTTGAGTTCCTGGTAATTTTTAGAAATTTAAGTTTCCTGCCATACTGCCATAAAATGCACACTTGGTATTCCATTTACTCAATGCCTACTTTTGTCGAATGTTACAAATATGCAGTTATGGGCAGTATACTTCTTATACAATTTTGCTAAAACAAATAATAGTTATTTCCGCATGATTTTTTAGTAGAGCATTGTTTGGACTGAACTAAAGTAGCTGGAACTGTCCAATAAGTTTGTTTTGATAGGAATTTTCTGAACAATTTTGGTGAAAGCAGCGAAGAAATATCTTGAGTTCCGTTAAGTCACCAGTTACCGTGCGGCTTCGTATTGGTATTCTAGTTCGCTTTGAATTATTTGAAAAAAAAAATACAATTTTTTGAAGTACAAATTTTGTTTAAATGCACGGGAAATGGTAGCTTAACCGTAGTTTAAAAATAAATTTCTTGATACTTTTAAATGTTTTTTGACCCGTGAAAATTTTCAGGCATTACTCCTGGAGAAATGTGCAAGGGAAATCCCTATGGAAATGTTGGACAAATTTCTAGAATTGAATCCTTTAAGAATTAATTTAAAGAATTGAAAAACCATAAGAGAGAATAATAATGGAAACTTCTGATAGAATTCATCGTAGTATTCTTGGAGTAAGACCTGGATATTTCCCCTTTTTCCTCAGGAGATCTGGATATATTTTTTGATTATCCTTTGTTAAGGTTATGTAATAATTTCATATCATGGATAAAGGACAAAAATGACCAAACACTGAAAAACAATTGCAGCAGGAATTCTAATCTTTTCAGAATTCCGCCAGGGATGCTACCGACAAAGAATACGGATTATACCAAGAATTCCTCAAGGAATTCTATTAGAGATTTCTCCCATAATATCACCATCATTCATGCTTCCAAAAATTCCTCCTAAACATATTTTTAAATTATTTCAAGAACGCTTTCAGAGATTCCTCCATGCATTCTACATGGATTTGTTCCAGATATTTCTTCAGGAATTCTTCAGGAATTTGCTCCCAGGATCCTTCAAGATTTTCTACAGAGATTTTTCTCAAGATTCCCACGGAATTCCTTTGAAAAAAATCTCTCAAGGATTCCTTCTGGAAGGTCTCTAGAAATTGTCATGAGATTCCTCCAGTAAAACTTCCAAAGTGTCCTCATGAAAACACTCCAGAGATGCCTTCATGAATTCTTTAAGAAATTTCTTTTGGAAACATTCTTAGGTTTCTTATTTTTGGGATTCCTCTAAAAATTCCTGAAAGTATTCAAATAATTCATCCAAGGATAACTTTATAAATGGCTCTAGTAGAACTTAGGGATAACCAGGGCTGGTAGCAAGAAGCGGTACCGAAAAAAGTTATTTTAGTGACCAGATTTGAGAAATAAGTGACCAAAAAGTGACTTTCGATTCTCGAAAAAGTTAATAAAAGTGACTTGAAAATCAAACCGTAATCAGTTTTATTTCAATTCTACTATACTGTTTTACGATCAATATGATAGAGAATATTCAATATTATCTACTGCAGGTAGTAGGTCTAATTGAGTATCATATTAAAAAAAACTATTGTAATTCCAAAATTTGAAGATATTACTAACATATTTTTCAAACAGACAAAATAACATTTAGGGAAATAATCCTTTTCTTGGCAGATTTCCTATCTTTCCAAATTATCGTAAAATCAAAAATTTTGTCATTTCACATTTTCATCCAAAACTCTTAAAAATTGTCTTCGTAAAATTGAATTCATTGTAAACTGTGTAGATCCTAGATCCCAAAATTTTTACATTACTTCAAGTTAATAAGAGTTAAAGATTCAGTCTAGAAACATGAAAAGCGTATAGATGAAGTTCCGTCAAATCTAATATTTACAGAAGAATACTTTCTATTTAACTTGATTAGATTCTACTTTAACGTTTCTTCTTTCTATTTTGTGTAACTAGATCAAGATTAAGGAAAATGTTATACTTGGACATTAATAAATATTTTAAATTAAAATAATGATAGAAGATCGAATATGATTGAAATACTGTTTAAAACCAATGTATCACACACGCCTACTAAGAGAGAAAAAATAGTTGATATAAGCCTGAGTGACATTTCTATTTTCCATCAGTAAATTTAATGGGAGGTACGTTTGGCCGAATAGATATATAATATATAAAGACGACAGGCCGAATAGGCTGTTCTTCTGAGTTATGTTGTTAAAGTAGTAGTTATTGGCACTAAGCTTCTAATATTTCAATCAAAATTACTAGGATACTTTCATAATTCACTTGACATAGAGGTTTATAGTCGGTCGAATTGTTATAAACTACGCAATAAAAAATACATTAATACCGCGCGAAAACCATGAATTATATTTTGATATTAACATGAAGTTGTTCTGGTGATGACCTAACATAAAACTTAGCCTTAATTAAAAAAGGTCTTTTCATAATTTTCTCCCTAAAATTTAGCTCAAAATAGTTGAAAAAAGTGACTTTTCGACGAAAAAAGTGTCTTTAGTTGAAATGGCTTCGAAAAAGAGACTTTAAAGTGACTGGCTTAAAAAAAAGTGACCAAGTCACTGAAAAGTGACTCGCTACCAGCCTTGCGGGATTACTTATGGGCATCCATATGAAATTTCTTCAGAGATGGCTGCAAATATTTGTTTTGAAATTCCTCTAGGGATTACAAATATCATTAGAGTCCTCCAAAACATTTCCTGTGGTTTCTTCAAGAGTTTCTCCAGGAATTTCTTCAGGAGTTTCCGAAAGAGAAATTCTCTCAGAAATTCTTCAAGAATTCCACCAAGGAATTTCTAGGATTTTTTTTTTATAAATTTATCCAACGGTTTCTCTACACCTTAATCTAGGAATTGTTCCAGAAACTTTTCAAGGGATTCTACCAGTTTACATTCTCATGTTTTTTTCATTCTTACAAGATTTTCTTGAAGTCTACCGATAATTCCTCAACGAACTCATCCTGAAATTCCTTCCAAGGTTTCTTCGATAAAAACAACAAGAACCATTCCTGAAATTTTTTAAACTTTACGTTTAAAAACTCGTCCATTACATGGATACATCTAAAAACCTGGAATTGACAGTTTTTTTTTCTTTCGTAATTTCTCCAGTTATTTCTTCTAGGTTTTCTTCGAAAATTTCCTCTAGATTTTTTTCCGGGAATTCTTTCAGGAAATACTCCAATAATTTCTCCAAGCAATCCGAGGAAATGTTTTTATTAGAAATTAGAAGGAAGTGATAGAGAAATATTTTGGAATTTTTTTGGGATGTCGACAGTATTTTTTGTTTCATTTTTTCTTTTTCTTGTCTGAAGGAGTTTTGAAGAGAATGCCGGGAGCAGTCTTGGAAGAATTTATGAAAGCGGCATTACTGTAGGAACTCCTGGAGGAATTTCTACAAAAATTTCTTATTGATTGCTTGAAACGAAATTCGGGGAAATCTATACCAGCTTCCTGGATGAATTCCAAAAATCCTTTCAAGAAATGCCTGGACGAATCACGAAGTAATTTGGGAAGAAATTTCTGAAACAATCCCTGGAAAAAATAAGGAATCTCATATTTGAGCTTCATGAGACATCTATTGGGATTACACAGCTTTAAATATTCCTGGAGATCTCTAGGGAAATTTTTCGCAGTTTGATTCCGGGAGCAGCTTTCATATTTATCTATGGGGAAATCCATACAAGTACATTTTTAATCTAGGAATTCCTGGATAAATTGTCGGTAGAATCACTCTAGAAATGCTTCATGCGATATTACCGATTCCTTGAACCTAGTTATTGGTGGCAGGTTTCACTTATTTTTTTACTTTTAGATGAAAAAATATAAATTTCGTTCTATCTTTGTGCTATAAAATGTAGGATTCGGATATAACCTATTTAATATTTGCTCTATGGTATGACGTCTTTTTGAATGTGGATAAAAATCCTTGACTTCGAGCTGTCGAATGATGGTACAACATGATGTTCAGAAAATGTCCACACAAAGATCTACTAGAACCAATATCATAAGGCCAAACCTATCGTCCATGACTTGATGCTCTAGTGAATCAGAATAAAAATATGAGCCATACACGCTTTTAAAATTCTGAGCATAGGTTTATGCCACTTCCTTGTGTACAGCATGACAAATTTAAAAAAAAATCTATTCTAGAATATCAAAATGGATAATTATGTGCTGGCCTAACTGACATGAGCGATTTCTCTTCATCGATCCTCTCTATCGCCAATAACTTCGCTAAATTAGATAAATCTGTAATATTTCTTGCTAATGAAGCAAGATATAATGGTTCTTCATCCTACAACACAAAATATTTTACGAAAAGAGAATAAGTCTTCTGCAATAACGCAAAAAGAGCAACGATGAAGAGAAATTGATGAATGCAGATAAGCCCTCATGAAAAAACAACACAGAATTGCTAGATCTTTGAGCATATTCGTCGCTTTATGATTGTCTGTATGATACATTTTCGTACACAACGCAATGTTTTACAGGAAAACATTCAAACTACGGTGTTTAAATTGGAAATTTTTTTGGCAAAAATCGACAAGAAATCGACGTAAGTTAATCGATTATATCGATTATTGAGTAAGTCAGGTATCGATGAAAAATTAATCGATTAGTGTGTCGATCAATCGATTAATCGAAACAATCGATTAATTTGCGCGACAACCCTAGTTTGCTGTCAGTTCAATCTAACATGGCGTCGAAACAGAAAGCACTCCATGAGCGTGTTGTACGGTTTTACGAAACGCATGGTCGTCGAGGAAAAAAGTTTGCGGTAGATCACTTTCGAGACGAAAACGTGCCCATAAGTACAGTTTACCGGACGAATGACGAAGAAGAAGGAAGCGGTGCTAAAGCTGTTCAAAAAAAGGGACGAAACGAGTTTGCGTGACGCCATCAATCAACAAGTGCACCAGGAGAAGTGTCTTGAGAAAATCATCGTCACAAACGAAACTTTAAAAGTAGTTTTTCTGTGCAAAACTAAAAATTATCCGATGAAAATGTGTTCACTGTGTTTCGGTTGGAGAACAGAATAGAGTGAACACATTTTCCTGTGAATTTTCTTAATTTTGAACGAAAAAACTGCTCTTGAAAATTTCGAAACCGCGCTGGAGTATCTTGAGCAGAAAAAGATACCGTACGTGCTGACATACAAGCCCAGAACCGTCCCATTGAGAATTTCTTCGGCTCCCTCAGTGCCCTAGTGTACAGTCACCCCACAGTTGTGGATCAACTAAGGGTAATTTTTCAGAATAAAATCCGATTAAAAAACATGGTGAAACTGTACAGAAAAAAATTACCTCCCTGGCACTGCGGAATATAGTTGTTTTTGAGAATACACCTCAAAATACCCGGTTATTTACGAAAAAGTGTCGATTTCGATAGAAATTGCAAACGAAGTCCATCCCACAGATGTGGATCAGTGGAAGAGAAAGATCCGTATTATGGATCAAATCGACTCATATTATGGATCAAAACACTATAACAGCAATTTATCTGCGAGATAAACGAATGGAGTGCTAGTGAAAGCATACGTTTTGGCGTTTGTTTCGGAATCGTCTTATCTCTGATTCATAACTGTGGTATGGATTTCAATGCCCCACAGTCATGAATCAACGCATCTGGGAATACGCTTGACATTTTATTTTCTACGGACGGAAAAAATATGAATAAGCATATTACAATTGATTGTGATGCTGTCCAGATTTTTGGCTCACGTAGGTAAAATGTGTTCTGCGTAATTGCAACTTTATTTGATCTCATCATTCCCGTTTTAATCCAAATCTGATCCATATCTGTGTGCTATCCATAACTGTGGGGTGACTGTACAAGAATAATTAGCGGGTCAAGCATACGAAACAGTTGACCACGAAGAGCCGGAATTATTTCCAAGAGATGGACGTCAGTGTCATCCAGCGCTCGTGTGAGAGTTTGGGCCTTCCTTAGCCGAGTGGTTAGAGTCCGCGGCTACAAAGCAACGCCATGCTGAAGGTGTCTGGGTTCGAATCCCGGTCGGTCCAGGATCTTTTCGTAAAGGAAATTTCCTTGACTTCCCAGGGCATAGAGTATCATCGTCCTGCCACACGATATACGAATGCGAAAATGGCAACTTTGGCAAAGAAAGCTCTCAGTTAATAACTGTGGACGTGCTCTTAAGAACACTAAGCTGAGAAGTCGGCTCTGTCCCAGTGAGGACGTTAATGCCAAGAAGAAGAAGTGAGAGTATCGCAACTGAGTTGCGTCATACGGCTAATCAGAGACTCTTCTACAATATTCATTGATGTTAATAATTCCATAAAAAAAACAGTGAATCCGTTGATTTTTTTTTTACTGTTCGCCAAAAAAAAATCCTTATTTAATATTGAACACCCGTTAATTTTATATTGAACATCCGTTATCTACAGGAGTTGCTTTTTTTAAATTTGTCATCCAATTCGGTCTGCACTTTTTCCACGAATCCATCTATAAAAATCAACGCAATACCTCCGAGAATTTGTTTAAGAAATTTATGCAGGAATTGCTCTAGGAGTGCTCTGTGATACATCCTAGAAAAATTTCTTTGGGATTTCTCTTTGTATTTTTGAGGGATTCCTTTCAGAAATAGTTGAGTCTCGTACACGACACTGAAGACGGCCTTACAGTTTAAGTCGAAATACGCGTATATGTCAAAGGATACAAACTCTAGTTGAACTAAATGATATAGAACTAAATTCGGTTTTTTATTTACTTAAATTTCAGAAAATTTTAGAGGGATTTCTCAAATGATCGTCAAGGAAATTTCAAGCGTTTCTTCAAAATTTTGTGCAGTTTTCTCTTCATGAGTTGTTCCTGTAACTCCTTCAGGAGTGCTCCAGGAATTCTTCTGTCTAATCAACAGTACAGTCGGGTCTCCTATTAAACGCATTCCTATAACGTGCACTCCTATTACGCTCACTCCTATAAGACACACCAGGACGTTATAGGAGACCCAGGGCTTATGGGATTTCATCACTTTGGGGGTGTCGTTGAATATCTCGTATGCCAAAAGAGATAGTACAGTACTGTCTTCGGCGAAGTTTCAGTACTAAGTACGATCTACCTTTAGGAGTTGAGGATCATCCTTTTAGTTGAGAACTTGGCCGGTAGGGGCGCTTTTTCTGATTTGCACTATATGAACCATGAGGGATAAGAATGCAAAATTTTGTAACATATGATATCTCTGAATCCTGATGTTTTGGAAGGTTGGTGTCTTCGGAAGAGTTATTCAGTAGCTCAAGGGCTGACATGTGGTGGCCATTCTAATACGGAATTACACCACCAGGCGGCGCTAGTGGGCATGGAATTTTTGTTTTGCGCATAGCTCAGTTGCCTGACCACTTAGAAAGATGGCGTCTTCGACAAAGTTGCTCAGTATCACAAGGGCTAACATTATTTGAGCCGAAAGTTTCGAAATTTTGCCACTAGGCGGCGCTAGTGAGCTAAGAATTTTTGTTTTGCGCATAGCTCAGTTGCCTGACCACTTAGAAAGATGGCGTCTTCGACAAAGTTGCTCAGTATCACAAGGGCTAACATTATTTGAGCCGAAAGTTTCGAAATTTTGCCACTAGGCGGCGCTAGTGAGCAAGTAATTTTTGTTTTGCGCATAGCTCAGTAGCCTGAACACATAGAAAGATGGCGTCTTCGACAAAGTTGCTCAGTATCACAAGGGCTAACATTATTTGAGCCGAAAGTTTCGAAATTTTGCCACTAGGCAGCGCTAGTGAGCCAAGAATTTTTGTTTTGCGCATAGCTCAGTAGCCTGACCACTTAGAAAGATGGCGTCTTCGACAAAGTTGATCAGTATCACAAGGGCTAACATTATTTGAGCCGAATGTTTCGAAATTTTGCCACTAGGCGGCGCTAGTGAGCAAGTAATTTTTGTTTTGCGCATAGCTCAGTAGCCTGACCACTTAGAAAGATGGCGTCTTCGGCAAAGTTGCTCAGTATCACAAGGGCTAACATTATTTGAGCCGAAAGTTTCGAAATTTTGCCACTAGAATTTTTGAGCCGAAAGTTTCGAAATTTTGCCACCAGGCGGCGCTAGTGAGCAAAGAATTTTTGTTTTGCGCATAGCTCAGTTGCCTGACCACTTAGAAAGATGGCGTCTTCGACAAAGTTGATCAGTATCACAAGGGCTAACATTATTTGAGCCGAAAGTTTCGAAATTTTGCCGCTAGGCGGCGCTAGTGAGCATGGAATTTTTGTTTTGCGGATAGCTCAGTAGTCTGACCACTTAGAGAGATGGCGTCTTCGGCAAAGTTGCTCAGTATCACAAGGGCTAACATTATTTGAGCCGAAAGTTTCGAGATTTTATATATACGTAGAAATCGGGAAAAAAGTTTTTTTTTATGAGATTGAATTATCGTTATGAAAATGAAGGTTTATATTTTAAAAATAATCAAACAAGAGTGTCGTGTAATTAAAGAGATAAAGCCAGTCATAGTTATCTCATTAAGATTGTTAGCGAATGGAATTCCCAATTTATTAGTAATGACTAACATTCCAACCTAACTTCATTTCTTTTCAATCCATACCTTGGAAAATGTTCAAGAAATGAAGTTCATGCAATGACGAAATAAAAATAAACATACATATTTTTTTCTCTGGTTCATATGAAAAGCTAACGATCACATATTTGAGTACTCATGCTAATATCAAATAATTGATTAAAAATTCTCCCAATCCGTCGAAAGTACTAGGATACTAGCCATACTTTTATCCGATTGTAAAAATAATGTATATATTTTTCTCCAGGCACTTTTACTTAAACGTGACAATGTGAGGATAATCGATAGCTTAGTGTCATACTTTGGTCAGGCTACTGAGCTATCCGCAAAACAAAAATTCTTCACTCACTAGCGCCACCTAGTGGCAAAATTTCGAAACTTTCGGCTCAAATAATGTTAGCCCTTGTGATACTGAGCAACTTTGCCGAAGACGCCATCTTTCTAAGTGGTCAGGCTACTGAGCTATGCGTAAAACAAAAATTCTTGGCTCACTAGCGCCGCCTAGTGGCAAAATTTCGAAACTTTCGGCTCAAATAATGTTAGCCCTTGTGATACTGAGCAACTTTGCCGAAGACGCCATCTTTCTAAGTGGTCGGGCTACTGAGCTATGCGCAAAACAAAAATTCTTTGCTCACTAGCGCCACCTAGTGGCAAAATTTCGAAACTTTCGGCTCACATAATGTTAGCCCTTGTGATACTGAGCAACTTTGCCGAAGACGCCAACTTTCTAGGTGGTCAGACTACTGAGCTATGCGCAAAACAAAAATTCTTTGCTCACTAGCGCCGCCTAGTGGCAAAATTTCGAAACTTTCGGCTCAAATAATATTAGCCCTTGTGGTACTGAGCAACTTTGCCGAAGACGCCATCTTTCTAAGTGGTCAGGCAACTGAGCAATGCGCAAAACAAAAGTTCTATGCTCACTAGCGCCGCCTAGTGGCAAAATTTCGAAACTTTCGGCTCAAATAATGTTAGCCCTTGTGATACTGAGCAACTTTGCCGAAGACGCCATCTTTCTAAGTGGTCAGGCAACTGAGCTATGCGCAAAACAAAAATTCCATGCCCACTAGCGCCGCCTGGTGGCGTAATTCCGTATCAGAATGACCACCACATGTCAGCCCTTGAGCTACTTAACAACTCTTCCGAAGACACCAACCTTCCAAAACATCAGGATTCAGAGATATCATATGTTACAAAATTTTGCATTCTTATCCCTCATGGTTCATATAGTGCAAATCAGAAAAAGTGCCCCTACCGGCCAAGTTCTCAACTAAAAGGATGATCCTCAACTCCTAAAGGTAGATCGTACTTAGTACTGAAACTTCGCCGAAGACAGTACTGTACTATCTCTTTTGGCATACGAGATATTCAACGACACCCCCAAAGTGATGAAATCCCATAAGCCCTGGGTCTCCTATAACGTAGATTCCTATTACGCCCCCCAACCATGTGTCTAATAGGAGACCTGACTGTACTGGTAAGAATAGAGCACGCAAAGATCGATTTTCATACAAAATGGTCAAATTTAGAACCTGAATCACAGCAGCAAACCGAGTGTCCTGAAATTTGGACTGCATGTCAAAACTAACTTGAAGTTTTGGCTGTGAGAAATAGATTAAATTCTATGCAATTATTGAGTTGTTTTGAAAATACTATTTTGAGGAAATAATATAAAATTTTCAAATTGAAATATTTTTGAAGTGAGATATGAATTTTAGAAGAAGGTATATTTCTACAAATTTGTTGACTTAGACGAAACATTTATCATAAATTGCTTTCGAAATATCCAAAAGAATCATTTTAACAGGTCAAATTTGAAGTTATTTCCTACATGCACTTTAACTTTAACATCAATAGACTTACTGGGAGCAGAGATACAGGTTTCCAAACTTGAACATTTTTGTAAGAAAATTGACCTTTGTGTACTTTGTGCTTGCCAGTACTGTGGGGGTACAGTATTGGACATGACATTTGCAAATTTTTCGATTTTCCATACAAAATGACCAACTTTGGTAGGCAAGATCCCAGGCGTTTATGAACCGATTTGAAAGAAATTTTTACAGCATGACAAAACTAACTTGAATTTCAGCTCACACTTTTGAATGATTTTTTCAATCACGAGTTTAAAAGTTATAACAGTTTGACTCAATAATATATGTTAAAGTTCAAGTTACGTCTGAAGAACCCTGAAAAATTTATTAAAACCGGTCCATACATAGCTCAGGTCTAACTTTCTTATGCTGAACATTTCTGTATGAAAAATGGAATAAGTTGCAAATGTATTGCCCAATACTGAATTTCTAGTAACACCACCAAGGATTACTAACAGGACAGTTATGGTGTATTTTGTTTTCCGTGTCCTTCCCGTAACGTTAGATAGGAACAACCCCAGTGTTAAAAAGTAAACCCTCTGTGGTGTTTTTGTCCACTAAGTGAACTTCAAACATGATTCAAAAACGTCAAGGGTTAAATTTGGACCTATTTTTTAAATTAGGTTTGCATATAATATAGCCGTTATTAGAACAAAAAAATTTGCCAAAATAGTAGCAAGAACTACCTCTATTGTGTTATTGAATAAAAACAAGATTGAGAAAAAGGCTCTTTTTCCTTTGGGATGTAATGGCAAGAAAAAAGCATCACATACTAAATCAAAGTTCTATTCAAAAGCTCGATAATTTGCATACCCTTTTAAATATGGGTCAAGATTCAACCATTTCATCGGTACAAAGTTCACAATAATATTTCTTCTACCCTTCCTTTTTCAGTTGGTTAATCCTTGTTCCGACTGTGTATTTACAACCCATCTAAAATTAATTCCCATTTAGGCCCCGAAATGGCTCCCTGAGGCTGTTATAAATACACACTATAGCCACCCCCCTTTCCCAACGGGTCTCCTGCTCGTGCACACGCGTTTCGCTTAAGCTAAATGACCTTTCGGAAAATCCTAAATTGAACCCGACATGTGTCCGCTCGCTCATTATGGCACTTCTGAAAATAGGATCGCCGAAGGGTAGACAACTCCCCCACCTACAATCCCTACTGCTACGCAGCGATCTACGCCCGGCCCTTGTATAAAGGGCTTTAAGATGAGACCGACCAACATCCGCGACCATCCCATTTTCGTAATCCGCAATCCGTGCCACAACTTTAAAGCTCCGGAAGCCGCAAGCTTAAGCATTCGCAACAGCGACGCCATTATGTGCTTCCGTTTTTATTTGGAGCGTCCGGCCAATGCACACTGGTTCCGAAACAGGAAAATGTGCGTTTATTTTAGATTTCGATGTTTAAACCAGACAACAAAAAAATGCGTTAGTTTTAGAAAAGCTCTCAGTACAATGGAAATCATCAAAATTGGCAACACTGCCGTACCGAAGTCCAACTTATTTTCATGCATTATTTTCATAATATGTCGTTCTGAGATTACCAATCGAATATTTGGAGAAAAACGTGTACGGATTGCTGAAGATTGGTAAATATGCATACATGTTCTTAAAAGTAGATTTTTCAATAAAACGACCATAAAGAGTGAAACTTTTACCATCTAACTCTTCAGAAGACAACACCCTTCTAATTCATGTTTAGACTAACTAAAGAAATCTAAAAAAACGCACGTTTTTGGGTTCTGAACCAGTGTGCAATGCGGGAAAAGGACTCCCCCGAAAAAATCCGACCCATCAAATTACGGAATGAAAGCTAAAGCGCAATCGGTCCCGGGCCCATATCTAGTAGCTATAGGTACTATTCCCGCAAGGGACAATTCGATTACGGTGATCCACTAGCTCGCTTGGGGGAGGCGGATGTCCACGTCCAGCTCTCGCTCCAGCCTCAAATCTCTACCGCAAGGATGGCAACAGCCAGCGGTCTGTTCCAAACGTATATAACTCAACTAAATTGCCTCAACGACGTACGATGTATAAGAAAAGATTTGGTTGGCCTCGCCGTCAGAGAAGCAAGTCTCTGGGGGGCACCTCCCTTCCCCCGGAGGGATTTGTCCCACCCGGAGAGTTCAAGGGGCAGTTGCCATAAAAAATCAATCGTTCGGAAAAATTTAATTTTCCTGGCCGAGAGGCGAATGTTTGTAATATCTTTCTTATATTTCTTTTCAGAAACTGGTGCGGGGGGAGGTCTTCGTCACCACAGCATGGCAACCAACCAAGCTGGGGATTCCGAGATGAAAGAGTAATGTTCTGAGAGAGTAGGCGCGCCTCCCCCCATCCCTTCTTCCGAAGTTTCGAAAGCAGCCTCGTGTGCGTTTGATGGTTGTCGGTCTTCCGGCATATTCCTGGGAAGCCGGTAGGAAGCAAGCATGTCCAGGCAATTTGCTACTAGCCGGTGAGGTTAATTTGCGGGCCCCCCTCCGGCTGAACCAGTCAAGGACACATTGTTGCGTTTCGTTGGGGCGCTAATTTTTCTCCGACCTTCTTTGATCGTTTGACATCTCTAGGTTTTTTTAGGCGGATCACAGCATAGCCAATTGATCTGTTCTTTTGATTTTTAATAAAAAAATAAAATAAAAAGTGTATTAGAAAATGAAAACATCTCTTGGATTTTCTGGCATTGAATATTTTATGAAGAACGTCCAGAAAAATACATGTGTGACATGATTTAAATTTTACAGTTGATTCGATGTTTGAATGTTATGGTAATAGAAAATTTCAAATTACAAAAATCGAGATTCTACTGCTAGCAATGATTGTTGACCGGAAGCACAGCAGGACGAAAGCTTTTGCAAGATTGAATTCGTCCAATTCCAAAAAGAAACCTCCACACCAGTGATGCATTTTAAACTGAACGCGAGCCAAAAATGAACTGAACGCGTTCTAATTTTGCACGAGAACCTAGCAAGCATTGAACTCTTGTGCAAGATTCTGCACCTGCTCAAGAACGGCCCGTTCACTTCAAAATGCACAATGAAGTAAAGAACCCGAAAAAACTTCACCAGACTATTATACATTCATATCACTCAACATATATGGAATTTCGAATGTTTCTCAATATCTAGCAAAACTTCCGCGTTGAAATATGTCGTGTATCTGCCATGAAAACAGTTTTCGTTTCAAGTTCAATTTTCAGCTCGCTCGGGTTCAGATTTTTGAACTGCTCAATGAGCAAGCCTACTTGATCTCTCGTTCAAAAGTTTGAACTGGAACGCAAACTGAACGCGTTCAAATGCAACACTGCTCCACACATCTATAACTTCAAACAGAGCCGGATCTGGCTTACGGAGATTTGAGGCCGTCTCCAAATCAAATGGGGCCACCAAACATGTGTCCAGGCCCATACTATAAACCTGTTACCACACCACCATCTCGTCTAGAGCGGAACTAAAGCTGGAAATGGCACACTCTACGGACGTTACAGTAATTTTTCATCATTACAGGAAATTTTCGGCTCTCAATGTGACGGCTTTCCGTTTTGCGCCAATGAAAAACAAATCAAATCGCGTGGTGTGGGAAAAGTCCTCCAACTCCACCATTCACCACTCAGCAGCTTCCTCAACCGTTTACTCGTTCCTCTCACTCCCTTGGTCTCTAGCAAATCATGACAAAGCAGTTGGATTTCCACAGCTTTTGTTGGCACTGAAAGGTTGATTGAAATTAAGTGGTTGCGTTTAGTGGGTGCTCTTGCCGAAGGATTTGTCGGCAGCAGGCAGTCAGCCTGCCTGCTGCTTCGCGGTTTCGGCAATTTATCCAAGTCATGTGATTGTATTGAACCCGGGCACTGCTGCCATCATATCAGTGCCAAACCGACTGGATATATAAATTGTGAGCTATACCGAAAGCAGTTTTCGATATTGTTATGGGGAAGAATTTTCCAACTGATTAGATTCGCACACGGTGTACAAAGAAATCCGTTCCAGTGGATTCCATCATATTTTTTTTTTGTATCGATGCGAAAAAGATGAGTACATACAATTTCGTTTTCTATTTGCCAATAAGGACGTACTCGAAGAGTCATGCAGGTTGACTTGTTGGAACACCCCGTTTCGAATCTATTGCATTATAGATAAGCTCTTGAAGAAGCTCTACCTACACTTGAGTTGTTTCACATTTCAAAGGTTGATTGATTTGCGATTTATTACGTGTAATAGATCTGGCTGATGTTAAACATATCTTCGCAAAAAAAAATAGCTCAACTGATCACATCATTACCCATCGAATTAACAGTGTCTGCATTGCTGCCTCCAGATATTCAATTAGTTAAAACCTGCATTGCAACATCGATTGATACAAATGTGCTGCAATTGAGAATGCCATTTGAGTGTACCTACTTCAGATTCCAGCAAATTCCCCACATACTGCAACCGCACATCGCACTCTCACACACACGGCTGCCGATTGATATTGGATCCAAAATACCGGTGTTAGAGAGCATCGTTAGCTTTTCCAATCGAGTGTGGCATTACATAAATCTCGGAAAACCCATCCTGCCAACATTCATCATCTTGTCAATGCCGGTCGACGGTGTGCAGCAGCATAAGCATACCAACCGGTAGGGTGGTCCAGAAAATCGTTCCGGGTTCCCACCACTCATGTCAGATTCTGAGTGCTCTCCAAAATATTAAGCTCATTTGGATGAAAACTGAGCTTGCATCGGTTCAATATTTCATACAAAACTTTTGAGCAGCAAATGGAAACAGCTTCTAGTCCAGGCTTTTTGATTAAAGTGAGAAAATAAGGGGTGATCAATCGTGGTCAGTATTTCCGAATTTGGAGGATTCAGGCAAGAAATTTTGAACTCAGGATAAGAAATCAAAGTTTTTTTTTTTAAGGAATATTTCTTACGAAATCATGAGCATAATCATTGACATGAATGGAAATCTTGAGCAGGATTACAACGAAAGATTCTGACAGAATCCTGATCAAGAATCATATAAAATCTTGTAAAGCATTTCCACAGATTTTAGGGAAGGATCACAAAATAAATGTTGGGGAGGATTCTGAGAAAATCCGCAGCACAAATTGCACATAATCATGCTCATTTGGCAACATTATCACAGAGTCCTGGGCATTCTGTGAGAATCCTACTAGAACTTTCAAAGTCAAATGGGTTTTTGACAAAATCCTCTGCGGACATCTGGTAACATTCTGTGTAGAAGAAACCAAAATTGTGTAAAACGACGCTACACCTGATTCTGTTTTTGCACGGATTTTTTTTATACGGCCGTGCAAAAAAAAAGTCCATACATTTTTTTTCGTCTAAACCTTATTTTTGCATGGAACGTCGAGAAATGGTATTACTTTTTTTTGTACGGTTTTTGAAAATTTGTACTGAAAACTTTTTTTTGCAGGGTACGCGTTCCCCGTGCAAAAACAGAATCGGGTGTATTAACATTTTAAACAACAAATAACAGGTCCTGAAGAAGATCTCAACAACTGGATCGAAATGTTGGCAATGATTTAAAATTATCAACGCTTAATTCGTGCCTGAAAGCGGAAATCTCCAATCAACATCATCAATGTCCAGTCGATCTGCTTTAAATTCTGAATTGATTTCTTATGGCAGTCCATTCTCGTGAAATTCAGAGCTAGATTCTAAAAATAAATACTGGACAAGATAGCTCAATTCTGAGCACGATTGTCACAAATGCTTGATGCCGAGTATCTTCATTTAATTTCACTAAAAGAAGCTTATTTCATTGCCTGATTTATGTTCAATTTCATGACATTAGAAAAAAAATTGGCTCGCCACCAAATACTGTTTCTGAAACCCTCGCGGTTCACAAAAGTTTGTGCAGACCAGTCTGATAAGCAGGTGAATTTATGTGTAAGCTGCTACGGCTAATGAAATGTTGATAAAACAATAGCATACTTTAGTTTAACCAAATTGAGACGACAGTTTTGCCTAACACAGATCACCAAGATATAGTAAATGAATGTAACATGGCTGGTAGCGACTGAGTGTCTTAATAATATGATCCTAAGAGACCTAATCCTTGAAAGAAGAGACTAAAAAGAGACCGAAGTGGGGCCTAAAAGAGGAAACAAATTGAGATCATACAGGAACTGGAAGAGTTTTCACAAGATTTTGCAAGAAATTTCGGCCGAACATTTCTCTATGTTCAACATTACTCGTACATTACGATAAATATTACCGTATGAGTTTTTTCCATGTTTTTTTCCAGCATTATCATCAAAACATAATTATGGTATAAGATTTACTTGAGGTATAGCTCCGAAGATTTTTTCTGGAATTCATCTCTTGATTGTTTAGCAGCAGTTTTATGGAAATCCTCCATGGATTTCGTTCCAAATATCTTTAAGAATTCAGCGTAGAATATTTTAAGATCTAATTCCAGAAATTACTTAAGATATTTAACAATTATTTTTGTCTTGGATTCCTCCAAAGATTTACAAATTTATTTACAATTCACAAGAAATTCTTAAGTCTTCCAGGAGTTCATAAAGGAAATTCAGGATTTCTAGAATTTTGTCTGAGATTTCCGTTTAGGATTCGTGATTTCATTAACCCGTATCGGCCTGAGTGAAAGCAAAAATACTAAAACCTTCACCGCTCAGTGAATTCTTAACGGATTCAAATGATATTTTGTCAGTTTACTGGCCCACATATCTTGTTTCTAGAAGTGGCCAGAGGAACTCGGTAAGATTCCTGTGGCCGGAGTTATTCCGGTGGGTCACTGGGTCAAGTCGAGTAAAAAAGCGCTATTTTTTGGGACATGCCAAGTTACCTTTATTTATTTGCAATGACAATCATTTTAATTTGCATAAATCGTTAAGATCTGATATTCAACATTATAAATGAAGAGTTTTGCATCGTTTAAAATATACCGGATGTGGCAATTCGGACGTAATGCCCGGAAGAACCGACTACAGATTTGTTGGATACTAAACCGTTTCAATTCTCGAAAAGTAGAAATCAAACAAAATTGTGCACTAAAATGCATTCCCATGAGCTTGGCACAGATGTTCAGATACAAATTGGCCACTTTATCGTAAGTTTGAGGCATCCCGGGACCCGAAAATGGTCATTTGTAGGATCAATTAATTGCAAAACTCATAGTTATCCAATTCAATCGTTTCTCAAAAGGTATACAATGATTAGGCTGACCATACGTACCGTATTTTACGGGACAGTACCATTTTTACGACCTTGTCGGGCTGTCCCGTCGTTTTATTGAAAATTCTCAATTTGTCCCGTATTTTTGGAAATAAGGAATAGACACAGCACAGTTTTGAACTAGTTTTTATATTTTTATTTCTCACTCATCTATTTTACAGTAATTTCTCAATCAGAGTCATATTCATTTGTAGACAACATTAAGTTGTAATCAAAATTTTGTATCACACCCTTTAGCATGACAAGTTTATTCTTATATTTATGAAATTTATAAAACGATTTTAAATATTTATGTATCATTTAATTTTGTCTTAAATAGACACCTCAATTTCGGAAAATTGATCGCATGTTGACGTGAACTGAACGAAAACGAATTTTGAGAACGAAAAACTTACGTAAAAATACAAAACTTTTCAAAATTAGGCTGATTTTCAAATTTTAGGAAAAATAAATAATTCAGATAATTAACAATTAGGTACCATTTGTTTTCAAAAAATAGAAAAATAAAAAAACTTTTCAAAGTGCTCAGTCATCTACCAAATCAAGCTTTTAACATAATATTGAACAACAATTTTAATTTCACTATTGATAAAACAATACTTTTTTTAAAGAGGCCCAAACGCAAAGTGGTGTAGGTAACATTTTAGTCAGTTTCAAAATAAATATATTTTAAAATTCCATTGTTTTCAAGCTTTTAAAGTAATTTTTCTGCGCAAAAAAAAAGTTGCAGGAGATTGGCTTCTTTTTGGCTTCCATACAATTTATATAAACTAGAAAATTGTTGAAAAAACTTCAAAGTCGATTTTTTTAAAACCTGGTATTTGCTACTTACACCTTTTTGCTTCTAATTCCCTCATTTTACTTTTTATAATCAAACTCATCGTAACGTTAACATTTTCATTTAAATTTTTCCAAGAACCAATCGGATTCAGGAGTTTTTTTTTTAATTTTTTTTTTCAAATTCTAATGTTTGAAATTTCGCAGATATAGTCAAATGTGGTTCTAAGTTTCAAACATTGTTTTATTACATCTAGAAGATTTATTGATCAAACAGCATTCAAGAGTGAATAGAAATCGTTGGAAAGATTGTGACAACAATTGAAAATGCGGACGACAATTCATTATCTCTTCACAATAAGGTTTATCCCGTTTTTATAAATTATTTGTCCCGTTTTTATCCTGTTATCTTATGGTCAGCCTAACAATGATGCAATTTTCTTCAAATTCTGTCATATAGTGGCCACATTATAGCCGATTCCGGAAATTATCTATGACTTGAAATTTGCCTACCTCCAGGGGCACAAACGCACAGTGACCTTTTCACCCGACCTGACCCAGTGACCCACCGGTATAACTCCGGCCACAGGAATATTTCCGATTTCCTCTGTCCACTTCTAGAAACAAGATATGTGTGCCAGTATACTGACAAAAAATCATTTAAATCCATTAAGAATTCGCTGGGCGGTGAGGGTTTTAGATTTTTTGCTTTCACTCAGGCATATACGGGTTAAGTACCTTGTAATGTCTCTAGTGATGCTTCCACTGTTCTCTTATGATCTTCTTCGAAATCGTCGAAATTGAACAAAAATCAGGCAGGTCGTTCAGTTTTTTTTTATATTTTCAACTAGGAATTTTTCTAAAGATACTTTCAGAGACTTTTCTTAAGATTCCTTCAAACTTTTGAGAAATTTCTCAAGGAAGTACTCAAACAGTTTATCCAAGAATACTTCCAGGGATATCGGCATGAAATTGTCAAGGATTAGTTTTTGAAATATTTGGATGACATCCTTTTAAAAGCCGGGAAACATAAAAAAACAAATCAGAGACTACAAACTAAAGAAACTTCTGAAGAAATTCCTGATGAACTCTTGAAATGATATCTGAACTCCCAAATTCCTGAGAAAGTCATGGTTAATTTTCCAATTAAATTGATAGAATGTTTATTGAAATAATTATCGGTGGAAAAAAAATTCTCGAGAAATGTTTGCAAAAGTATTTCGTGGGCGAAATGTTGGAGACATTTTCAGCAAAAAATCAGGGATAATTCCTAGAAGAAAAATGATTAGAAGAAGAACTGAAAAAATCGGCGTGGGTACTCCTTGAGGAATGCTTATACATGCTTAAACGAAAGTTACAAAAAATTGAATACGATTTTAACAAAATCAAATACTTCTGGACCAACATATCATGTGTATAATTTTCACACATTCTGAAAAATTGCTCCTGGGCTGATTTCTTCTTTTTCGCAAAGCATACGACGTACAAATAAGCACTAAAAGCGTAAAATTTTATGAATTTCTTCAAAAACTCTAGAATAAATCTTTGGACTTTTTTATAAGAACTGTAGAAATCTTTGGAAGATCTGCTAGAGTAACTACTGAAAGAATTGGTGGAAAAATATCCGGGGAAAATCCTGGAATACTTTGTGGCAAACTTTTCACAGTAATTCCTGGAGAAATTACTGTAGGTAGTTTCGTTTCGTACCCTGGACAAAATTCTGGTCTAATTCCTTTGATTATTTCTTAAAGAAACTTTGGAGGAATTTTTCTACGAATTCCTAGAAGAGTTTATGGAACACCTCTAGAGGAATTTCGGGAGATATGTCTAAAGGTGCCACTGAAATAGTTCCAGAAGCCAATCTAATCTCTGGAAAAATCACTAGACGAATTTCTGAAGCTTTATTTCGAGGAATCTGAAAAAGAAATTCCTGGAGATAAGCCGCGTACTAGTATCTGCAGGTTTATCATGACCCTCTTGAATTATACAACAGGATTAACCGCAAAGAGAAAGAGAAAAATAGGGACTTTCAAGACCACTTTCGAGACTTTAGATGTCTTCCATTAAAGTAAAGACTTTTTAGAGACTTGTCTTAAGATAGAAACCAAATCTCTAAAAAGACCTGTTACCAGCCCTGATGTAGTGTTTAAAATGATACTTGAAATTTGAACACGAATTATTGAATGAATTATTTTTTTCCCCTAGTCAATGACTCATTACTATCCAAGCTTTGAGGGACTTGTGCAATTTCAGTTTTCGTCCTCAACATTTTGGGAGGACACTTAAAAGCTGACCGGTAAAAACGTTTTTCGAGCCGCCCTAATACCCCGGCATACACCGGTATCGAATAATTCACATGTGGATGGCGCAAGTAGTAAGAGAAAAAAAAAGTCCACGAGGTATTTCAGCAATCCACACGATCCATATTCTCGAAAGCAATACACACGATAGCTACACGGAAATAGATTTCCCCAAACACACATACCTACACATTCCCGTGCGAGAAATCCTTGCGCTGGCAAGACGGAAATTGCGAGCAATTTATACACTCCCCCCAACCCCGCACGCCACATCTCCCCCCTCGGATACACGAGAGAATGGACCACACCAACCGGAAGCTCCAGTCTTTTCTTATAACGGGGTGATTCGTACACACGTACGTACCTATCATACAAAATAACAATGCGATATACCGCACACACTCTGTACATCCCTATCATCATTCTTTCTCTCTCTCTCAGTTGAGCTTTAAAACGCAGTGTAACTGTACAATTACTAAACCAACAGGGTCGAAATAAAAATTCGTCCTTTTTCATATACAACACCTAGCATATGTAGTTATCCTAGCACACGTTTCTCGCTACAGATTCCGCTTACCGCTACTTCCGATGCTAACGCCACTGATGCTGCCTCTACCACCGGCAACTCCGACAACGTCACCGATTCCGATGACCCCACCCCCACCACCACCTCCACCGCCAGCCAGATGGTGATGCTGGTGCTGATGCAGATGATGATGCAAATGGTGGTGATGGTGGTGATGCAGCAGCGGTATGCTACTGGCACTGATAGCCGCCGCACTGGACGACGTGGACGTGGCCGTTCCCGTTTCGGTTAGATTGTACACGGCCATCTCGGCACCACTGCTGCTACTACTGCCACCACCTATGCTAGCACCACCGCCCCCGCCGATTGGCCCATGGTGACCACCACCGGCGGTTGCGATTATAGATGCTGATGATGTGGTTTGTAAGGTAGTAACAGTAGTTTGCTGCGGCTGCTGATTTGCTGAACGTAATAAATTGATTTGATTATTATTAGCGCGATATGTCAAAGCGTGATTATTAGTGGCATTTACATTGTTATTGATACGCTCCTGCGCGGCCAGGCGATGGTGCGGAGTCGTTTCGTAGCCTCCGAGGCCTGGTCCACCGACCCCAGCGCCCAGATTGTTGAACGTAGTCGTAACAAGGTTATTGTTGTTGTGATGATTGTGACCAATGCCGGGACGCATTAGATGACCACCATCCGGTCCGGACATCAGACCGGCCGCTGCCGAGGCGTTATACTGCTGATGTGGGTGGATGCTGACATCCAAATCACCACCAGCACCGATCAGACCGTGGTGCTGCAGGTGGTTCGGTAGATGCAAATCCGCTGCAGCATTATTGGCCATCTGGTGATTCCGTCGGCGAACCTTGGAGAACACTCCGTTGAAGAGCTTCAGCGCAAACAGAGCGATTATGACTATCACGATACAGATGGCTATGCTGATGTAGATGAGGATTTTGATATCGTCATCGATGATGGATAGGAGCGAGAGTTGCGTCTCGTCAATGGCGTCGATTAGCAGAGCAAAGTTAGTCAAATGGTTGCACATGCAAACGGTGTGAGTGGCGTTCGTGTATTCCACGTAGCATCCATCCTCGGACCATGCATGGTCGATGTAATTCCAAAAGACACACGTTGGATTGGAAACGTTTTTCGTTCTCAGATGCTTCAGAATCATGCGTATTGGCTGCGAAAGTTGTATGTGGCGCCCTTTGCCCAGACTAGCAGAAATGACTTTACTGTTGAGCAATCGCTGTCGAGGCGCTGCAGACGCTTCATTCTTAGTCGAGCTTGAATCGTCCTGTTCTAATTTGTTCTGATCAACACGTGGCTGCTGGATGTTGGATGATTGTGGCCTTAGGATTTGCTCCAGCCGATCGAATGCCACAAATACTATCCTCACCAGGCCACCTTCGCTGTTCTCTATCAGTGCCGCTTTGGGCAATTCAATTTGATCGTTACTAACCTGCCACCGTTCTTGGCTCGAATCCGGAAAAACTTCATTCTTGACGAAGTTACGCGTCTCCAAGACTCGTATCGAGAGCAGGATGTTCTTCACCTTCTGTACCACGTGCCGCTCCCGAAGGATGGTATCAGCCAGTAGGAACGCATTATCCTCCAACCCGGTCAGCAACGACGTCGCTACTCGCATCTGATCCTCCACACTCAAATCCAGCCAGCTGGCATGTTGGGACTGATCCAACAGATTGCTTCCAGTTTTTACTACACTATTCAACAATTCATACACCAACGCTTCCCGCTGTCGCTGGTCGGGCAGGGTTTCGATATCGAAATGCATCTTCTGCGACATGGTTTGCATGATTTTCGTTGCGACTAGCATATCTCCTCCGTACAGCGTTTTGCTGCTCGTCACCTGCGACAGGTCGTTGGCAATCGAAATCAGCGACGAGTCCTGCTGGTTGACCCGGATCTCCAGATTGTTGAGCCACAGCGATCGACACTGCGTCAGATCCGGCTGATATGAGTACCACGTGGCCACCGCACCACCATTATTCGATCCTGCCGCACCACCATTCCTACCGCTAAGGTTACTATTAAAACTAATATCACTTTTGTTATTATCATCTAGTAATGATTGTTGCTGCAAGTGCATCCGCTGCTCGGGCGTCAGCGATCCTATTGCTACGCATCGCCATTTGGCAATGCCGGTGGCCCCACCGGGACAGGGCTGCACATTCGCCTCCCCGACGCGAGTCACATTCCAGAACAGATTCCGCGCTGTCGTTGGACCACACGCGTGACTCACATCTAGCACATTATTCACAACACCGCTGCTGCTGCTATTTCCACTAATGCTATTACTATTACTACCACTATTATAGTTGTTACTACTACTGCTGCTATCGCTGTGATTATCATCATTCTTCTTACTGCTAGGATGGTTTCCACCTAATGAAACATTGCTTTCGTCGTAGCTTTTGCTACCATCACTTCCGCTGCTATCCCTATCTCTATTAGCGTTGGATAATACTGCCGTTTGCGTCGGAAAATAGTCTTCATCTTCACCAAAGTCTTCATCATCTTCCGGGGCACTTTCACCCTTCCCCCGTTTCGCCCCATCACCACTAATTGTCTTAATAATTGCCAAATCATCGTTCACGCTCTTGTTGTCGAATCCCTTGTTGCGAAACGACGGCGGCGACTGTTGGTTCACCATCAATGTCTGCTGCTTGTAAGGCGTCGTCGGTTTCACCTTCCCGACTGCCGTTGTTCCGATACTGCTGCTCGTCACCGAAGACGTTACCCCGAAACCCGCCAGCGGATCGGAAAAGTTCAACTTACTCAACACCGGATTCCGCACTGTCGACGTACTCCACACTATCGGCTGCGAGGTCTTCAACCACGGTGGACTGGGCCTGTTGGTCGTCGTAGACGACTGAGCTGCCGAAACGCACTGGTAGTGAGCCTCCAGATACTTGTGCGTCCCAGGACACGGATCCCCGAACATGTTTGTCGACGCCAACACGGAACAGTTCTGCTTCTGAGCGCATTTCGAGTGCAGCACCCTTAAACTCTTCGGCGACATACAGTTGACGCTCCAGTCCACGTTTCCGTGGTCGTTACAGATGGTGATAGAAAACCGCCCATAATTGGCGCGAATCAAATTGATCATATCGCCATTTTCGCACTCGATCATAAGCGTCTTCCCCTCGCATGCGTACGCCGTCTCGTACTTGGGCGCTATGGCAAAGTTGAGCGTCGGGAGCGTCATGAGCAATAACGCCACACTGCTCCAAACGCTCCTCCAGTTGGAACAGTTGGCCTCCGATGCCCGGAACTTCCTCCTCCGGCGCCTCAAACAACTTCGGCTACTTCTGGTTTCGGCCATGATGTCCATGGTGGTGGTGGCGGTGTCCATTCGGCAGGACCTCCTCGTTTGCATGGCTAGGTTCTGCTTTTTCGTTTTCTTCTGCTGCGTTTTCTGGCGATGGATTTTAACGATTGCTGGTGCATATCATTCACACTCAGTGCTGCTGCTGCTGCTAATCCAATTATTCGGAATCGAGTGGACCCTCTGCATGCTGTTCCGGTGATTGCGAATTATCTGTCGGGAATAGAAAAGAGAACAGAAAAAGCACTTGTTAAATCGTGACCAATCGATACTTTTAGCATGGGAATGTGCCCTGGATATTTTTGCGAAAGGCTAGCAGATGAGGACGGTTTGCGCATAGGCATCACCAGGGTGAGGTCAAAAGCCATCACTAAATGGGGACATGATTGTAAAATAATTGAATCTCGCATACATAGTTTATACTAACGGTCAAAAATCCATTGGTAATCAATTGTATTCGTTCCTTCTTATCATTATTGTAGTATATCTAGATGAGTTATGGCAAATAGTGTTGCCTTAAACAATAGTTAATTGTACTGTGAGTTGCTATAGAATTAATTATAGCAGTTAGATTGCTCAGCACATGCTGACTTCCGTTCGGTCTCTTTCCTGACCGACCGTCGACCAGTGCAGACGCACAAGAAGAAACTATTAGAATAATAAATTAATCAAGTAGTAACCGAATTATAGTCTCGCGTGTGTTTTTATTACTTCCTCCCAACATTTCAAGTTGGCGACGAGGATAAAAAGTGATTAGTTGTGCGTTGTGTGTAGGTAGTGAAAAAAAAAATCGAAGTGAAGAACCGGTCGGTAACACGTGTTCGTGAACATAACCTCACATTCGATTAGTCGTCATGGCGAATGAGGCAGGTGAATCAAGTGGTGCAGTGAAAGTCGAGGCTGGCGGCTTAGTTCCTGTTGTTCGTGCTGGCATGTTTGGCCAAATCGAGCAATATGTCGTGGGTGAAAATTTCGAGGAGTACATCAACCGGTTGGAGATGTTCTTCTTGGTGAACGACATGCAGGACAATCGAAAAGTCCCCGTGTTAGTCACAGTCGCTGGTCCCAGTCTGTACACGATCGCAACCCGATTGTGTGCTCCGGAAGATCCTCGTACAAAGTCGTACGCCGATCTAGTCAAGCTCCTAAAGGAACACCTTGGCCCCACCACTAACGTCGTCGCAGAGCGGTACAAGTTTAGGAAGTGTGAGCAGCTTTCGTCCCAAAGCATCACCGATTTCATCATAAGCTTGAAAGCGACCGCGCAAACATGTGAGTTTGCTGCATTCCTGTCGGATGCACTGCGAGACCAGTTTGTCGCTGGTATTCGTGACCAGAGTCTCCGGAAAAAGTTACTTACTGAACCGGGCCTAACCTTCGACAAAGCATGTTCGCTAGCTCGAAGTTGGGAAGCGGCTCTGAGTCAAAACAAGGAGATGTCAACCCAATCGCCGCAGAAAATTGGAACGTTTCGGAAAGAAGTCCACCAGAAGTTAAAAGTCAAGCGAAGCAACCCTGGAAAGGAGGAGAGCAAAACAAGTCGTCCGTGTCAGCTACCATCGAAACCATGCTTTCGGTGCAATCGTCTCCATGATCCAAACACGTGCCCAGCGCGGAGCTGGACGTGCTATTCGTGTGGAAAGGAAGGTCACGTGTCAACATGCTGTCGATCGAAGAATAAGCAAACCAAGAAGCCTGGAGGAAGTAATCGAGTCGCTGAGATGTCCGAGGCCGTCGAGGTTCTACGCCTGAACATGCTCGGTGGTCCAGTGGAAGCAGCAGCGTCCACGTTGTCGTCGTCGTTCGAAGCCAAATCAGCAGAGGAAAAATGTCAGTCTAGCGTCAGTCTGGCAATCCTGGAGCAGGCAAGCAGTGGTCCAACTCCCGGATCGCTAAACAAGTTGGATTCGCCGGAATTCGTGTCGCTGGAATGCGATGGTCGTCGAATTGAATTCGAAGCGGACTGTGGCGCGTGCCGCAGCGTAATTTCCGCAGATACGTATCGCAAATTCTTCCCAAACCGTAAGATTAAAGGTACCTCATTGGAATTTGTATCCGTTTCAGGTCAGCGAATCAAACCGCAAGGTACGCTAGAGGTCAGCGTTACCGCTCCGTCCGGAATCCATGGTCGTCTTGGTTGTACGCCTGAACATCGTCCTGGCAAATTTATGCACCATGCAGATGCACTGTCGCGTCTACCATTACCGAGTCTAGCAGAAGTAGAGCATACAGATCTAGGGCTTAATAGTGTGTCTTCGAGTGGTCAAGAAGTAGTTAATATTGACGTCGTCCGTACTCATCAGAAATTTGATCCAATTTTGACCAAAATTTTCGCATTCGTGTCACATGGTTGGCCTAGCAATGTCGATCCTTCGTACAAACCGTATTTTCTAATAAGAAATCACCTAGGCATCGATAGGGAAGTGTTATACTTCGATGATAGGGTTATTGTCCCGGATAGTCTGAAGCTGGCTGTAGTAGAACAGTTACATTCAAATCACGACGGAGTTGTAAGAATGAAAATTTTAGGTCGAATGTATGTCTGGTGGAAAAACTTCGATAAGGACATTAATGAATATGTTCAGAAGTGTCTCGTGTGCCAAAAACGACAATCTGTCCCTAAGGAAGTCGTTGAGTCGAAATGGCCAAAATGTGAACGCCCATTCCAAAGGCTTCACATGGATCTATTTTACTTTGAGGGTTACATGCTACTGATAATAGTCGATAGCTACTCAAAGTACATAGATGTGCGTCTACTAAAGGGTTCAAATAGTCTGCAGTTGATAGAACAGGTTGAATCGTTCATTGCTAGTTTCGGCATAGCCGAGGAAATTGTCACCGATAATGGTCCCCCATTTAACTCCGAACTATTCGTGAGATTCTTGGAGGTGAATAGTGTCACAGTCTCCAAATCTCCACCTTACCACCCCTAATCCAACGGGTTGGCCGAGAGAGGTGTAAGGACAGTCAAAGATGTGCTTAAGAAGTACTTACTTGACGATAAGCAACAGTCGCTTACGATTGGTAGGAATATTAATCGTTTCCTAATCAACTACCGTAACACCCTTCTACGGTTACAAATCGTACGCCGTCGTCCATGGTGTTTGCCTATACGCCGCGTACGCTGACGAACATGATTAACCCTCGTAAAGTCGAGTTAGAGTCCGTGCCATCAAAACCTGTAGTACGAAATAATAATGATCGAATCATTCAATCGCCACCAGCAATTAGAAGCACTTACCGTGCTGGTGATAAGGTATTGTATCGTAATCACTTCAAAGATTTAGTCCGATGGATACCCGCGATAGTTTTGAAAAAACTTAGTCCACTCACGTACTTAATAAGCGTAGAAGGAAACGTTCGAATGGTACACGCAAATCAAATCCGTGTATCAGACTTGTCAGATGTATTCCATCCTACCGTGCCGATCGCTCAGCCAGTGCAACAACGAATCGTGGAAAACGAGCAAAGCAACAAACAAGTCAGTACGCCATCTGTGGGTTCGCGCGAGAGCCTAACTCAACCAGCAAGCAAAAGCTCGTCGCAGTCGACGAAGCAGGCAGGCAAAAAGAAAAAACACAACAATTATCACTTTTGAACTTGTACGAGAAAGCATTAGCAAGGCTGGTAGCGACTGAGTACTTTGAAAATAAGAACTTTGAGGCCTGTTTTGAAAAACGAGACCTAACAGGAGTCAAAAAAAAAACTGAAAGAAACCTAACAGGATCCAAGAAAACAAAACGAAACGTTATAGGAGTCAGGAGATAAGAGTATAATTTTGCATAGAATCAGACCAGACATTTATCTAAGATCCAAGTTATTTTTTAATTTCTTGTGACATTACGACAAGCATAATTACTATCAGGTGTTTTTGTTTTTCATTATTTTCTCTAGGAATTTAGTCAGAAATTATTTCAAGAATTTATTTCGAAGTTTTCTTCAGGAATTTTGTGACTATTTCCCATGAAATTCCTCCAAGAATTTTCTTGAGGAATTCTTTCAAGAATTTTGGTTTTGGACACCATAAGAATTACACCGGGATTTTCATAAAAATAATCACATAAAAAATGTAAGAGATCATCAGGAATTCCTGTGATACTTTTTTTAGTCATCAAGAATCAAAAATTCTTCGAAATTTTTTTCAGCAAAGTCCTAAATCTTTGAAGATTTTATCCAGTGATTCTTTAATCGATTTCCCTAGGACATCCTCTAAGATTTCCATTTAGAATATCTTATAAAGTCCATCCAATAACTTCTCCTAAGCATCCCTCAAAGGTTTCTTAGTATGTCCCATAAAATTGTCTTCCTGGATTTATTTAGGATTTCAACAAGAAATTTATCTAAGGATACTTCCAGAATTTGCCCCAAAGATTCCTCCTAAGATGTCTATAGTAGTTCATTGAAATTTACTCAAGGAAGTCTTCAAAAATTTTCTCCATGCATTCTTTCATGAATATTTTTTTAGGAAAAAATCAAAGTTAGAAATTATAAAATATTATTTGACAAAAAAATTGATACTTCTAAAATATCCTAAAGTATTATCTGATGAAACCTGTGTTGGTGAATAAGAATCTCAGAAAAAAAAACTTCTACAGTTTGAGGAAATTTTAGAAGATTTCTTTGTTAAATTCCTGGATAAATTTCTAAATTCAAAAGGAAATGAATCAGATCTCGTGATAATATCCCTCAAGACATTTTGGAGGAATTCCTCGAAAAATATCGAAAGTAAACCCTAAAGAGTTTTGTGTAGGAATGATCGGAGGATTTTCAGGAAAAAAATATGGCATGGAACCTTTAACAAACTTTTGAAGCTTTTTTTTTTATAAACTCCTTGAGAAATGTTTGGAAAACCTGCAGGAAAAAAACATTTTTCAGGAGCTTTATGATGTACAGTATGGCCCATAAAAAAATGCGAAAATTGTTTTAACGTGAATTTAGTATCCACAAACGTTATTTTCATTGTTTTTGCTAATGAATGTAATTTCTGATTATTGTAGTTTATTCTGACATAACTTCGCTATCCAGGACAATTGTTATCATATTTTTCTTACTGTTTTAAATAATGTAATAAAACAAAGAAGTTCAAAGGTTTTGTCCGCCCAAAGCTAGAAACAGCGTCTGATTGTCGTATACTCTGGTGATAAACTTTATACCTTCGAAAATCACACTTTATTGTTGAAAATTTGAGTTTATTTGGTATCAGAGGATGGAGAAGTTCTTAGAGAACGTGTTTTTCATGATCACAATAGAGCGGTTCCACGCGAAATTGTCCATAAAATGCTGAAATCTGACATGTACCATTCCGATTTGGATGAAACTGCGCAGATGTATTAAGTATATGAGACGACAATTATCTCATATAATTGGGGATCGTTTAGAATCGAGAGTAACTTCTGATAAGGGCATATGTATTTTTGGCACCATCATTTAAAAAAAATTGTACCTCGGAAACCGTTTGTTATAGAGAAATAGTGTCTGAGGAGGGATGGTAGACAATCAAATGGTCGGCGTTAAGTCAGAGGGGACCAACTTGGGAAAATTGGATTATTCTCTCATTCGATGTGAAATTACCTTACCTCCGTTTCACTTTGACCAGATTAGATGAATGCTGTAAACTGCGAGAGATATGTAACAAATTTACTTTGGAAGATTAATAAAAATCGATAAAAGTGTGCAGTCAGAGTGGACCAGGTGCTTATTACCATAATAGCAAAAATGATCAGCGCGCTGAGGAATGCGAGGAAATAAAAAACACTTCAAGAGATTTGTCAGATTTTTCGACATCAAATGGTTCTTCTACTTATCCATCAATAGAAATTTATAAATATTACTTAATTCGGTGCATTTGATTTTGATTTTTGACCATTTACCATATTTGGATGAGTGGTCAGACATTGCAACAATTTCTGTGCAGACAGAGCGGACCAAGTGTTGAAAAGCACTAAACTGATTGATTATTGCATTTTGTGAGTCAATTTCAAAGTCCGATAGAAGTTTATGGTAGTTCTAAGGTGTATGTATGGAATGTGCTAGAACCCGCTTATTGGACCAGTATATTTTGGTCGGGACTCAAGATTTTCACTTGGTCCACTCTGACTGAACACATATTTGAAATTTTTCTGGTCTTCAATGCCCTGACCCTGCAAAACCTTAATTTTCAAGCTATCGTAATGCCACTGATTTCGGTATTGACGAATGGATTATTGAATAATTTACGATACTGGTGTCGAAGGGTCTTGATAATCTACTTATCTTGGAGATATGCACCCAGTTTGACCATGCAAGCATTAAATTATTGTTATTTTTCAAGAAATTGTTCAGTCAGAGTGGACCAAGTACACATAGTCCATCAAACAATCGTTCTATCAGAGGTTTGAATTATGATTTTTCATGATTATCACTTCACATTATATTGTTTGAAAGTAATTTAAATATGTGTAGAAATATTGAACCAAAATTTAAACGAGTTCAAAAATTACAGAGCGTTGGACTTTGAACCCATTTTTCTCAAAATATGAAAAATGTCACTTGGTCCACTCTGACTTAACGCCGACCAAATAGGCTTTGTAAAAAAATATACACTGAAAAAATAAATAATTTTATTTTCATTGAAAAATTGAAATTAAACCTTAAAACACAAATTGCAAAATATAGGTATCTTCGATTTTTTACATTTTTTTTCTGTAAAATTTCAATGTAAAACCAGATGTTTTAAGCACAGTTTCAACATGGTGCAATCTAAAATAAAAAAGTTTTTCTAAGAGCAACTTTTGGTACATTTCTGAAAATTCAATTTCTGGCCGTAGAAAAGACGTTTTGATGCTGTAATATGATTCTTCATCCAAAAACAATTCAAAATGCTGATAACAATGATCTTCCTAAAACTAGCCGTTTTCTAGATATTTAGGATTCAATTATATTAATATCATACAACTTAAGAAAATACGCCCGTTTCATAAGTTACTCCAGATGCTCCACCAACAATGTTACGTTTATCTCTTTCCACATTAATATCCCATGTTTTAAGGGCAGTTTCAACATGGTGCAATTTAAAATATTTTTTTTTTTCTAAGGGCAACTTTTGGTGTATTTCTGAAAATTCATTTTCTGGTTATAGAAAAGGCGTTTTGATGCTGCAATATGATTTTTTATCCAAAAACAATTCAAAATTCTAATATCAATGATCTTCCTATAAGATACCGCTTTAAGATATTTGGGATTGAACTATATTAATATCATAAAACTTAAGAAAATACGCCCGTTTCTTACATTATTCCAGATGCTCCATCAACAATGTTACGTTAATCTCTTCCCACATTATTGGGTATTTCGTTCACCACTGGACTGCGCAGTCAGTTTTCATAAGTGCGAGAATGTAAATAAAAGTGCGATCCTGCATCAAATCTTGTTGGTGTCTTCAGCGCACTTATTCTACGCTTTATAATGAATGAGTGCGCTGAAGACATCAACAAGATTGGATGCAGAATCGCACTTTTATTTTCCTTCCCTCACTTATAGAAACTAACTGCGGAGTCCAGTGATGAATGAAATGCGCAATAATATCCCATCAACTTTATCTTTGACATTTACACAAATAAACGAATTGTTGAGAAGTACCGCTCAATAAAATATTTTGCTAGAGGGCATTTGCGTCTTATAGGTTTGATATGCCTTTATTTTTTGTTAAAGTTGAATAAAAAATAAATACGGAAGCCTGTAACAGATTTTTGAGGATGAAAGAGACAACTCATATCAATACTAGCTCATAGCTTTGACCAAAACGGAGCCGCTTATCACACTTATATGAAGGTTCAATAAAAGCTCTCCAAAATGAGCTGTTTTTTCGAAAATATGTTCAAGTCTCCATTGACCCATGTATGAACCATTTCTATCATTTGATATGGGCGTATGCTGGAGACAAGGCCTGTGAAGTATCTCACACCATCGTTGATGTTTTAGAAGCTTTCATCACATAGATATTGAACTCGACGTCCGCATGATAAAATTTAAAGGGATGTTTCCAATTCCTCTCTGGTAAGGTGAAAGTAACAGATAAAAATCAGGTCTAAAGCGAAAAATTGAGTCTAAATAGATTGAACAATACACGTAATGAATAATATTTTTGTTTTATTAACATTTTCCATGTAAAAACTACCATAAAACATGATATGACGGTTTTCGCATTTTTTTATGGGTCATACTGTATCTTGGGATGAATTTAGTATAGTATTCCTGAAAGAGTTTTTAATAGATTACAGTAACGACTGGAGAACCGGTTGAAGAATTAGTAGAAAAATATAGTTTCTGGAAAACAAAATTCATTCCCTTAAAATTTCTAAGATGAAATTGTTAACGAAACTGTTGGAGAGTCAGCGTTAAAGTCTCAAAAACGTTATGTGGAGACTTGAATTTTGTATCAGGATTCACTGCATGCAGCATAAGGACAAAGGAGGCTTTTGAGACCATTTTGGTTAAAATAGATTCGTAGGTGGTTCACCCTTACTCTTACACTCTAAATATGATGTAATCATAATTATAGGTATGAAAACTGTTGATTTAAAATTTAAATAAATTTCATCTTCTTTTATGCATAGGTTGTTCTTTGGAGCTATATTTTTTAAATGTGGTTATGTTTCCAACTAACAAGAGGGCAGCAATCGATAACATTGATCTGCTCATGTTATCAACAAAAAGAGAAATCGATTACTGCACCTACTTCAATGGGTTGTGCTACTTTTCCCCGAATGTCGTGTCCCCGAACGCCAGTTCCCCGAATATCCCGTTTCCCCCATTAGACCACTTCCCCGAAAACTTTTTACCACTCATAATTGTCGTTACTTTATACAACGAACTGGCCATCTAATATGCACTCGTCTTTATTTAATTGGCGGTTCTTTCGAGTTTTACCGTCCTCAGCATATTTGCCAACATGTGTATAGCCGAGAATGACAGAATACTTTTTTTCTTTTGATTGCTTATTGTTCATTCTCGTTCACTATCCAGCCACTGAAGACTATTATAACACATATTTGAGCTGCACCGGTTTTTGGGGTAACCGATCATTCGGGGAAATGGCATTCGGGGAACCGACATTCGGAGAAACGACATTCGAGGAAAAGAAGCACAATCACTTCGATGATTCTGAACGCAAATTTTGATGTCTTTTCGTTTAATTGTGCCGCAATAATTGTTGGCGTTCAATCTTCTATTGGTTTAATCATAAATTTTGCCTTCTTTAAAAAATAGGCTGTTCTTTATATTTATACTGTTTTAAATTTTATTACACCCAATTCTGTTTTTGCACGGTGTTTTTTTTTACAGGGTCGTGCAAAAAAGGTTTCCACACATTTTTTGTTCGCCAAAACCCTATTTTTGCATGAAACGTCGAGAACTGGTGTTACTTTTTTGCACGGTTTTGAAATTTTGAACTGAAAACTTTTTTTGCACGGTACGTGCAAAAACAGAATCGGGTAATGCTAAATGTTACCTATTTTTATATTTTACTGTTTTATCAATTCTTGCAAGACATGCTGTTAGAATGATAATTACTTAAGAACCTGACAATATTCAACATAGTTTTTTTTGCAAACGCATGATCTCCTTCCAAGATATGCTGCAAAAATATTATTTCAATCACAGACAGACTCGATCTGCAGCTAAATATTCTATGAGCGTTCTCTTTATGAATAACTGTGAACTTTCTTTGCAAATTTACTATTTTTAAATATGTATATCGCAACAAGCTCAAAGATGCTCTATGTTCTAGGATGCAGAGAAAATTATTATTCAGGAAAGATCTTCCATCAGACCCGTCACGAGTTTTATTTAGTAATGCTCTCTAATGTCACAACAATTTTTGACGTTCATAGCTTGGAAAATCTCTGAACGAGCACCACGCTTGATGGAACCTACCAATTTTTTTTGCTAAGGGTGGCGTTGATCTCGGTAAAAGCTTTAAAGCTGCCGATATTCATTCTAAGTCAATCATTATGCCGAACAGCTATTATGCTAAATGACTTTATGCCAAACGGGGTACAATTAAATAAAACATCGGCTGTGCTAGATATGCAAAGGAATGGGAAGGAATTATGATATTTTATATTGTGGTATACTAATAGGACGGGAAAGATCACAAGACAAAAATGCACAGCAATACTCATATGTAATTTTCAAACAAACTATGCATGGTTCGTCACTACAAGTGTCGACATTATTCCTGTTTCATATAATTTAAAATATATGCATATATTTTTCTGTTTACGCCATTAATAAAAACTTCTTTGGAATGGTTCGACATTATAACTACGGACCAATTTTTTAAATCTTCTACTAAAAACTTCTCGAGACAAAAATACAAAACTAGCTTTAAGTATAAGTCGTATTATTCCCCTTGACCATGGATTGCATCACCAACCAAACCAAACAAACACAAAAACCGAACTCCCAGATCTTTTCCTCCCTCACTAATAATCTAATTCCCGTGGTGATTGTGGAGATGCAGAGGTATTCTCAGTTTCTAGAAGCAACAATCATTACACCCTAACATTACTTGGCCGGCGCCGTTATTGATCAATAATATTAGATCTGCTAAAATTGCACTTCGAGAGTAGGAGGAAACTCCCATTCCTTAAGCCCTCAGTACACTCTTTGCCAAGTGTGCAAATTTTTCCACACGCATAAACTAACACTACAATATCCACTTGACACTTCAGATGTTTTGTCATTGTTGAGATCGATGTTTGCATGTTGGTTTATGCGTGCGGAAAAATTTGCACACTTGACAAACAGTGTACTGAGGGTTTTATTCATTTGGATCGTAGTGCAATCCTTACCAGTTCCGATCCATCACGGAGTAGGAACCACTGAGATGTACATTCAGTCTATTCTATTTTGCTATGCTATGCTAAAAATCATTTTCTAAAAAGAAACATCTAACAGACGCGTTTCAGAACACATTGCCTCCATATCAAATTTTCCGATGAATGTTTTCTCCAAAACATTGGAGATGAGGGAATATAATTTTACTAATATTTTCATGGCCAAATAAGACATCTAGTGGATTAATTTCAGAAAACTTTCTGCCCTTATATTCGTACGAAGGTATCACACGACCTTCAAAGCAACTTCATCGAAGATGGTTACCTTCGCAATATTTTGGATTATTACATATGATTTACATATAGTGGATGAGTTTAGGATCATTTTGTACTTGTTTTGGTAGCCCACATTAAAATTCGGGGAAGCCACTTTGCCGAAGAAGGTTTCCTCCATAATGTTGGAAATTTTGGAACGTGAATTTTATAAATATTTGTCTTGGTCCAAAACCTCTATTGGCTCTATAAGCTCTAAAGCAACTTTTCCTAAGAATAATCACTCCGAAACTTTGAAAATTTTGGAAGTTGGATTTAAAAATATCAATTATGGTAAAAAAAAGCTACTTCATCTAAATCGTTATTCAAATCACTGAACCACAAACTTAACAATTTATTCGTCTTTATAAAAGGATGTAATGGGGTCCTAAGACTTTTGATAAAATCTTGTTTTTAATCTATAACACGACAGGCGTGTTCTTATTGCTACTTTAGCAAATTTTACCACTCAAATAACGGCTATATCACATTTAAACTTAATTTAAAAATAATGGGTCCAAATTTCAACCATGTTTGACGTTCGCTTAGTCGGCCAAAGCGGTTGTTCTTATCCGACTATAAATATTATAAAAATTGAGTAAATATATATCTCTGGCCTGACCTTAAGCATTTTTGCTACTAAAATAGGGACAGGGCTTTAGGACCCTCTTGAATAGTTCGCTTACGATTTGCTATCATGATGTCGAAAAACATAGTTTCGAAAAACAAGAATGAATCACAATTGATTCAGTAATTCATACAGGGGACTAATCCTCGCATAACGTTCAGCAATAAGCACCCCGTTCAAGCCGCTCATTACTATCTAACGAGGTCGTTTGCATTTACTTATCATTACATGAGGAACACCTCGATTGCGATCAATCAAAAATATTTGATAAACAAATTTGATTAACTTCATTGAGCGTTCTTATCAATTCATCACATGTGGGCTCCCTTTCTTATTAAAAGGCGAAATCCATTACTTGACAGACGCACGTCGAAAAAGATTGATTCTCATCATATCGTAAAAGTTCATCAGATATAGTTTTCGTCGTTAACAGCTTTCAATCACTTCACTGTCCAAAACAGCTTATCTAAGTCATGGGGATTTTTAGTTGCGCTGCTTTTCGAAAACTGCCGGTGTTCAACATGAAATTAAGTAGGCTGGTGTCAAAATCAACGAAATATGTGTCTTAATTATTATTACATGAGCAATTCTCGCTGAAACCAGGCCGCCATCGGCACCGTTCGTTAGAATTCCAATTTTATGTCACTGATCGCTAGTTTTTGATAAAACTTAAGGATGGTCCTTTCGGTTTTCTCAAATTGATGGACCCCTCGTACGCCAGCTAGCTGAACAGTTTGCGAAAAAGCCCATTTTTTAATAAATCTTAGGTGTTTCTTCGCGTGATATGTCTCATATTTTCCGTGGAACACATAGCAAACTAGGTGGCATCGTATAAGGAGTGTATCGAAAAGTAGTCGCAAACATTCAAAACGGTCTCAAAAATATTGGGCTTTTTTGATCAGAAATGGTTTACAATGTATTTAAAAATAATGATGCGGGGATATTGATTCAATAAAGTGGCATTTGGTATGATAATTTTGCAAATTACTAACAGATGTCGATGAAAATCTTGCACACTTCTGAAAAAATTGATACGTTAACAAATGTGTTAAATTTTAAGAAAAAATGGTTTTTGTTTATGCTAATATATTCTGTGCCACAACTCTCATGACATAGTGTAACAAATATAATGAAAAAAGCATTAACAAGCATTTGAGAGCAAATGCAAAAATCGAAAAAAGTCGATTTTTAAGGACCTCGTTTTTTGTTTTTTTTCTTTCATCACGTTAATGATAATATCGAACTATTGTAACGAATAAAAAATAGTTTTTTGATTGGAAAAGTTTCTTTGCATATTTATGAAGTAATGTAAGCAAAAAATGGTACTCTATATAATTACCGCTGTATATGACAGAGCTTCAAAAGTTGATTATACAAAAGTGGCTTTCTAAAACCGACCTTATTCCAATAATTGGACTTTCTTAGAGCAATAATTTATTTTTTTGAAATCCGTTTTACGTGCTGTGTGAACTAAACATGTTTTCCGATTGAATAAGCATTTCATCCTATTTTGTTTGATATACATTTTTTTTCAATACAAATCATCGAATCTTCAGAAGACACTTCAAAAATGTAATTTTGTGCAAGATTTTATTTTCTATGCTTTACAAATGTTGTTATATTCATATTATTATTCAATATTTTTTTAGTTGCTTCAATATTTGATGACATGATGAAGATTTGCGTGAAAAAAGCTTTTAAAAAGATGAACTATGCTCTGAGGTATACCGTTTTGAATGTTTGCGACTAGTTTTCGATACACTCCTTTGAGAAAAGATACAGCTTTCATGTGAAGCCAAAAATATTTTGGCGGCCATTTTGAATTTCGCTGTCATCTTGAATTTCGTTATAAAAATCATTTTTTCACCATTAGCGCACCGCTCGTTTTGAATTCTGAGATCTCGTTTTAAATTCTGAGATCAGAAGCTGATAGAAAACTAAGTAAGTTAAAGACTGTTCATTTTATAAAGTGGACACTTCGTTTTTGCTACACCTTTTTTATTTATTGATAAAACCGTAATCGGTGTTCTCTACATCGTTCAACTATTTTTCAACAATGTTAGTAAAAATAAAATCTTTCAAAATGCTTTTGGATGAATAACTAAATAGTTTTTACAAAAACTCCTAAGAAAAACTGTTCGTCAAAGTTAAGCATTATTTTTCGCATAACAAAAATCCTCATTTTTATGAACAACTTGTATGTTGGTATCCTTTATCGTTCTACAAAAGGTAGCGCCTTAAAAAATCAATAATATTCCACCGTTCTCTAACACTAGGTTATTCTATTGATTAATCCTTTATGGCCAAATTGGCTAAAACACCATAATTTTACTCGCAGTAAAAAGTAAAGTAAAAATCGTGTTGAAAATTGGTTTAGATTACTAAAGAAACAATAATGTATAACCGCATTCTTAGGTGTAATTTTTTTCTCTTTATGATTGTTTTATTAAATAATCTCATACTTTTTAAATCTTGTACGCATATTTATCGATCTACTGCTAATTGTAAGCGTATTTCTTCAAATATTTTGATGGGTAATCTCATAATAACACATTATGAAAAAAAAAATACATGGAAAATAAATTCGATTTAATTACAGCAGTGTTCTTAACTCTGATGATTGTCATTCTGGAGATAAAGCATTTGTTTTTCTATTGTGCTTTTAATGTGACGTGGAGACCATATTAGCAACTCTATACAGGCGTAGGTTATTTTCCACATTACTACTATATTCGTACTTCCGTCGGGACGTACTTTAAATCGAAAAATTCTACCCATATCAGTTCCATTTAAATTTATTAATTTTTTTCCAAAAGGGTCAGTGAAAAACAAATTTATGATATTTGGAAAATTCTTGCTCGAAAAATTACTTGATATTTTTCTGCAGGCTTATTGATGATGCTTCCGAAGAACAAGCCTTTTAATAAAATAAAAAGTACAGATTGTCGAATTTGATAACCTCCAAAAATGAACTGTTTTAAACGTTTTGCCTTATTAGTGTCAAATTTAATGATTTTTGTGGCTTTTTTATTATCACAATATTGTACAGCATTAGTCGATCGATGTACAGAAAACCGATTACGATTTCATTGATAAATTAAAAAGATATTGCATGTACACTTTATAAAATGAACAGTCCTTAGGCTACAAAAACCAGGTGAGCAATGCACAATGGTCCAAATCTACATTTTAGCTTGAGCTTGAGCTTGATTGGCCGCCCGTGGTTGTTACTTCAGTATTGCCAGATCAGCTGCACTTACACAAGGAACAAACCAGATGACTACTTTAGAGTAACAGACACCCTCAGTGTATAAGTGCTGGTGATCTTCTATTTTTAGGCGATAATGGTGCCTGCCACGTCAGAATGCAGACCAATGAAGGGAAGGAGGAGTAATTGATGATGCATTAAACTGGCTCCCACGGTAGACCGTTATAACACTGCTTCTACACCAGTTCATGCGGGAAGGATGAGGAGGGGCGGTAATTTTTATGGCAGAGAGGCTTGCTGTTTGATTAGCAGATTGCCTATGTATCAGGCGTAATGAAAGGCGTGCTATAATGATGGAAGAATGGAAGCGTAGGGAAACGGTTTTTTGTACGTCTCGGGTTCTAGCAAATGCTGTGATATATTAACAGTTGAAGATAGAAGCAAGTGAAAGATACAACTACAAAGTACGAGGAAAGGGACGGGCTTGGGATTGAACCCATGACCTGCTTATGAAGCAGAAGCGGTATCCATTGGACTACCAACCCCGTCAGTCCGAATCTAAATTTTAGCAGGAAAAAATGTTTTCTCTGTTCTCGTTGATATCAGACGTTCGATGTCTTCAGAGAAGTTATTCGTAATTGAGTTTTGCATCTTCTAAGAAAAAATATGAATAGGGTGGCCCGTATTTAAGTTTGAATTTTGACTCAAACTTTTGTGTTTGACGAACTGCTGCGCTCTTCTGCAAACTTTTATAAAATGTTATTTTGAACAACTTTGTCGAAGACACTTTTGATCTAACTCTCCATTTGAGATAAATAAATTGTTTTTGAAAGTTTTAACTTAGTAACTTTTAGTACAGGAATAGTCTCTTACATGTTGTGGAATACTTGGCTTCGATGGTAAACAACGTGGTTCTCCAGCGGATAATCCGGAATATCCGTAAAAATGGTCAATTCATGAAAATAATCCAAGACAGATTTTTTTTTTGCAAACTCACCAGAACTCCTTATTATGAAACGCAATAGATTATTTGAATTGTTCATGGACCTAGGTGGTCACAATAATGACCTCCGTAAACAAGGTCATTTCGTGAAAATCATCCTGGTTCACTGCGCTTTTTTTTTCAAAACATATCAGAAATCAATTCCTACTCTTGAGAGGATCTGCAGCAACCGTAAAAAATGGTCATCTCGTAAAAATGAACTTAGACACGTAGTTTTTTTTTTTTTTTTCAAATCTTCTGGATGTCTTGTCATGGCATTTATCTATGTTGACATCCATCCTTTACGTTGCATAATAATTAATTTGATTAATTTTGCAATAAACTTCGGTGATCAAGGTGGTGTTTAATTTCAATACAAATTATACATCTTCTTCTTCCTGGCGTTTCGTCCTAACTGGTACAGAGCCTGCTTCTCAGTTTAGTGTTCTTATGATACTTCCACAGTTGTTAACTGAGAGCTTTCTTTGCAAAAGTTGTAATTTTCACATTCGTATATCGTGTGGCAGGTACGATTATACTCTATGCACAGGGAAGTCAAGGAAATTTCCTTAACGAAAAGATCCTGGACCGACCGGGAATCGAACACAGACATGGCTTTGCTTTGTAGCCGCGGACTCTAACCACTCGGCTAAGAAATGCCCCCAATTATACGTGTATTACAAATTTTATTTGTTCTATAATTATGATTTTTACGTGTTAAAAAAACGCGCAGTGGTCTAGGATGATTTTTACGACCAGTTTTGTGGATTTTACAAAAGGAGTTGTAGTGGCCCATGGCAGCCCTGATTGGATGATTTTATAAATTGATATTTTGTATGAATATTAACCAACCATTCTTAAAACCAGACCTAAAACCAGAGCTTTGTGCAAAAAAAATAAACATAGGGGAAGTGTACCAGTTATGGCTATAGTAGTTCCCTATTTGGCCATATGTAAAATTTTAATAACTATCACATTTTAAATCTTTTTGAATGTTTTTACATCAAGATATATGTTAAATCTAACTACTACAACACACAAACATTTTCAAAATTTGAAGACATTAATGTAATCACGTTTGGCGAAATAGGGACTCACTATGTCCATAACTGGTACACCTACCCTATTTACCTCTCACTAAAACGTGGAAGTTTTCAGAAGAATTGCGCCAACGCTTAAATCTGGTACAACTATTTCCTTTCAATGAAAGCTCAAACAATCGGTTGAATAATTGAGGAACTGAATTTTATGAGCTAAAATGTATTCACAGTTTCGCCTAATAATCTGATTCAATAACTCTTCTGTGCGGTAGAATTCCATGATATTCAGATCACTATTTTGAGACCATAAACGTCCTTAACAATTTTGCTAAAACATGATCCTCAAAATACTACATGGCTACGTTGAAATTTTATTGGCCCAATATCTGGTTCAATTACACCCCTGTGCCACAAAATTCTGTATCCTTCAGACCACCATTAGTAAATCATAAACACTTGCATACGCTATGTCTGAACCAGCAGATTATAAAAATCGAATATTCTCATCATCTTCAAAAACAGATCAAAGGAACGGTTAAAAAAATTAACCCAAAAAAAGTGCAATTACCCCACTGTACAGCAGCTCTACATATTTTTCGTCCCATAATTGGGAAGCTTTTATGGTCGTCTACAAATTTCTGAAACAATATTCTCAAAATAATTCATTGAATCTTTTTAATAATTTTACCCATTTATCAGATCCATTAACTCCACTGTATTATTGAATTTCGGATAGTTCCGACAACCATAAATGTCTGCTTGTTGACTTTGCCGAAAGCATAGTTTTAAAAGTACATCGTTGAAAGGTTTACATAATTTTATTTTACAATCAAATTCAATCATTCTAACATGTATCAAAGCTGAAGATTATTCGCGCCGCCATCCGAAAGCACTATACCGGAAAAATTCTTAAAAATCACAGAAATATCTTAACATTGTTGCAAAGAATTAAGTCAAATTTATATGGTGACCACAAGCGCCATCTACGCTTTTACAAAGCACGACATTCTCGAAAGGTTTCACAGAAACATTAAATTAATTTTAACCAGTGTCGGATCAAATTACCCCACTGTGAGGCAAAATGTCGAATGTATTAAACAAATAACAATACTAGATATACATTTTTTCTGAAACCCGAAAGCAACATTACCGATTTTATCAATAAAAATAAAAAATACTTTTTGCGTAACGCGACACCATTTGCAGAACCCTGTTGGAAGATAAACGTAACGCGGCGCTCATAAAATGAAATCAATGATTTCTGCAATTATTCAATATTTCCATCCAGTTTGAAGTCACACTCTGATTCTTATCAATACATAGAAGGATTGCCTAGAACAAACCCGGATTGTAAAAATTATAGCAGAGCAGATATAGGCGATTATAGAGTGATGTTTAAAAAAGTGCATTTCAGCGATGGTGTCGCGTTACGAAATACAACTGCTTTTAATTACCATATATGCAGTGTTATGTTTCAAAATGAATGTCATAACATCAAGTACATTTAATATGCATGATATAAAACCTGTTTTATCACATGGTCACAAGACATATTTCCGAGAACATGCCTAATTTGATAATGAAAGTCGGTTCCTCGTGGTGTCGCGTTACGCTGGAATGTGTCTTATACGCTGAGAATTCTGTCAAAAACAATGGTCATGAAAGGATCAACGGCTCATTTCATGTGCATCAGTTATGAATTTTCAGCGTAAAATCACGTAAACAAAGCCATTTTTCTTGCAATATTCTTCGTGAAAACACGTTTCGCGTTCAATATTTAGGATTTTTCATTGAAAAATACATTACTAATAGCTTTACATGATTGTACCTAAAATTACGTTACGTGTAAATCTAAGATTTGTTTTACTGTGTAGTTAGTTTGTTGTATTACATTGATTTTGTGCATGTAATTTATAACTTTGTAGTGTTATTTTTGGATTTTGCAAGCAAGTCATTTAGATGAAGTCCGAAAGTTTTTTTATGTGTTTCTTATGGAAATCATACGTTTTTTTTGATAGGCAAGAGATTATTTGATAGAATGTATTAACTTTAGTATTGGTTAATTTGTAGTATTGACAATTGTAGTATTGATGCAATCTGACATTAGACTGAACAATTTGTATCTATCTACAGTTGTATTCAGAATGATAGTAGTGAAAGCCGATTTTCATTCAAAATGCTCAATTTTGGCATGCTGTAACTTTGTTTCCATATGAGCAATCGGTATGAAAATTTGGCAGGGAACTACAAACATATAATTTTATAATCACAAAGTATGAGTATATTTGTAGTTCCTTGCGAACATCTCATAGGGAAACAAAGTTACACCATGCCAAAATTGAGCATTTTGTATGAAAATCGGCTTTCACTACTATCATTCTGAACACAACTGTATGTAATGTGAAAATAATATTTTTATCAAAAAATGCGCGCAATCAAAAAATGAAATCCTTTTTCCACGAAATTTCTACAACAGAAGCGTTAGATACGCCCATGAGTGCGAAATAAAGAATATCGAAACATGGCGCACACGACATTCGGGTTTGGAAAAGCAGGACGACAGCGCCGGCGGAAGTACATTCAAAAGCTTGTTCCCGGGATTTTGTTCTATGGCAGCAGCAGATTGACGTTCGGGCGTTCGATAAACGATGACATGAGGGGGAAAAAGTGGTCTCCGGCTCTGGCTCCTCCAGCAGCGGACCATGGTCGGCAAGTGGGCAGGAACCGTATCCTACAAGATAGCAACAGCACCAAGAGACAGAGAGCACCAGACGGTTTCGCTCCATTCAAGGATAATTGATAGGAAAATTGCTGCTCAATGTGCGGACTTAAGCTATTGAGTTCTTAATTGATCGCCTAATTGGCTCTTTGCTGCACCCAGCAGGATCAATTTAATATCGCTACATGAAACCGAGAGTGAGCTGTGTGTACTTTAGGGATTCGATCCGAAGCGTTGCTCATTTTTTTCAGGTCATCAAGCATGGTACGGCAAATCGAATTCCAATTTGGACTTTCCTGGAAATCGGACTTGACTTGACAGACAGAGCTGACGAATTGCGATACACGAAATGTGTCACGGTGTGCTGATACTTATTATCAAACTGAAAAATATTTTATTTTTGATCACAAAACATTAAAAATAAAACTTAAATAGGGGAATTCTCGTATTCTCGGCAGTCCAAGCCGATGCCGCGTTTCTTTTGTAATTTTCTCGGACATCAGCGGACAAGTTACGTGTTTGTCTGTTAACATTTATGCTCTGCTCAGCTGTATAATAACACTATATTAGCACGCAGGGCGAATTATATTGCTATTTAATTGCTTGAGATACTAGTTCTAAATATATGGTGATCCAGATGAGATAAAGAGATCGTGTGTTCAGCAATGTTGTTCAGAAGGTCAAGGACATCCAGAAGGCAAATAGTTTCGTTCGTTATTTTGCCGTTAGGTAACGCTAGTGAGCATTTAAATTAAATTTGACTAAAATAATGATGACCCTTGAGCTAATGAAAAACTTTACCGGAGACGCCATCTTTCTAAGTAGTCAGGATCCTGAGATATCCGCGAAACAAAAGTTTCATGTTCACTAGCACCGTCTAGTGACAAAATCGTGAAACTCTTAGCCTAAATAATGATAGCCTTTGACAGTAACCAAAGATGCCATCTTTCTAAGTGGTCTGGATCCTGAGATCATGTGATCCAAATGAGATAGAATGTGCCTTTTAAAAGTATTTGTTAACTAACAAGTCTCTTTTCAAGAAAAAAATATCATGGGTATCATTTGCATGAAGTTCGATAAGAAGTGCGTTCCAGCACACCGTGTCAATGTCAGTCACTCGAGAACAAAGTGACACTGTCTAACCGGTCGCTGACATTAACTGACTCGTATCATCTCATTTCAATAGCAGCACGGAAATTATGTCAATTGCTTCTACATAAAATTCCGATTTTTTCCCCATCACAGAGCACACAAATTGATTTTGCACCGGATTTCCCTCCCAATTTTCCATTCATTCGAAGCGCGCAATTGACACGACAGTGACAGCGCAGCATGAGTAGCCCCACATATTGATGCTGATAAAGCGTACCGGTGGAGAGAGGCCAATTCCCAGATCGACACTTATATCGTCAATTCCCTCGTCAAACACACATTCCCGAGCGGAAAATTTGTACGGGGGGTTGGTAGGGGTGGCCCTGCACGCTGACAGAATTTATTCATAAAGCACTGGGATATGATGCAGTATGCACAACAACATACCGACGATGACAGCTACCAGCGTTGATCGATTAAAACGGTGCCAGTGGAGTTAAAACTAACAATTACCACAACCAGCCGCTGCTGTGTCGGGGCGGGGGTCGATAACGTAATATGCACATGCCGTATAGAGCACTGTGCACCTGCACACAAAACCTGGAGTGTGGAGTACAATCGTTCTTGCACCACAGGGTGGGGGTGTGGGCCCACACATATTTCTGGCCGCAGTAGTTGACCTCCATTGGGACATAGTGTCGCCAGCGAGGGTTTTGGTCCCGGTGAATGGCACTACAATTGGTTAAATTAATATAGTGACAAAATTATTCTCTATTACTTGGATGCGATGATATTTTGATGTACTTTTTAGCGGTATTTATCCTGAGTTTGATGACTGCGTCATCTCCATTCAGATGCTATAGTATCCACATTCTTCGGAGTACATATTTTTAAAATTATCTCGAATATGGTTGTGTATGATTTTGCGTAGAAAATACCACTGACGGTTCCGCTGGATTTTCATGGTATTTCAAGGTTATTCTCACAGGACTATTAAAAGTTTCCCACAGAATTCCAATAGGACTCCAACAGAATTCCCACATGATTCTCAAAGAATATCCACCGGATTCCCATAGAATTTCCATTGAAATTTCCTCAGGATGCACACAGAAACCACACGAAATACCAATAGAATTCTCATAATTCCCGCAATATTTCTACACAATTCTCACAGAATTTCTTAGACACACAGAGTTTTCAGGGAATTCTCACATGTATCGTTCGGGATACACCGGTATTTTTCAGAATTACTAGATCATTTCCACAGGACATTAACAAAAATTCCAGGTATCCAGTTAGACTCCCAATGTATTCTCAAACGATTTGCTCAATATTTCCACGGTATTTCCACAAGGTTTATGGACAAACGTCCGTATGACAAAACGTATTTCAACATACTCTCACAGGATTCCCACAGTAGAAATCTAACATTTATACTGTCATTCCAGGCTCCACACTGGTATCCAAATAATCTCAAAGTCCGCACTCCCAATATCCACAATGAAATAACAAAACCCACACCAGAAATCCAGAACCCATATTGGATTCCAAGGATCTACAGTGGAATCCGAAAATCCACACCGGCATCCCAGGATCCAAACTGGAATCCCAGGATTCACCGTGAAAACCGTGGATCCATGTACAAATCCCAGGATCCACACTGGAATCGAAAGATCCACACTAGACTGATGCAAATTTTTAAAGTTTTGCTCCCCTATGCTTAAACGGTGTCAATTATGATAAAAATCATTCTCCCAAAATTTGAAGTAATTTGGAAGAAACTTGGTTGTGCACACGCTATTTGAAGTTTATATGGAAATTACTATGGAAAAGGCAAAGTCCTCTAACAGCTTGAAATAATAATCTATGGAAAAGTGAACACACTCATCCCCTGTGAAATCTTCCCAGCTACAACTTTGCCGAAGACCACATTTTGATGGGACGTAAGGATAATTTGTTATTATTCATAACAAAGTCTAAACCATGCTGAGATGATCATTCAATTACTTTCAGAGCAACACTGCTATTTTGCTGTAGAACATAGTAGCCTGGATTACTTTGATCTATGGGGCTCTGCACAAAAATGTACCTCTCACTTTCACTCTTTCATGAAATTTGTAAACAACAAGGCCAGTAAAAGTCAAAATCCCATACAAACTCATAGGCCTCTGCACTGTTTTGATTTTGTATGGTATTTTGACGTTTACTGGCCTTGTTGTTTACTAAATTCATGTAAGAGTGAAAGAGATCGAATGATTTTTGTGCAGAGCCCCATTCTACCCACCAGGAGCACCACTGTTGCCTGCCGGGCAGTTGGTTCAGCATGCAAAATGCATACCCAGTTTATGATTATGAATAGCAATTTATCCTGACGTCCAATCGAAATGTGGTCTTCGGCAAAGTTGTACCTGAAAGGATTTCACATGAGAAGATTGTGTTTATTTTTCCATAAAACATTGTGACGAAGAGATAAAGGGCTGAACACGAAAAGATGGCGTTTTCCATAGTAATCCCCAAATAAACTTCAAATGGCCTGTGCACAGTCAAATCTCTTCCGATTCATTTCAAAATTTTGGAGAATGCTATTTACCATAATATAAGTCGTTTAATCATAGGGGAGCCAAAATTTCAAAATTTGCATCACTCTAATCCACACTATCACGCTACTATCCTCACTACAGTCCCAGGATCCACATTTACATACAATAAACCACACTGGAATGCCATTAGATGCCTAGAATCCTTTATGAAAAAAAAACAATCCACACTAGAAGCCAAAAATACAGACTGAAACACCAGGATCTATATTGCAATCACAGGATTAAAACTGGACTCCCATCATCCACACTGGAATTCTAGAATCCATTATGGATTCCCTTGATCCATACTGAAATCCCAGGTTGCATACTTGAGTCCCAGAATCCACACTGGAATCCCAGGATCTATACAGGAATACTAGGATCTACATCGGATTTCCAGGAACTGCACTGAAAAACCGGAATCCACACTGGAATCACGGGAATCCTAGAATCCTAGTGATCCTAGAATCCAGACTGGAATCCCATTATTCACACTGGATACCACTAAAATACCGGAATCCAAACTGGAATCCCAGTACCACATAGGAATCCCAGGGTTACTCTAGAATCCCAGCATGTACACCGGAGTCCCAAGTTACACAGTGGATTCGCAGGATCCACACTAGAGTTCTAGGAACCACACTGGCGTCCCAATAGACTGGCCCAGCTCAGTATGGGAGAAACGGTATATTTGAGGAACTGACATTCGGGGAACTGGCGTTCGGGGAAACGACATTCGGGGAACCGACATTCGGAGAAAAGTAGCACAACCATATACTCAAGAACTTGTGAATTACTTACTGGAGAGATTCCTTAGGGAATAGCTGGTAAAATGATTAGAGCATGTTTTGCCGGAAGCCCCAAATGAGTTCTTGAACGAATGTCTGAACTCAATTCGGATGAAACTCCAGAAGTAGTTCAAGGAAACTTCTAAAGACTCTAGTAGGAAGACTTCCTAAAAATAACTTGTGGAGAAGTCATCTGAGAAATCCCTGGAAAACTAAAGATACGTTTTGAAATATCCCTAGAAAAACGCAAAGAGTAATCAACAAAAATAATGATAATAATTAATCCTTGAACGAATCTCTTTAAAAATTCAGAAATTTTCCTCGAGAAATAACTTAGAGATATACTGAAAGATTTTTAAGGGATAAATCGAGAGGAAATCCATTAGATTTTTTTTTGAAAAAAAATACGTAGTAATTTATGAACCCTCCTAGTAAGTGTTGAAAGACTCACACTCAAAATCTCAATCAATACGCTCTCCCGAGAGCAAACTCATTAGAGATCTGCTTCGCAAATCTCACGCTTGAGATTTTGATGCAAAATCAACTCAATCAACTCAAACCGTAAAAAATGATTCAGTCGCAAACCCGGCAAAAACTCGTGAAACCCGAATGTTGTTGTTTACGTTAGAAAGGATTTTACCAGACTAACAAGAAATTATTGCCGTGTGTGAGTAAACTGTGGAAATACGAGACAATGAGTTAAAAAGGTGAATCAACTCATCCATGATTTTTTGAGATGCATGATTGACAACTCACGCATGAAAAATCTCAAGCGTGAGTTGAGAGAAATTGAGTTTTTCACAACACTGCTCCTAGTTCATTCTAGTTATTTTTGGTCAATTTTACGTACGGCATGAAGAACGATTCTAAACTTGGCACTTTTTAATAAATTCGGCAAGCTCACATTTCGCTACAATATGCGTCACATTTAAGTGTTTCTTATTGCATTCAGACAATTCGTTCCAGAAAAACCCCTAATCCAAAGTGAATCATTCATCTTCTTTTAACGAGAAAAATCGTGCGTTCGGTAGGTAAAACGGATCATTGAAGAAATTTCTACAGTTATCCTCGGAACAGTTCTAAACTGGTTCTATAGAAAAAACTCCTACCAGAATGTATGGTAAAAAAATGAAAAAGTAGTGTTTTGATAGAATGGCTGAGAAATTACCAGATGAACTCTAGGGAGTATTTAAAAATTTACTTTTTGCAAAGAAATTAATTGAGTAATCCAATTAAAAATTCTGGAACAAATAGTTCAAATTTAACATGGAAAAAGTGGGTACATAGTGAGACTCGAAGAGGAATCCTAGACACAAATTCAAGAGAAATCTGTGAACAAATACTTGATCATTTTTTTGTAAGAATCCCTGAAGAAATTTTCTTTTGAATCTGTGTAGAAACTTGTGAAGATTTTTTTTGTGATTTTTCTGGAGATTTTACATAAACTGTTTGAAGACATACAAAAAGTGATTCTTTGAAGAATCTCTTGAGAAGTTCTAATGATTTCTCGAAGAATCATGCACGTTTGAAGTAATTTTTGGAGGAGCTCTATTAGTTAATATACTGAAAAGAAACTAAAAAAAAAAACAATAAATAAAATAGAAACAAAAAAGAGTGAGCCAAAGATATTTGTTTTTCCTTAGATGAAGCCCACACATCCTGAGAAGCCAAAACTCAGAAGAAGTATAGTAACCATTAGGCAAGCAAATTTCGTTCAATTCAAGAAGAAGAAAAATGTTATCCGAATTTGTCCTTCCAATATTCTTTCTAAATGCAAATTTCGTTTAGACATGACTAAATAACCATGTAATAAGTACAAGGATCAAAAGAGCTTAAGAGCTCTTGCCGTACCTGACAGTTAAAACATCACACTGTTTTATGCCTTGCCACAGCAATTCAAAGCACTTCATTAACCCCAACATTCAATTTGCACATTCTTTAACATCGATTTTCAGTTTCCAAAATAGGTTTCTCAAATCATCAACTCATTTTGTTCTGACCGTTCGTTGCACGCCCACAGATCCCAATACGACGCCCCAGGGTTCAATTCTCGATTATGTCACTGCCGATGTGTACTTCGTCCCAGTCGTCCCAGAGTTTACGGGGTCATCCCTAGATCGAGAAACGCTTTGACCTTCCACCGGCACGGCATGAAATATGCAAAACCCGAAACCCATATGATGCGAAAAGATCCGTTCACCCCTTCTATAGTTCCACTAAACCTCAACGAAATCCATTATCAATAAAAATCGAATCAACCCATCATCACGTACTCCCCGGACGCCATCTGTTCACGGCACATCTAACACCTTTCCAATCTCGGCACAACGGCCGCCGTCGATGACCCCGTTCTCCGTTCCATCGCTTGAGCCCCATCATCACACTGCATACTGGTACCGCTCAGAGGCTAAAAGTCGGAAAATTAGTTGCCTTGTTTATGAGTCCCTTACCTTTTCGTTAATAAATTATGAGTGATTTTGATAGTCAAAACATAATCAAACATAATTTTGTCGATTTCTAATGATAATTTTCATCACACATAGTGTAAGATGATTTATGACCGCTTTGCACAACAAACGGGACCACCGTGCATCGGCCGTTTCGAATCGATCGTTTCACAGCGAAAACCATTTTCTCACGTCCGCCAAAAGTTAATCTTTCACTTATTCAATAGCGGGCTTAATTGTCTGTTTGCGCTTGCCCTGCCTGGGACCTTCTTCGGTCTTCGCGCCTTCTTAGACCCGTTTCTCCACATCGCCGATGACGACGCTTCTTTCATCATCTCCTCGCACCCTCGGTCTTTCTTTTGCACGGGCGCAAACCACCAGCGCAAATAAATTATTCATCCCGATTGCTCTTTAACTCAATCGACATTTGACACCGAAAACGACAATGCACAAAGGCACACCGGGGCAGGCCAGGCCGCCCCAGCTTAGGGGGTTTGAGGAAGCAAAAATAAAGCCAATTCGCCACCCTCGTCCAGGTTTTTTTCTGGAGTCCAGGTCTTCTTCGGGACTCTCGTGGGTTTTACTTCTAGTTCTCATAAATAGCTCAGTCATATGCATATTCTCTTTTAGCGGAATGATTGTTTCGCGTGCTACCGCAGCTAATAGGCATACCGAGCGAGGGGTTCACAAGATGGTCAATTCGTTAATCTAAGCTGTTGAGTAATACGTCATTGAAGTTTTGTGTCTGAACAACATGGGACATTTCGCATAATCATGATCCGCATACGGACGTTTGGCATGAGGAGAAATATATGCATTCTTTGGCCGATATGCCTTCTTTGAAATCTTTTCAGTTTTTGTATGAACTACTTTATGCCAAACGTCCATTATGACAAATTCACTTATGTGTAAAGTCTTTATGCGAAATGGGCCACCACCCCAAGTTCTTCGCACTTCTTTCTGGCGTTACGTTCTTACTGGGACAAAGCCTGCAGTTTGTAAGTTTGAGTTTGTAAGCTATTCAAAAAAAAAAAAAAAACAACGCAGGTGGTCAAGTTTGCAACCGCGGCAGCTTTGCTGGGTACTGGAGAAGTCTTCCTAGGATTACCTGCAATCAACCCAGAGCGCAATACCAATACCTTTTCACCATAAGACAAAAATGCAAAACTAGTTTTAAGCAATTGTCGTATGTTTCCTCCTTATCCATGGATATCCAGATCTCTTTCCATCCTCACTAATAAACAACTGTTCCGTGGTGATTGTGGAGATGCAGAGGTATTCTCCGCCTCAATCATTACACCCTAACGACTCTAGGCTCAAAATAAGAACAAACCAAGTAATTCCAATGCGTAGATAAATTTTAGTTGAATAACATAACAAAAACAAATTCTCATTCATGTTTTAATGCACCGCTTGACAGAAAATAGAATTTTATTTAAAAATAGAATTATCTTATTGAAAGCAAAATTCAAGACAAATTAATTTAAGATGATCCAGCCCAGTAGGGGAACAATTTCTTCGAAGAGAAGAAATTTTATTGCATTAACCCGTACCGTAGCCTACTGACATACAAAATTCAAATTGCTCGTATTTGAGCATAGATGCCTATTGTTTAATGAGATCCTCAACCGGTTCTGTCTCAATTAGGACGTAACGCCAGGAAGGAAAGCAAACATCCGAATCACATTTATAGAGCTTTGAAGATGCCCTTAGAGATTCTGCGATATCAGATGTCGAAAACAAGTTAGATACAGTACTAGTAGGTCCAGTAGATATTGTGAATATTGTCATCAGAGTAATTTAAAATTTATACTGCCGTTCTACGCATATTTGTACCACGATCTATGAGGTTTACATAGAACATGGGACAAGTAGGCGTAGAAGGGCAGTATAGTACAACCAATAAGCTTGGAAACAATTATTCTTAACTGTAACGGAGATTTGTGATCAAGTATGAATATGTTAAAAACATTTTATTTGAATAAGTTAAGTTGCGTATAGAAATAGATGCCCACAAGTTCAGTATGTTCTGAAGATCTTTTATTATTATTATTTTTTTTTTTTTGCTTTATTATAGAGACTTTTAGCCCGGAGCTGGTTCGTCTCTGAACTTTTGAAGACCTTGAGATTATCAATATTCATAGCAATACATTATTTGAGCCATATGAAGCTTTATGGATAGGAACGAGAAAGTTTCAAGCGAATTGGGTTAGTATATACTGTAATAGCCTTTGTAACTTAAAAAAAACATTTCGTTTCCAAGGAAGTTTATGTGATTTGTACTCTTCTTGACCCAGAGATGTTCTGGAATAACTTTGTCCACAATACGGCAGAGCTATACCTTCCCATCACTTATGAAACTACAACTAATAGGGAAGCAATTCTCAAAATTTCATTAAAACATATAGATTTATGCCATTGCTGCAGTAGGCGTTGATTTGGCAGGACGTTCTTTTTTTCAAGCAACTGACATTTTTCTCTCAATTTCAGGAGAGAAAATTTTCAAGTTGAGTGGATTCGGACCGTTTGTGATACGATTTGAAGAGAGGCTGATTATTCCTGTGTGGTGCGGTAGTAGAATATATCCTGTGTGGTGCGGTGCTTGAAGTTTTTCAAGCGGACGTTATTCGTCGTTATTTCAAGATCTCAATCTCCTGAATAAGTTTCCAAGGATTATTTGATTTTGGATCATCTTGCCTGTGTGGTGCGGAACACGGTGGACACAACAAGAAGTTATTACCTGTGTGGTGTGGAGGAAGTTATTGTCTGGGTGGTACGCGAGGAGAAATTTGTCAAGAGGGCCCTACATCCAGTTTGAAGCTTGAGGTCTCATCTTCGCGTGAAGTTTGGATTTCCTAAGTATCTCTTCATTATTTTATTATTTTTTTTATTTTCATTAAAAGTTTTGATTTTCTTTTGAAATTTAATATTTTTGCACCCCAATTATGGATGTTGATGCGAATAATTCTGTTTTGAAAGATGGTGATCCTCCACCGGGTCCATCATCTTCTACTACTAACAAATCTCGTATAAAAATGTATCCTATTTCTTTTGCTGGTCCATTTGTGGTATTTTTTCGGAAAAAAACAAATGCCAATAAATGTTTTACTTATTTCATCCAAAAATTATGAAAAGTACTCTTCTGTCAAGGAAATCAAAAAGATTTCACTTGACAAATTACGAGTTGTGTTTAGTTCGCGTGATGATGCAAATTCTCTTTTAGAATCACATCTTTTCGCAGAATCTTATCGTGTATATGTTCCAAGTAATTTCTGTGAAATTAATGGAGTTATATACGATGAGTCCTTAGAATGTGAGGAAGTTGTTAGTCATGGTATTGGTATTTTCAAAAATCAAGCTATTTCGCCTGTTCATGTTTTAGATTGTCATCGTTTGTCTAAACTTTTATCGAATGACAAAGGCTCTGAATATGTTCATTCTAATTGTTTTAAAATTACATTTGCTGGATCAGTACTTCCTGATTTTGTAAAAGTAAATAATGTCATTTTTCGTGTTAGACTTTTTTTTCCGAAAATAATGCATTGTGATCGATGCCTTCTTTTCGGACATACAAATCAATTTTGCTCCAATAAACCTAAATGTACAAAATGTGGTCAATCACACTTATCGACGAATTGTAATAAAAATTCTGATTTATGTATTTATTGTAATCAAAAACATAACCTTTTGAAAGATTGTCCTGTTTATAAAAGTAATGAATCCAAATTCCATCAAAAATTGAAGAGCAGAAATCAGTTGTCTTATTCTGAAATTTTGAAAAATTCGACAGATTATACCGCTCCGAATATTTATGAATCTTTAACTGATGATGAATTTGAGGACACATTGAATTTAGATAATTACATTTATAAGCCCCCGTCAAAAAGAAAAAGAATTCAAAAAGAAACATCTAAAACTCATGTTAAAATTGATCCTAATGCAAAATCATTCAATGAAAATTTCCCGCGATTGAGTTTTTCATCTTCTCGAATTATTCCAGGTTTTCAACGAGTTGATTCTGATCCATCAAATAGTAATGTGAATGAAAATGCCAATACTTCAAATGATAACAATAATATTAGTGAAAATTCTTCAATTTTAGGAATTTTGGAGGAATTAGTAGAATTGTTGGGATTTAGTGATTTCTGGAAAAAAATTATTAAAATTATTTTACCATTTGTTGCTTCCTTACTTGATAAATTGAATGCTTTTGGACCCATTTTTGCTTTATTATTTTCATCGTAATGGCTTCAAATTCCAAAAATGATTTGAATATTTTACAATGGAACTGTAGAAGCATAATTCCAAAGATAGATAGATTGAAAGTTATGCTTGAACATAACAAAATTGATATTTTTTGTTTAAATGAAACTTGGCTAACTGAATCAAAAGCATTACGTATTCCATCATTCAATATAATTAGAAAATATAGAGATATTCTTTTTGGGGGAGTTTTGATTGGCATTCGCAATGGTATTGAATTTAAATATATCAATTTATCATTGAATGTACGTTTTGAATATATTATTCTTTCTGTAAATCATGCAGATTATCTTTTTCATATAATTTGTTTATATATTCCTCCTAATGCAAATTTTTCATTATCTGAATTGAAAATGATTTTAGATTGTGTTCCTCATCCTTTTTATATTTTGGGTGATTTCAATGCTCATAATTATGCTTGGGGTAGTGATAAAATTGATGGTCGGGGATCATTATTATTGGATTTGATTGATGAATATAATTTAAACATTCTAAATAATGGATCGTTCACCAGAATTGCTGTTCCTCCATTACAAAGTTCATGCATTGATTTATCTTTATGTTCTAATAATTTATCTCTCAGGTCAACTTGGAGCATAATTAATGATCCTAATAATAGTGATCATCTTCCAATTTTGATTCAAATGAGCCATTGTAATCAAAACAATCATCATGTAAATTCTTCTATCCCTGATTATGCAAAAAATGTTGACTGGGTTAAATTTTCGGATTTAATTTCTTTTTCACTAATTAATCTTAAAGATTCAAATTCCCCAATTGAAAATTATACTAAATTCATCAAAATTGTGTTCAATTGGTTACTTAAATTTCAAAAAAAAATAAAGTTGTTTGCAATAATAAAAAAAAAACAAACGTCCTACATTTTGGTGGCATATTGATTGTTCAATTGCTTTGAAAAATAAATCGGAAGCTTTTAAAAAATTTCGTCGGTCAGGATCTAGAGAAAATTATTTTTTATATTGTAAAGCAGAGGCTTGGTTTAACCGTACTACTAAATTTAAGAAAAGAAATTATTGGAAACATTTCATTGAAAACCTTGATAGAGACACTTTATTATCCACATTGTGGTCTGTAGCAAGAAATATGAGAAATTATGATAATTCTTCTCCTGTTTTATTGGAGTATTCTGATAATTGGATTGATCAATTTGCATTTAAAATATGTCCAGATTTTGTTCCTCAATCTATAAATTTTAGAACAAAACAATCAATTAACTATTATCCGGAGCTTTGTTCGCCATTTTAGTTAGAAGAATTAGATTTGGCATTATCTATTACAAATAATACAGCACCAGGTATTGACAATATTAAATTTATAGTACTCAAAAATTTACCTTATGAAGGGAAAGTTCATCTGCTTGCAATCTACAATTCATTTCTTTTACAAAATATTATTCCATTAGATTGGCGTTCAGTTAAAGTAGTTAGTATACTTAAACCAGGAAAAGATGCTTCTTTGGCTGATAGTCGTAGACCAATAAGTTTATTATCCTGTCTTCGTAAACTTATGGAAAGAATGGTTTTAAATCGTCTTGAGATACGGGCTGAACATAACAATATTTAATCTTCATGTCAATTTGGTTTCAGAAAAGGACGTGGTACTCGTGATTGTACAGCACTTTTGGCTTCTCAAGTTGAACTTGCTTTTAATTAAAAACAGGATACTATTTCTACTTTCTTAGACGTGTCTGGAGCTTATGATTCAGTACTTATTGATTTGCTTTTCAATAAAATGAATACTTATAAAATTCCTTTAATTTTATCCAATTTCATATACAACTTATTTTCATTCAAAATTATGCATTTTTATCACAATGGGTCGTCTAAATTTACTCGTAATAGTTATTTTGGTCTTCCTCAAGGATCTTGTTTGAGTCCTTTTTTGTACAATTTATTCACATGTGATATTTCATCTATTATCCCAAATGGTTGTTTCTTAGTTCAATTCGCTGATGATAAGGTTATTTCCGTAAGTGGACATAACAGAGAAATCATACGTCGTGCAAATTTGTTTAGATAATATTGGTTCGTGGGCTTTCGATAATGGTTTTACGTTTTCAGTGCAAAAAAAAAAATATATTATATTTTCACGTAAACATTCCGCAGTAAGTGTAGATTTATTTCTTAATGGATATGAAATCGAACAAGTATTTGAATACAAGTATCTTGGTATTTGGTATGATTCAAAATTAAATTGGAACTTTCAAATTAAATACATCCAGAAAATTTGTTCTAAAAGGATTAATTTTCTTCGTACAATTACTGGTACTTGGTGGGGTGCTCATTCTTCTGATATGATTATTCTTTATAAAACTACAATACGCTCAGTTTTAGAATATGGTTGTTTTACTTTTGGTTGTGCCACTCAAACTCATTTTTCTAAACTTGAAAAAATTCAATTTCGTTGTTTAAGAATTTGTTTAAAATTAATGAATTCTACTCATACTACATCTGTTGAAATTTTGGCAGGAGTGGTTCCACTCAAAATTCGTTTTCATGAATTAAATTGTAAATTTCTAAGTCAATGTTTCACAAATCAGCATCCTCTTATTCAAATTTTAAGTGATTTACACGGAATAAATCCTTCTAGTAAAATGTTAAACTCATTTAATCATTGTTCTATCGAAAACATATTACCTGGTTTTCCAAATACATTTTATAATTGTGATATTAATGTACATTCTTTAAAGACCTTTGTTGATAAATCTTTACATTGGGAATTAAATCAAATACCAAGACATATGTGTGATCGATATGCCAAATTATGTTTTGAACGAAAATTTTGTGGATTCGACCAAAAATGTATTTATTACACAGATGGATCATTAATTCAAAATAGTGCAGGTTTTGGAGTTTATAATATTGATATAGTCCATTTTTACAAAGTGAAATCTCCTTGTTCTATTTTTGTAGCATTGTACTTCACATGTAATATAATAAAGGATCATCCTCCAAATATGTTCGTTATTTGTACTGATAGTTTGAGTTGTATTAATTCCATTGAATATTCAAAATTTAATTTAAAAACCCATTATTTAATTTTATTGATACGAAAATTGTTATACGATTTGCATTTTCAGGGATTTATAATTAAATTTGTTTGGGTTCCAGCCCATAGTAATATATTTGGTAACGAACAAGCGGATTATTTAGCTAAACTAGGAGCTACTCGCGGAATTATTTATGAACGAAATGTTTTTCATTCGGAATATTATGCTAAAATCAAAAGAAATGCTTTAGATTCTTGGCAAATTGATTGGGATTCTAGTGATAAAGGTCGATGGTGTCCTTCCATTTTTCCAATTGTGGATGAAAGTACCTGGTTTAAAAAACTGTCTGTTGGAAGAAATTTCATTTGCATGTTTTCGAGACATATTTCTAATCATTATATTTGTAATAGTCATTTATATCGTATTAACATAATTGATTCAAATTTATGTGATTGTGGTGAATCTTATCAAGATATCGATCATATAGTTTTTTATTGCAAAAAATATATTTTGCCAAGGAAAAAAATAATAGAAAAATACAAAAATTTACAAATTACAGTATTACAGTATATCTGTTCGTGATATTCTTGGTAGCAAATCACCTCCTATGTTAAAAATTTTATACAACTTTTTCAGAGATATTAGTTATATTGTTTGATACTGCTTTGCTTTTTATCTCTTTCGTTTCAGAAATCAAGAAAATAACCTTCCCTAGTACCCTGCAATAATCCTCCCTTTTTGGTTACTTCCTTTTCAAGAATTCGGCTCTGATATTTATCACTTCCGGTTGAGCCTTTAGTTTTAAGATTTATTTTTGTAACGTAATAAGAAAAGATAAAGAGGTTTTGTGCCCTTTTGAGAACGATTTCCAATTGATATCACTCAAAGGGGTTTTTCCCTCTTTCAAAATTTTTAGTTTAATAAATAAATAAATAAATATAGATTTATGCCCAAATACGAGCAATTTAAATTTTGTATGTAAGCCCCGTAGCCTACGGGTTAATCACCAACAAGAAAATTTTCTTTCCTTTGAAAAAAAATGCTCGCCGAAATTCGCCTACAGAGCTAAAAATCTCAAAAGTTAAGAAAAAAAAACATATTAATTCCCAACATAATTAGAGATATCTGTCAAAATTTTCAAATTATGGATATAAAATTTTGAATAAATGTTTATTTTTTCAATTAAATTTTGATTTGTCTATAAATTGGTCATCCTTATGAGGAAATTTGATAAAGCTATTGGATATTGCTACTGCATACAAAAAGGCCGGACTAAAAATTTTGTTTGTATATCAAAGGTTTCTTCTTAACACAAAGTTGTGATTTTCCGTTAATAAATGGATACTGATATTTTATAATTGGCTCGAATGCCCCCAATGTGATTTTTAAAACTAAGATTTTTATGCTCAAAGTTTTAAAATTTCAAAGAATCTCTGACAGAATCTAGATTTTATTCAAATCCTTAAGGGATTCTTTCCAAGTTTCCGGAAGTTTTTTTTTGTTATTTAAGTCGTTTTTGTTTTTGATAACACCTTTAGCCTAAACGAAATTCTGGAGAATTTATTGGCGAACTTCAGTTCATGTCATATTCATGATAAAATGCTTCACGGATAACTGATGAGAATATTATCCAGGGAAAATTTTTACTGATCGCTATATAATTTCTTGTAAGATCTTTGGTGGATTATTTATGGTTCCATACTTGAAAAACTCCAGAAAATTCCTAGAAGGTATATAAGCCTATTCCTGATCCAATCCCTTCAAATGCCGGGCATGAGCACCTGGCATATTTTCTAACAATTTCATAGCTAATTATTGAGGTTTTGAAATCATATCATCCATCTCGCGGTTCTGTGAGCAAAATTTTTAATAAAGACTCGCCTTCTTACGCCCCTGACCTTTTTTTTTACTTTAGTGGTCAGCATTAGATACCAAAAACCGTACCGAATGTATAACTCGCATTGTGGTGAATCTTGTCCATATTTTTATTCTATTGTTATTCCCCATCATCAGGCCACATGTTTTGCCGAAACACACACACACCCTGCATATATGGATTGCACAGCGAGTGCTTAATTCTCGAGTGTATAATACCAACTGAACCATGTATGATTTCTTTTCTTCGTCTCAACGAACGGAACCGCCTGTAGACTATGCGCAGTGCTGCACATACCTCTACACTAAGGCAAAAATTACCGAACGAATTTCAGAAGAGAACACTTGTGACTAGATTATTATGAAACACTTCTTCTGCTTCTTCTTGACATCACGTCCTCACTGGGTCAGAGCCTGTTTCTCAGCTTAGTGTTCTTATGAGCACTTCAACAGTTATTAACTGAGAGCTTTATTTGCCAAAGTTGCCATTTTCGCATTCGTATATCGTGTGGCAGGTACGATGATACTCTATGGCCAGGAAAATCAAGGAAATTTCCTTTACGAAAAGATGCTGGACCGGCCGGGAATCGAATCTGAACACCTTCAGCATGGCTTTGCTTTGTAGCCGCGGACTCTAACCCCACGGCTAAGTAAGGCCACAGGATGAAACATATGATGTTCATCATTCTTGAAGTCTCATTAACAGTTTCTTAGGGATGGTACACAAATTATGTCACGCTAAATTTCAAGTTTTTCTACCATCTCCCCCCCCCCTTGTCACACTTTTTGTATGAGTGTTCCGAAAATATTATAAGGCTTGTCACGCTTGGCTCGACCACCTCCCTCCCCCCTTGGAGCGTTACGTAATTTGTACATGACCCCTTACATCTTTGATGCACTAGAAATTTGTATGAAATACATATGTGCTTTTTATAAGGATGCGACTCATTGGGGGTGGCCCATTTTACATTTTATACGTTTGGCATCTAGCAGTTTCATACAAGAGCAGGTAGCATTTCTAAGAAGATTTTTTTGTATGGAATTGTTACGAATTGATCATTAGATTGACTTATGGCAGCCAGTGATTAACGTGTATGATTATCCACATGAGTTTCTCGTGAAATAATATCTCTTCAAATTATGAGTATCATTTTATGAATCTGTTATGGAAATTTATAAGATTCTCGAATTGAAAAACAAAATACTTCTATTGTCGTTATTCCATAAGAAAATCGTCTGCCTCTCACACGTTCCGATTCCTCAGTGTACTATTGCCGCCACCATGGCTTGAATGGTTTCGAACAAAAGGCGCGCAGGCCAATAATGGAAGTCCCGAGTCGACGAAGGAGGCTTGAACCGACGACGGCAGAGGGCGTACAAACATGCATGTGAAGTTTGCTAATGATACTCTCACTGTGTTGCTTCCTAAATATTTGCAAATTGGCACAGAATAGGAACTTTGTACGAGAGTCTCGAAAGCAGGCAGGCAGGCAGTCAGGCAACCAGTGGCCAGGTCGGAGTCGGAGTCCCAGTGCCGGAACAGGTCAATTCAAAGTTTATTATTGTGGGATTAAACACCGTGGTCGTTGTAGTGAGCGGCACTAATTCTGCGGGCGGCCATTAGGGGCGGTGCAATAATTATGGTTTCTGGGGTTTATGGTGTTCAGCGAATTGCAAATGATTATTGTGTAAGTTGGAGGTGACCCTGCTGATTTGAATGACACTTTCCTTGGAAGTGCCTGGTCTTTTGTACTGCGGGGTGCTGATTTGTATACAGCTGCAATAAGCCGACCAATAAGAATTAGGATTAGCAGGGTTCTGACTTATCGTATCATTATGCGAAATCTACGATTTTTCGCACGTTAGGAGAATGCTTTTTCGCTTCCTCACGTGAATATCTTTTTTCGCTCACACTTATTTTCCCTAGAGTTACGATGGAGGATAACCGAAAATCATTCCACTCCGGGGATAATTTCTTTTTCACCCCATCATATTTTCGCTCACCAACTTCTCCCGAGAATTATCACTATGTGGATAAACAAAAACTGGTGCCGCCGACGGGATTCGAACCTACAACATTGCTAAAAACAGTTGCGATGCGTGCACGCTATCCATGCTACCACATCAACTTGACGAAAGCTGCGTTTAGTTTGATGCATAAAAGCAACTGCTTCTTGTGGCGATGGACACATGAAAAGTTCTCCATGGAGAGGAGAATGATAAAATAAAATTCTCACAGCTGTGGAGTTGTGCCATTACCTATTTTCTCTTTGTTTTGTAGACGGATAATTTCGCAAGGCAGCTTTTCGCTGAAAATTGTGGTGATGGAGAAATCCATTATCGTGAGAGTGAGTGAGAATTCGGAAGCTTGAGGATTAGTGTACAGTTGATAGTTCAGTAGGATATCTTCTCGAGAAATTACTAGTTCAATCGATCATGAATAGATTTGTAACCACGTAGTCATGTAGTGGTGGGAATAATATTAACAATCCATTTTGTTTATCAACTATTTCTTCTCGTTGTCAAATTGAATTTTTTTCATTGATTAGCTCATTATTCGTGGTAGAGACAGATAAATCATGAGTGATATAATGAAAGAAATCCACGTGCTCAAGTGGGATTCAAACCCACAACTCTTGTATGCTACTTAGACGAGTGCTTTACCAACTAAGCTGCCTAGCCACTTGGTGTCCCAATAACTCAGAAGGTAACAAGTTTCGTTGTTATGATTTTCTGGGCAGTAACATGGTTTTTCATTCCTGATTGTTGTCTTATTTGATATCGTACAGTTACAACTAGCTCTTGCTGCAAATGTTCTAAAGCTTTCGAATAATTGAAAAAAATCAATCTGAAGAAGACCTGATTGAGACTCGTACAACTGTTGGTTCGAGGCAACAGGTTGAGATAATTGATTAAATCCAATTTATTCCCTTTGCCATACCAGAAGCATCCGAAGTATGTTTGTGATAGATTCCTTTCGACATAACTTTAATTGTTTATTCCTTGCCGGCATTCCTGTAGGCATGTCATTGCGAAACAACAATTTTACTAAAATCCTGGTAGGAATGTATTCAAGTGACATCGATTTCGAATGCAGATGTATTTTTTTCATCATCGATCAATCAAATTGAATCGTACTTACATGAAAGGTAAATTATCCTTGTAAATGCCAATAAACAGATCACTGACTACAAATATGGTTCGGACCGGTGGTAGGCAGGCCGATATTTTCCATTCGATGAAACGAAAAGCGCCCCGGCCCACTCCAGTTCAATTCGTTGAACCGAGATCTGAGCCACAGACCGGTAGACGTAACATTTGGAACAAATTTCTTGCATCAACATCTGGTGAAATAATGCATGTGCAACTAGGCCACAGATGGCGGTAGTGTGAAACGTCAAACACGAAGAAAAAATATGCGCGTGCCTCTGGTTGTGAGGTATGAAACGTAGCGAATTTTAAATGATCGTTAAATGAGTGCTCGATGGAATTTTCGTCAGTGTTACGTCTGTTTATCTTTGAGCGCTTGGGCTTCGCTATTTCGTCACTCCGTGCACCCGACCGGGATAACAGGCCCACCAGCGACAGCAGGTAAAAGCAAAACCACTCAAAATCTTCATCGGAACGGGAGCATGCACCCCAAATTTCCATCTCCTGCGGTGATGGTGTCATTTGATTGGCAGCTCCGGCGCAATCAATATTATTATCGTTATCGAAATGCCGAAAAGCCACGAGTCGTCGCCATTGCTGCTGTCGTTGTCTTGGTCGTTTTGATCTGAAAGTTCAAAAGGGTTTACAAGCCATGCTGGCAAAGCTGTTCAGCAGGTATGTAATTGATAACAGGATATCTACATGCATTCAATACCCTGCTCATTTTTTGAATGGAAAATTAGATCAATCACAACATTATTGTTTTCGTTTTGAAAAAAAAAAAATCTCATACTTACTTTCCTTTTGAAATAAGCTTAAATATTGAAAAAAAAAAAAAAAGAAAGAAATTTGTTAACCAATAGCATGGTTTGTGGAGGATCTTCTAATGCTTAAACACGTCTGCATTGTAAAAGAATATTCAATATTGCGAAAAAGAGAACCTTCTTAGGATGAATATATTACAAAAAGATTCAGAGTTCTGTAACTTTAGCACAAAACTGTTTGATTTCAACAAATTATCTGTGTAAAATACTCAGAATACTGTAGTATACGTTGATCTCTTCCTGTTAACATTTTTGAGGTTTCCTTCGTGCAGCTGTGCTGTTTGTTTAAAAGGAGCACAAATTCGAATGTTTTATTAATGGAAATAATCTCCATTAGCACTAACGCTTCAGACTACTCGGAACGAAGCGCTTAAAAATCACTAGTGATAAATACTAAATTGTAAACAGGCAATAATTCAACAGGCACGTGAACTCCACCCCCACCCTGCTCCAAACTTTCTTTTGTTCCGTCAGTGATTTAAAACGGTGCGAAACGAAACAAAAAAAATACTCTCGCTTCGCCAAAGATGCTAATTTATAACTCTCTAAGTGAAAATCAATAATTCTGCTCAAAGATTCATCCCCGTTTAGCCGGTCCGGGCCATCGATGGAGAAAAGTTAGCATCACGTAGCTCTTGGTTGATCGGGACCCGGGATCGGGACGAACGCAACAAATGGAAGGCAGCCGACGGATGATGGTCCCGTGAAGTATATATATATGTATGCAAAAGGCATCCCCGTCGAAGCGTGTCCATTTTTCATAAGATTTATTCCGGATTGGAGAAGATGAAACGCCTACGGTTCCCGATCATCCTTGGACCGAACAGCAGTTCGACCCCTTGCTGGTAGAAGAGAGATGCTCTTTTGCTGTGTAGTGATGGGACCAATGGAATCGCTTTCGTCATCATCGTTTTCGAAATCGATTAATAGAGTGGGAGGGGATCCTGGAGGATGCTCTAAGGACATTCAACAGGATTTTGTTAGTTGGTTCAATCAAAGTGAAATGCGATATTAGTTTGATATGTAGCTTGACGTAGGCTGAAAGCTTTTAGTTTTTATCCATAGCGTTAGTTTTTGACCAATTCAAACGATGTTGTCCTTCTTTGCATGACAAGCCGAAAATTGACAGAACTTTTAAAAGTGAATTCAATAAACTGATTATAAGGTAAAAAACGCCTTTTATTAAATTTAACCTAAACATATTTAGTACTTACTTGTGGAAGGGTCCTTCCTTAGCCGAGTTGTCAGAAACCGTGGCCAGAAAGCAAAACCATAGAAAGCTCTCAGTTAATAACTGTGGAAGTGCTCATAACAACACTAAGCTGAGAAGCAGGCTCTGTCCCAGTGAGAACGTAATGCCAAGAAGAAGAAGAATATATTAAATACTTATCCAGACAAAAGAGGGTGATTTTTGTCCTAAATTATTATCCATTCAACATAAGTTCCGACGCTTTAACATTGGATCTTTAATTATGGACATTTTGCGTATAGCCCGAAGGCCAAAAATATGTATGCCGTTTTATGTCCTATTTATAAGTTTTTAGCCAAAAAAATGTTGTTTAGAAACATTGCTAACATACCTAAAAATATTGCCAACCATTGAAACAAGTGCAACATTTCTAAGAAGTATAGTGTAGCAAAGTAGACTATTTCTACAAGAAGTTTAATCATTAATGTTTAAATTTTATTTGTCCAAAACTACAGATGCTAAATGTACATAGTAAGAATGGAGCATTTTTCAAGATTTTCCAGGCAGTTTTTTTTTCAATGGGTCAACAAGTCACGAAAACGAAGAACGTTCATTTATCCGCATTGACAAAATGAAAAAAAAAAAAATGGGCGTTTTTGTTTTTTAGATTTTTTGTTCATCCGGAAGAAAACTGAATAGCAATATCATTAACCAAATTAACTTTCTACAACTTGTTTTTCGTGTTTTGTAGATTTAGAGCTTGAAGATGTTCGGTTAAAATTATTTTCCCGTTGATCATCTCAAATTCCCGGCTTTTCCTGTGTTTTTCCCGATTGATTCAAATTCCCGTCTTTTCCCGTTTTTCCCGGTTTGGTGGCCACCTTGTATTGAGCTTAAGCTTGAGCTTCATTGGCCGCCCGTAGTTGCTACTCCAGTATCGCCAGATCAGCTTACACAAGGAACCAACCAGATGACTGCATGGGACTAACAGACACCCTCAGTGTATAAGTGCTGGTGATCTTCTATTTCAAGGCCTGCCACTTCAGAAAACAATCCAATGAGGGGAAGGGGGAGGAATTGATGATGAATTAAGCTGACTACCACATTAGACCGTATATACCACTGCGTCTACACCAGTTCATGCGGGAAGGTGTAGGGGTAGTATATTTGGCAGAGTTTGGTTAGCAGACTGCCTGATACATAGGCGGAAGGAACGGCGAGCTATAATGGTAGAAGGATGGAAGCGTAGGAAAACGGTTTTTTTTTTGTTTCTGGTTCTAGCAAATACTATGAACTGTGATTGATCAACTGTGAGACATCAAGAGTGGGAGATAGAAGCAAGTGAAAGGTACAACTACAAAGTACAAGGAAAGGGACGGGCTTGGGATTGAACCCATGACTTTCTGCTTATGAAGCAGAAGCGGTAGTCATTGGACCACCAACCCCGTCTAGTGGATGAAATACAGGAAAATTCCAAGAAAAAAAGTTTGAAGAACCCCTCAAGAAATTTTGTATTTTTGGGAGTAAACGTGGATGAATTCTTGAAAAAATCTACATGAACAGGCGGAGGAATTCTTGTAGGATTTCTTTAAAACAAAAAAAACCCTATGCTTTTTTTTACAAATACTCTGTAATAAACTTTGTAGATTTCCTCCGAAGATATTGTTTAGACATTTTTGGAAGATCTCCTTGAATAACAACTGGAGAATTTGGTTGAAGCAGTAGTGAAAAAATATCTGAAGGAGATTCTAGGATTGTTTTGGGAAAAAATCAAAGTAGGAGAAAGTGGGGCAGTTTGGCCACCTTAAGGAAAAGTCGATAAAAGTGCTGGAAATATTATGGAATCTTCGTATTTTTGCATGATTTCCCACAACTTTTAGATCAATACACTAGATGCGAATAATTTCCGTTTTCTCATAAAGTTCATGAATGAATGAATGATATATCAAAATTTGTTAATTTTCCTATGGGGTGATCTGAGCAGCCTATTTTTAATTTTAAAATACTCTCATATAATCTAAAAATTCAATTATTTTTTCACCACACTTAAAATTTCATTTGTAAGAGCCATTCGGGGCAATATGGGAAGTTTTTTCGAACATTATTTGTTTCTTTTTCTTCGAGTTCTAAACACTGACTTATAACCTCCATATTGTTTCATTTCCTTGTCAGCTTTGAGATTGCAGGTTTTTTTTAGATAAAAATTAAAAAAAAAAATTATGCAGTTTTCCAAGGGTGCTCAAACTCCCCTATTGGCCAATCCGCCCCGACTACCCCTAATACCTGAAGATATTACTGGAGGTAGTAACTTCGGAGTTCTCAAGGATTTCCTGGAGCAATCTCTTCCAAGAATCCTTTGAAAAATCGCTGGAAAAAAAATCTAGAAGAATTTCTGGAGGGATCCGTGTAGCAGACCCTGAAGGTTCTAAATAAATCACTATGGTTATTTCTGAAGTTTTTCCTTGGAGACGAAATTCTTGAAAAGCCTGTTGAACCCGTTATAGTATCTGAAGGTTTCTTTGGAGCCTATACATCTTTTCATCAGGATTCAATGCAAACAGAATAAGGAAAAAAAAAAGAAATTTTAGATACTTGCATTGAATTAAAGACCAAGTCTCTAAAAATGAACTTATTACCAGTCCTATCTTTAGGATTATTAATTGGATCAACTTTTGATATCATTCATATGAGAAAAAAATATATGAATATCCTTTATATTTATATCCTTTTTAAATCTGTAAATCTGTAAATCTGTAAATTGACAGAATTAGACCAAACTGCTTGCCTTTACTACCAGTAAGGTTGTTCTAATTTCCTTATCTATTTCTAGATAACTAATGAATAAACAGCTAAAATTCTGCAATTTATGCGCCCAAGTGACCCAGCAAATTGCAAAAGTTTTCAGGAGAAACTGAAGATGATTGAAATATGTTTCATCGCACAAAAACGCCATCTGATATTTCGCTGGCATTTCTACAACAATTGTACAATAAAAAAATTAAATAGATTGTCATAATCTGCTCCAAATATTTCCATGCAATATCAAAATTTCAGTATAAATTTGATCAAATCATTTTTCAGGAATTAGAACTACTTCCAGAAATTTCAACAGCAATTCTGAATCAGTCAAGAACTTCTGAAGAGTGTGCTGTGGCAGTTATATAGGAATTGCTCTGAATCCTTTGACTGTACAACCCAGGTATTTTTGTGCGTAGTACATGTCCTACTTGTCCGTTCCCGCGTCACTGTATCACGTCATGTATCTTCTTCAGTAGCTGTTCAACTCACATTCCTTCCCTATTACCACAGAGAAACAGATTCTCGGCGTTTCAAACCTCACAATCAGAGGTGCGCGCATCGTTTTTCTTCGTATTTGACACTAGCGCCCTCTGTAGGACAAACTACCATTGCAGGATCAAAGTACTGACTATAAAAACATGATATTGATTTGATTGACATAAGAACTGATTATTTTATTATGTATTTTATTCTTTATTTACAGGGTATGGAAGAGTTAACAAATCTAAAGATAATATCAATATTTCACTCTTGCAACTTCTGAGCCAAATCATCATTTGATGTTTACAAATCCAATGAATAGCTCGCTGCTATTAGTAAGATCTTACAAAAACTAAATATGATACAAAAATGGTATTCAAGGAGTAAATGTTAGACACAATTTACAGGCCTTTCATCTATTATATCTATCAAGTTAATATCACTTTGAGATATCCATAGAAAAAATGTCTATCATTAAGCGCCTTCTGCCTTGTTGTATAAAATAGTATTTCGTGCTAGATACCTTCTAGATTGTATTGTATGTATGTATTTTCGTAGAATAGAAAACAATCGAGTAGCATTCTCACAGATTTCAGATTGGATTCAAAAAATTTTAGGCGAGAATCTGACGACAGGATTTTTGCAAAATCTACGAAAGGTTTCTCTCAAAATCCTGGATGTTCTTATCTCGTAAGGCAGGATTTCTACGAAAGGTTTCTCTCAAAATCCTGGTTCGTTCTTATCTCGTAAGGCAAGATTTCAAAAAAAAAAAAAAAACTACTAGTTCTACCGGTAATCTAGGTAACAAAAATTGTCAGTAGCGAAGATTGCTTCTAAAAGTAAAAAACGTTCTGTTCATCGACAGAGTTTATATTCAGACAGAATCCTATGCGGATTTCTGACAGAAATCTAACTAAGATTCTTTTAAAACAATGATCACACCACAATGCACAGTCCATGGCAGGAGTTCAAAAGAACTTGTTTTTGATGTTCTGAGAAGGATCTTTTACATTATCTTGAGCAGCATTCTCGGCAGCATTTTAGTCCATTTCAATTACACAAAAATGTAGAAATTGGTCTTCCACACTATATTGTGTTTGAGTTTTGATCGCGATTCAAAAAGATTAGAAAGGCCTGGCACTTTGTGTCAGGGTTAACGAATTTACAAAAACATGAATGCAGAAGTAGCCATGGAATAAATTCCTATCGTAATCTGTTTTTTCATTTGCTAGAGGTGTGTTTTTTGAACATTTGAGATTTGGCTTATTGCTTTTCAAAAAATGTGACAAATCAGCCTTCTTCCAGATGACTCTCCGTGAAATTCTTAAACCTCTGCCTGAATCGACAAACAAGTATTAGGTACAATGCTTGGTCAGAAAGCTATTAATCCTCAGCATTTTGTGGAATTACTTCCCCGTGCGTTCAATGAAGCATTATTTATCCATTATCATCAGCCAGTTCAATCCAGTCAGGAAACCATACAATGTAATCCAGCAACTCTACCCACGCCACTGTCGTGCGTCGTGCCTGCGACGAAGAAAAAAAACATCCATCCAACTAAAAGGCTCCCATCATCCATCGTATCGCTTTCGCCATCCATCGCCGCGCCGCCCTCTTGTGCTTCATCTTCACCACCCGGTCCGTATTGATTACTGACTGGTGGTGTAAGTGTTGTTGTTGTTGTTCCAAACGGCGCATTGCATTCTACTGCCTGAAAAACATCGTAACTGTTACTGTGTTCTTTTCTCCCACTTTTTATTTCTCTCCCGAAGGTACAAGCATCACACATTAGGGCGGTATTAGCAAGTGTGAGGTTGTGCACCTTCCGCGCCTCGTTCCCTTTCAACCCCCGCACCAACCGAATCCACAAATCTGGCGTAATATTTGAAAAGGGATAATTTACAAAACGTAAACAATGAAGAAACCGCGTGCAAAGTTTTATTCTTCCGTTCGACACACATAATAGTCTATCACGTAGCCATAAACCATTTGAAATCTCAAATAACATAACAGCTTGTGAAAACGGGTCAAACATTAGGTCTCCAGTTAGGTCCCTCAGGAAGGCCCTACGATTGAACATGATTCCGTACTCCCCTCCAGCTGACCAATAGAAATATTAGTAGAAGACCGCTAGTGACACTATTGTCACTAAACTGAATAAGTTATCATTTGCCTTTATTGTAATTTTTCATCGATTGTTCAATCGTAAGTAATAGACGATGATTTGTTTTGACCATTAAAATTAATTTGACACTTTGAGTCCAGTTACTCACGCCGTCACATCGCAGCAAACTAGATGTTGAAAATTTTCAGTTAGGCCCTTCTAGGTATTCCCTTATCATACATTCTTCTAAAAATGCGAGTCCATGAGAATATGCATAAAACTGGTTTACATTTTGCATTTAAGCCCTTCTCAAATGTTCCGCTAGCAATCCAGTTCCATTCTCGCGCGCTAGTGCGCGATCTCCTCGTAGCTACACTCTAATTGCAGTGAATAATAATTTTATAGAATTAATCCGGTCGTCGTGGTCATTTGCGCTTTGGTCGGGACCTTCGCAGAACTGGGCCCCGCAAGCGTCTAATTGTAATAATCCTTACGACGACGCGAATCACGAACGGGCCCCGCCGACTTGTGTTAGTGGCAGAGCTGGTAGCGATTGAGTGGTTTGAAAATGGAAACATAAGAGAACCCATGCGTTAAAAAAAACTAAAAAGAATATATAAAATAACATTGTGGTCTTGTATCTATCTTCAGTATTGTGAAATCGATGAAAGAATATTTGGAACAATAGCAGGAGGAAATTCTGGGATATTACATGGAAAAAATCACAGTAGAAATTACTGAAGGTAGAATCGTTGGAGTACAGAATAATTTCCTTTAACAAATTCTGGAGAAATTCCACTAAGCATCTCTCGAGAGTTCCTGGACGAGTTCCAGGAAAAATCTGTAGAGGAAAATCCTTTTGAGAAATCACTAGAAGAGCTCCTGAAGAATCAGAGCAGAAATTTTGAGCCTTTAGCATTTTCTCACTAGAATTTATTTACAAGGGTTACTAGGCAAAAGTGACTTTGGAAACCATTTCGGTGAAAAAAAAAATCCATTTGAAATAGGGACTTGCATTAAAAGTGACTCTTCAAAAAGCGATCCGCTACCCGCCCTGGAGTGCGTGCTCAAGCGCGCCTAGCTGCAATAAAATAGCGCAATCGAAAAGGATTATACCGGGGTCGTACCGTGGCGAAATATTTATTGCGTCAAATGGAGCTGAAAAATTAAAATTTTTCAACTTTTTCCATTGCGTGGAATTACGGTTCGCGACATTGGATGGAGAAACGGTTACATCGGCCTTCCAATAGGGACTGTGTCTATGTCATTCGATAATGCGCGCGACTCAGCCTCAGATATAGCTGGGCCCCTGTCGGTGGATTAGAATTGAGTTGTCAATTGGACCCTGCGGGGGTTTTACTGCCGGAGCAGGAGCCGTGTCTTAAGTTTTCCGCTTCGTTTATTGTTGGGTCGATGGAAGTTTCTAATTGAGTTAACAGTTTCGAGAGGCAGGCCAAATTCAATCAGTTTGCACTGGGATGAAAATACGACACCATTTCTCGCGTAACTTTTCAAAAAGATCAATCTAACGGTGAATGGCTCTGTTCGATTACTTTTTTTTTCAATCAATAACTGAGCCACATTAAGCATTTCTGTTGCAGTTTTTGCATGTAACGCAAGCCAAGGACAAGCTTTAGTTCTGCACAGTTCTAATCGAAAGAGAGCGAGAAAGGAGAGAATCTCTCATTATAACATAGGTCCTTTAGTAAAGTTCAGCGAGATTTGTCTGGCATTCTTAAATACCTTTTCTTAAGCCGTCAATGACCAACGTTTCATTTGTGAGGACAGCTTTTATAGAGTAAATAACGCAAAATGTATTAAGTTTGGAAACCTTGATTGATTGATTTATCCTGAGGCGTTCATTAAACTTGTATGTTTGTATATAAGACCATGAAAACTCGAACAAAAATGTTACAACAAGGTAAGTTTGCGGAATAGATTTTATGCAATTCACAGAGCTCCAATTCGTTTGGAGCGATTTTTAAAAATGTATCGCGAAGGCAATGAGGTAGTTTATCTCGGAAGATAATTCATTTCCAAAATGCTTTAAAAACATAAACTCCGACATGAAGATTGAGGCAGCAGACCGAACTCAGTGAAGATCATTCAGGACATATTTGGTCTTATTGGCCATACCCCGGAAGTCTTTTCGTAATGGAAATTGATTTCCTTGACATCCCAGGGTATAGAGTATAATCGTACCTGCCACATGATAGGGGCGGTCCATTAATTATGTAAGGGTTTTTGGGAGGAGGGGGGGTTTGAGATTTCTTACTCGTCATACAATTTATTTTTAATTTTCATACAAAAAATCTTATTATGGGGGGAGGGGTGGTTGAAAAACCCCGCAAATTGTCTTACGTAATTAATGGATCGCCCCATATATGTATGCGAAAATAGCGATTTAGGCAAAGAAAGCTCTCAGTTAATAACTGTGGAAGTGCTCTTAGAACACTACGCTGAGTAGCCGGCTCTGTCCTAGTGGGGACGTTGATGCCAAGAAGAATAAGAAGTAAATCACTCTTCAGTATTTTTCACTATTATTTTCCAATTATTTTTAATCACATCAAACTTTAAGAAATTATGAACCAATTATATTGGAGATTATTTCAAACGTTTTTGATGGCCGTAAATGAGTCAATAATGAATCCCGGATTACAGAATTTCATTTTCTTCGATTTTATGAGACAAGTGTAGAGTAAAGTGGGGCAAAAGTTCGAGTGGGGTAAGAGTTTCTTTTTAAGATTTCTAGCTCAATTCAAAACAAATCTTATAAATGTCATGGTGGTTCGAATGCTATTCAAGTAAGAGACTTTCAATCCAAATATCATAAAAATCGATTGAGATTTGGAAAAGTGGCTATTGGAAGTGGCTATTTGTTGTTTTTCGACGTGAATATTGTAATTTTTGGTCAAACTTTCGTTGCATGGAATTAATTGAAGATAATATCTTTTTCTATATTTTATGTAAGGGCGTTTCTAGGCCTATCATAAGGTTGCTTTGAGGTGTATTAGTTTTTGCATAAATGCTTGAAAACAATATTTGGCCCATAGTGGGGCAAAAGTTCGAATCAGCGGGGCAAAAGTTCGACCCATGTATAAAATCACGGAAAAATTTGCAAATTGCCTAAAATCCACATATTATTTTCAAATTTAGTTAAATTTGTCTGATCGTGTGGAAATTTTACATTTCCACTTAGTTTTTCGAAAAACTGCTATTTTTGAATATATAACAATTAACCCGGCTTTGGGCAATTTTTTGAAGAAAATTTAGTGTGTATTTTTCGTCAAACTTAAGTTTACGGCTGGTGTAAAGTATGCCTGTCATAAACGGATCGATATTTTGTGTTTTAGCCAGCGAACTTTGGCCCCACACTAGATTCGAACTCTTGCCCCACCGGTGGGGCAAAAGTTCGAATAAGACAATCAATTTTGAAACTGTTATAACTAAAAATGGGTAAAAATTTTGACACAAGTTTGTTCAGCAAAAATACAGCCAATATGTTGAAGGTTTACTGTATGGTATTTGTTTTGTTTCAACTGCTATTGCTTTCCTGTAAACTTTGATTATACCACTAAGGTCGAACTTTTGCCCCACCTTACTCTATAAGAAACTATTTCAAGCATTTGGGACAACACCGACCACTTTCCGGAAGCCTTCCGGGACCCTCCAGAAAATAACCATAAAAACAGGCTTGCGATATATTAATCTACATGATTTTATTAAATCAAGTAAATTAGAAACTATTTCAAGTATTCTACGTCACAAAGAGGACTTTCCGAAAATGTTGATGTTTTCAATACATTTGTGCAGGAAAAATTTCCCAAACACCAAATCACTAGCCTACTAATACCCTTTTTTACTAATACGGCTCATACAATAAATGTTATGTCTTTCAGCTTTGCGATAGCACTTTATTAGTACGCAGAGCGAATTAAAATGCTATTCGATCATTTGAAGTTCTTAAATAATTTCCCTTGAATCCCTAGAAACATTCTTGGAAAACTTTTTTAAGGGCATCCGTTGAACTGGATCTATTTGAGCATGAGCATGAGCATTGATGACCGTACAATTCGTAGTTGTTACTCCGTGATTGACCAGAATAATCGAAATTGTACAGAGGAATGTAGCTTGGGAGTAGCATACTATCTTCAATGTACATTTTCAAGGACACTGAACTTAATAATGTCAATAACGGCGACGGCCACGTCCTAACGGTCATCGGAGAAGGGAAGGAATATTAGTGTGACATCAAGTGTTGTTAGTAGGAGTGCTTAAAAGCTACTTGATCAGGATTCAACTTGATAAGTGATACGATTCATGTAACCTCTGTTTAAAAGTTTTCTATCAATGCGTCAACATCTTAAACGTCGAACTATTCAAAGGTTTGAATCTCGAAATTTTATAAAACACGAATAAGCGCTTATGTCAACACTTAAAGCGACGAACCATCCATAGTTTGTTCAACAAATACATAAGAAATACATGCCATGATACAAATGTGTTATTACAAGCATGAAACGAGCTCACCAGTTGGTAATCTTACCTCCTTAAATTGTGAACAGTCACAATCTCAGCGTCAACACGCATAAGCAAAAATATAAAATCACTCCGATGGCGCGCGAATGAAGCGCTAACTGAAAAAAAATCACTCCGAGCACGCGAAAAATGAATCGAGCAGCTCTAGACTCATCCCCATACTAGATTTAAACAAAACTGGCATGTATTTGAAATAAATCTGAAAAAAAATATTTTAAAGTGCAAGAATTGCTGACGGAAACCCACGATAAATTCCTGAAAATTTAGACACTGAAAATCTTTAATAAATTGCTAGTGAAATCCCTGAAAGAATTTTCGAACGAATTTCTAGAGGTCCCTGGAGAAATTTTTGGAGGATCATTTTTGCTAAAGGAAGCATTTTAAAAATAAAATTTGGAAACAAAAAGAAACTATAGAGGTGTGTCTCATGGAAAATTTGGAAGAATATCTAAAGAAAATCGTAATGTAATTTTTGAATCAGTACCTGAAAGATTTAAAAAAATTAAATACTCATTTCAAAATTACCTTCCAAATCGTACAAAACAGTTTTTAGATTGAAAATTCAAATAACGTAAAAATTTCAGCGAATAAAGCTTATGAAATTATCTTCTCAAAAATATTTTTTTGAAAATTTTCCACGAGTTGGAGCATAGTTTTTCCGGCTTTTCTTTACGAATTTTCTCAACGGTGGAAAATTTTGTGGAAAACTGTTTCCAGTTAATATATTTTTTTATTCCTGAGAAAATTTGCCTTAAGGGGGGGTCCGTAGCCTTGAGGTTACGCTTTCGCTTCATAAGCGGAAGGTCATGGATTCAATTCCCAGCCCCTTCACAAAAAAAAAACCGTCCAGCCACCAGAAGACGCCGCACGGAGGACCGTGCTTTCGGGGAGCACATCCATCCTCTGTCAGTATCAGATAGTGACTGAGACAAACTGACCCTCTTCGTAGGCAGCTAGCCTCAAACGACTTAGGAACACGGCAAAATGAACCACAGCAAGGGCAAAGGACTATGGCTTATGGAAATCGATTGGACTGAACAGCAGAGCTCTCTTCTACCTGCTCGTTGTGAGAGTAAAAGAGTAGAAGAGAGTGAAAGCAGATGTAAATATAGATTAGTTAAAAATAGATCTGTATCGGTATAACAGATACAGACGAACTGATTCCGGCACAATAGTGGCCACGAGCACGGAGTGCCTTCAAAAAAAATATATATATTTTTTTTTAAATTTGCCTTCATTTTCATAAAAAAACTTTGTTTCTACGATGCTTCTTTCTTGAGTTATAATTTTTCAAAGAAAAGACTCAAAATGGCACATATGCACATTTTTACAAAATTGGCCATAACTCAAAACGAAAAAAAAGTACATTCCAAAAATTTCAGCGATTAAAGCTCATGAAATTATCTTGTCAAAAATATTCTTTTGAAAATTTTCCACGAGTTGGAGCATATTTATTCCGGCTTTTCTTTACGAATTTTCTCAACGGTGGAAAATTTTGAGGAAAACTGTTTCTAGTTAATATTTTTTTAATTCCTGAGAAAATTTGCTTTCATTTTCATAAAAAAAAACTTTGTTTCTGCGATGCTTCTTTCTTGAGTTATAATTTTTCAAAGAAAAGACTCAAAATGGCACATTTGCACATTTTTACAAAATTGGCCATAACTCAAAAACGAGTTGGAGCATAGTTTTTCCGGCTTTTCTTTACGAATTTTCTCAACGGTGAAAAATTTTGTGGAAAACTGTTTTCAGTTGATATTTTTTTTTATTCCTGAGAAAATTTGCTTTAATTTTCATTCGTTCTTGAGTTATGATTTTTCAAAGTAAGTAGTGTCAGAGAAAAAGAAAAAAAAAATTCCAACTGAGTTTTCCAAGAAAATAAGCGACCCTGAATTTTCCTCAATTTTGTTTTATTCATATATTGATAAGCCCTGCTTTTTTTGGGACCATGTTCCACAATTCTATCAAGAATTCTGCTATCGAACTATTTGGAGGAATTTCATTCGTAAAAATTTGATATATTTTATTTGGAATTTTTTTCTACAATTCTTTCAGAGTTAACCCCAACAACTATTCCGAGAATCAAGAATTACTCTTAAATCATCAAAATATCAACAGAGTTTTATATAGGAGCAGCTATGTGGATTCCTCTAGACACTCCTAACAGTTACTTTTTCATAAGCTCTTCTCAACAGTTCTGAGAGCCTAATTAAAAATATTCCTCCAGAATTTTATTCATAGATGTCTACATAATTTTTCACAAGAATTCCTGAAAAATACACCCAAAATTCATGAATTTCTTGTAAAAACGCATAAGAATCCTCCTGGGATTTGTCCATGCATTTGTTTGAGCATATTTCTTGCAGAAATTTATGGAATCCAGGAAGTAATACCTTGAGAAATTTTCGTTGAATTTTGTAGATTAATTTTTGGTACTGATAAATTATAACAACAAAAATCAAACTCTAAGGAAGCATTGAATGAAGATCTTAAAAATCTATGTACCCAAGATTCCCTTAAAAAAAATCATCCTAAAGTTATTTAAGGAGTTTTTTTTTGTAAAAATAATTCATTTTTTCGTTTTTCAGGATGTCCTTTAAGGATTTATCCCGCATTTGTTCTAGGAATATCAATTGCAAAAACTTTTAGAGTTCAGGAATTAATTACTTGAGAAATATTCATTGGATACTGCAGATTAATTTATGGTAGGGATTCAAGAGATATTCATAGATAAATTATAACTACAAAAACAAAATCCAAATGAAGTCTTGAAAAATCTTGTTTTCTGTGAACTTTGTCCTAATGTATACTTGGAAGATTTGCTGTGTCAAGGATTATTGAATGGAATTCTGAGTAAAAAATGCTCACTGGATTAATTGCTGGAGAAACTAATGCAACATATTTTTGATGAACTATGTTATATTACCTGGAATAAATCAAAATATAATACTTTAGGTATTTTATGATAAATTCATGGAACTTTTGGAAATTTCCAAATTTTCGAGATCTCTACCTGTATTGAAAGGCAATCCTTAAAATAATTCCACGGAGAAAACTTTATATAACCTTCCTGACAAAATTTCTGATGGAACAGAGAAATTCTTGTAGAAATCGTTATAAGATCTTTTTATGTGATACCTGAAGTAATTCCCAGAATAATACGAGAAAAAATTCCTGGATAAGTATACAGCTAAAATTCCATAACAATTTTCAATTATCTGAAGGATTTTGCAAACTTTCTTAAGGAATCCCAATCCTGTAGAAATTGTATGAACTATATATGGAAACTACTCAAGACACATGTCTCTCATCTGAAGGATTTTGCAAACTTTCTTAAGGAATCCCAATCCTGTAGAAATTGTATGAACTATATATGGAAACTACTCAAGACACATGTCTTTGGAGCCTAAGACAATGTAAGAGATGTTATCAGTGGAATTTCTAGTTTGATGTGAATTTTGTATTGATTCTAGAAAGAAAAAGGGTTTTTTGGAAGGATTTTTAAAAGAGTTTATGAAGGAATTCTCACAGGCTACTCAAAACAAACTTTTTAAATTGTCGTAGGTAACATTTTATCAAGAATTTCCAGAGAAAGTGGATTTTTGGCATCCCGAGTCACTGGAGTCATTAAATCCCGAGAAGCTATCAGGATCAATTTCTAAAGAAAAAAAAAACAACCGAACGAATAGTTAAAAACAAAAAAAAAACAAGCTTGAAGTGAATCTTTAAAAAACATAATACTTGAAGCAAAATTATGGGTGTGATATCCGATAAGGTTTAGATTAATAATTGGACGAATCCCTACAAACTTTCTAGTATGTTTTTTTTGCCAGAATTACTGAAACATTTCATGATGTAATTCTTCGTTAAAAAAACAAATTTTATCAGGATTCTATAGTAGAATTTTTGGAAGTGTATTGAGATAAAGTCTTTGTGAAATATTTGTAGACTTTCTATAGAAATTCTCGGAAACAAAAAAAAAAAACAACTTTCATAAAAATAAGGAGAAGCGGAATAATATTTTGAGATAGTGCTGAGCACTCGATGGAGAAACTACGAGTTACTCCCAAGAACAATTTCTGAAATAAATGATTGGAATGGTTGTTGAAATTTTTTTTGAATAATCTGGAGAAATATAGGTATATAGTGCAAAACTATAAGGAATCTCAGACAGAATTATTGTCTGATTCCTTGGAGAATTAATCGAGGCATTCCTGGATGAATTCATTTCAAGATAACTAAACAGATGCTAAGCAAAAAAACACAAGATACACAGCGGAATGTTGATAAAACGTTCAGCAGAAGTCTGATTTCAATCGAATTCCTCGAGTAATTCAAAAAATGTATCATGACAAAATTTTACGTTAACATGAATTCTGAAGACCATCTCTTAAAAATTTAAAATAAATATCCACCTGTATAGCAAGCCAGTTGATTTTGATTTTATTTATTCATCAGCCAGGATGAGGTGACATTCATAACTCATGATTTATATATGTCGATCTTCATCACACGATTGAAGCAGATATCGTTGATACGGTCATTGAATCACAAATGTCATCCAAATTAGTATGAGAGTCATGTATTTGTGAACTACACAGAGCCGGCACCGACTTTGTATTCAACAAATAGGAACTACAGAGATCACAAACCTGAAAAGAGACCGAATAGAAAACAAACAGAAATCCAACAGGAACCTGGAAATACTACAAAAGTTTGTTTTTATAGATTCTTGAGAAAATCTAATCCAACATTTCTTTGTGGGCACATCTAAGGTTTTTTTTTATTTCCTCGCGGTAGTATGCCAGGTATTACCCAGTAAATTTTTCAACAAAAACTATCTAAGGCATATGCCCAAAGTTTCATTCACGGATTTCCTTGGGACTTACTCCAAGATTTTATTCCAGAATACCTTCAAGTAAGTTTGCTGAGCATACCTCCAAAATTTACTCCAGGGACTACTTCGAAGATATTAAAAATGTCACGGAAGTACTCATTTCCTTTTCAGGAGAAAGCTCTGAAGGAAATTTTGGCTCTTGAAGAGGACTTGGTTAACAACCAAACTAAATCGTGGATAATTATCTTGAAAACCTCGGGAGGAATCTCTGGAGAAGTTTGTAAAAGCATAATCGAAGGGATTAATTGGATAATCTTGTACAATGTTCAATCTATATATAAATGAAAATATAATGGTGTTTGTATGTCACGGAATGACTTGAAAGCGGGTTATCCGTTTTAGAAAATTCTTTCACAGTTATGTTGCTGAAGTATTCCGACGTGTTTGTTTGTATAACTATATTGAACGAGAAAGTCGAAAAACCGGTTGTGAATAAACTGTCATTTTGTACGGGACTTTTCGTGGCGATCTCAACTAGCCTCCTTGATGGCAAGACAAAGTTTTCCGGGACAACTAGTTATATATAAAATCGTGATAAGTCGTCATTTCTGTCACTCTTATTATCCCTCTAAACCTCTATCCTTGCATACAAGTTGAAGGCGTTTATGATTAGGTAGTAATATAAGATTTTTGACTGAATTATTGCCCTTCAGAAAAAAATACTAAAGGGACAAAACTAGTTTGAACAAGTAAAGTAAAATGTTTAAACTTTTTAATCCCCTTCAAACCTATGTCTTTTATTAGTGTGAAGACTAAAAAATGTGGATGGATTTTCTCTTCTAAGGGATCAACAACCTTACTTTTTGCCTCAATAAATTCAAAATCAATTCCATGAAGCTGTATCAGATGTCGACGACACACTCTCAAGATTTTTTTTTGCTGAACCATTATTTTTATTATTTATATTAACTCGAATGAAAGCTCGATATTACATCTGATCGTTCAAAGTGTAAGGCCCGCGGGTCGCACCAAATTTTTGACTAAACTGTATACCTAGCGAAGAGTTTTTAATAAAATCGAATTATTATACATGCATTAACCAGATACAATACGAAGCTATCATTTGAGGTAAAATTGTCTCAGACTGGTCTATTTTTGCGAACACACCAACCATCTATGTCGAAAAAGATCCAAAAAGGTTGGGCAACCTGGATTCATGGGCTAAATTATGTGCAATTTAGTGAAGAAATGTTTAAAATTACCAATCCTTATGATATCGGAATGTACGCCAACATACCTGAAAAATAAGAAAAACATCTGTTAGTTCATATTTCTTACAAAATATTGGTAATTCTTAGTATTAAATGCCAATCCGCTTCATTTCCAATAAAGTACACAATTACACTCACGCAATAAAAGCTGCTAAAGAGTTTCTCCAATTGACAAACGGGAAAGCCCGTCTGAAGAGCGGATGAAATGAAACTTCCAGCCTCCTTCCTCGGAAGGCAATTCCCAATCTCAATAAAAACGGACCCAGTCAAAGTTCCATGCCTACTCTCGATTCCGAATGAGTGGAGTGGCGTTGGCACTCCTGGGTGCAGTTCCTCTTCTGCAGCATCATACAAAAGCAAAACGGGGCCTCAGCCCCAAAGGCAGAGAGTATTACAGGGAATTGTAGTAGAGAAGCTAAGCCTCAATGGCCATGGCACCTTCTCAAATAGCATCGCATTTGACTTGGACTGGACTGGCCGAGCAAACTTCGAAGTCAGTCGTGCCGAAAGCAACCGAGAGGGAGTAAAAACTGTATCAATCCCCTTTTGTTGGAAGCAGGCACTCCTGTGGAAGGTTCCATTTTCGATTGGAAATGTTACATGGATCCGATTGTAAGCCAGCCACAGAATCATTGAAGCGAGTGCTCCAGTGACGATTAGAGTCAAAGATCGTAATAAATCGGATCTTGTATCGATATACACAAGTAGAATTGCTTAACATTTTCAATGAAAGACGTGAACACTCGAAAGTGAGAAGAACAGAGTGTGTAATCATATATTTGAGGTTATGGTTTTCAGTCTTCTACATGAAACTCAAAAACGAAAGTATTAAAAAGGAAGAAGGAAATTTGAAAACATACTTTAATTGAATTTGGTTAGGTATTAACATACGATGTTTTGTAAGAATTGAATCTGACTTCACAAACGAGGTTGACACCTCCTCCAACCACGTTCTAATATATAAGTACGATGATGCTCTATGCCCCGGGAAGTCAAGGAAATTTCCATTACGAATCTTTTATCTACTATCTATTCTACTATCTTCTATCTTCTATCCTTTATCGACTATCTTCTATCCCCTATCTTCTATCTTCTATCTTATTTCTTCTATCTTCTATCTTCTATCTTCTATATTCTATCTTCTATCTCCTATCTTTTATCTTCTATCTTTTATCGGCTATCTTCTATCTCCAATCTTCTATCTTCTAATTTCTATCTTCTATCTTCTATCTTCTATCTACCATCTTCTATTACCAGAAATTGAAAATATTATTTGCAAAACCATTAATTTTCAGTTTGACGAAAGGTAATAGATATAAATTGACTGGTATATATAGAAATTGTTTCCACATACTTAAGAGATCGTCAAAAATGAATTTCAGTAGAATTCCATCCATTGATTTCTACATAGGGTGGGTGTACCAGTTATGGACATAGTGGTTCCCTATTTCGCCATACGTGATAACTTTGATGTCTTCTAATTTTGAAAATATTTGTGTGTTGTATTAGTTAGATTAAAGATATATCTTGATGTTAAAACATTCAAAAAGATTTAAAATGTGAAAGTCATCAAAATTTCACATATGGCCAAATAGGGAACCACTATGGCCATAACTGGTACACTTTCCCTAAACTCCTCATGATTTTAAACAAATTACAAGTTTTTTAAAGTAAAGTCGTTACTGTTCTATATAAAATGTGTATAAAAATATGATGAAATCGTGCAACCCCAAAATAGGTACTCCAATTTTTAAAAAATGTTTTGTATAAAAATTAAAAAATATATATCGAAAGTGTTTACAACCTAATAGTTGACCTAGGTGATAAATTATTACACAAGAAACAAAATTAAGTTGAACTAGGTGATAAATTGCTACACAAGAAACAAATTTAAGACAACGAATAGATTCAAAAGGAAAAAGATTTTTATTATATGACGATAATCCCATTCTCAGACGCAAGAAACGTAAGAAATGCTAAACAGATCCATTAGAGTGTCCATTAGTAGTGTGCATGCTGCTGGCTGCTGGTCGACCGTTTACAGCAAGACACGGTCAAAGATGACGATGGCAAACTCGGCAAACTCCAGTCCAACTCCCGCTCAACGTCTCTTCGGCCAGGCCAGTGCGACCACTATTCGCACACAGTCAAACATTCTTTCAGGAATTCCTTTCTCTCTTTCCCCGTGACCGCTGCCTCAGCCCTCAGAGCCGTAAATGTCTGCGTTTCGTGTATAAATCTACGAAACAAAACGACGACGAAGGCGGCCTCTGCTCGTGGATGATCGGCATTGTGTGCTGCTCTATAGCGAAGGGAGATAGATACCTGAACAACCGTGAGACCCAAGCCGAGTAGTAGTTTAACCCTCTAATACCCAACCCCGCCTTTAGACGGGGTACACTTTGGAATTTTGTGTATTTTTTCATAGCTCGGAAATCAAAATGATTTTATTTTTGGCTTATACCTTGACTCATAACACGCATCTTAAAAAAGTTTTTTATGACTTTTGAAACTTTTTTGTATTTTTAGAAATTGTTTGAAAAATTGCATTCTTATATAACCTACAAATGCCTGGGCTTCATTTAACGTGTAATATAAAAAATCGTACCTTTTATAATTTTCTACGATTAACCTATCACAAACGAAGAGCCTGGTGGTGTTAAACTCATTTCAAACCTGTTTTTCCGTTAGTTACACGGAAAATAAAATACGCTCCGAAAAAAAAATAAAAATTTAATATTTTTCAAAATACCGTAACAATTAAAATTTTTATTGTTGCCAAAAATAAACAACTAGAAAAGGCTTCAAGAAAAAATGAAAAAAGCTAGGGATGTTCAAAAATAAAAATTATAAAAATCAAAAACCAAAATTTGAAAATTTGCGAATAAAAATAAATAAATGCCCAAAACGTGTTTAGAACGATTTTAGATAACGAAAAATAATACTTAAATCGAAAATAAAAATTTGGGTATTAGAGGGTTAAACAAATTGTCCGTTTTCGGGTATTAGATTCCACAATGCAATTCAGTTTGTGTCGGACGTGATTATCGAATTTCCAACCGGCTGAGTGGAGTTCTGGATTATGACCTCTCCCCGCTGCTGCCCATGGGCGTAGCCGGGATTTCCGTCAAAAAGGCAGGGGAGACAAGCGACCTCATAAGTAAATTCACATATTTTACAATTGCTATAAGCATTCCTTTGAGTATCCTACGTATCTTTAGATTTCATTTATGATATTTATAAATAAGAATTTCTCAAAAATCGGATACACTACTAAGTTTTTTTTTTTCGGGAATTAAATCAAGGATTTATCGAAAGTTTTTTTTTTCATCATTTTATTATGTTCTTCAGCATGTGAAAAGTATGTATGCGAAATCCGAGGAACAATTGTTTGATTCTCTTAGAGAAATTTTTGGAAGTGTTCTTGAAAAAATATCAGTGGTAAAACATGAAGAATTTTTGAAATGATCTCTATTGGAATCTTAGAAGAACTCCTTGTTGATTTTTTTATGAATCGTTCAAAATATTGTTAAATAGCTGAATTAGATATAATACCTAAAAAAATACCTAAAGAGGTACTTCTCGTTTGAATGCTGGATTGCGTTCCGGAAGGAATATTATAATATATTATTCGTGAAGTATCCGAGAAAGCCTAGAAGATTCAAATCTCTAAAAAATCGTCAGAAGAACTTCAATAAGAATTCTTAAACAAAATTCTTGTAAATTGTGAAACTGCTGGAATAAGCACCTAAAACAAAATAATAATCTGATTCCTGAAAACTACTATAGGGTAGAAGCACCGGTTTTGGCCACACGCCAGTTGTAGCCATAGTGGATTATACACCTTATATACAGCATAACACCTTTTGTGTTCAGTTGATCACATTCACACGATAGAGCTACATTCATTTACTCGGCCAAATTGATTTAAATCATAAGAAAAACAATTCATTTTTCTTATAATTTTACTTCCCATACACCTAATTTGGCCAGGGTACTCCTAATTTGGGCACTTTCATAAGAAATCAATGCGATTGGCCAATTTAGCAACCGAAGTTAAATCTATGGCCGAAACTAGTTCTGGGGCCTATATTGAACAACGATATTTTCAACGCGAAAAAATGGTTTTAGCTTAGTTTCGATATTTTACATACATAATATGGATTGAAAGTTTGCATTTGACATAGTTGTGGTATAAATACGGCTTCGCATATAATTTTTATTGACATTTTCTTTTAGGCTGGCCAAACCGGTGCTTTCCCCCTATCTGAAAAAAAACGAAGAGCAATTATTGTGGTGATTCAAACAGTTCTAGAAAAGGGATTACTTTGGGAACCCAGAGCATTGTAAGACGGGGTTGGTGGTCTAATGGCTATCGCTTCTGCTTTGTAAGTAGGTAGCTGTGGGAAATGCAGGAGATTCTCCGGTTTTCTAGTAACAACGGCTATCTAATTAACAAAAAAAACTAAAACCCAAGCTTCATCTGAGTGGTTCTCTGTGCAATATCACTATCCTGATTGATCACGGAGTAGCAGATATCAGGTATCAGAAGGCCGGCTCCAAAGGCACGTTCCCACCAGTTGGGAGATTTGTGCCATCGCCATATTTGAGCCTATTTCATCATCTACCCGATGGGAGAGGAAAGGGAAGGGAAAGATGGGAGGAAATAGGAGTGGGGTCCCTTGAAGAGGGAAGATCGCATAAGCGAAATAAGAGCATGTAGCTCTTACCACAATGGGTTCGAACAGCGCCCTAAAAAGGGCACTGCAAAACGCATGAGCGTAAAGAGAGCCTATAGCTCATCACCACAGCGGGTTAAGAATAACAGAATGTCCTGAAGATTCAGGCATCTGAATTCAGTTTCACTTAATAAGTGTTTACCAAGTAATTGGAATCGCATTTGCGCAAAAACTCGACAGTTACATATCAGGTGATACGAAGTTCCATAATCGGAGTCACAACTATCAAACAAAAGAGTCAGCACGCTGAATGTTTGCTATTTGATAGTTGAGTCGGCATTGGCCTGTCAACGCTCTGACCAAGAGACTGCAATGCTGCTTTGACAGATTTGTTAAATATTTCGCCACCCTTGGAGATGGCTCAGTAATGTACAATTTTGTTTGACGACATGACTCCAAACTATTCCAATATTGCTTGTGCTGAGTTGCCGCCCAAGAGTTTATCTGAAGCTTCACCCAGCACTTCGAAATTGGAATAGCCGGCTCAGGGCCAATGAAGTCATGCGATGCTCCATCGCGAGCTAGCTCATCGGTCAATTCATTTCCAGCGATGGAAGAATGGCCAGGTACCCATACAAGGTTTACAGAGTTGACTGAATTCAGTTCCTCAATTTGAGTTCGACATGCGCCAACAAGCTTCGACCTTGAGTTGGCCGAATCAGGAGCTTTTATAGCACTCTTGTAGTCTTTACAGACCGCAGAGGACATGCTTCTTCAAAAACTTCCATAATGTAGGATGTTGTAGTATCAACGGCATCATCCAGATCACTTGGATTTTCAATGGACGGAGAATATCCATGAAATTCGGTCGCAACCAATTCAATATAGAGTTCCCAGTTTGTTGACCGGGGATTCCTAAAACGCAAAGTCTGCGCAGTTACATTTGAATGTTCAAAGAAGATGTAGCGATGATCAGATAATGATTCAGATACATGCCAATTCGTCAACTCGTGACTGATTCTATTCGAGCAGAGCGTTATGTCTAACACTTCTTCTCTATTAGAAACCATGAAGGTTGGGCGATTGCCTATGTTAAGTAATCCAAGGTCTGTACTACGTAAGTATTCCATCAGACTGGAGCCTCTCAAATTGATATCAGAGCTGCCCCAGATGATGTGATCAGCGCGAGTTTGCCATTTCAAGTTTGCTGAAAGTAGCAAAAACTGGGTCCACAAGGTTACCTAGATAGAAGTTCCCTCTACGAAAGTAGGGTTCTTGTACTAGCGCCACTTGGGCTGCACCATTTTGCATGAGTCTGCAAAGATTGATCGTTGCTGTTCTTTTATGCTGAAGATTGATCTGAGCTAACCTAACCGTAGCCACTACCCAAACTAGGCAGAATTAAGCTTTTTGCAACCTCAGCACGAAAAAGACCAGCAACGAAAAAACCAGATCGGTATCTATTTAAAGTCGCCAAAGGCGAAAGAGCACAGAGTACACTGTGTAAAACGCATAATGCGAATCCATATAGGTGATAATTTAAATTTAATGTCAACATATTCATAATCCCACCCTTATTAAGCCTCAGGATAGAGACTGAAGTAGGGCAGCCGATTATCTCGGAGAAACACAAGGTCACCTGCACCATTGCTCCGGGTAGCACAGGAAGGACTCAATACTGTGGAGGGCGCCCTGGTACCCCACAGGCTCCGTTAGCGGTTAGGTTTTATTTAGACCCCCCTAACCATTCATTCCTAGGCACGGTACGCATCACACCATAAATTAGGGGTCACCTGTGAGGTGGACTCTTACCACCGGAACAGGCAGTCCGTAGTGTTAATTCTTAGCCAGTTGAAACAACCGCTACCGACACTACGCGGCTATCTAGGCTGCTCGGGAAAAGGAGGTTAATATTGATGATTAACTCCTGACGTGCCCGAAGAGCAATTATTGTGGTGATTCAAACAGTTCTAGAAAAGGGATTACTTTGGGAACCCAGAGCATTGTAAGACGGGGATGGTGGTCTAATGGCTATCGCTTCTGCTTTGTAAGTAGGAGGTCGTGGGTTCAATCCCAGGCCCGTCCTTTTCACATATTTGTAACATTCTTCCTATAATAGCTGTCTTTCTCTATCTCTCTGCGTCATTATATGACGCAAACATCATCACTCCTTCTTCCAAGGTAGCTGTGGGGAATGCAGGAGATTCTCCGGTTTTCTAGTAACAACGGCTATCTAATTAACATTCCTTCCTCTAAACTGACACTTATATTGAGCTATTCGGTAATCCAATCCGCATGGTTATTAAATTAATTAACTCATTACGCGTGGTAAAGATGGACAAATTTTTCATAATTTCACCCATAATTTGTCCATCTTTACCACGCGTAATGAGTTAATTAATTTAATAACCATGCGGATTGGATTACCGAATAGCTCAATATAAGTGTCAGTTTATATTAGAGTGTACTGCCTCTCTGTAGTAGTCATGTCGTCACTTGAGTGAGAACGACACGTTGATAGCCTTCCCACATCTTTACTCTTCCACAATACAGTTGTTGTGGAAGCGATGCAGGTACGATAGGCAAACAGTTTCAACACTAAACAAATCGCACTCGCTCGCTCCGCGTGTGTAGGAACATGAGATGGATGGATATTGGTTATGAAAGGGGTCCGCGTGGTCTGTAGGGATTTGAATTCTAAACTTGTAACCAACTCAGTTATTGGGTCACCAAGTGGCTCGGTAGCTTAGTTGGTAAAGCGCTCGTCTAGCATACAAGAGTCCTGGGTTCAAATCCCAGCCGAGCACGTGGATTTTTTTCATAATTTCACCCATAATTTGTCCATCTTTACCACGCGTAATGAGTTAATTAATTTAATAACCATGCGGATTGGATTACCGAATAGCTCAATATAAGTGTCAGTTTATATTAGAGTGTACTGCCTCTCTGTAGTAGTCATGTCGTCACTTGAGTGAGAACGACACGTTGATAGCCTTCCCACATCTTTACTCTTCCACAATACAGTTGTTGTGGAAGAGATGTAGGTACGATAGGCAAACAGTTTCAACACTAAACAAATCGCACTCGCTCGCTCCGCGTGTGTAGGAACATGAGATGGATGGATATTGGTTATGAAAGGGGTCCGCGTGGTCTGTAGGGATTTGAATTCTAAACTTGTAACCAACTCAGTTATTGGGTCACCAAGTGGCTCGGTAGCTTAGTTGGTAAAGCGCTCGTCTAGCATACAAGAGTCCTGGGTTCAAATCCCAGCCGAGCACGTGGATTTTTTTCATAATTTCACCCATAATTTGTCCATCTTTACCACGCGTAATGAGTTAATTAATTCCTTCCTCTCCCGATGGGCATAAGGGCGTGGCCGGCGCCGTTATCAATCTGTGTGATTGTACATTGAAGATGAAAACAAAAACTAAAACCCAAGCTTCATCTGAGTGGTTCTCTGTGCAATATCACTATCCTGATTGACCACGGAGTAGCAACTACGAAGTGTATTTTCCATCAGTTGATCGTTTTATGATCGTACTTTGGGAACCCAGAGCATTGTTCGAAGGAATCCTTTGTCAAATACTTGGTCTAATCCTTGTATTTTTTAGATGATTTCTAAAGGAATTCTTTAATTATCTTCCAAGGTGCTGAACGATTTGACTTATTGGGCTTGTTCATATATTTCATAATGCTAAAATTGGCCATTTTGGACACCCACCCACCCCCTTGTGACGCTTTTTGTATTGATATTTTTCCTGTTTTTGTATTAACCGTAACACCGTTAGAACAACCACCCACCCCCTCCGGCGTTATGAAATTTGTGAATGTGCCCATTACTTTCTGGAATTTATAAACGATCGTCTTGCTTCTTGCTCTTAAAGATTTCAGGTTTGATTTGGATTCATCTTCACCTTAATGCTTCGAAAAATTCTAGAGTTGTCCTTAGAAGATCTATTGGAAGATAATGTTACCTCTAATATATTTTTTTTGCTCAACATGAACTAACCAATTAAAACTGATGGATTTTTGGAACTAATGGAAGTCTCTTTATAAAAATCATGATTTGATTGCTGAAGAAACTCTGATATCAATTGTAATTCCTGGAAAAAAAACTGATCAATGAAAAGAAAAAAGAAATTTTTGCGGTAATCTCTAACAGAATTCTTGGAGAAGTTCTCAAAGGATCTTTGTTGTTGTTGGTAATCATATAGTCAAGGCAAAATCCTTGATTATTAAAAAAAAGAAAGAAAGATATAACCTAAAGGCATTCTGAACATATCATTTGTATAAATATTTCAATTTAGCGAGGCATAAAGCAAAATAAGCTTAAGGAAGTCACTGAAAAATTGTAAAATAATCCCTATAGGTATTTTGGGTGTTATTCCTGAACGAGAGGAAGTGTATGAATGAATGTACTAAGGAATATACATATAGAAAAAATCCTGTAGGTGCAGTTAAGAGAATTTTCAGACGACTACTTCGGATAATCCTTCAAAAACCAAATTAACCCTCTAATACCCAAATTTTTATTTTCGACTTAAGTATTATTTTTCGTTATCTAAAATCGTTCTAAACACGTTTTGGGCATTTATTTATTTTTATCCGCAAATTTTTAAATTTTGGTTTTTGATTTTTATAATTTTTATTTTTGAACATCCCTAGCTTTTTTCATTTTTTCTTGAAGCCTTTTCTAGTTGTTGATTTTTGGCAATAATAAAAATTTTAATTGTTACGGTATTTTGAAAAATATTAAATTTTTAATTTTTTTTCGGAGCGTATTTTATTTTCCGTGTAACTCACGGAAAAACAGGTTTGAAATGATTTTAATACCACCAGGCTCTTCGTTTGTGATAGGTTAATCGTAGAAAAATATAAAAGGTACGATTTTTTATATTACACGTTAAATGAAGCCCAGGCATTTGTAGGTTATATAAGAATGCAATTTTTCAAACAATTTCTAAAAATACAAAAAAGTTTCAAAAGTCATAAAAAACTTTTCTTATATGCGTGTTATGAGTCAAGGTATAAGCCAAAAATAAAATCATTTTGATTTCCGAGCTACGAAAAAATACACAAAATTCCAAAGTGTACCCCGTCTAAAGGCGGGGTTGGGTATTAGAGGGTTAAGGAACAGGGATTCGTGGAACAATTAATGGATTAATTTCTTATGCTATTAAAAAAATCGGAATATTAAAAATTAAATAACAGGGTGTTTACTACCTGGAAAAACCTGGAAAACCTGGAATTATCAGGGAATTTTATTCAACCTGGAAAAACCTGGAATTGTCAGGGAATTTCAATTAATATCAGGGAAAATATTTTGAGGCAGTAATTCATGGTAAAATTTGTTCACGACAAAGGATTTTTGCGTCAAAAATCAGAGATAGCCATTATTTGCCAGAAAACTTTTGAATAAAAAAAATCGGCTACGCCGCTATCAAAACGCTACTTGAGCTATTCGGTGAGTATCTTTTCGGGTATGGAGCTTTATCGACTTATCGAAACACGATTGATTTTTTAATATCTCTAGATATATTTTATCAGTAAAGGATTCATATATCTAGGGCTGGTAGCAGGTTTCTCTTTAGAAACTTGATTTCTATTTTTATGCAAATCTCTAGAAGGTCTATTTTTGATCATACCTTTCATTAATGTCTCTAAATGATCTATTTTCCTTATCTTGCTTGCAGTGCATTCTGATGCAAAATTCTACCAGGGTCTCGAGAAGCTTTCAGAGTAACTAGACTATTTAACTAATTATTTAAGAATTTCTTCACATATATCTCGAGAAAAAGTTTAAAGAATTATCCTAGTGGTTTCTCCAGATATTTCATCTGGGAAACTTTCACGGACTTACATAGGATTCTCTCCAAAAATTCTTCCAGAGATGCCTCTACCAATTCATCCAGCAATTTTCCAAAGGATGCTTAAAGGAATGTCTCAAGAACTTGCTCCAGGGCATCCTTGAGCACTTCAACGTTACTACCTACAGTAATTTTCTCAGAAAACAAAAAAACTCCTGGAAGAATGCTTGGACAAATTTTTGAAGACTTTCTTGAAAAATCTCTTATAATAGTTATTGGAGAAATTTTCAAAGGAATCTTAGAAGCAATCTCTCGAGTAATTCCTGAAAGTATCCTCATTGTAATTCCTAGTCAAAATATTAAAGAAATTCTGAAAGACAATTGAGCTTGAGCTTGAGCTTGATTGGCCGCCCGTGGATGCACTCCAGTATCGCCAGATCAGCTGCACTTACACAAGGAACCAACCGAATGACTGCTTGGGACTAACAGGCATCCTCAGTGTATAAGTGCTGGTGATCTTCTATTTTTAGGCAACAATGGCACCTGCCACGTCAGAATGCAGACCAATGAGGAGAAGGGGGAGGAATTGATGATGCATTGAACTGACTCCCACGTAGACCGTATATTCCACTGCATCCACGTCAGTTCATGCGGGAGTGTATGGATTGGGGGAAAGGCATGGCAGAGAGGTTTGCTTTTGTGGTTAGCAGACTGCCTATGTATCAGGCGTAAGAAAGGCGTGCGCGTGGAAGTAGGAAGCGTTAAGGAAACGGTTTCTTGTCCGTCTCTGGTTCTAGCGTTTGCTATGAACTAATAGTTTGAGTGTTATATATTTAGAATGGAAGATAGAAGCAAGTGAGAGATATACAACTACAAAGTACGAGGAAAGGGACGGGCCTGGGATTGAACCCATGACCTTCTGCATATGAAGCAGAAGCGGTAGCCATCAGACCACCAACCCTGTCATTAAAGAAATTCTGAAAGACAATTGTTCAGTAAGTCTTGCGAAATCTCTGGAGAAGTTTCTGGTTGAATATTCCAACATGTTTAAATGGGAGCCTTGGAGGATGATCTAGGAAAACCGATAAGAGAATCACCAGAAAAAAAAACCTTGAGGACCTTTATTGAAAAATATCTGAAATTATGAACTGATTCCTGATGCAATCAATGAGGTAATATCTGTGGTTAGTTTTTGAGTTTTCCAGCTTGTACTTTGAGATAGATATCTATCCATCTATCCAACGAGGAATCTTCGGAGTTATATCTGGATCTTCGGGCAATTTCTGATGAAATTCCTCAAGAATATCGTTGAAAATGCCTACAGTAATACACGTAATGTCACGAGAAATTACGAGCAACCTTATGAAAAATCCCAAGTTGAATTTATTGAGGAATTCCTGGAAAAGTTCTTAATACATTAATTACATCGAATAATACCTGCAGGATTTTTTGGAGCAACTCCTGCTAAAATCCTTGGATGAGTTCTTGAAGAGATCCGATGGAAAATGGAAAATATCTAGAAGAAATCCTGTGATAGTTTACAGGTAAATATTCACAATAATCTCTAATAATTACTAGAGAAAGTAGCGTTGCAGTTTTCAAGGATTTCCTAAAGAAATTTCTCTAAACATCTCTTGAAAACTTTATGAAAGTGTTTCTGGGAGAATTAGTGGAGGAATCTGGAAGTATTTCAGAAGACAACTCTGGAGAAATCACTAGAAGAATCCATGAAGCATTCAAACAAGGAATCTTAGAAGCTATTACAGAAAATCCAGTGTAATAGTCGCGTAATAGTATTTGAAGGTTTCTCTAGAGCCTTCAAGATTGTACAACAGGATTCACCGCAAGCAGAATAAAGACAAAAGTTACTTTAGAGACCATTTTGGTTGAAACAGAGCCTTCAGATACCTTTAAAATGATGACCTATTCTCTAAAAAAATCATGCCACCGGTGCTGCTAGATGGATTAAGAACTGTTGATAAAGCTTTGAAATTATTTCACTGTAAGATAAGTTTCCAGGAAATTTTATTTTATTTTATTTCCAAGGATCAAATATTTTTGTGTATATAAGATTTGATTTTTTTATTATCAAACATTCGTTACCATTAGAATGATTCTATTCCGAAAGAAAAAATAATTCGACATTTTGTCCTTTCGACGTTTTGTAATTCGTCGTTTTGACATTCGATGGTTTGATCCCAGAAGACCTGGATTTCTAAAATTTTTAATTAATCTAGTATTTTAACTCAAATTTCAACCTTTCAGTCGTCACATGTTTGACCACCGCCAGAACCCCCATGATTATGCTTTGTACGATAAGCGAGTTTTTTTCACCACTGTTGCACAAAATACAACACGACTATTGAAGTGTTAACAATACAATGTTTTTATAACTGAGAAACTAACGTTTTAAGGTGAAGATAAAAAGAAGCCAAACCTTACGTTTTGAAGAGTAAAAATCTGGAGAACCGAACATCCGTTCAAGCCTAAAATTTAATGGATTAGTCATCACCAGCGATTGAAAAAAACGATTAAGTTTATCGGGTGGCAAGTACGATTATAATCTATGCCCAGGGAAGTCAAGGAAATTTCCATTACGAAAAGATCCTGGATCGACCGGGAATCGAACTCAGACACCTTCAGCATGGCTTTGCTTTGTAGCCGCGGACTCTAACCACTCGGCTAAGGGAGGCCCCGTCAATGACTCAAATGTGACAACAAGCATCTCCCTGCTTCCCACTCTGGCTACGCCCCTGGCTGCCGCTGCTGCTGTTTTGGCTAGATTTTGGTTCGCCACACCGTGTAACCTGGATCGGCTGGCTTTTGGACTGTGTTATAAGCGAACGGCGATTATAATGTTGCGATGGCATTAGGTATGCGCCGGACTCTCCACATATTATCTGGCTCTCTAGCTATGTGGCCCCGGCCGGATTCGTGGGATCGACTTTTGGGTGGCGGTAATTTTGATTTGCGGAATATGAGTCATGTGGAACGAGATGATACGACGCACACACTGGACGGCATTGGATGGGTTTCAATTTTGGAATTAGGGGGTTTCATCTGGAACGATTATTTGATACCGAACCGGTGTTTAGCATTTAGCTAATCGACTGCCGGGCTAGAGCAGAGTTGTGAGAAGGGGGGCACCCGATTGACTAATTTCATGATTGAATTTTAATATGCTTTGAAAATGGCATCCGAAACTCGAAATCAAAAAACCATTCCACTGTATAAACGTATTAAATGTTTGCCGAGCTTTAATCCACCGTTGAATCGGATAATTTCAAATGAACCATACACTATCAACTTTCGGGCGAAGAGTGAAAGGGTAACAGATTAGAGAGAGTTGAATATGTCGAGTGACGTATGCAGTAAGGCAATTTCACTGCAGTAATCAAAATTATAAATTCATGAACAGCATGGATCTGGTAGAGGGGGGAAACGATTCTACTAGTGCCGACATATGTAGCGGATATAAACTACCACCATACAACTATGAGCGATGACATCGATGGGATAGACAGACTTTCGGATCCACTTGCATGCCAATCAAAGAAGGAATTTATCCCTTAATTCTTAATGTGGTGTTCAAACAAAAAAGAAATGACTACCGTTTAGGGGAATGTGGGTTAAATGAGTTCAATCAGCAGTACGGGAATGGGTGAATGATCAATGATGAAAGTACATAGTATGAGTATTGATAGCCATGCAATGCGGAGTTGCTATCCCACGCTTTCAAACATAAACTTTTAATTTTGCAAATCTTCAATTTAACTAAATATGACATGCATTTATTTTGAAAATATATTGCAAACAATGAAAATTATTGAAAATGCTATTAAACAAACTTGTTTGTCTTACCCAAATGAACATTTTTTTACACAGACATATGTTCGATGTTCAGACAGACCGGACTATAATCATTTGTTTACCTGGTAAACATAAGTCAACGGCTCCATCAATTCTTGATGTTCCGACGTTCTTCTGATACAGATGTTTGACCAAATAGTCAAGAACCAAAATTACAGCTAATAAAGCAAAAAAATTGTTTTCTCTTTTGATTGGTCGGAGTACGTTTTGTTTAAACCAACAAAAATACTTGGTCCACTCCAATGAATCAATTGTCATTTGGTGGGGCATTTCGCATTCGCATAAACCAGTTTCATAGGAGAACAGGTAGCATTTCAAAGAAGGCATATAATTCTCATTATGCCAAACGTCCGTATGCGAAACGTCCTTATGCGAAACGTCTTTGTGCGAAATGTCCCATCCCCATATTTATTGAGTGGATGATAATTTATTACTACCATAGCAAAAAACGATAAAATATAGGATGGTCCGAACAGGGCTGCCACATATACATAGATTTATCTGTATTACTCAGAGTTTTTTATTCTGACACAGATACAATTTGTATGGAACACAGATTTTTTTGTATGGGACACAGATTTTCTATCAAATCATCTGGCAGCTCTGGGTCCTAATGAGAACATGGGGGTCCGAATTGGAACAGGGTTGGTCCAATTCGGACCTTCTGGAGAATGTTGTTCCAACATGTCCTGGTAGGAGATATCATGAAAATCTCCGAGAGAAAAGTGTGCGCGCTGAATCAGGCTTTCACGAAAACATAAAACTTTTTATGTGGTTCATCGTGCTAAAAAGATATGGCCAATAAACTGTTACAAGGTCCAAATTGGACCATGTTCCCCTAAGGTTTTTTAAATATTACAATGGTTTTTTCCTCTATCTGATCACGGTTTGCTAAATAGATTTAAATTTGGATAAAATTCTGGATAATAATTAAGGTATTTTGTTGATCATTTTTACTAAAAACAAAAAACACAACCCTCTAATACAAAGAAATATCGATTCAGTATGTTATTACATATTCTGTTCTCATACTGTTGGTTTTTATTTGTTTGTACATTTTCAACTGTAAACATAAAGTTTTTATGGCGACAACATAGCGATGGGCGATTTTGAATCGATGTTCCGAAAATCGATGTTTTCATTCCGATTAATCGATTTTTTGAATCGATGTTTGGGGCATCTGAAATCGAGTGAATCGATTCTCTTTATTTCTTTATTTTTTGATTTGATTCATTTTGTTGAAAATTATGAATATTTCTTAATGGCATGATGAGAAATAAATCAAATTTTTAATAAGCCTTTTGCAATAGTAAATCTGTTCTATTGAGTTTCAGAACTGATTTAATTGAGGTATATTGAAATTGAATGTAATTGCATTTGGTCTCATTTCAAACTATATTTTAAATTTGAATTCGATTCGAATCGAGTCAAAAACATCGATTCAAGAGATTCGATTAAATCGGTGAATCGATTCAACAGTTGAAATGTGAATCGATTCAGTAACATCGATGTTATAGACAATTTTGCCCAACGCTACGACAACAGCAAAAACACAATGAATTTATTTAACTTGTATGAAACTGGAAACCAAATTTATGTTACTTTAACCGGAAATAAGTTTAGTTAAAATCGTTTATCATATGACTTTTGAGCACTACGGTATATCTAACTATTATTTGTCAGATCATCCTCAATCAATTGATCAATTAATATCAAAATTTGTTTACAAATTAGAATTTTATTGTTTCGTTTTATTCCAATTAAGGAAAACAAATTAAAAATATCATGGGGGGGGGGTTGTTTGATAAGCTACGTATTTTCCAAGAGGGGGTATTGGCATTTGTGACTAAAAGGGGGTGTAAAAAATCAGTGAAAAATGCTACGTCATTTATGGACGGCCCCCAACACATATTTTTCCATTTCATCAAAGTTGACAACAATTGGTTGAAAATCAACTTCTGCACATCCAAAAGCAATGCATCTTTCTACTCTTTCACAATAAAAATGAAAAGCTCAGAAAACTATGGCCCTTTTTCCACGTTTGTCCAGAAAAAAGATTGTACACAATACAAGAAAACTATCGATTTACCCCAAGCCTGCCTTGAATGTCGTTGGTGAGCTGTAGCTATCTTGCAGTTTGGAAAAGTGTTGTTTCATATTTCGTGTGTAGTATCTGTGCCCATTTCCCAGGTAGCGACTAAGTTTATAGATAAAAACAGCAATCTTAGAAATATCACGCCAAGAAACAAAACTTAGTCCCTTTTTAGGATCAAAGGGACAAAGTAACAAAAATTATTTAATAATTATTTACCATGAAATCCGACTAGGTATTTCTCAAAGGACGTTGCTGAGAGATTTTTTTTTTTATTGAATTATTATATGTATTTTTTTCCTAGATGTTCTCCAAAAATTTCACCAGAAATTATATCAGGCGTTTGCATAAAGTTTCCTTATTGGTCTGTAGATTTTTATTGAGTTCATTTAGTGTTCATTTTACGGACATCCTAAGGAATTCTGCTAAAAATTTCGTTCAAGATCCTTTCAAGAGTTCAACCAGAATTTTTTCTCAGGATAACCCCAGAAAAGGATCTCTGACAGACCTCCAGTATTCTTGAAGAAGTCTTGAAGGTTTTTTCAGATAAGAAGGGGTTTTGGGTGAGCTTCTGTTGGAATCATTGGAAGAACTCCTAGTGTAACAATATAATATCGAAAAACTTCTGGAGAAAATCTTGAGACAGTTCCTAGGGAAATTTTCAGAGTCTCTGTCGAAACTACTGAAGGTTGTAAGCATTGGAGTGCTTAAGGATTTTCTGGAGAAATTCCTTAGAGACTCTCTGTAAAAATCGATGGACAACTTTGTTAACAAATTCCTGAGAGACTCGATGGAGATTATCATTAGAAATAAATACAGACCGTGAAAGTATTCCAGAAAAAAATCTCAGAAAAATCACTCTAGTAATTCATCATGCTTTCCTTCGAGAAACTGAGAAGAAAATGGGGAAGAACCTGTAGGATAATTGGTTATTGGCTTCAAGATAGGCTGTAAACAAGAAATTAAACGGTTCAAATCCAGTGAGTTTGAAGGGCACTATTCTTCCTTAAAGCTCGAAAAAACGTTCATGCTTCAATTTGAAATTGTAAATTCAGAAACTTACTGCTTAAGCATATGAAAATTCCAGATTAGGGGTTGAATTCTGAAGAAAATTGAGAGTATCTCTCACTTATCACTATCTGTAACATTCATGATCCGCAGCATATCATGAGCGCATGTTTATTGTCTACTGCTACAGCTCCGATTAAATGGATGAGATGACAGTACAGGATAAAACCCATCTACACAAGGTTCAAACCTTGGGGACACTATTGCTATCGGATGTTCGGGGTTTGTTTATCATGCCAGTAAAATAAAGCACCTACCTCCAATGGTAAATAAGCGAGAAAAATGGGTTTTATCATCGTTCTCTCTTTGGGGCTCTCGTTCTCAGCTGTCATTTATCAAACTTAAACTTGTGACAACTTGCGAAACATTGCCGATCATGGACCGATACAGATGTGATGTTTTTTGCGCTTACTTTGATCGTGCTTGGAAATCAAGTGAGAAAGAATTCTGCATTGGCTGTTCACTATATTGAACCATATAGGAATGCTGAATTCACTCTGCTTGAAATATGCCTTCAAAAATTGTACGGATAATATGTGGACACTCTGTAAATGCCTAATGATGATTTCAAAATATTTTATTTTCATTAAGATTAGTTTTGCCGTTTTGCGTTGAAATATTTACAGTTTTTCGAGGTGCAAGCAATATTTTTGTAAATATTGGAATCTACTAAACAATCCGCTGCATAGTGGTTTTTTTTTGACTTTGCCGATTTCGATATCGAAATAGCATAGCGCTTAAACCGTTGATTTTAGTGAATAAGTTTGTCCAGTGAAGTTTCAGTATTAAACATTTGGTACTTTGAGTGTCAAAAATGTTGTGTAAGCATAGGTCTGAACTACTGAACTCATTTTGAAAGTCATACAGCATTACAAGCTTAGTTTTATGCTCATTGGACCATTTTTTCGAATAACCATTTCTTTCGAATCGCCTACATTTAGGCGTATTATGCCGATTCACAAAGTTTTGTTTTAAATACTCGAGTTGTAAGAGTTTTACATCATTAGATTCAGAAGACCCAAATATACTATATAGGGGAATTTTTTATTCTAAAACCTTCCTTGTTATATGCCCCAGTGTTTATTTTTCCATTTGTGATATTCAAGCTAATTTTATGGCATGTTAAAAGTTATGTCATAAAAAAACCATTACGTAAACTGATAGGGATCAATGAAGTACTGATTTTGTTGAAATATGTTTGACAATACCTACTTGATTTACTAAGGATAATATAACGAAAAATGTAAGGTAGAATCACATTGAGGGCATTTAAACCAAATGTAACAAATATAAAAAATGCTGAGTCCCCATATCAAAAAAAAAACTTGTGTAGAGTAAGGTGGGGCAAAAGTTCGACCTTAGTGGTATAATCAAAGTTTCCAGGAAAACAATAGCATTTAAAACAAAATAAATACCATACAGTGAACCTTCAACATATTGGCTATAATTTTGCTGAACAAACTTGTGTCCAAATATTTACCCATTTTAGTTATAACAGTTTCAAAATTTATTGTCTTATTCGAACGTTTGCCCCACCGGTGGGGCAAGAGTTCGATTCTAGTGTGGGGCGAAATTTCGCTGGCTAAAACACAAAATATCGATCCTTTTATGACAGGCATACTTTACACCAGCCGTAAACTTAAGTTTGCCGAAAAATACACACTAAAATTTCATCAAAAAATTACCCAAAACCGGGTTAATTGTAATATACTCAAAAATAGCAGTTTTTCGCAAAACTAAGTCGAAATGTAAAATTTAGGTGACAGTTTTCACACGATCAGACAAATTTAACTAAATTTGAAGATATATGTGAATTTAAGGCAATTTGAAAATTTTCCGTGATTTTATACATGGGTCGAACTTTTGCCCCACTATGGGCCAAAAATTGTTTTCAAGCATTTATGCAAAAATTAATACACTTCAAAGCAACCTTATGATAAGCCCAGAAACGCCCTTACATAAAATATTGAAAAAGATTTTATCTTCAGTTAGTTCCATGCAACGAAAGTTTGACCAAAAATACAATATTCACGTCGAAAAACAACAATTAGCCATAACTTTTCCAAATCTCAATCGATTTTTATGATATTTGGAGTAAAAGTCTCTTACTTGAATAGCATTCGAACCACAATGACATTTATAAGATTTGTTTTGAATTGAGCTAGAAATCTTTAAAAGAAACTTTTACCCCACTCGAACTTTTGCCCCACTTTACTCTACTGTACCAATATGAACTAACTGTTGAAATACCAGGAAGAAAGCACTGCAGCGGATTAAAGAAAAGCGGAATTTAGAGATAATTTTGTCCCTGGATTACGGTACTATGATGATCTCCATTATAAATCTATTCCATGACTCACTATGTCCCTGTGTCGAGTTCCCAATATCCACCCATGGAGGTTTGACCGTAGTTATAATCGAACAACCAAAACTATGTACTGAAATGCTACACAAACACCGCCTTCCGTTGCTGTTTCGTATCGTTTGACAAACAATTCCAACCATTTCGGAAAATTAATCAATAAAACCATCATCACTGCGTACGCTACTAGCACTAATCCGGTCGCAGTTGGGAGAACACGAGCAAGACACAGATGTGGAATGCATAAAATTATTTCCGCTTGCATTCCCACGCAAACGTAGCATTTATTTAGGTTTGGATACGGACAACGACGACGACGACGGGCAGCAGTTGCAGTGCAGTGTAACCCGGTATTATAAGGGGCATCGTAAAACTGCAGTTACTTTAACCGGAAAGGTGATCCCGACCCGAACCGAACCGCCTGTCTTCGCAGTGATCTTAAGATACACGCTGAGGTGGACCCTTAGCTCTGCTTCAACATACAGGTTAACGTCTAAAATAAATATGAACGATGCACATTTACTGTCGGCGGTAGCAAAGGTTAGGCGCGTAGATCTGGGGCATTGGCTTCAGCGCAGTCGTAAGAAGTTTGACGAGTGTAATTAGGTGGGTAATTTAGACATGTTAGTGTCACGTGTAATTTATTGTGACGTGCTTGAGCGAGGTTTGGGTTTCGAGGGAAATTATGAATGACAAGGGGTATGTGGATGCTCGTTTAGGAAACCATCGTGATTTAATTTTATTCCAATTAGTCCGTAGAGTTAAGACATTCTTCTTCTTTCCAATTTTGCATCCTACAAAGCAAGAAATAAATTGTAATATCACGTCGTTTTAGCTGCACATCACTCGCGTTGTAATTATTGTGTAAAGGCTCAACTCTAAAGGCAACTGGAGATTCTCCAGTGGAGAAGTATCCACCAAGCATCTTACTCGAGATAACATTTAGAATGAGTTATTGCTAACGTATTTGCCAAATGACATCAGATATAAGACATAAGAAAATCATTAGATACTCTAATTCAACGAAACGAAAAATAAACTAACTCCCACAATCCTCACAGATCAATCCCCAAGTTCAGTGTGATAATTTAAATGCTACAAAGTATACCAAAACATCCAAAGGCATCGCAGTCGCTTTCATTCCAACAGCAACGCTACGGTTTCAGTGCAAAGATATAAATCTTGCCATCCATATTAAATGCAACATTTATTTATTCTTCGATTCCGTAAATTCCTCATAAAATCACATCTACATAATCAATCCGAGCCCATCATCATCATCATCATCGTCATTGTAGCAATAAGAACCGGACCACAATCACCGAGCCGAGCAAACAGAGCAAACGCACAGAGGAGTAACTAGAAGAAATTCGTGGCCAGTATTTCAAATATTAAAAGATATTTATGATTCCAGTATTTTTTAAAATATATCTAATAGTATGCAGCATTTGGTGGCTACATCGAGTTGTCATCGCAAAAACATTGAAAAAATGGGGTTCAAAATGCGTTTACACTGCGTAACACGTTTTAAGCACCAAAATCCCGTTATTTACTTCATTGAGGATTGCTGAATCCATTGCTGTTTTCAAAAATATCATAGCCCGTCTAGAAAATCTGAGAAATTGGCTGTCGACAATTCAAAATATGACTATTTGAGACAACTTGCATGCAAGTTTGATAGCTTGTATGGTAATTTATTTGCTTAATTTGCCACATAATTCAAACTTCATGTCTATAGGTGTATAACAATACTTATCATCAAAGTTCATAATACTTTCGATGCTCAAAGTTATTCCTTGATGGTATAAAAAAGTATTGTATTTTCCCATTTTGGAGAACTCAATCATTTGGCTGGATGGATATGTTTCAGTAAGAATAGGCTTTTATACACAAAAATCCTCAAAAACCAGATTTGTTTACATTTTGGACTTTTGAGGCCTTTTCAATTGTTGGTCTTGAATTTGTTTTCATCAAAATATGAGCTCATAAATTTGATGTATTCACTGATTGCTAGATGGATAGGTGTCCGCAACGGTTCGAGTTCAATCCTTATTAAGCTTAAACCGCATCTTAGTCAATATTAGAACATAAGGAGAGGGCAGAAAATAATGTTGGCCATGATTAACAAAATTGCTCCTGTGTGCACCAGCGCAACCAGTCCAGAGTACCTACACGATGCACACGGACGAAAAGAATCACTCCGAGAATTAATGCTAATCAAACCGCAACGATTCCAACTAATCAAACATTGCAATGAAACTAGAAATTGACTATTTCAAAGAGACCAGCTTCTCGTGGTCCCGGGTAGGCAGGCTGGCTGGCCTCTTTGTGGTTCGACTTCCATTTCATTCCTCACGACCAGAGAGCCCCGTCATACTTTGTGCTTGCAGCTTACATTACAACCAAATCGAAACACTAACTTGGGCGAGATTGGCGATTGGCAACGACACACACTGCACCTCTCTCGGTCTTTGGCTCAGTGGTCCTATCCACTAGAGGGGCAGTGGTTCCCGATCCTTTTTGAAGAAGTGACTCCTTTCAAAGTTCTACAAACCCCCAAAAATGGATTTTTGCGAAATCGAAGTTTATGGAAGCCTTCCAAAGATTTCATAATTAATCTACAGATATCCTTGACAGACCTACCCAACAGTCACGTCTGAAATGCATCACGGGTTATGCAGGAGTTATTCAGCGAAAGTACTAGGCAGAAAATATGCAGAGAATTTCCTATGCATATCTACTGATACGATGCTAATTTCATTTTCAAGTTCACACTGTAAAAATATTCGAGCAAAGCCAGTATGGTATAATTAGGCTAGCAGTTTCTGCAAAACGATATTGCACATGTTTCATCAGTATTTGCAAACCCTCTGAAAAGTCGTCACGGCCCCCCTAGGGGTCCGCATACCACAGATTGGAAAACCCTGCACCCTGGGTATAGGTGAACTCCTCTAGACGGCGAATGGTTGCCCCTTTTAATCGGAATTGCAGGGCTGCTGCAATTGAACGATCTACAGACAAACAGACGGAGAGGTAGTAGGCACAGATCTCCGCGACCATTGATGATGATGGAAATCGCAAACCGTGTGCGGCTCTTGCGGTCGCTTCATAGTTTGGTTTTGCCTTCTCGCTAGCCGTGCCCCGGATCTAGGGAGTGCGCCGAATCAGACTGGTTCGAGATGGAATCGGAATGGTCGTCGATAGCTGGAGATTGGGAGTTTTTGTGGAGGCAAAAACAGTACCCAAAAAGATTCCTGCAGATATTCCAAAAAGGTATCCACAAGCTCCCATAGATTTTCTTCCAAAGTTCCTTTCTGTTTTGCCCATTAAGATCTCAATTGACGAATAAAAGTAGAGTTATATGATTCGGAAAATTTGGAAATTGAATGAGCTAATTCTGACTTGCTGTCGCCTAAACAATTTGTCAGAATCCTAATGAAAATCATATTTCCTAAATTTTCTTTACAATTAAAGTTGTCTGGCAAAAGCAATTTTTTTCAGTTTTTGCAAAATTTGCCTTTTATTTATTCGTCAATAAAAACGATCAACTCTAATTTTTAAAAGTGACAGTATTGACAGACTCACACTCAAATCTCAATCAATGAGGTCCCTCGTGAGAGCAAACGCATTAGATCGTATAATTACCATATCGCTCTATCAATTTGGAAGTAATTTTACGCAGATTCCAAGACGCGAGTGATGTGCAGCAAAAACGATGTGACATTAAAATTTATTGTTTGCTGTGTACGGACGACGGTGAAGGAGCATGCGGTCTAATTGCTACCACTTATGATTAGAGTAAGGTGGGGCAAAAGTTCGACCTTAGTGGTATAATCAAAGTTTCCAGAAAAACAATACCAGTTGAAACAAAACAAATACCATACAGTGAACCTTCAATATTTTGGCTATAATTTTGCTGAACAAACTTGTGTCAAAATAATTACTGATTTTCGGTTATAACAGTTTCAAAATTAAATGTCTTAAACGAACTTTTGCCACACCGAAGGGGCAAGAGTTCGAATCAAGTGTGGGGCAAAAGTTTGCTGGGTAAAACACAAAATATCGATGCTTTTATGACAGGCATACTTTACACTAGCCGTAAACTTAAGTTTGACGAAAAATACACTCAAAATTTTCATCAAAAAATTTCCCAAAACAGGGTAATTGAAATATACTCAAAAATACCTATTTTTCGCAAAACTAAGTGAAAATTTAAAATTTTGGTGACATTTTTCGCACGATCAGACAAATTTAGCTAAATTTGAAGATAATATGTGGATTTTAGACAATTTGCATTTTTTTCAGTGAGTTTATACATGGGTCGAACTTTTGCCCCGCTGATTCGAACTTTTGCCCCACTATGGGCCAAACATTGTTTCCAAGCATTTATGCAAAAACTAATACACCTCAAAGCATCCTTATGATGGGCCTAGAAACGCCTTTACATTAAATATTGAAAAATATTTTATCTTCAATTGGTTCCATGCAACGAAAGTTTGACCAAAAATTACAAAATTTATTATTACATAGAATTTATTCTAGAATGCCTCGAAGATTCCTGAATTAATTGCACTACAAACTTCTCACGTAATTCCGACAACGGTGACTGCAGGATTGTTGACAGAAATTGTTAGCGAGTCCGGGAAAACTGTCTTGGCATTATGTCCTCACTGGGACAGAGCCTGCGTCTCAGCTTAGTGTTCTTATGAGCACATCTACATTAATTAACTGAGAGCTTTCTTTGCCAAAGTTGCCATTTTCGCATTCGTATATCGTTTCGCAGGTACGATGATATTCTATACCCGGGGAAGTCAAGGAAATTTCCATTACGAAAAGATCCTGGACCGACCGGGAATTGAACCCAGACACCTTCAGAATAGCTTTGCTTTGTTTCCAAGAAGTGTATAATTCTATTTTCATCGAAACATTCCTTCAAAAACTTAGTGAAATAGTCTTTAAAGAATAATTCTCTCAAAAATTCCTCATTGCAATTCTCTACAGATTCCGATTAAATTATCAGGCTGTCCATTCAGTTTACCGATCAGTGGCGATTCCCTAACCTCAAATCTACCTGTTCCACGATTAGAAATTCTTGAACTTCAGCAACAAATTTGCATCTAATAAGTAGAGATTTGTTAGAAAGGACGGTTTTAATCATAAACTCTTAGTTTATAATCTAAATTTGTCGAAATAGTCATTTTTAGAGTCGTAGAACAGGTAGAAAGTGAGGTTACGAGTCGCCACTGTTACCGATTCCCGGATTTTTCCTGGATGCACAAAAAAAAACGGGTAACATCAGAAGACATCATATTTTATAGGCATTTTTGATAGGAAAATTGGTATTTTATTTTTAATTCACATTTCAAGAAGTCTCAGAGAAAATCATTTCATTGCATTCCAGATAGCAAGTGCAGTGCAATGATAACTTTTTTTTAACGATTTTGGGCAAAAAAACTGGTTTAGAAAGTTTGTAAATCGATGACAGTGTCATATATTGTTTGAAAGTTTGGCGAAGTTACACTTAGACGAGGTCTTCGAGATCTTACATAAATATATTCATGTTTCTTGTCGACTTATAACTGTCACTTATAACATTCATATTCTTTGAAAAAAGATTTATCATTGTAAAAAACCAACATTCCTCTTCTTCTTCTTGTCATAACGTCCCAACAGGGACAGTGCCTACTTCTCAGCATCACGAACTTAACAACATTCTTAGCGTTAGCGTAGTTACGGTATACTTCGTAGATTGGATACTAGCAACATTAATGTTTATTTTTGATAATCTAATCCAGATTGCTTTTAGGAACAAGGCTGGGGAGTGAACCTTGATCCAATCATGAAGAAGAATACCAATAGCATTAACATCGCTATTCCCGGCCACGCCCATCTTTACCGTAACTTGGGATAGGGGAAGGAAATGTTGATGTAGCACTTACTTAATGAGAGGCCACCGACTCAGTGACGCCCTCATAAGTGCTACGGAGGTGGAGGTTGGGATAGGTATATTGTCAGGATTCGCCTGAAAAGCTGGCGATAGACCGAGGGCATTTGTTGTTTATTTTTTTAAGTTTTAATCTTTTGAATGCCGGCATTCAAAAAAGAAAACATGTGTTTTATTTACAGTATAGATTATTTTGCATCGAATAGTACTATCAACCGTTTTTGTGAAAGTAGTGTAAGCTCTGGTTATCTGCTCAATAATCATTAAAAGCAGATCCGATCCCTCCAGGGTCATCGGAACAAAAAAAATAACAATAAATAAAATGTCGCGTGGGTACGATCAACGTGTAACTAAACAAAAGAAGAAATATGTTAATGTAGTGCTTGAAACAAAAAGTAGGGGAGTAATTTTCTGCTCTGCGATTTTTAAGCAGAACCGATCCCTCTAGGGTCATCGGAATAGAAAAAGGAACAAAATAAAGCTCCGGCAAATCGCGAGGCATCTAATTTAAACTTTGAGACTAACAAAACTTTGAATGTAACAAAACATAGAATGGTTATAACTGAAATGTGTTTGTTTTCCAGCCAGATTTTTGATGGTCATTGGATCACATTAAAAAAAATATAATTGGATAACAATTAAGCTTTCCAACTGGAACAAACTCACCAATTTCAGCATTTTACATTGGAATTCCCTTCAGCTGTTCAGATAATATCTTCTGATTCCGTTCCAATGGGGCAGTTGCAGAATGTTCCGCTAATCCATACACTTTCACGGTTGCACTAAACTATCAACAGTTAAAGTTTAACAATTTCTTCCTATATACTATAACGGACGCGAAGTAAACTTTAACCGTCGGAGAACACAGTTTCAATGAAACACAAGATACAGCGTAAATCCTTACCGCCATCAGCCGAAATTCATTAAAACGCTTTTTGGCAGCGGAAAAAAAGCGGGGCACACAATTTTTGACATCCGCATTCGCGCGCGGCACACTACGATCGGATGGTTCGTCACTCTTTGAAATGTAAATATAAATATGCTCGCAAACGTAGTAGACATTTTCTTATGTTTAGATTTATCAGCATCTTTCGAAAAACTGCTGCGCTGAATGATTTGTTCAGTACCAATTTATTTCAAATAACTGTTCACTTTTTCTGCCATAAAAACGATGGGCTGCATTTACGTTTCATAACAGCGGAATCTGGGCTGCATTTGACATTGAAATTTTTCCTCGAAACTCGCGTCTCCGGTAAAAACATATGGGTATACATAATTACCATATGGCTAATATAAGGCTAAAATAGAGCATGTCTGCATTAGCCCGCAGGGCGAATTAAAGTGCTGTTTGGTTACTTGGGAACTCAATATGCCGTTTCTCGATACCTATACAGGGTGTCCGCAAATTATCCGTACAAACTCTTTGCATTCATGCAGCATAAATTCAATCATCTTGCATGGTATATTTTATTATTAAGCAGTAAGTTTTACACATTTACGATTTCAAATATTTGTAAAACCAAGCCAAATGTGTTGAGTGGTCTTAAAAGAAGCTGTTTTTTTTTAGCTTTATGCCAGAAGAGAAATGTCCATACAACTCACTGGATTTGAACCGTATAATTTTCCATTGCCAGCCTAACTTGAAGCTACTAGACTGTCATCACGAACTTAACAACATTCTGCCCAAAAATACCAGAGTACCTTGCCATTTCGTCACCAAAGATTTCGCCAAGAATTTAGGAATCTCACGGGAAACTCACTGGAACTTGATGGAAGAATTTCGTTGTAAATCTGCAGGAATTAATACAAAATCTTGTCAATGACCTCAAAAGGTCTTGGCAATAAATCATGAAGCAAGCATATCAAGGCTTCATTAAAAATCAGTATTAGCATCTCAAGGAATCTGCCTAACAGTAGGAAGCCATTTGGATCTACTAAAAATCTCTTTAATGAAAAAAAATCAAGATTTTTCGAAAATAAACGTCAGAATTTAAATTTTTACTGTTTAACTGAATTTTATAAAGCACTTTGTTTCAACTACGAGTAGAATTGTGCATATATTAGAAAAAAATAAAAAATGTGTTTATTATGAAATTTATGAAAATATATTTTAAGACTATTTAAAATGTTTAACAATTGAGAGAAATTAGTTTCAGCTTAAATATGATATTTTTCATTGAAAATTCATGTTTTGGCCAGTTTTTGTTTGATAACTTAGTCAAAATTATTTTTAAATTTGTTTGTTGTACCCACAGTTTAAAAACGACTGAAATTGATTGAAAAACATGTAAAAATATTTTCAAATTCACCTTCAAATCGCTTGCGCCACCTCTAAATCTTAATATTTTTGGCTCAAAATTTTTGGAATTTCCCATTTTATGTGATTTGAATTCAGAAGAGCACACGAGTTTTTGGTTTTGAGAACTTTCGAAAAATAAGCCACACCCAAATGCTCACCCTTACTCACCCTTAGTATTTTTTCACTCCCTCACAAAGAGGCACAGACAGCACGCTACTCTACAGCATGCTACCGAACTCTGGTGATGTTGCGGAGTGTTATCAAGCCTGAGAATGTCCTTCAACATTTTCGTCCAGGACTTCTTCAATATTTCAACCAGAAATTTCTCTGATGACACCTCTAGGAATTACTCCAGAGCATTCTTCAAGAATTTCTTCAAAGATTTTCAAGTTCCTACGAATCGGGCCCAAATAGCCGTAGCAGTAAACGCGTAGCCATTCAGCAAGACCAAGCTGAGGGTCGTGGGTTCGAATCCCACCGGTCGAGGATCTTTTCGGGTTGGAAATTTTCTCGACTTCCCAGGGCATAGAGTATCTTCGTACCTGCCACACGATATACGCATGCAAAATGGTCATTGGCACAGTAAGCTCTCAGTTAATAACTGTGGAAGTGCTCATAAGAACACTAAGCTGAGATTCTTCTTCAAACCGCTATCAAAAAATATTGGAGAAATACCTGAAACTTTGAATCCAAATGGTATTCCTAAGGCAAATCATCCTTTGGTAATCTCTGACAAAACTCTTAGATTTTTTGAAGAAAATCATGGACACTAGATCGTGTCTTAGGGAATTCCCTAACTCTAACTCTAAAGTTTGGATGATTTTCTAGAGATTTTTCTGCAAGAATCTCAAATAAATGTAGAGCGGGATCACTGCAAAAAATGTATAAGAACAATTGGAAGAGTTACTGTAATTCTGTAACCTTTTGGGTGGAAACTACTGGAAAAATTTTTGAAGGACCCGTGGTAAATTTACTTGAGACATCATCCGAGAATTATAGAAAGAATCTGCTGGAGTATTCTCTGAGTGGAATGCTAGGAAAATCTCTGGAAATTGCTACAGTATCTCTCTAAGGTATAGGCTTTTTACGAATTTGTTGACAAATCTTGATTTTTTTTTTATCTCTGGAAAATCTCTTGAAGTATTCCCTGAAGTAATTATACAAGGAATAGGTGTATTTTTTCTGGATGAGATCCTGACGGATTTCTAAGACTATTTCTAAGAGCAATTCATGGAAGATTTCTTGAGATTCTTGAAATATTTATAAGAAAAACCTCTAAAAGATATTTTCGAAACCCCGAAATACACCTTTGTATTCGATTAATTAGGAGGAATACCTGTGGGGATCTTCAAAAAGTCTCTTAGAGTCATAACAGAAATAAAGAAAGAGGTACCGGAAAAAAATCTATTCAATATTAAATATATTCAATCCCGGTAAAAATAAAACTGTATTTTTGTTCTCCAATTTCTTGCTCTAATATTAGCCTACAAGGGCATCAGAGTCGCAAATGCAGTGTACTTAAACTCCCGTGCAAATGTATATCGATAGAACAGAATTTTGTCAACGTTCCATTAAATTATAAACTTATCGTTTAGAAATGTGATTTTGTGAACATTTTGTTCTGAAAGACCACCATTTACAATTCATTCTTTCATTAATTCAGTAGGCGAATTTAGGCGAGTATTTTCTTTGAAGAATGGAAAATTTTCTTGCAGGTGCGTAATGGAAGAAAATTTCTTCCCTTCGAAGAAATTGTTCGCCGGATTTCACCTACAGGTTTCCCAAAAATTTTGTTCTTTCACATCAAAGTTGTAAGTTGACTTTCTGAACCACTTTGACGAAGACTTAACTTTCTATCTCATGTGGATCACAAGATAGAACATGCATAAAATGCTCAATTTTACATCACTAGCGCCACCTAGCGGCAAAATTGCGAACCAAACTTTTCGCCTTCCGGATGTTCTTGACCTGCTGGACAACTTTTATGAAGATCGCTTCTTTGCGAATCATGAGGATCTCGAGATACGCCAATATGAATTTACCTGTCTTGAGGTGATGCTAAACATTTTGGGAGTTGATTCAGAATATTCAACTGAGTGTTGCAATACTTTTTTTAGTGAATCCGTATTTATGACCGGTAGTGTACGGATTACACGTATGTCGATGCAAAGGATTTCGTGGCACTGAATCACATTGGTTAGCTGGTTGCTTACTAGCTGTAAAGAAACGGTGTCCATTAACACCCCAAACTGATTATTTATTTACTTTCAAATACATAATTGTAATTAAATCAGAAGATACCCATCAGATACCCATTTAGGGGCCTTCCTTAGCCGAGTGGTTAGAGTCCACGGCTACAAAGCAAAGCCATGCTGAAGATGTCTGGGTTCAATTCCCGGTTAGTCCAGGATCTTTTCGTAATGGAAATTTCTTTGACTTCCCTGGGCATAGAGTATCATCGTACCTGCCACACGATATACAAATGAGAAAATGGCAACTCAGGCAAAGAAAGCTCTCAGAATAACTGTGGAAGTGCTCATTGAACACTAAGCTAAGGACGTTAATGCCAAGAAGAAGAAGAAGATTCATTACGATATTTCCTAAATTGGTTTGGTAAATCCATATATGTACAAAACGACATTTTTTATCAAAGGCGTTACAAAAATACCTAATGCTATCTGGAATGTGTGTGCAACGCAAATGGAGAACACAGGTTTATTTTCATTTCTAGCACATACAATGAAAGTAGCCTTTTACCCGAGTGTACGGCTCCTCATCATTTCGCTATTCATCAAAGCGTTAGCAATAAGGCACTTTGATGTATGCCTCCGAAACTAGGACGAATTGCCAGCGAGCATGGCACCGTTTTTCGTCATCCTTCAAAATCAATGAAAGCAATACCGTCCGACCATAAACAACGATACGGTTGCGAGCCACTAAAGACTACTTTTTACGACGCTAAAGACTGCCATAATTCATCACATCTTTTGAGAACAAATTATCCGCTTCTTATTTATATGGTAAACCATCCTAAGAGCCGAAGTCAGTGCAAGAGCCAGTATGCAATATTATGCACGTTGTTGTCACCGTCGTGGTCGTGCTCAAAAATGCCGTCCCGATATGGGTGGATATCTAGCCTGCATATCGTCGTTGTTCGGTTTGGGGAGCCCCGTGGCAGCGAAACTACACTCCGCTGCTCAAATGCAATAGGACGAAGGTAGGTACAAATAAAGCGGCCACACCGCAGCCACAAAAGTGTGAGGCAAGAACTGCAGCAGTCAGTCAATGTGCCATGCAAGCCAGGCACAAAAATCTCCAGCACTCTCCACACAAACCGAACCAGCCAACCAACGACGACGAAAAGACCGATGAGGATGATGGCTTTTTTTGTCGTACGCTGCTTAGCTTGGCGCAGTTAGAGGTTGCTCGTAAAGGTGTATCAATCTTACTACATGTAGCGCGTTGGGATACCTGATGGCTTCAGGGGTTCGCCCGCGAGTCCCAAGCCGTAGCTACTCATGTCCGTATAGAGTGCCTGGCCCGAGTGGGGTGCGATGACATAGTTGGAACAAAAGATTTAAGGTCGGACAGCAAATGACATACATCTAGTAGATATTACTAAAATTTATTTGAAACCTGGTTTCGAATTCAAAAGAGATCCAAGCATTTTTGTTTATCGTAATGATCGACTTCATGGAGCATTTGGGGCAACTCCCCCAATCATCATTCATAGGCGTATAAAACATCAACTTTTTTCGTCATTTGAAACCAAAGTTTTTGAAATTTGGGGTGTTTCTGTTGAAACACAGTTTGGCAATTATACTATCATAGCTGCCTATTGCCTTTTCAATGCACTGGGCAGCAAATTAATTTGCTTCAAAATGATTTGCGGAAATTGACTCGCAATAAGTCAAAAATTACTTACTTACTGGTGACTTTAATGCAAAACAAGTAATTCAAACGCAGAATTATATTTGATAAGTGCTCTTCAGGATGTTTGTTAATTAATAAAAACCTGATAGCCCTACACGATTTTCCTCTTCTAGAAACCCTTGGTTTGTTCTTACCGACTCTAGTCAACTTTGTAGCCAAATGGTTACGCATGCTGATTTTGATTCAGATCATGTCCCTGTTACGTATGAAACATATATCGATATTAATTTTTATGTTAACATTTCTTTACAATCAAAACATGATATTGACAATGCTCTTAAAACTTTAACAAATTACAGAAGAAAACAAATTATTACTAATTGAGAAAAAGCTCAAAAACTTTTTGAACAACAATTTTAATTTAGGACTTACTAGTCCAATTGAAAATCAAGTTACTCAGAACTTCGAAAATATTCTCAACCAAGAGAACGTTTTCGAAAATGCCTGGGAGACTGATTTGGAAGAAGTGAGAACTATTATTAAAAAAATTCAAAAATATGAAAGCTCCTGGCGATGATGGAATTTTCTACATCCTCATCAAGAAACTTCCAGAAAGTAGCTTATCATTTTTAGTTGATATATTTAACAAATGTTTTCAATGATTGTACCCCGTTTGGCATAAAGTCGTTTGGCATAAGGTCGTTTGGCATAAAGCCGTTTGGCATAATGGTTGTTTGGCATAAAAAAAGTATATGTTGAATATTGGCAGGTTCTAAAGTAATTATCATTCTAACATCTGGCAAGAATTGATAAAACAGCAAAATATAAAAATGGTTGACATTAAGTTTTACTAAATAATAAATCTAAAACATTATAAATATAAAGAACAGCTTATTTTTCAAAGAAGGCAAAGTTTATAATTGAACCAATAGAAGAATGGACGCCAAAAATTATTGCGGCATAATAAAACGAAGAGACATAAAAAAGTGCGTTCAGAATCATCGAAGTGACTGTGCTACTTTTCCTCGAATGCCATTTTCCCGAATGACTGGTTCCCCCAAAAAGTGGTGACGAGAAAGAACGATAAACAGTCAAAAGAAGAAAGTATTCTGTCATTCTCGGCTATACACATGTTGGCAAAAATGTTGAGGACGGTAAAACTCGAAAGAACCGCCAATTAAATAAAGAAGGGTGCATATTAGATGGTCAGCTCGTTCACCACCCTGAAATGTATAAAGTTACGACAATTATGAGTGGCTAAAAAATTTCGGGGAAGTGGGCTAGTCGGGGAAACGGGATATTCGGGGTACTGGCATTCGGGGAAACGACATTCGGGGAACCGACATTCAGGGAAAAGTAGTACAATCCATCAAAGTAACTGCAGTAATAGATTTCTCTTCGCTGATAATTTGAGCGGATCAATGTTATCGATTGCCGCCCTTTTGTGAGTTGGAAACAAAAAAATACTTAAAAATTATAGCTCCAAAAAACAGCCTTTGCATAAAAGAAGGATAAATTTATTGAAATTTTAAATCATCAGTTTTCATACCTATAATTATGATAACATCATATTTAGAAAAAAAATAGAACAAATAAAAGAATGGTAAATTTGTGCAAAACATATAAAAAATTTCAGTGCAAAAAATTGCTCTAATAGCGAAACTCAAAAGAGGAATTAATATTTGAAAGAAGAGTAATTTTTGGATAAATAATAAAATACTATTGGCAATAACTTTTCTATTATGCTTAAATTTATTCAAGAGCTAATGATATTTGAATAAAGTGTAATTTTGTACCAATTGACTCCAAAACAAGCCTGATGTCAATTCAATAGAAATATAAAAACAGAATATTGAGAAATTCTTGGTTTCAGACTCATTATGACAAACGACTATTATGCCAAACGAACATTATGCCAAATGACTTTATGCCAAATGACCATTATGCCAAACGACTTTATGCCAAACGGCTTTATGCCAAACGACTTTATGCCAAATGACCTACCACCGTTTTCAATTAGCATATTTTCCTGACAAATGGAAAAATGCTAAGGTTGTTCCAATTTTAAAACCAGACAAAAATCCTGCAGAAGCTTCTAGCTATCGTCCAATCCGTTTGCTTCCCTCCATCAGTAAACTTTTTAAAAAGGTCATTTTCAACAGAATGATGGCCCACATCAACGAAAATTCAATTTTTGCCAATGAACAGTTCGGATTCCGCCATGGACATTCGACCACTCATCAACTTTTACGTGTAACAAATTTGATCCGTTCCAACAAATCTGAAGGCTATTTTACTGGTCTTGCTCTTCTAGACATAGAAAAAGCATTCGACAGTGTTTGGCATGAAGGTTTGATCGTAGAATTAAAAAACTTTAATTTTCCAACATACATTGTTAGAATAATTCGAAGCTATCTGTCAAATCGTAAGCTTCAGGTTGATTATCAGAACTCCAGATCTGAACGACTTCCTGTAAGAGCAGGTGTTCCCCAAGGCAGCATTTTGGGACCAATATTATACAGTATTTTCACATCTGACTTACCTGAGTTACCTCAGGGATGTCAAAATTCCTTGTTTGCGGATGACACAGGTCTCTCCGCAAAAGGACGAAGTCTGTATGTCATCTGTAGTCGATTGCAAAAAAGTTTGGATATTTTTTCTTCATACTTGCAAAAATGGAAGATTTCTCCTAATGCTTCCAAAACTCAACTACCATTGAGTCACCAGTCACCGTGCGGCCTCCATTCACCGTGCACATATCAAAATTCCAACAAAATATTCATACAATTTTCACAAACTATTCTTTTGTCAGCAAAATGAAATAACACTGATGGAATGAAGTTGTTCTCGTCATTCTATAACGATTTTAATGGAAAATAATGGTTTAGCTACTTTTTCAACTTTCTGTGGTTTTTATTATAAAATAAGATCTGAATACCCTTAAAAATGAGTGCGCACACTACTAGCAACATAGTTGCTCCACCAACAATGTTTTTTTCAATATACGAAGTATAATTTATAATGGTATAATTTCACGCTTCGTAGTGGTATTCTAGTTCGCTTTGAATGATTTGGAAAAATTATATAATTTTTTTAAGTGCAGATTTTTCTTAAATGCACGGTAAATGGTGGCTTGACGGTAATAATATTCCCACATAAACCAAAAGCTCTTTATTTGAAACCTTCAAGTAGACATGTTGTCACGATGAGAGGGGTTCCAATAAATAGGTCAGATGAAGTTAAGTATCTAGGGCTCCAGCTAGATAAGTTTTTAACTTTCAAAAATCACATTGAGGGCATTCAAGCCAAATGTAACAAATATATAAAATGTCTCTATCCCCTTATTAATAGAAAATCAAAACTTTGTCTTAAGAACAAGCTTTTGATATTCAAACAAATTTTCAGGCCAGCCATGTTGTATGCTGTACCAATATGGACTAGCTGTTGTAATACCAGAAAGAAAGCTCAGCAGAGAATTCAAAATAAAATTTTGAAAATGATTCTGAAGCTTCCTCCCTGGTATAGTACCAATGAGTTACATAGAATATCCAATGTTGAAACATTAGAACGAGTGTCGCATAAAATTATGCATTTTAGATAAAAGCTGTTGCCATCTTCTATTGCAACGGTTAATGCGTTATATATTTTGTTTAAATTAGGGGGAATTGCATCTATTTCTAAGGTGAATCAAGATTGGGCAGCTTCTAAATCGTTCCCACTAACAAAAACTCCTTCCCATGATAAGCATGAAGATGCAGAGGTGTACTCGGCCGTTAGTAACAATAAATACTGGGATAAAATAAATGGTATTGGTAGAGGAGTACCAGAAAAATTAAAAAAAAAAACTACGATTGTTCATCTGACAACCTTGCCGCACGTCCTTCCAGTCGGGTTCCGATTGGATAGTGGATGTTGAAGTACGAAAGTGTGTTGTTTTTGTTGCCATTTTTCTTTGATCGAGGTGATGAGTAGTAGCTAGCAAGCGGCACTGGAGAGGTCCAACGAGTGCGTGTGAGTGAGCCTACGAGCCACGCTGCTACCTCTCTCTCTCCCATAAGTGTAATGGTATATGAGCGATGGATTACGTTTTTTTTTCGTTGGCTGGATTAACTGGAGGTTGAAGGTACTTCGTTTTGTCTGTTGCACCGGTCGGAGTCGAAGCAAACCCAGTTTGATCAATTTATATGACTTACGGCTCAGGGTGAGTGGTTTTGTGCTAGGTATTTGCATTCCGTTCGAAATAGGCTCGAAACAAAGTGATATTTAATGGCACTGGCAACTGTCGCCATCGTCGTCGTCGCCATTCGAGGGTGTCAAATTTTGTACTGGAAGCGCAATAAAGGGGCGGTGTATGACATAATCCGGGCAAGCTGGATTTCAGAACCGAATGAGGTGATTTAGTAAAGGAAATTTGCCGCCGAAGGGCGGGCAATTAGTGAGTGTAATTACCTTCATTACAATTGGTCAACGGCAATTCGATCGCACATTAAATCGGTTCCGCCTCAAATGGTGTAGCGATTGGAGCGCCGCACGAAACCACAAACTGCGCAAAATTATTATCATACAAATGGGACTGAAAGTTGTACTGCTATTTTATGGCTTCTGTAAGATAAAAAGAAACAAGGCGTTGTTCGTTCTGCTCATAAAATAGATTATAATATATTATCTGTGGTGATTGTAGGGGCTGGAGACCTTTGATGTACCTAGAGCGAAACTGCACTAGTTCAATGTTTTTCACAACTGTGTTAGATGTCATGAACGTATTCCACTATTTTATGATCGGACATCAATCGAGTTATTCACGCTTCGTGGACGCGATGTTAACACTAGATAGAGTTTTAACCACTTGCGCATGATGTTTCTTCATAGTAGCATGTTCGACAGAACTTGGAACTATTGAGAATCATATATACAAGGCCTAAGCCTTGGCAAGTTGTAGAAGGTTCTGATGGTGGTTATCATGTAAAGAATATGCAGACAATCCCTCTAGTATGAGCATAAACTTTTCATCAAACATGGAAGGCATAAGGAATGATTTTGCGACGATAGGCTTGGGAACGATACAAAATTACGATCTTGGTACGTAAAAACTTTGGATGAGTTTGCATTCAAATGTATTTAAATTTCCTGCGAACAACACAATGTTGGCGTGAATAAAGAGGTTGTTCACAAAATAAGTCGTCCCAAAAACAGAAAACGCGGATTCATAGTGGTGGATCTTGCAACAGGATCCACTACTGAGCATCTGGGTTCACTCTCACACTTCTTTCAAGTACCGCATCGACTACAGCAAAAGCTAGAAAATAAAACTAGGAGTTGGTATTGTTCGTGCTTACGAAGTACCTACGATGCAACCATCTGGAAAAAGTCTACTCGATGTGTGAAGCATCGAAAATATTACTTGGCAATGAACAGAAGGTGAAATTTCGCATGCTTATATCAAATTCACTACAATAGTTGATGGACTTTTTATGGGCTACATTATAGGTATATTATTTTGATGTTTTATCTTTTCTAAATAAGTTGCTGATGCTATAACCAATTAAAAGACTAACCCCAAACACTGAACAGAATTTAATTAGATAGTATTTTAAATTTTTAGGAAGCATTTACTTACATTTACTTATTGTCATTTTTATCTATTACTTTCACCTTACCAGAGAGGAATTGGAAGCATACCTTCAAATTTTATCATGCTGACGTCGAGTTCAATATCTATGTGAGCTTTAAAAACATTAACGATGGTGTGAGATTCTTCACAGGCCTTGTCTCCAGCAAACGCGCATATCAAATGATAGAATTGGTTCATACCTGGGTCATTGAAGCCTTAAACATATTTTCGGAAAAACGGCTCATTTTGAAGAGCTTTGATTGAACCTTCATATAAGTGTGATGAGCGGCTCCGTTTTGCTGAAAACCTATGAGCTAGTATTGATATAAATTGTCTCTAATCGAAGGAACAAATTTCATCCTCAAAAATCTGTTATAGGCCTCCGTATTTATTTTTTACTAAACTTTAACAAAAAATAAAGGCATATCAAACCCATACAGGGTGTCGACTCAATTTTGAAAATAAAATTCCCTGACTTTCCCTGACCTTCCAGTCATTTTCCAGAAAAGTTCCAGACCACTGAGTTGGTTAATTTGAACCGAAATAAGTACGATTTTTACAAGATACATATTCGAAGATTTTTATGATGTTTATGTTATAGGTCGTATGAATAAACTGATCAAAAGCTTTTACTTTATTGAGATATATGTACTTGCCAGATGAACGTTTATTCAAGTTGATGTGATGAAACTGAACAATTGAGAATCTATTTACTTTTCAAACTTGAAGATCCGTATGAACAAAGATGTTCTCGGCTAGTGCACTACCTCAGACCTAATTTAAAATTTTAGGCATGAATGAAAATTTTGGACTTTATACCTACCATACGTTTTAGTGGAAGAAAGCTATCCTAAAAATTGGCTATTTCTTTTTCCAGGCAAAATTCTAGCCATTGCCATAGAACTTTCTTGGAGAATTGCTTCAAGGAATTCCACATTGATTGCTCAGAAATTCTTCTTGAAATTCTTAAGATATTTTTCCAGATATTCCTTCAATACTTCTCACTGAACTCTTGAAAGATTTCCTCCAGAAGCTACTCATCTCCAAGATTCTCTAAAAATTGTTAGAGAATTTCTTTCAGTCTTAAATATTTCTAAAAATAGAATTTGGAATTCCTAGAATTATTTCAGGAATCTTATGAAAATATTTTTCAAGATGACACAGATTTTTTCCAAATTGTTTTAATTTTTTTTTCTTAGAATGTCTGATAATTTTTCACGATGATTCGTTACAGGTAATTTTTTTAGGTAATATTTTAGGATTACGATATGAATTACCCTTAGCTTTTCTCCCCGAAAAAAGTATCTAAATATTCTCAACGGAATGCATTCAGGGCTTGAATAATGCGCTGATTAGAAGGTTTCTAATGTTTCTCTTGAATTTGTCGTACCTTCAGCTCCGAGGAACTCTTCTAAGACTATGAATTCATCTACGAGTATCTCTAAGTAATATCACAAATTGTCAATAGATTATCAAGATTATTTCAAATGATATTCCTGAAATTTCTGCTTTTCAATGATTTTCTGGATTACCGTAAAGTGCCCTAATTCAGCGCATTGCCTAATTCCGCGCATTTCATACAAAATTATTTACATATGGAAATACACATCAATACTGCAGCAACTTTTAACGCCATTTGGTGCTACTTTGATTTAGAATAAGTTTGAATCACAAATAAAAGCAAATAGAGCAATTTTTCGCGGCGTAAAAAAATAATCAGTGGAGGCCCGTCTGAGTAGACGCCATTTTTTCAATTTCCTTAGCGTCCGTGCTAAGACTGTAGGACACAAACAAACGTGATTTCTATATTGAAAATGTTTTGTTCTTTATGCAATATTCTATGAAACTACTTGCTACAGATGTGTTTCATGATGCTTCTATGAAATCTTATCAAATATTAGCATAATTATTGAGATTTATCCCAAAAAGTATTGCGCGGCATTAGGGCACGTCATTTTTCATAAGTCCCTAATTCCGCGCACTGCTATTTACAGAACAACAAACAAGTAAAACATGCTATATTGGTCTTCACAGCTGAATATTTATCTGAGGAAGTATTTTCATGCATAAATACGTTTCGCAAACAACCGGAATATCGGAAAAGCCCACTTACAGGGAAACTAGCGGCCGTTCAGAAACCACGTGGTCATTCATGGTGGGAGGAAAAGTTTGTCCAAAACCAAGGTCCATAAACATTTCTTATTGTATGAACAGTGCAGAATACGAATATACAGACTTAAATTATTTTACAGAAATCCGTGAAATTCAACGTAATCCCAACAGCTGAAAATTAACGGAGTGCGGTAAATTTTTACAGTTTTCGGTAAAATTTCACCGCAATCCGTTGAATTTCGACGGAATTACGGTGTTTTATTTTACCGAACTGATCAGCTGTTGAGATTACGGTGAACTTCACGGATTACGGTAAAATAATTTAAGTGTGTAGAGGTAGTCGGGGCGATTTCGCCAAACTGCATATTTTTTTAAATTTCTTCTGGAATAACATGCAACCCCAAAGCTGACAAGGAAAAGGAAAAAATATCAACGTCTCCGCAGTCGCGAAACGTCCAAATGCTGAAAAATTGAAAAGTATTGTATTCAAAATAAACTTTTATAAAAACCTCAGTGTTCGGAGCAGTTTTTCCAAAGCTGCTGATAAATCTAAACACAAGACTATAGTTATTTCAAATGTCTGCAACTTTTTCTGGCATAAAATTTCACTTCAAAGGCATTTTATGTTTCGGTGTAATGCAATCGCAATTGCATATTTGCTGGGATGTTCATGTGAGGGTTTGCGCATGATTGATACAAACACAGAGGAATAAGTAAAAAACTCAGCAATGACAGAATAAGAAGACCGTCTTCGCGAGTCTCGTCTCAGGAAAAGACTATAACAAATGTATATCCATATTTCATGTGATAGTCAAAAAATTATAAAAAAGTCTACGTTACGGCTCATACAAAACTTTACTTTTTTTCATACAAAAAGTGTTGTGGAGGGGGTAGGGGGTTGAAAATGTTCAATTTCAGCGTTACGTAATGAATGGATGCTGCCTTATACAAAATTAATGTTAATTTGATTGTTTTGCAAGTGCGCGGAATTAGGCATTCTTCTGCGCGGAATATGGAAAAGCGTTAAAAAAATGCGCGGAATTAAGCAATTTCAACGAGTGAACTATTTCAAAAAAATCACAATTGTAACGTGTGAATACAGTCTAGTTTATATTTTTGCCATAATCTAAAACAGATTTGCTAGCGATCCACTCATAAAGCTATTTTGTTGATGCAATACAAATTTTTAATTAAGCATTTGAAATGTTTTATTCGTTAACTGCGCTGAATTACGGCACTTTACGGTACAAAAAATAATCGAGGAACTTTGAGAATCATTCTCAGAATTTCTGGAGAATTTTCTGGGTCCTGGTTCCTTAGTCGAGTGGTTAGAGTCCACGGCTATAAAGCAAAGCCATGCTGAAGGTGTATTGATTTAGCATGATCAATTACTTTGCAGACAATAAACTCGTTTGATGTTGTAGTATTGATTTTTTTCCCTGACCTCAAGTGAAATTCCCTGATTTTCCCTGACTTTCCAGGTCAAAAATAAATTCCCTGACATTCCCTGACTTTCCAGGTTTTTCCAGGTAGTCGACACCCTGCCATAAGACGCAAATGCCCTCAAAACTATGTCCCTGGCAAAATATTTTATTGTGACCATGAAAAACACGTTCTCTAAGAACTCCTCCATCCTCTGATACCAAACAAACTAAAATTTATAACAAGAAAATGTGATTTTTGAAGGTGGAAAGTTTATCACCAGAGTATACGACAATCAGACGCTGTTTCTAGCTTTGGGCGGACAAAACCTTTGAACTTCTTTGCTTTATTACATTATTTAGGACAGTAAGAAAAATATGACAAAAATTTTCCTAGATAACGAAGTTATGTTAGAATATACTACAATAATCAGAAGATACATTCACTAGCAAAAACAATAAAAATAACGCTTGTGAATGCTAGTTTCACGTTCAAACAATTTTCGAATTTTTTATGGGCCATACTGTAAATTCTTTTTTGGTTTTCCTTCATTTTTTGAAGTAATTCTGCATGAATAAACTTATTGCTTAAATTCTAAACTACATTTTTTTAATAAAACTTGTTATGTTTTCCAAAAATTGACTAATTTCCAACAGACTTGTATCAAATTCCTCAAGGAATATCAAAGGGTGGCTGCAGAATTTATACTACGAATTGGTAATTGATCAAATAATATGATATTTGTCTATATTTTTAAATTCTGCCTGGAAAACAACCATTCCTTCTATGTCTACCTTTTATCTAATACTGAGATATTTCGCCTAAAGTATTACTGGAAATTCATCTATGAATTATGTGAAGGAACATCGACAAAATATCTGGGAAGGGGGAACAGATTTATTAAGATATTCATAAAGAAATGTGTAAGGATCTTCTCAAAACATTTGATTGGAAACAGTTTCATCAATTATCGGTAGAATCCATATTCTTGGATTGAATTCATGTGCAATTCCCGGGTGGTATTCTTAGAGGTTTTCTGATAGAATTCTGGAGAATCTGGAAGTCAACGAAGAACTTCTGCAAAATTTAAAGCATAATTTCTTAAGAAGGTTCTGATGGAGCTTATGGAGATTTTTTTTTAATTCATTAGAAAGGTTTTAATTATCCTGTAATCATCCACCTCTAGAGAAAAGATTACAAATAGTCACTTATCTTTCGTTGATCCGTTGTCCATCTGTTGTTTCTACCGGCTTCAACTTTCTGCTTCCTTGGGATGCCGCTTCTTTGAGAAACTTCGTACAAAAATCTTGTCATATTATAGAAGTCGAGGAAAAACTAACAAGAATGTTTGTGGTAAGTCCAACAAAAACCACACAAACTTTTCTATGAGGCACATCATCAGAAATTTCGTCAAAAAAGTTTAAGATATTCTACAGTGAGTTCTTGAATTTTCCGACTTTTATCTGATACTTTTTTCCGAATTCAATTTAAGTTGAAATTATCCAACGAATTTCTTCAGAAGTTATTCCAAAACATTTTGCGTGTGTACAAATCTTATATGAATTGGATATGAATATATATTGGTTCGATTGGTTCGTAGAGTAATGTATAAAGAAATCTCTTAAAAAATATTGAGATATTCCTGGAGTAGTATTTGAACTAAAAAATGAAGATTGGATAGTTTTCTGAATATTATTTATGGAAGAATCCTGGGATTAACATTCAGAAAAAATATGAAATAATTCTTGAAGGATTTTTGAACTGCATTAGACGAATAATGGATATTTTACCTGGTGAAAATTGAAATTTACAATTATCAGCAATATGGGGCAACATAACAAACAAATTAAGTCAAAACAAATCTATGTACACTAAAATTTTTATGAATTTTACAAAAATATTGAGACCGACATTACTTGTGTAAAACTCGTTAGGCCCCCTCCAGAAAAAAAAACCAGCTTCGGCAAAATTGAACGCTAACGCTGCCATATTAATTAAAAAAATTCAAGCGGAAAATATTGATTGTGTCTAAGGTCACAATTTTGAAAGTTTCTGGACTAGTTCTGAATTCGAAAATAAAAAGGAAAAAGTCCAGGGAAGAATTTGTGGCAGAATTACTGTAGAATTGTAACCTTGCTATCCGCAGGTGACTCCAGATTTCCATTGATTTTTGACGAACTCGAGACAAACCAAATCATTGTGCATCGGCAAATTCATTGAAAACTCTATTCATATTAGAATCAACCAGATTTCAACTAAATTTTTAATTAGTTGATCAATTTTAGGAAATCATTTACCGTCAAACGGGGCTTCTTTTGACATTATTTCCACATTCTTCAACTTTGAGGATTTATAGCTCTGTGAATAATGGATAGATTTCGATAATTCTTGCGCATATTTAAGTTGTATTTGTAAGTAACCAATGTGCAAAATATGAGGCAAATCCATCAATCAATAAAAAAGTTGCTTAAATAGCGAAAAAAATGTGTCCTTCAAGACAAAAAAGGGCCTACTTTGGACACTTTTAGAAATTAATACGTTTTGATAGTAAAATGATTTTTCATCATAAATTTCAAACTGATTCTATTGATTATCGTTCATTGTGATGTTTTCGAATGTTTTTCAATGATATACATAATTTAGAAAATTGTAAAGCTTGAAAAAACTACACATACCTATACAATACTTTTCACAAAAACATGCTATTCATAATTTTTAGTTTGCATGATGATATGTTTACTTCCTTTTAAATGTCAGCTAATAAATAGCGACTTATGCTTGATTGTTCAAGTTGATGCAAACGAATTGTGTAACTACCAAGTACTGCGATGAATAATTAGCTTTGTACAGAAATATTCGTTCTGATTCTTAATGTTATATGAACGATATGTAGAAGAATCTAATTAATTTCTGTAACTAAAAGTAATTTTTATTCCAAATACAATCCATGAAGTACCAGAATAATGATTCACAAGATAAACAATCAAAGTTTGGTTTTGTTAGATGCATTTTGGCTCTTAATACTTAATAAAATAGTTTTGAGATGGCGTAAGAGTAGTTTATTTTAGCAGTTGAAAGATGCCACTGCTTTGCATAGCAGATTCATGTAAAATATGACTGAACAATATTTTTTAAGGATTGTATTATGAGTTTACTATTTATACGAGTTGAAATACATATGTTTTACAGTTAATTACTTTTCTTAATCCTTTGTTTATTTTTTATTGTGTTGTAAAATATAGAAACCAACACTTTATAATTAAATATGAGTCGTAAAATTAAGACATTTGATCATTTATTTTTCTAAAAAACAACTTTCAACATAAATGTATCACAAATTTCTTTGAATCATGACGATTCGATAGTTTTGTGATGTTCCCAACAACTTTTCACGATATGTGGAAAATTCATACAATGTTTACATAGCAAATGTTTTGTAGCTTGTGAATATTTGTTTGGACTTTTTTGATATATTTTCTTGTTTATCCTGTTATTGTTGATGTTGTTCCAAATAATATTCATTCCTGATTGTTGAACATAAATTAGTTAATAAAAGTGCTGAAGACACAAAATGCCTCAGATTAATATTTATGCTAGAAATAAATCCAAAACGTGAGTGTCCAAAGTAGCCCCGTCTGACGGTATCTATTTATTTACAATCAATGTGGTTATCAAGCCGGCTTCGTTGACGGCCGATCGACAACGGACCAGATCTTTACTGTACAGCAAATCCTCCAAAAATGTCGTGAATACCAGGTTCCAACGCATAACCTTTTCATCGATTTCAAGGCGGCATACGACAGTATCGACCGCGTAGAGTTATGGAAAATCATGGACGAGAACAGCTTTCCCGGGAAGCTCATGTTACTGCTAAGAGCGACGATGGAAGGTGTGCAAAATTGTGTGAAGGTTTCAGGCAAACACTTCAGTTCGTTTGGATCCCACCGGGGACTTTCGTGCCTGTTGTTCAATATTGCGCTAGAAGGTGTTATGCGGAGAGCCGGGCTTAACAGCCGGGGTACGATTTTTACGAGATCCACTCAATTTGTTTGCTTCGCGGATGATATGGACATCGTCGGCCGAACATTTGAAAAGGTGGCAGACATGTACACCCGCCTGAAACGCGAGGCAGCAAAGGTTGGAGTGGTGGTGAATGCGACCAAGACAAAGTGCATGCTAGCTGGTGGGGCCGAGCGCGACAGGGCTCGCCTAGGTAGCAGTGTAACGATAGACGGGGATACGTTCGAGGTGGTCGACGAGTTCGTCTACCTTGGATCACGGCCGCACCAAATGTACCATGTACAAAACGCTCGTAAGGCCGGTAGTCCTCTACGGGCATGAAACGTGGACGATGCTCGAGGAGGACCTGCAAGCACTTGGAGTCTTCGAAAATCGGGTGCTTAGGACGATCTTCCGCGGTGTGCAGGAAAACGGTGTGTGGCGGCGAAGGATGAACCACGAGCACTCTACGGCGAACCCAGTATTGTTGAAATTGTTGATTCAGTGTTATCTGTCTAGGTGTTAACTAAATCAACTGTGGGTAAAATATACAGGGGGGTAAAATGAACAGGTTTGTGTTTTACGGTAATTATGCTATAAATATATACCAAAAATAGCACCATCCTTAATCATCGGACTAAAAAACTATTTCGACAACTCTAGCGCGATCTAGAACTATCAAAAGCTGGAAAAGTAAACAAAAACAAAGTACGCCTCTCCGTTTTCTCATATGATGTAAATTTTCACTCGTGGAATTTTAGGGTTTTATGACTAAAACCATAAAAAATCTTTTGAACTGCGAAGCACATCATATCGTTAAAGTATTTATGATAAGTAGACGGAAATTGAAAGTATTTTTATCTTCTAAATTCTTAGAACAAATGATTTGAAGATGTTGATTCTTTGGGAGTAAAATGAACCACTCGAGATGGGGGTAATATGAACACCATGGCAGGGCAAATACTACCGGATTTTATTTCAGATACCGAGAGTTTTCCGGAGAAAATAGAAAGACAGACATGGACAGCCTTCCAAATGGTCGCGGCTAAACGTTCCATCGATTCCGGAATGTCTGTGACATATGCATTGATCATGTACCAGATGCCGAAAATCATGCCGTAACCCGTTCAATTCGAATGGTGTTCATTTTACCCCCAGTATATGTTCATTTTACCCCCACTACATGTTCATTTTACCCCCAAGTACCGTTTTGATTCGAATCCCGGACAGCTTTAAATTCCGGACACTCTTCTTTGTATGGGAAAGATTTCACTCGAAATGTTTTAAAATGCGCCTTCAAAAAGTTCCCAATTTGAAAGGCGATGTTTATAAACATTTTACATAGCAATCCATGAAAATTTACTATGTTCAACTATTTTTGACGTCTTTCTAACGGCTTAGTGCGTTTAATTATTGATTCAACTATTCTGATTGTGTTTTTCAAGTGCTGTCCGGAATTCAAATCAAAGTGTCCGGAATACGAAGCGAAAGTGTGGTTTTGTCCGGAATAAAAATCAGTCCCCGCCGAGTTTCGAGTCCCCGCCGAGACTCGAACATTTTTATTGATTAAGGTGAATTAAAGATGTGGAATCCGAATCTTCACCCACCATTCGAAATGTAAGTGTTTGCAAGGCCTGATAATTTTGTTCAGAACGATTCAATTAATATGTGTAGTGATTAGTTGTAGTTCACTGAAGCCTTAATTCTCCGCAATATGAATCAAAACGGTATATGTTCATATTACCCCCGTTACATGTTCATTTTACCCACATGTTTGGAACATTGACTCAGTGGACAGACATTTTCAAAATGATAATAATGTTGATAAAATTCTATTTCCATCACAATATTTCAACTTGTTACATTGCATAAACATCCTTCTTCAAATCTGAGCAATTGAAAAAGAATCTGACAGCTCTATAAACAAGAAAACATAAAAATTGCTTAGGGTGTTCATTTTACCCCCAGTTCCCCTAAATGAAATGTGGTGCAATTTGGTTCATCGAAGTAATCTTTACAGAAACAGATTTACAGAAATAAATATCTGTTTTTTTGTACAAAAGAAATTTAATTGATTACCATGGGAAAGATTCCGCCATAAATATCTGTGCAACCCACAATAATCCTTCCAGAAAGTTCGTCAAGAAAGGAAAGACCTCTTTCCTTGACACTTCGATTAATTTAAAATATTTGAATTTAGTTTTTCCTTAAGCTTTATTCACGTGAATTCTAACTCATCTGGTTAGTTATTCACTCATTATTTGTATAGAAAACTCCAAATCTGTAAAACATTTATGTCTTGCTCTTTGAGTTTGAGGCGCTAAATGAGACTATCGTTCCATCAGATCATTAAAATAGCAAATATATCCTAAATATCCGTTGCTGTAAAAATGCAGCTTGGCTGCTTTGTGTTTGGTTGTATGGCAGAATCGAGGAACTGTGGTAGAATATGTTAACAGTTCCCATGCCTGCCACTTAGTCTTTGTTTAGAAGGAGACACTTTCGATATGAATTTGTTTTATAGACGCGGACGTTGTCTAGTCTAAGGAAGAGATTCTCACAAAGAACCAAACTCTGTCCAAAATTGAATGTAGCGCTTGATTGAAGAAGATGAATTCAACGGGAACTAACACTCTGATTTTCGGAACAGTCCGAAGCGAATCCTCTCATGAAATTTTGAAGAGCACTTAACTGGAAGCAGTTTCGTGATTGGTAGCTCTTGAAAACTGTTTCGAAGCATTTCCCAATTAATACCGATAAATCATGAATCTTTTCATCGGAAAGCATTCGTGGTCCCTGTATCCAGGAGCCACATTCATTGACTCCGCTTGAGGTCACCGATATCTATATCGGTTCATATCCATGTCAACACCCTGGATGCCTCCCATCAGTGGCGCTGCTAGTGGTTTTGTTGATCGAACTCATCCAATTAAAAGTTGAAAGTCAATTTCTTTCCATAAACAAAACCATTGCTTGCGTAGGGGGCTGCTATTGGTGGTGAGCGGGACAACCGGGATCCAGGATCGCTTGCCTCTGGCTGCCTCCTCCTCCTGCCTGACGAAAGAAACACTCGTTCAGCGCTGGAAATCATTCATCAGGGCTGGTAGCAGGTCCTTTTTTGAAGACTTAGTCACTATTTTGATGCAAGCCTTCCAAGTCTCTAACTCAATGAATGGTCTCTGAAGTTTTTTTTTTAACCAAAATGGTCCTGTTTAAATTACCTGTTTTTGTTTTCTTTTATGTTTATGCTGTATGATCTTTTGTTGGCTCTTGTTTGGTCTTTTTGTAGGTGTGAGGTCACTAAAGTTCCTATTTTTAAGCCACTCAGTCGCTACCAGCCCTGTCATCCATCTTCCTACTCGTCATCACTGCGCGAAATCGACGTGGATATGTTTTGATTCCTGATTCGATCCTAATCCCAACCTCCCCCAAATGGGGGAGGGGGGTTTGTGATAGGTGCGTGGGAGGAGGCGGCGGAACGGTAGTGGCGTGAACAGCAATAGGCTCTCTAATACTTGTGCCAATTCCCGGCGAAGCGTATCGTATCGCTGTCGCCAGACTCAGACTGATGAGCCGTTTCGTTTTTCCCGTTTCCGGGAAATTCATTCCGCGCAAGCAATCAAACAAATTGAAAAGTTTGAGCGGGCTTGTGAAGTTTTCGGTTGACTGCCGGTGTCGCATTGTGGCGTGGAGCCTTCAGGGGGTTCGGTTGATTTTGGAAGAGGAAGCCTATGATATTTTTCCTATTTGGGGTTGTTCATATGGCAGCGGAAAGTGGGGGGAGTTCTTTATGTGCCTTCGCAATATACGAGGCGCATACGAGGACAAGGCGGTTTCTTGAAACAAAAGCATGGTTGCGCGATTTCATTGAAAAACTTTTCTTCCGTATTATTGTTTGAAATTTGAAATTATTCGAGAAGAAGAAAGGTCTTCCCCAAAAGTTGCGTTTAGGAAATCCTTTTCTCTAATTTAGGTATCCACACAACAAACAAAAATCGATCGATAACGTAGCATTGAGCTAATAAAATCCAAGTGTTGAGTCTCAACATAGATAATATTGAAACAAGAGTCAGGGAAGGGTTCTAGTTCGATAAGATTTGGCACGTGCGACTATGATAAAACTTGATCTCTACCCAGGTAACTAATAAGCATAGAAATTTCTCAGTTTTGTAACATACAAGTTTTAGTTTGAAATGCAATTCGAAACACCCAAGAAGTGTGTATCCTAGGACATTAATACTATTTGTGCAAACAGCAGTATTTGCGTTTATCCAAAGTTTGAATCAAAAGCTTGTTTTTGAATAACCAATGGAATTACTCCTAAATCGACCAGACATTAAAAGCCGCTTGTATTGAAAAAGATAGACTTATATCTCTACTTGAAATCCACTTACTGCAATTGAATTTTTTTAACAATGACAGAGTTATTTACAAAACATGAAGCTCCTCAGAAACAAATAAAAGCAACGTACACATCACTCTATGTATACATGTCTCTGCTCCGCTGCAGTGCATTTTCAGTTTTCATTTCGGAGTGCGCATTGCCCAATTCAAAACAATAGGGAACAACACACCGTGTGAACAAATAAAACCACACCGGTCAGCAATAAAAACCGACTTTACAACTCACACAAAAACTGGTACCTACAGTCGACCCGCTTGCTGTCGGCTGTGTAGATACATACGTATAGGATAGCAAGCACCTACTCACCCACCGAAACACCGAACGGAACGCACATAGGAGTAATATAGATCAAACATGGCAAACATTATTTTCTACTTTTAAAAATCTCCTAATGGCCTAATAATGAGTAAAATGGTTATCGTTTATCAATCCTAATGATTACGAACCGTTACAGGACACCGGATGTAGGACATTTCCCAGAAAGCCAAACCCCAGAACGACATTCCCCAGAAAACCATTCCCCAGCATAGGACATTCCCCAGAATCGTGTTTATACGTTTTTTTTTGGTCGTTAAAAAATGTTCCTACTGAATTTATTTGAATTTCCTGAAGCTTCGAATTCCGGACATAGGCGTCAATTCACCCAAAATATTATTTGGTCAAAATCATTAATATGAATCTTAAGCGAAAAAAATCGGAATGGAGTCCTAAAAAAAACATTTTAAAAAGCGAGTGTTAGCTTTCCTTTTTTAGGCAAACCATCTAAGGGGCCGTCCATAAACCACTTGGTCATCTATGGGGGTGCATGGTTTGGCAAAAGATCACGGCCCATACAAATTTCAAAACGTTTGTACGGACGTAAGACGAAAAAGGGGGGGAGGAGGGGGTTTGAAAATCCAAAATAAATGAGTACGTGGTTCACCAACCAAGATCTTAAGGGGAAAATACTGTTTAACATTTTTACATCTGCTTAACATGATTGTGCTACTGTCGTTTCCCTGAGTATCATTTCCACGAACGCCAGCTCATCGTATGACCCATTTCCCCAAAAGACATTTCCCCGAATGACTTGTTTCGCCGAAAAGTGATGCAGTTCAAACAGGTGCAAGAATAGTTTTTAGGGACTGGGTGTTGAACTAGAAAGAAGAATGATAAGCAATTAAAAGATAATATAGATTGTAAGGTTATCCTCGACTAAATATGTGAGTACATCTTACAAAAATGCCAATGATGGTGAAACTCGAAAGAACCGCAAATCAAGTAAAGAAGGGTGCATATCAGATGACAGGTTCGTTCACCACCTTGAAACACATAAAGTCATGACAATAATTATTATAAGAGCTAAAAACTTTTCGGGAAACTAGGCTATTCGGGGAAACAGGGTGTTCGGGGCACTGGTATTATGGGAAGTGGCGTTCGTGGAAACGAAACTCGAGGAACCCACATTCGGAGAAAAGTAGCACAGCCGTTAAAATTGGCTGTTCTTCCGAATTGTATTTTCAAAAGGTGATTTATATTAGTGTAATATTCGTCGTATGTACAAAATAAATTGAAGGAATTTGTTTTTTTTTGCTTTCATAGAATATTCTCCCTTCTTTTGAACATATGCTGTTCTTCCTAGGTTCGTTGTCTTCGTAATTATGTAGATTAATGAATCACTTTTGCACTAGAAAATTTCACATGTCTTTGATAATTTCCTTTTAGAGCAAAACTTAATAGCTACAAAGCATCGTAGTCTGTATGCACTAGGGTGGCCCATATTAGTCAGACTACAATTAACTACTATAAAAATTTGAACAGAATCCATCAACTCTAAACAGAGGCTAAACGAACATGAAGTTTGTGAGGAGAAAATCATCAAAATATATAAAAATCGACCAAACGGTTCTAATTTTTCAGTTGACTGTGTTCACTATTTACAATTTACCATTTATCTGGATTGTAACAGCCCAAATATCTCTTGTTATTTGAATTCTGGGGAATGCCCCATTCTGGGTAATGGTTTTCTAGGGAATGTCCCATTCTGGGGAATGGATTTCCGGGGAATGTCCCATTCTAGGGAATGGCGTTCTGGAGAATGGCATTCTGGGGAACGTCATTCTGGAAAATGTCGTATCTTCAAGAAGTTTTATGAGAAACTAATTCGGGTGTTTGACAAAAGGGTTTTCGAACGCCCTTTATAAGGTATTCGGCTATGAAAATAGTACAATATATCTTCAAGAATAACCTCCGAAATTACTCCAGAGACCCTACTATGATTTTCTTCATAAATTGATACAAAGATTCTTTCGCAATTTTTTAAGAAAATCCAGGACATCTAGTGGTTGTTCAATCGATTGCGCTGAGTTTTGCTCAAGAACCGTTTAAACAATTAAAAAAAAAACTGAAGCAATAATTTCTCCAAAGATGTCTACACTGCTTTCTTAGGATTTCTTCCAAAATTTTCGTACTGTTTTTCCAAGATTTCAACCAAGAATTCCTGTATGCAATGCCTGATTGTGGACATCGGGAACATGACACATCTGCAAAATATATCCCTTCGGAGATCTTAACTTTGTGGACTGTATTTTCGTAAATAATCAATTTATCTTTACCGTCCATATATGGCTGAATTGTATTGGTAATCACGTGGACTATGGATAGAGTTACTTATACTATGTCCACATTCAAACCCGGTTACGGAAACCTAGAACACCCGAAAAGTATGTTTCCATTGTAATTTTATGTAGGTGTGATGAAAATCAGTTTTATTCGGTTGATGAGAATGTTTGCATAAATATTCGTTAAAATAGGGAATATCTCACCATCGGAGAATTTCGGTCCTGTATGGTCTATGTGGAACCGATTCCTGGGGTTTATATGTATTTTACCAAAAGAACGAATGAATGGTGTCAGGTCATTAGGCCAAAGAACCATTTTTTTCTGTTTCTGTTCGGTATGAACCACTGCGACCAGTTTTCTTTGATCTTTTGTGGTATACCCGTGTCCTTTGTTTAGTGCATGTCGTTCTTCTCCATTACTATTGAGAAATAATGAAGTAGTCGTTTGTTATACAAATATCATTCTTTACCATCTTGCATAGAGCCTCTTTAGAAAAAGATACCGCTATTTATACTTTTTGGAGGAAACAGTTTGTTACCATTAAACTCTCAAAAGCACGCCCCTTAATCAGGTCCGGTCACTATGCTGGTTGAATGATACTGATTTTGACCATGCATTGGTATTCTAGCGTATCAAATTATAGCTTCTACTTATAAGCTTCATAGTCGTTTTTTGAAACTGTGAACAGGTTTCATCGCATGAGACATTTAGATTCCTTGAAACAAGAAGCTTATATTAGAAGTTAAGAGGTCTGCTGCTCCACTGATTCGGAATCGTTTCCCTCCTAGATATCGAAAGATAAACTATTGAACTCGGAAAGAACTTGTTTCATGATTAGAAACTATTGAAACCAACCTCAGATGCAGAATTGAGCCATTTTTCCACTTCGACCTCCTCATCATCTAGGACAAATAGGTGGGTCTTAGTGGCTTGTTATTCTCTTATGCTCTTCCGACCGTAACTTATAAGTATTCACAAGAACAGATACAACAAGAGTACAATATGGTAGATCTTACCCCGTAACGCACCTACAAAAGGTGATCTAGCCGCGTTACGGGAACCAAAGAACGTTAGGCCAAAGCTCGTTAGATCGAACGGGTCATTAGGCCGAAACATTCAAAATTTAACAGGAACCGTAAATGTGGAAACATTTTTTCTTTCATTTTAGGCCATTCTTACTTCATTTTAACTCATTCGGACTAATGACACGTTCGGCTTAAGGACCCATTCGGCCTACTTTGGCCCATGGGAGGACAGGGGAGAGCTGTTGCTCCTCCCCCCGGGAAGCGGAAAAAACAAAATCATCTAGTTTGTTACAAAGGATATATTGTTTTAATTTTCCCAAGATTGTTTTCAGCATTCATATCTGTAAAAAAGTTGCGTCCCTACTGAATAATCTATATAAATAAGAATGGAGTGGTGTTTGTATGTCACGAAATGGCTTGAGAACGGGCTATCGGATTTTGAAAATTATTCCATTGTTATGTCCCTAAAGTGTTCCGACGTGTTTGTGCATATAAAAAGCCCACGATATTGAACGCAAAAGTCCGAAAAACGGGAGTGAACGGAACTGTCATTTTGTACGGGACTTTCCATGCCGTTTTTCAACAACCTACTTGATGGCAAGACGAAGTTTGCTGGGTCCACTAGTACCTAATAAATCTAAGAGTCTTTTTCAAAAACAGACTGTCCAAAGACTTTTCTAGGAATCATTTAGAGAATTTGGCTTTGCCTTGCTACTTTCTGATCGACGTAAAACAAAATGCTTGTGTCTGAATTTTTCAGATTCATCAGAATGTTCCAATTCTTTTCATATATTTTTAATGAAATTCAATCTTAGACTCAAAATTGTGTTCAGGAATACCTCTTAGAGCTTTTCCAAGAGCTCTTTCAAAGATTCTTAAAGAAATTTCCAATTCATAGTAATATATTTTATATAGTTTGGAAACAATCGTAGAAATTGCTTTAGAAATACCTTATGAGTTTTAAGAAGTGTGCAGGGTACCTCCCACAACTGTAATTTAAATAGACACTGACACGTTAATGCTTCCAGTGGACAATTTTGCCCTTTGAACACCTAGTGGCATAGTCGGAAAACATTAATCGCGAAAAGTTTTCCGGTCTGAAGCGGGAATCGAACCCACACTCCTTGACACAATACGGTTAGATGCCTGACGACACTAACCGCACGGCCTCGAAGCCCACAGTTGGGGCATTCTGAAAAAGATTCAATAACGATTCCTGCAAGAAGTTGTAGGCAGTTTTTTTTCGAATATCGTCAAATATTTCTAGAATCCTTCCAGCAGTTTTCCTAACAGTTCTTCGATAATTCTTAATAAGATTTAGGAATCTTTTAAGAGGCTCTTCGGAAAAAAAATTTACGAATTCATTCACCCTAGAATTAATCCTGTAATTACTCTATCAAAAAATCTAATGATTTTTATAAGGATTACAAATATTCAAATAGGAATCATTCCATAGATGCATTAAAAATTGCTTCAGAAATTTCAGGACTTTTCTTTTGCTTCCTTTAGGGTTTACTATATCATTTATCTATGAATGCCTTTTAGAACACCAAAACACGAATTCTTCCAAATTATCTTTTAGGAAGGAAAATTTTCAAAAATAGTGAGAATAAAAATCTCAAATTTATTCTCACTATTGTTGAAATTTTTTAAAGAAATCCGTGAAGAAATTCTTATATGATAAACATATGTAGGAATACCTCTCTGAAAGAAATTATTTTAAATTCGTTGTATGTGTTTCATTAGGAATATCTTAAAGAATTCCTCAGGAAAGAACTCGGTGAAAGATGTTTTTATAGAATACATGATAAAATGTTTGGCAGAGCCCCAGAAAAATTACCAAGAGTAATGTTTTTGTAATTATCTGGAGTATATACCAATAAAATTTTAGAAGAAATTTGAAAGAGTTTCTAGGAAAATCTTGAATCTATTCATGGAATACAATGTCCTTGAATAAATTTTAAGAGGAATTTCGAGTGTCACTCTTGAATGAATTCCTCCAGACGAATTATTTGAAGCCATCTTTTGCTAAATTGAATGTATTATTAGTTCAACTCTTAAATTATTTCAACAACATTTTCAGGTTTTTCCGGTGAACGGTTCCGGTTTATTTGGCTAGCCATAAAAAAAAAAAACAGAGTAGTCATTTACACATTATCGTGTGAGAATGGTCACAAGCTCAAAAAACTAGGAAGATTAAGCCGAATATAAAGTTTTGCTACAAAAACGGAAATGTAAGTATGGGTTATTCCGCTGGACATTCCTGTGAAATTTTAGGGACCACTAGAATCAGAGTGGTCATTCACAAATCATTGTGCAATGCAGTTCAAAAACGAAGATTGAGTCGTCGAATATCTAGTTTCGGTACAAACACGGAAATGTCCCACAGTACGGGTATCTCCGGCGGACAGTAGTTCTGGATCAAGGGTGGAGCATTTCCCATAAAGACGTTTCGCATAAGGACATTTGACATAATGAGAATGATATGCCTGCTTCAAAATGCTACCTTTTCTTGTATGAAACTTCTTTATGCGGAACGTCATGTCAAACGTCCGTATGCGAAACGTCCTACTGCGAAATGGGCCAACCCCTTCTGGGTTATATGGGTATCCATAAAGAAACAGAGTGGTCATTCATTTTTAATTGAACAATAAGAGTCACAGGTATTTAACATCATGAAGATTAAGCCATTACATGCCTAGTTCTGGAGCCAAAACCAAATGATCGGATGAAACGGGTTCTTCTGTGGCCATATCGGTGTCCACTGAAGACTGAATAACCATCCATTTGGGTGCTAGGTCATTAAGCCTAAGCTTGGGTGTAGCCAGGATTTCCATTAAAAGGGGCGAGTGAATTGAAAAACATATTTACGAATTTCTTGCAAAATGATCATTATACACACTCTTTTTGCATGAAACATTAAACTTTGAAAGTCTACCACATCATATTCCTTCCACAGTTAACAAAGTGAAATTCGAAACGTGTCTTGGTTCAATTTGTTGTCTAAGTAATGAAACCAGTGCTGGGAATGGTAATAGTAGTAGGCTTGAATTTTCGCAAAAATCACGTGGCTCTTCCAGTACAGTAGTTCAAAAACGTGAATCTCATCAAGTAGCCTATGTAGGGTGCACGAATTTTCTAAATCATGAGTGTCATTGAAGGCTCTAAATGCGGGAAATACAGCGGGAAATAGAACATTTTTCTACAGTAGTTTTGGGTTGCCCTTAGCAACGGGTGTTTTGCTATTTTCAAGGCATTTTGCTCCAGCAGCGATGGGCGTGAGTTTCACTGGCTTCGCTGACTGTGATTGGCTTTGCTTGGCTACTGTAGAGTGAATTTCAGATTTTTTCCCAACCCTGAATGAAACCATGGTCGCCTTAAAAAAATACGGAATGGAAAATGCCTGAAGATTTGATTGGTATAAGTCCCGTTGAACGGCAGTCAAGTCACAGGATATAAGGATTTCATAAATTTCACTTAATAATTCCCTAAACTAGATTTCAGATACATTTATTAAAGGAATGACTCCCAAATTACTCGAGGCATTTGAAATTTTACAGAAATTCCCTTTAGGTAATTAATAGTCTTCGAGAAGTTTTTCCAGAAACGTCTCAAGGCAATTTATCGAATTTATTGCTTCAAAAACCGAAGGCATGAGTTCATAACTTCCACACCAAAATGATTATGATATTCCTCCGTGAACTATTCTAATGATTTATTTTCCCTGAATTCCACCTAATATTGGACATTTCCGTTTTTGTACCAAAAATAGGTGTTCGACGATTTAATCCTCCCGGCTTATGATCATGTGAACCATCCCGCAAAATGAGGTAATTTGTGATCACTGAAATAACTCTATTATTGTGGTACATTTGTTTTTGTACCAGCACTAGGCAATCGACGGCTCAATCTTTCTGTTTTTTAAGCATGTGATCCATCTCAAATAATAATATGCGAGTGATCAGAATGACACTTTGTGACCACTCAAACATCCCAGCTACGAATGATAAAAAACTTTTTGTGTTTAAAATTTTGAAAATTAACGCCACGGATGTGTACTAGTTACTCCTCTGTGGCGGCTTATAGTTGCTCCAATCCAAAAAGCCGAGTAAAAAGAGAAGGGAATGGGTGACCCAAATTTGCGCGGGGCGAAAAACTGACTGACTGACATACCTGCTTCGATCGTTGAATCTCCATCGCGTCGTCGTCGTCGACACTACTCTGGGAACCTCCTAGTGCTGCTACTCTCAGCTACTACTTTTACTGGTGCCGTTGCTGACGACGAAGGAACATTAGACCAGGAGCGGGCAGCTCATCAATCACGGAATCAGAATCCGTGCCGAAGGATTACATAATTTCACCAACGCGCGCGCGAACGTGTTCTTGAGAACGAGGGGGTGTCGCCACCTTCTCTTCGACAATGTTGGCTATGGTACCTAAAGTATTATAACACTCGAATATTTCCTTCCCGAGGTTGCCCAAAAAGGGGGGAAAGGCATGAGCTAGTCAAGCTAGCAATCTCGGCACGGTGTGTTGTACACCCAATCTCAGCACAGTGCTTCTTCTCTGTTATAGCACCAATAACAACGGAATCGGCAACAACAAAATTCAACTTTCTTCTGGGGGGTTAATTCACATCTGCATATACACACTGCTGGTATAGGTAGCGCAACTAGGCGAGTAGTAGAGTACTATCATTTTCTCCTGCCTTTCGCGCCGCTATTTCGCTGTTTCATTCACTGTTACTGCTATGGTAGCCACTTTTCACTCACAATCCTTGGCCGTCGTCGTGAGTGTCACAATCACACACACTCACAAAACACTGCCCCAACAAAACTGGCCATCCATTTCAAACACGACACGATACGACCGAGGAGGGACAACCCTAGCGGTGTCCCAGGTAATGAACCGGTGATCCTTTCTTTATGATGGATCCCCGCTAAAGGCGGCCGCGGGGGAAATCTTCAACATCCTTTCACACCTTCAACAATCCATCATCCTCTTCTTGGCGGTGTACTCTTATACTTCTAGCTTCCTTCCTTCTGTTCCCACCTTCTTGGCCTTGGGGGTGTTCCTTTCTTCTTACGGTCGCCGCCACCGACGCTAAACGACGCTAATTTCACTTCGGTTCCGAGGTTTTTGACAATGTTGACACGCCAACAACGGTTGGGACCACGGTTTTCTCTTTCACCACGGGTCGTGTGCAAGCATGAGAGGAAAACCTGTACCAAGTTTTCCGAGAATTTTTTAGCACCTTTTATGTGTTAATCCATCACTTTTATGCTCTCTCTCTCTCTCTCTATGCTCTATGCTGCGCACCACTCACTCACTCAGTGAATCACTCGTGGCTGCCTGTGTCTTCGGAAGGAACATAAACCAAGTCGAGACCTCGCGCGGATCGGAACGGGTCTTCTGTCCGCGCTCCGTATTGTGGTAGTGGTTTCAGTTCTCGTCAGATCCCCATACTCCGTCGAGACTCCACACTCCGCACACTCACTCGTGGCTCACGGCGCGCGCGGCAGAAGAATGGCAGCCAAAGGGCAAACCCGACACTCGCTTGAGCACTGCGAGGACCGACACGACGACGATGGCACCAACCAACCGACCGACCTAACGGGAATCTCACTCACTTTTTTTTTGTTGGTGCTCCCCCAGTATCCTACATGCTATACACACTACGACAGCGGCGTTGGGGTCCAGCAGCGCACAGATCTGGAAGAAATTGGGAAGAAAGGAAAAAAAAAGTACAACGTTTAGTGATGAGCGTTTCTCAATTCATGCGTTTTTTTTTTGTAGCACAAGCTACGAATAAAATGATAGCCTAAACTTTACTCAAATTTGTAGAAAAAGGAACATAGTCGTTTCATTCAAATCGGTACTTTACCCAAACAGACCCAGACATATTTTTTTTCCATACGCAACATGTCATCAGTCACGGTCGGGGACAACAGATGTGAATTTGTCTTCAATTTGAAGATAGTTTTCTTACATCGGAGTAAGGCTTTGCCAAATTTAAAAAGCGATTCCGGAGGTTAATGTTGATAATTGCATCGAAATGAGCAATCAGTTCGATGCTCTAGACAAATTTTCCAAACACCAAATCAAAGCAGTATCTAGCCCAGGCTCTTTAGTTCAAGTAAGGAAGCAAAGAGTGCCGCCTATCGTGGTCAGTTGTTCCGAATTTGGAGGATTTAGGCAGCAGATCTTGAACTCCATTAGGGGAATCAAGGTTTCCTTCCAAATCGCAAAGAAAGGAGACTGTCGCGCATTGCCGGAAACTCTTAAAGATAGGCGGACCATAAGCCAACCAGATAAAAACGGGACAAATAAAAAACAAAAACGGGACATTTTTAAAAGCCATAGATTATGCGATTGTGCTACTTTTCCCCGAATGGCCCGTTTAACCGAAGCCATTTCCCCGAATGACCCGTTCCCTTGTAAAGCAATGCAGCTCAAAAAAGTGCAATAATAGTCTTTACCCGAGCAGGCGAAAAAAGCTAAGTAATACACACTCAATCTGTTCGGTAAAAATAACTGGGTTTTTGAACTACCGAAAAAGTCAGTAAACTAAAAAAAAATGTCAGAAATCGAAAAACAGAAATTTTTCACTGGAATTTTGCAGAGAGCTTTCTTTTTATATCATATATCGATAAAAAATAAAACATGGCGAAATTTGCTTTTTAATTACGCGTGGCGACAGTTTACATTTTACTGACTTTTTCGATAGTTCCAAAACTCATTAAAATTTTACCGACCCCAGTAATTTAATCTAAGTGTTTACCAAATTTTGATATGGACATACAAAAGTGATATTAACTTAGAGATATAAGAGATAAAAGATCCGAAAATATTATCTCAAATTCACTCCTGGAATACTATTAGCATATCATATTTAGCTTTTATAAGATCTCACCAATATCAGCGAGCTATTCCTTAGATCTTCCAACATCAAATTTAGCTATGGCTCAGAAGTTCCAGAAATAAAATTTTGATATTATCTTCAGATCTTTTATCTCTTATGTCAATCAAATCAATATCTCAATTTAATGGTCAGAACTTTGCTTCTGCTCGGGTAGTGAGATAGTGTTGAGTTTGAAAGATCGATAAGCTACCAAGGAAGGAGATATTTGATCATTCTCGACTAAAAACATTTTGCCAAAAATACATATTGCTCATCACCTTGAAATGCGAAAGGTTATGAGAATTATGAGTGTTAGAAGTTTTCGGAGAACCTTGAAGCGCATTCTTTGATTTCCGAGAAGCAGCGTTTTTTAAGAATTTCCTAAAAAAAATCGTTACACTTTTCAATTATTCCAATTCACACGGAATTTTTTTGAAAAATGTAACAATAAAATAAAGTATAAAATTCATATTTAAGGAATGCAATATTTCCCCAAAGTTACGCACTATCTGAAAGCTTATGGTTCAACACTTTTATCGAGCATGAGGATGGAAAAAAATATTTGGTTTTAGCTTGATTACTTTTCAATATTACACTTTAGTAATTTTGATGATTTTGAACATGAAAAACAACTCTTGTCGCGTCATGTCGCCGCCATTTCGAATATTGCACTTTAAAATGCATCCTTAGATCTTACACGTTTATTTTTTTGCAGAAATTTGCTGATTTGCAAGTTAGAGCTATTTGAATAATGCAATATTTTCATACATTTTGACGATATTTTTCATACAAAGTTGATATAAAATATATTTAACCACTCTTTATACATAATTTAGAAAAACTCGTTGAAATACAAACATAATTTGTGCTTTCAGCCAAGTTTGATTGCATTTCTAATGAAAAAAAAACTTTTTATTAAAACTTACGTAATATGTGAACAACCCCTTCTGAAACAATAAAAACGCCAAATAACATATTCAGAATATATATTTCATCGATTAAGGCGATAAAACTAGTTTTGGCCAAACTTCGTTTTTTTTCCGACCATTGTGCATTGGTGACTTTAATGCCATACATCGCTCACGGAACAATTCGGAACAAAGTAACTCCAGAGATTGATTTGGTCCTAATCGACTCTAGTCTCCTTGTAGCCAACTGGTTTCAAAACATTAACAATGATTCTGATAATGTCCATATATCCCATGAAGCGATTCTCAATCCTATTAGCTCCACTTCCAATTATTTTCGAGCTGACTGGAACACATATGAAACATGCAATGATAGTAATCTTGGTGTTACCATTTCTCTACAAACAAAACTTAATATTGACAATGCTGTTGCAACTTTAACCAATTCCATTGTTGAAGCTAGGGGCATTGCAATACCTAGATGTGAAGTAAAATTTGAATCTGTGATCATAGAAAATGAACTTAAACTCTTGATCTGTCTTAAAACGTGAGAAGACAATTTCAACGCGGTCCTTCTATGAAAATTATTATGGCAGGATCTGCAAAAAGAAATTAAAAAACAATTTCCTCAATTAAGAAACAAACATTTGGAAAATTAAATTTCTCAATTAGACACTGGCTCTAAGCACTTTTGAAAATTATCTAAAATTTTGAAAAAACCTCAGAAGCTAATGCCGGTTTTGAAAGAGGAAAACAAATTATTACTAATTAATTGCGAAAAAAAAAAACTCAAAAGCTTGCTTTGCAGTTTTAAAGCGCGCACAATTTTAATTTAGGACTCACTAGTCTAATTGGAAATCAAGTTCATGAATAACTTGATTTTCAATTGCAATAGTGAGTCCTAAATTGAAATTGTGTGTTCATCCAATTCACCGAAAAAATATGAAAACGCCTGGCGATGATGGAATTATTTACATCCTCTCTAAAAACTTCACAAAGTAGCTTATCATTCTTGGTTGATATATAACAAATGTTTACAATCGGCATATTTTCCTTCCTGGTATCGTACTAATGAGTTATATAGAATATCCAATGTTGAAATTGGAAGTTAATTGAAAGCGTTTTTCTCTTATAAGCAGGTGAAATCAACTCACCTGTAAAAATTCTGAACTGCTACGGTAAATAAAATGTTATATGTTGTTAACAAAATGTTGATGAAAGCTTAATTCAGTTAGTTTTTCAAAAATTATTGGAGAACTTCCAAAAAAAACTGGGGTTATTTCCCAAAGAAATCATGAAGAAACCTCTTATAAAACTTCTGTAGAAATTCCTGCAAGAATCTCTGGAAGAACTTTTGGATTCTTCTAATTTCTATTAGTATCCGTCATTTTCCAAAATTGAAACAGCAGTTTGCTACCGAACGCACAACAATTATTATAGACAAATAAGAACGTCCATATCTGTATTTTGTCAATTATTCTAAACGATCGTTCTTGTTTCCCTTGATTTGTTGATGAATCGGAAAAAAACTGCTTTTTCCGTTTTGAAAAGTGATAGAATCTTACTAGACCCTTCAGAAGTCTTAGCGGATTGTTTTGGATAAATTGCCAAGAAAAAAATTGTAAAATGCGATCCCTGGAACCTTAAATGAATTCCTGGTCGAATGTATTGGAAATTATTGGACATGTTTTTAATAGATCTATTGGAATAATGCTCAGAGGAATTTTGATTTTTTTTTTTGTTTCTCAGACGATATCTTGAAGAAATCCATATAAAAATAGTATATATGATGGAGACGAACCAGCCTCCGGCTGAAAGTCTCGATAATAAAGATAAAGGATAGTATATATGAGATGGATGGATGTGGATTATGAAAAGGGTCTGCGTGTTCTGTGTGGATTTGAATTCGAAACTTGTAACCATCTAAGTCATTGGGTCACCAAGTGGCACGGTAGCTTAGTTGGTAAAGCGCTCGTCTAGCAGACAAGAGTCCTGGGTTCGAATCCCAGTCGAGCACGTGGATTTTTTCAAATTTCACCCATTATTTATCCATCTTTACAACGTGTAATGAGTTAAACCATTGATTTTTTTTTTTTTTTTTTGAGAGCTCCAGCAGGAATATTTGGCAGATCCCCAAAAGGCCTAGAATAATGGTGTTCAGCCTATTGGGCTCGCAGAAATAAAATTGTTGGGCCAAATTTAATAAAACCCCTATATCAGGGCTGCTCAACGTATGGCCCACTGTTTCATTTTGTGCGGCTCGCGAAGTTTAAAGAAATTGGTCAAGCCGAATCTCAAGGGATTCCAACGAAGGATTCAAGCAAAATCCGGGGCAATATTATCTAAAACTCTAGGAAGATGTTTCGTAAATCTTTGGCATGATTTTCACATTTATTGACATGAATTTTATGGAAACCTTGGTAGACTTCTCATGAATATTGGGCAAGATTGTTACATAACTTTTAGCAGTATTCTCGATAAAATTAACACTGAATCTAGAACATAATAGGGTCCTAAAGCCATGTCTTGATTTTAGTGCCAATCGCTTAAGTTTAGGCCAAAAATACATGTTTACTCAATTTCCTAATGTTTTCCGTTGGTTAAAGTCCAAAAAACATTTTTTTATGTTTTCTTTAGATTTTGTCACACCCCTTGGCTTAAACTCAAATTTTGGGTGTATTTTGTTTTCCGTGTCCCTTCCGAAATGTCAGATACGAACAACCCCAGTGTTAAAACTAAAACCCCTGTGGTGTTTTTGTCGACTAAGCGAACGTCAAACATGATCTCAAGTGTCAATGTTCATTTATGGACCCAATTATTAAATTAAAGTTCAAACATGATATAGCCGTTATTTGAGCGAGAAAAAAATGCTAAAGTAGTTGAAGTAACATGCTCTTTCGTGTTGTTAAATAAAAACAAGATTTTATTTAACATTTTAGGACCCAATTATCACAAAATCATGGGCAGGGCATTCACATAATCCTATGTGGGATTCCAAAATAATTTTGAGCAGGATTCATAAAATACCTGAAGGCAATTTCACAGGACTGGATTACAAAACAAATCTTAGGGAAGATTCTTTTTTAATGCCATGGTTCTCTTTTAATCCTAGGTAAAATTCTAAAAAAAACACGGCTTCCACGACTTCCATGGACAGGTTGGATTCTGAAAGAATTCTGAGTAGTTTCAGACTCTCTTCTTTTAAAATTCAGAGCAAAATGCTCAGAAAACCACCGTCTTCGCTGAATCCTCGAAAAGGTGCTTAACAGCAAGCATCTCTTAATTTTATTTTTTTCTTACTTTTTTATTGATTTTAGTTGGATTTCTTTTAAAGTAAAGTTTGTGTCGGTGAATCATACAATAATGTATTTATTTTAGACTTTAAATTTTAATCTAAAAATATGTGTTGTGTTATTGATTGAGCAAGTTTATTTATTGCAGGTTTAAACTGTGACAATTAGGCATCTGAATGGAACCACGAAAAATGGAAAACCGTCAAATGTTTCAATATTCGTGACTAGAAAAGGGCAGAGTTTAACTAAAGAGTTAGGAAAAATTCTGACTTGCATTTTCAGTTCGAACAACTGAGCGAGCTTCTAAGCAAGTTTCTATTTACGAATTAAAAATTGGGTTGTTTCTTCGCTTAAATTTCTCAGGATTCTAATAAAAACATTTTTCCTACATTTTCATCACAATTAAAGCTGTCTGGCAAATGCCAATTTTCAGTTTTCAAAATATATTTTACAAAATTTCACCTTATCAATAGCAAAATATTTACTTTAAAGCCTTTATGAATGTACTTGCATGGGTTATCCACGACTTCAACACTCATATTCCTTATTTTGTGTCACGTAGTTAATATTTCGATTATTATCGAAGTTGCATGTACCTCATTTATTTCGACGAGGATAAGTATCTCGACAAAACATTCATATCCTGAAATATTCAAAATATTCTGTCGGGGAAAATTCGATTTCTTCAACATTAAGGATTGTTTTCCAGACCAAATTCCAGAAACCTCAATTTTGCGGCTCAAAATGTCCTCACCATATTTTTATCCTTCTGACTACAAAAACATAGCCCAAATGCTGAACATTTTCGAAGAAATATTCGAGATACATGATAATTAGATAATGATCGAGATTTTGACACCGTGTGTACATACGACTCATAAAACTATGTTTCGTCATCCACCATAACGTAGAAAACATCATAAGGTGAAAATAAATCAAAACCACCGATAAATTTTCAACAGCACAAATCTAGAGAATAAACCAGAAAATAAACAACGCGTTTGGTTGTTCTGTTTTCCAAATTTGTACTCTTGTAAAGTCTAGGTATGGTTTGGTGTAATAATATTATATAGATTATTTTATTGCAAAAACTTTTTTTTCCAAATTTTCAAAATTTTCGTGAAGCACCTGCCAAGGCTTTGTGGAACACGATCTGAAAACCGCTGCCCTAGAATAACTGGAGAATATTCGGTGGAAGAGTAAACGTCTCTGGGAGTGTTAAAGTCTCTGGCCGAAATCTTGGAATAGTCCCTGGGAAAAATGTTAGAGAAATCTCTGTGAAAGTTACTTGAGGTAGAAGCATTAGAGTGCTTAAGGTTTTCCTGGAGAAAACTTCTGAGAGAACCGGCGAAAGAACCTCTAGAGGAGTTTTTGGAATGATCCATGGAGGAGTGCTTGAAAGTATTTCAGAAGAAATCTTTGGAGAAAACACTATAAGAATTTCTAAATCTTCACCTCCAGAAATTTGAGAAGAATTTCAACCAGAATTCAATACAAGCAGAAAGAGAAAATAAGGGACTTCACATACCATTTTAGTTAATAAAGATGCTGATCGGTATTCACCGACCATGGAGTAGATGAAATTTGTAAATAGTGTACATATAACTAACCCTAACATTAAGTTGAAATTAATTAAGCGCATTAACACACAATTGAATTCGAACCGGTCTAATCTTCAACCATGCTCACGAGAACGAAGTGAGAGTATAATTACTCAGCAATGGTCAAGCTGACCACCTACCGCATCATCGTTATACTGATGACCAGTTAGTTGAAAATATATCTCGGTAGCAAACAGAAGTACGGTCGGTCGTCTATTGTGTCGTTTTCATTCCTCTGTTCATTGATCGCAAGTGTGGAATATAGTTCTGTGGAAAAATTGCAAACCTATTTCTATCGATCCGAAATCAGTTGTGGCCAAGGGGCAATAAAATCGTTCGATCAATTACGTGTCGGTTGGTGCTAACTCGAACGTTGTGCGTGGGCGATCTAAGCGATCGAAGAATATTTGAAGGGTTGAGTGCTTGTGACATCGTTCTGCCTTCGGTGAAGAAGGGGAAGAATCACCCCAAGGTGGCTAGTGGTGCTAATTTGTGGCTTACGTTTCCTGTGCGCCGTTCGACATTCGAACGGGAAGTAAAACCTTCGATCCCGGCAAAATACAGAGTCCCCGGCTCGTTCATTGGTCCTTCGAGCCGGATCGGAGGACAATCCAAGCCAGGAATCAGCGACGGAGGCAAGTTGGCGCCATCGTGGTAAGTGGTCAAAGGCGGTGACCACACAAAAGGTAGGCCATTCAATCCCTTTTCTTTGTGGAGATAGTTTGGGCCTATTCTCTCACGGCCGTGCCAATATTTCGCGCCGATTACGGAGGCAAGGAATGGCGGCAAATTTTGCATGCTAATCTGGGGAAGATTGCACACAGCGCATATCAGTACGGTGGAAGCCGAAAAGCGACGGCATATAAGAGCATTTTTTATCATTTCGCATGATTGTGGTGGCTAATTAGGCAAATTGATTGCCGTTTTTGATGATTTGCATCTGCGCCTATCCAGTCGCAACTGAAATTAGTACACCGTGCTGGGTGGTGGAAATAAAAAGGCAGGGCTCAGTCAACAAGGCAAAGTGATAGTGGTGGCGTTTTAGCGGACACGCGTAGCGTAAAAAAGGGTACATCGCGACGGGAAGGATTAGTCAAATCGAATTATCGCACCCTTTTCGGTCGATCGCGTTCGTGTAGAGGTAGTAAGACGTGACGGGAAGGAGTATATCGTTCGATTGCTTGGTACCTCCGTCGTATATTCGCGTTTGGGTAGTGCATCGCGACGGGAAGGAGCAAATCGTTCGATCTTGTGCTACTCACGTTCGGTTCGCGTAGGAACGGCACACCGCGTCGGGAAGGAGATTTCGTATCGATTTGTGTCGTTTTTCGTTTTTCGCGCGTGGTTCGAGTGGTGTGAAAGATGTCAAACAAACAGCGGAAAAAGCTAGAAGAGGATCTTCTGAAGCTGAAGCGTGTGATTGCGGTTCGAGGTGTGGTGGAAAAGTTCGTTGCGGAGTACAATCACCAGCGGGATTCCAACCAAGTGGCGGTGCGGCTGGAAACTTTGGATAGGATCTACAAGGAGTTCCAGCATGTGCAAAGCGAAGTGGAGATGCTGGATAGCGAGAAGTTTGAGGAGCACATCGAAGTTCGGACTGTTTTCGAGAATAGATACTGTGTTTTGAAGGGCTTTTTACTCTCGAAGGTAGCCAACAGTGGACCAGCAATGAATTCGACGATGATCAACAGTTTCGCTCACCACACAGCAGCTAGCTTTCACCATCGACTGCCGAAGATTGACCTTCCGAAGTTCAGTGGCGACGAATCAAGGTGGATATCGTTCAGAGACAATTTTCTGTCGATGATCCACAGCAACGACGACATTCCAACCGTTAACAAACTCCATTATCTGTTGCAGTCATTGGAGGGAGAGGCGAGAAAACCGTTTGAAAGTGTGGACATTCAAGCGGATAATTACGCGTCCACCTGGGATGCGTTGATGAAACGGTATGACAACAAGCGGTACCTGAAGAAAGAACTGTTCCGAGGCTTGTTTGATCTACCGGGAATGAGAAAGGAGTCTGCACAGGAGCTCAACACGTTGGTAGATGACTTTCAGCGACACGTGAAAGCTCTAGCCAAGCTAGGAGAGCCTGTCGACCACTGGGATACTCCACTCATCTTTATTCTCTCCAACAAACTCGACTCTGCAACACTCCGTGCCTGGGAACAAGAGACCCGACAGCAAGATGAAGTTACGTACGCCGAGCTGATCGAGTTTCTCGGACAGCACGTCCGAATGCTGAAATCCGTTGCCAGCGATCTGCAACAACGTTCCCAACCGACTAGCAACAAGGTGGTCGGCCAGTTCATGAAGAAGCCTCCCGTCAAATCCGTTGCGAACGCCGCCACAGCCGAATCAAAGACGACAGTTCAACAATGCACCGTTTGCAAGCAAGATCACCAGTTAGTCCAGTGTCCAACTTTCACCAAGCTGTCCATACCCCAACGACGAGAGTTGGTAGTCCAGCGAAGCTTGTGTTGGAACTGCTTCCGCCCTGGCCATCAAGCACGAGTTTGCAAATCGAAGTTCAGTTGCCGAACTTGTCGAGCCAGACACCACACTATGCTGCACGATCAAACAGCACCTTTGAAAAAGCCCAGCATCCCTGCCGCAACGTCGAATCCGTCTACACATCAACCGAATCCATCCGCAACAGCGAGTGCGGGGACCTCCGGATCAGCGAATCCACCGGAAGTTAGCATGGCTGTCCATTCGAAATACAGCACGGTCCTACTGGAAACGGTTTCGCTTCTCATCGTCGACCACCGCGGCAGAGAAATACCTGTTAGAGCACTTCTAGACTCCGCATCGATGTCCAATTTCATCACAAAGAAGTTAGCGAACGATCTTGGCATCCGCCGAGCTACCGTAGATGTCACCGTCTCCGGTCTAGGAGAATCCGTTAAGAAGGTGAAGCGACAGATCACCGCTACAATCAAGTCGAAAACGAACCCATTTTCCACTACACTCGAATTTCTGGTAATGAAAAAGCCCACCGCACATCTTCCAACCATTACCATCGACACTTCGGCATGGAACATGCCAAACGTTCCATTGGCCGACCCGCACTTCCACATTCCGGGCATGATCGACATCGTTATCGGTGGAGAATGCTATCATGAACTCCACACAGGCAATCGCCTATCAATTGGCGACGGTCTTCCACTGCTTGTCGACACGCACTTCGGGTGGACCGTTTCTGGGAAAACATCCACCATTCCTGCCGTAGCACCGCCAGTGTGTTACCTATCGACCGTCGACCAAACTCTTGAATCATCGCTTCAACGGTTCTGGGAACTAGAAGCAGTCGATCATGGCCCTACGCATTCCGCAGAAGAAAAAAAGTGCGAGGAAATCTACGCCAACACCACCACTCGAACTCACGATGGAAGGTACGTCGTACGCCTTCCCCGGTCCGATAATCCGCAAGTCACCCTCGGTGAATCACGTCAAATTGCCACCCGCCGATTCTACAGCCTTGAGAGACGCCTTGAAAGAGATGCCACCTTAAAGAGCTCGTACCACGAATTCGTCGAAGAGTACCTCCGCCTTGGACACATGCGCAAGCTCGATTCCGTCGACGATAATTCTCCTCACTGTTATCTGCCTCACCATCCCGTGTTCAAGGAGAGTAGCACCACCACAAAGGTGCGCGTGGTGTTCGATGCCTCCTGTAAGACCTCCTCCGGCATGTCGCTCAACGATACACTGCTTGTCGGCCCCGTTGTACAACAGAACCTCGACTCCATCATCATCCGCTTTCGTTTTCACGCTGTTGCCATCGTCGCTGACGTGGAGAAAATGTACCGGCAAATCCTGCATTCTCCTGATGATCAGCGATTTCTCCGAGTGCTGTTTCGCCGACGACCGTCGGATCCTCTCGATACCTACGAACTACTCACAGTTACGTATGGGACAGCCTCAGCCCCTTTCTTGGCAACACGCACGCTACAGCAACTAGCGAAGGACGAAGGACATAACTACCCCGAAGCCGAGGAAGCTGTCGTCGAAGATTTCTACGTGGATGACGTCTTAACAGGAGCGAACAACCTGGAGTCTGCTTTGGAAAAACGTCGTCAACTATCCGCAATGCTGGCATCGGCCGGTCTCCCGTTGAAGAAGTGGGCTTCCAATGTTCCAGAAGCGTTAGCCGATATTCCACCAGAAGACTTGGCGATCAAACCCTTGCATGATCTGCAAGATGATCAGTCGGTATCAACCCTTGGACTAGTGTGGGATACAAGGACCGATATGTTACGGTTCAACGTCGACCTTCCACTACCGGCACCCGTTCTCACGAAGAGGAAAGTTATCTCCTACATCGCCAAGATCTTCGATCCTCTCGGCCTTGTTGGCCCCGCAATAGCTACGGCAAAGCTATTCATGCAACGCTTGTGGAAGCTGAAGCACGAAGATAAGTCGCCGTACGAATGGGACCGTCCACTACCGGATAAGCTGCAAGATGAATGGAAGCAATTTCATGCAACACTCCCGATTCTCGCTGAAATCAGAATTTCCCGCTTCGTATCACTTCCTGATGTTTCCAAAACCGAGCTACATTTCTTCTCCGATGCCTCCGAAGTAGCGTATGGAGCATGCTGCTACGTCCGTACGTTGAATGCAGAAGAGGTGAAGGTTCAACTGCTGACATCGAAGTCAAAGGTGGCTCCACTCGCAACGAAGCACACCATAGCGCGGCTCGAACTCTGCGCCGCCGTGTTATCTACGAAGTTGTATCACAAGGTGCAGCAGTCGATCAAAACCCCAGCAGAAGTCTTTTTCTGGACCGACTCCACCACCGTAATCCAATGGTTGAAATCTCCGCCAAGCCGGTGGAAAACATTTGTTGCAAATCGTGTTTCCACCATCCAATCTTCCACCGATATTTCTTCTTGGTACCACGTACCAGGGGTAGAAAACCCAGCTGACGAGCTGTCCCGTGGTCTGCTACCCACGGATCTCATCAACCAAACCAGATGGTGGAAAGGCCCGCAGTGGCTTTCGGAATTCCCGAACCGTTGGCCGAATTTGAACGATCCAGTAGAAGAATCCGCCACAGCCATCGAAGAAGCTCGGAAGGTAACACTCACCACGATCGTCGCCCCAGAAGATCAACTACCGGATCAGCTGTTCGCACGTTATTCAACCTACACCAAACTTCGCCGTGTAGTAGCGTACTGTCTGAAGTACATCAACGCCCTACGAGCAGCAGCACGAACATCAATCAAGCCAAGTAGCAGCATTCTGTCGACAGCTGACCTTGAAGCCGCCGATCGTGCACTAGTTCGTCTTGCCCAATCACAACTCTACTCGGAAGAGCTAACCGCTGGCAAGAATTCGCTGAAGTCCTCCTCGCTCAAGCTGCTGAAGCCTCATGTCCACGATGACGGAATCCTCCGTGTCGGTGGACGCCTTTCGAATGCCGAAATTCCGGACAGCGTCAAGCATCCAATCATCCTATCTGCAAAACATCCCTTGGCACAACTACTTGCCGAACACTACCACAAGGTTCTGCTCCACGCCGGACCGCAACTGATGCTGGCAACAATGCGCCAGAAATATTGGGTCATCGGAGGAAGGAATCTTGTTCGTCGTACGTATCACCGTTGTGTCAAGTGCTTCCGGAACAAACCCATCCTCATTCAGCAGAGCACAGCAGATCTTCCAAAATCTCGTGTCACTCCTGCACGTCCCTTCGTCATCTCCGGTGTCGATTATTGCGGGCCTGTGTTTATCAAGTCGCCCATCCGCAATCGAGCACCAACCAAGGCCTACATCGGCATCTTCGTTTGTTTCGCTACAAGAGCTGTACATATTGAGTTGATTACGGATCTCTCCACACCAGCCTTCTTATCGGCACTCCGCCGATTCGTTGCCCGTCGCGGCCTTGTTCGAGAAATTCACTCGGACAACGGGACCGCCTTCAAGGGAGCAGCTAACACTCTCCATCGAATTTTTGAAATGCTGAAGTCCAGTAATGCAGACCGAAATCAGATCCAGACCTGGTGCGCTGAAAGGCAGATCCAGTGGAAGTTCATCCCTCCCCGCGCACCACACTTTGGTGGATTGTGGGAAGCCGCGGTGAAGTCAGCAAAGCACCATCTCCTGCGTGAAATCGGTAATATTAGTCTGCCGTATGAAGATATGGTTACGTTGCTGGCGCAGATAGAAATGTGCCTCAACTCGAGACCGTTGACTCCCATCCCGTCCGATCCAGCTGATTTAGAAGTGCTGACACCCGGTCACTTCCTGGTGGGATCAAACCTTCAAGCCGTTCCAGAACCAAGCTGCGTCGATACTCCAGACAACCGGTTGAATCACTGGCAGTTCACCCAGAAGCTGTTCCAGCGTATTTGGGCTCGTTGGTATCCCGAATACCTCGCACAACTCCAATCGCGTGCAACGAAAGGTTGTAAGTCACCAGTCCCGGTCCGGGTGGGCCAAATTGTAGTCATCAAGGACGAAAATCTGGCTCCAGTGCAGTGGCCGTTTGGAAGAATCACCCAGTTGCATCCAGGGAAGGACGGAGTTGTTCGCGTCGTTACGATGAAGACTGCCAATGCCGATGGCGTAGTGAGGCCAGTTGCGAAGGTCGCAATTCTGCCTATTCCAACGGATGTTGAACAAGAACAATCAACAAGCAACAGTTCCTGATTCTCCAAAGACCGGTAGAGCTGTCCGGAACATGCTCAACGCGCATTTGAAGCGCTATCAGGTGATTAGCGTTTCAATAATTTATCATGTATCCGTTCCATCTACCGGGTCTTCCGTTGTTTCTAGTTCGTTTATGCCCTCGTAATTCATCAACCAATCGTCGATCGTCGCTGCAGTTCGCCAGGCCAGCCTGATCATCATCAAATCCTCAAGAAGTCCAGCAATCACCAACCCTGAAGTACCTCAAGTATGCTGTAGCTACAAAGACCGGTAGAGCAGTCCGAAACTGGCTCAATGCGCATAAAAGGCGCAATCAGGTGATTAGCGTTCCTTTACTTCTAGCCAGCTCCGTTCGATCTACCGGGTCTTTTGTTGTCCACAGGTTATCCTCCATCAATCCTCATCCGTTGAATCGTCACTCGCTCATCTCTACAGTTCAGCAAATCTGGTCCGGAGCCTACAAAGATCGGTAGAGCAGTCCGAAACTGCTCAACGCGCAAACTGAGCGCAATCAGGTGATTGTCGCTCCAATATCCTTAGTTAACCCGTCCGATCTACCGGATCTTTCGTAGTTCCAGATCATTGTTCCATACATCTCCATCGGATCTCGTCTTCAATCAGCCAGGCCGAATCATCAACCAGTCGTGAGGGAATGAATGACTCCATTCACCAATGCCTTCGTTCGGTCAAGCACGTGAAGAAAAGTCGATCGTTGGAGCAGCCGATGAGAGAGCACGAGAAGGAGAGAGTAATCCAGAGAAGAGAGTAGGGATTGAAACAACCCGATTGTTTCAAGGTGGCCGGAATGATCGGTATTCACCGACCATGGAGTAGATGAAATTTGTAAATAGTGTACATATAACTAACCCTAACATTAAGTTGAAATTAATTAAGCGCATTAACACACAATTGAATTCGAACCGGTCTAATCTTCAACCATGCTCACGAGAACGAAGTGAGAGTATAATTACTCAGCAATGGTCAAGCTGACCACCTACCGCATCATCGTTATACTGATGACCAGTTAGTTGAAAATATATCTCGGTAGCAAACAGAAGTACGGTCGGTCGTCTATTGTGTCGTTTTCATTCCTCTGTTCATTGATCGCAAGTGTGGAATATAGTTCTGTGGAAAAATTGCAAACCTATTTCTATCGATCCGAAATCAGTTGTGGCCAAGGGGCAATAAAATCGTTCGATCAATTACGTGTCGGTTGGTGCTAACTCGAACGTTGTGCGTGGGCGATCTAAGCGATCGAAGAATATTTGAAGGGTTGAGTGCTTGTGACATCGTTCTGCCTTCGGTGAAGAAGGGGAAGAATCACCCCAAGGTGGCTAGTGGTGCTAATTTGTGGCTTACGTTTCCTGTGCGCCGTTCGACATTCGAACGGGAAGTAAAACCTTCGATCCCGGCAAAATACAGAGTCCCCGGCTCGTTCAGATGCTTTAAGGATCATTAGCATAGCATAGAATAGCATAGACTGACTGTACATGTTAATTGTTGCTACTCCGTGATTGATAGGAACCGGTAAGAATTGCACTACGATCCAAATGAATACAGTCAGTTGGAATTGGGAACCCAGACAACCAGAAATCGCATGAAAGTTCACGTTATAACTCGTTTATTCATACTAATTATATCAAACTCGCAAAACACCGTGGATAAACTCGTCAAATTGATGAGTTTCCTCGCATAGAACACTTCTTTTCTGAGTTCATTTGCACATTTTGTTTCGCCTCGTACACTCGTACAAAGTAAGTCGAATCAATTCGTAGCAGCTGTCAAATCAACATTTGTTATCATAAGTTAAGTCGCATAAGATCACAGGTTAGTTCGGTGGAATATTTAAACACTCGCATTGTATGTTATTATTCATCACATAATATATGCACGCATATCGCCTCCACTTTTGTACGTAGAAAGCCGTTTCGCGACATCTTATAAGTGAAATTTTGCACATACAAAGCCTCCAGGTGATTTCGTTATGCGTACATTTTGGTTGTCTGGGAAGGAATGTTAGAGTGCAATGATTGTTGCTTCTAGAGACCGAGAATACATCTGCATCTCCACAATCACCACGGGCAGGGTGTTTGATAGTGAGAGAGGAAATGATCTGGGAGTCACCATTGATTAGTGTTGCGATCCATGGATAAGGAGGAAAAATACGACTTAAACTTAAAGCTAGTTTTGCATTTTGTCTCGAGATGTTTTTGGTAGAAGAATTAAAACATACGCCAACATCCATTATGTCGAAGCATTCAAAAGGTTTTTTCAGTAATGACGAAAAGAGAAAAATATATGTATATATTTTAAATAAAATCAAACAGGAATGATGTTGACACTTGTAGTGACGAACCATACAAAGTTTGTTTAAATATTACATAAAATTGACGCTGTCATGAAAAAAATGTGTCATTATAAGCATAAAACGAGCTCACCAGTTGGTAATCCATCCTCGACTGAACAAAGATATCTTTTCGCACTCTCACAACGCGAACCGTGAAACATCTCGGCGTCCCGAAAACGGACGGGCTTCCAAAAGCACTGCCCAGCAAAACGCGCGAAAACGAAAAACAAATTCCCGGCGCCCTGGTCTTGCTTGGGCTTTCCAAAGCACTCTTAGTTAATAAAGATGCTTTAAGGATCATTCATTAAAAATAAAGACATTCTAGAGACTCGAATTTGAACAGTGCCCAAATTTGTGAAAAGAGACCTGCCCATGTAATCTCAGGTGAGTTTCTGAATGCATGGTAAACAGATTTTTAAAGAAACCGTTATCTTATATGATTGTTGGAAGATTTCCCTCAATTTTCAACGGATTTGTTGTCTTTCTTGAACATTTTTTTTTTCGCGAGATCTTTGGCGAATTCGAAAAATAACGAAATGTTTGAAGGTCGTAGACACAAAAGTCAATTTGAACAAATTGAGATGTAAAATTGTGAAAAATAACAGAATCGTTCTGGTGGGCTTCGATCCCACGACTCCCAATACGCAGGACTGGGCGCGTTAACCAACTACGCCACATAACGGGTAGCGATTCTGCAGCGCAATCGGCCAACCTGAAACCAAAGTCCGTCACGACACCATTTTCTCCTTCACAACCCTACATCTCCTTCGGCTCTCTGAGATGCCCAATTCGACTCTCCTAAGCGTGCCAACGAACAACAGTGAGAGATTTTATTTTTAGCGTCGGATTCAAACCCACGACTCTCAGCTTGATCTTGCTGAACAGCTGCGTGTTAACCGCTATGGATATCTGGGCCATGAACATTGATTCGACTTAACAACAACACTGCTTTAGAATATCTGTAAAATTATGTTAAATTTTTCACTTATATACAAGAAATCTCCACAATAACTTTTTTCCTTATTAAACAGACAAAACTAAATTTATGTTAAGTGCAAACAAATATTGTCTACAAAAAAATAAAGGCATAATACAATCTTAATTAATCATAAGGAGGAATTTCGTAGTAGACTGCAGAGCATGAAGTTTAACCTGAGAATGATTGTAACAAATATTAGGTAGATCTAGATTAGATTAGTACAATATAATTCCTGAAATTTGGCCCACGATTTTAAAAAGTTGGCAGGCTAGCTCTAAACCATAATTATAAATCATTTCAAAGATATCAAAAAGTCGATTTTTTTTTTATTTTGAAGATTTATAGCTGCTCATAAAAGCATAACTGCCCCATATGGATTTTCGAGCCAACACCTTTTTTTGATTGCAAAACCACAGACAAACAGACGTCATACTCTCATCATTGTCCATCGACCACCTTTTTAACGGTCGATTCAAAAATATGGAAGGTGGCTAATCCGCCACCCGCAGCGCTTGCATAGTTTTTCAGGGTGTCTACTGGTTTACCAAAATGAAATTCCCTGATATTTCCAGGTTTTTCCAGGTTTTACAAAATAATTCCAGATTCAAGAAGTATTCTAATTTTATATGGCTAAAACAAAATAATGACAAATTGTTAAGTGTTTTTGATTTAATAGCAATTTATACACTACTAAGAATTTTTTAAACGCATGCTAAAGCAAATGAATTTTATTTGCCAATGATGGAGTCTTTTATTGCGTTTGTAAGAAAGTTCGTCGTGAACTGAACGGAAAGCACAACAGTGTGCTTCTGTTTTTTTTTCGTACTGCGTTCTCGTGCAATAAAAGATTATGCACTATTCATTTCCATGGGCCATTTGGATATCAAGAACAGCTTCATTGACGCAAAAGTAAAACTTTATTTGGATTCATAACAATATGTTAAAATAAAAACTACACGCAGAGAATTAACAGCTATTTAAAACAATAATAAATTTTGTTGCGTACTATCAACTTTTACAATTTGTTGTAAATTGAAAAATGCGTTAAGGCGGCAATTATTTTTGTCAAAACAAAACACAAATATTGTTGAATTAACTAAGAACAATTTTTATTGGTCATTTTTTGAAACGACAATTAAAACGTTATTTCAAATAAAAGTTTTATTTGTATGAATTTTATACATTATTGATTCTAATTATTATGCGTATCGACCCGCCATTTTGTTTCTTATTGCAACCGGTGAAAAAAAAAGTATGACGCGGAGAAAACTTTCGTTTGGGAAGTGCAGATTGTCGATTTTTTAAAACAGTTTTGAAATATTCGAGACCATAATAGAAGCTGTTTTTGGTAAGTTGATCTTGCTTTCTAGACTTTTCATTCCATTCAAATATTTTCTATTATTGTAGTCGATCATTAGTCGGAAGGAAATCGAGCTGATGGTATCGAGCCGTCGTTTTGTCGCGGAACGTACAAAATTCATGCTCCAATTCAGCGTCGGGATATGGCGCAGGTATTTACTATCATTCTTTTTAATTTACATTACAATTATGAAAAAATAAATAAATTGTTGTTCATTTCAAAAAAAGAAAAAAAAAATAGATTGAATGGGAAAGGGAGCAACAAATAGTGTTGTTGTTTCAAATAAAAACATTACTAGATCAAAAAAACAGTGTCATTTTGTTTTGACAATAAAACGTTTTATTCGAATGTAAAAATATGGTTTTTTCAAAAGAAAAAATATTAAGATCAAAAATTAATTTTGTTGAACCGAGTCGAACCCATATATTTTTGAATCAAATTAAGAGTAGTTATTAAAACAATGAAAGGCTATTATAAGCCGGCAAATAATACAGATATATTGTTGTAATGATACAGAATATATTTGACATAACAATTATTTTCTCTGCGTGTTTTCGCAACTAAGCATACAGTTCTGATTTGCAAATTCTTAAAAATATCTCAAATTAATTGAATCGTGTTAATGGTTTTTACAAAAGTCATCTGCTCAAATATATTCCCATCTAAATTAACACAAATAATCCGTAAGACTTTTGGAACCCCGGATAACACAGCGCAACAAAAATGACATTTTTGTGTGTTTCTAGGATCAAGTTATGTGTCTCTAGTAGATTTGGGGTTGCTGAATCTAATGCCGTTCTCAGAAATGTTCCAGCACGTCTGGATTTTTAGCTACAGGTCGCAATGTTGTTTAAAACACGGGTTTAATTGATGTTTACATGGAATTTAAAATATAATTTATCAAAATTGTTCGTGATATAATCAAGCATGCAAAATAGGCCTTTCACTTTCATTTTACATATAATGTGGTTGAAATCGCACGATTCAATTTCGAATAAATCGATTTTTTCAATATATTAACAGTCTCCATACATAACTCTTCGTTTCTTTTATATGGCAAAATACAACACTTTTCTAAATTATCAAAAAATAAATTTTGAGAGTCAAAAACATTATGAACTTTGTTGATAAGTATTGTTATACACATGAAGTATGAGTTTTAAGGCAAATTAGGCAAATAAATTACCTTACAAGTTGGCTGAAATAGGCAAATTTAGTATTTTTAACATTAACTATATCAAAACCTAAACGTGCTGTGATGTTTCTTAAAACGGCAATGGATTCAGTAGCCCTTAATTGAGCAAATGGCGGTATTTTAGTGCTAGAGACTAAACCGTGTTCCGCAGTGTAACAGAAACATAGATCATCAAGCCCCCGGTTAATCGCGCCTGACCTGTATAACATTTAAAAGTGGCAATTAAGAAAATGAATTGTTACATTTCATTCGAAAATGTTAAAGTGTTCTAAATTAACCCTCTCTTTCCCATGTTATCTCCAGAGCTTTTTCTGAAATCAAATATTTTTCAATAATTTTAAAAATTGTGCATGGAGCAGTTTTGGTAGCGACTGAATGTCTTAAGCTAGGAAATTCAAAAAACTCCTTCCTGAAAAAAAAAACTACCAACCAAACGGTAATCAAAACATAAAACGAGTCCTAACAATAACCAGGAGAAAAAAGTTTGATACGACCAGACATTTCTTAGAGAATATTTCTAAAACTTGTTTTGGAAATTTCTCGTGACATAACGACAAATAATTTCTCCAGGTTTGATGAATGGATAAATAACTAACTTTATTTGAGAGAATTTGTTTTTTCTTCGGAAGTTCATTGAGTGATTATTTCCGATGAAACCACTTCAAGAATTTCCATAAGGAATTTGTCAAAAAAAAGTTTTGGATATCTCAAAATAAAACAAGAGGTTTTTCAAAAATTTACCACAAACAATACCTCAGGGAATGCAACAGGAACACCTTCAAATATTATTTTTCCTCTTTTTCCAGGAAATCCCTTAGTCCTCCAGGGTTTTATCCGGTTATTTTTCCATCGGTTTTTCTAGAACATCCTCCAACACTCCAGTTTAAAACATGTTGAAATATTCAACCAGAAACAACTCTAGATGTGTCCAAGGATTACCCAGGATTTTGTACAAAATTGTTCATCAGAATTTCTTTAAGACTTTAACTATAAATTTATCTAAGGATACCTTCAGGATACTCCAGAGATTGCTCCTAAGATGTCTTTGGAAAGTCATTCAGTAATTCTAAAAGATTTCTCAAGGAAATTTTCAATTTAAAGAAAATTTCATGTATTTCTCCAAGAAAATGTGAATGACATTTTCCAGAAAGCTAAGAATTCGTTGATAAAAAATCACCCTTGATGAATAAGGATTTCTAGAATAAGTTGCTCTGAAGAAATTTAACAAGATTTTCTATAATAAATCTTCGAGCTGTTCAGTAGAATACCTATAAGTAGATGAAAAAACCGAATTTAGTACTAAACCATTTAATTCCACTAGAGCTTGTATCCTTTGACAGATACGCGTATTTCGACCTCAACTGTAAGGCCGTCTTCAGTGTCGTGTACTAGACTCGACCTCTAGATTTTCTAGATTATCGCTAAGATAATTGAAAAAAAAAATCAATTGAATCTCTGGTTAATATCCCACAAGATTTTGTGAAGGAACTCCTGGAAAACATAGAACGAAATCCCAAAACAATGTGCAGGAATGATCTGAGGATTTCTTGAAAAAGAGTTGTAGTGTTAACTCGTATGGAACTATAAATGAACTTTTGCATATTCCATGGGAATTTTTTGAGTAATTCATTGAAAAATAATCGGAAGAACTCAAGTAATCCTTGAATGAAATACTGAATAAATTCCTAGAAAAATTCTAAAAAACTCAATAATGAAACACAGGTTGAATTGAAGGTATTATTTTAAATGTTTTAAGTAGATTCAATCGAATAATTCGAATAAATTTTGAAGCAATTCTTTGGAATAATCGTAGTTGAAATGGCTTAGAAATTCTTGTTGGCTTTCTTGGCCAATAACTCTGGAATCAACCTATGCGGATTTTATTGAAAAAAAAATCTGTGGAAATCTTTGGAATATCTCTTAGAGTAAAGACTAGAGAATGCGGTTGAAAAGTTAGTGAAAAAATATCTGGAGATGTTTTTAAGAAATATGATAAGAAATTTTGCATAATTATCTGCAAGCAATGCAAGGGAAAAAGAGACTTTTGGAGACCATTTTGGTTAAAATAGAGAATTCAGAGACCTTTCATCAAAATAAGGGACCTTTTAGTCTAAAAATAAAGACTAATTCTCTGCTACCCGAGCAGAAGAAAATAACTTCTGAATACCAAACTAAGGTATTTCATACCAGATAATTTCCAATACTTACAACCTGAATGAGGTATGAGTGAGCCCTGCATAAGAGGTAAAATACCTCAAATAATATCTCAAGCATATTCTACGAACACCAAACTGATAACTAGATCAGGTATTGTAATACCTCAATAATACTTGATGTATTTTCATATAAAATTGAAATTTTTCAATAGTAGTTCAATACCTCCAGCAGACCTCAATAGCTGTTTAATACCTCAATGAAGTATTTTTAACTCTTTTGAAGAATTTTTTCAATACCATTATAATACCAAATTGAGGTATTGACAACTGAACAATACCTAATTTTGGTATGATACCAAAATATGGTATGCATAAGTTATTGAGGAGTTATTTGTTCCTCCTCGGGTACCGACCTTAGATATGTTAATCCTTGACTGATTAAATATAAAGATATTGAAAACGTCAATTTGATATTTCCAAAATTTTCTTACTCGAAAGGATCCTCACTGAACAGCTGAAATAGTGTTTCGATAGCGGCGCAGCCGAATTTTTTTCGATTGAAGAGAATTTTTATGCAAATTATAATTATGGTTGCTCTGGGTTTTGACGCAAAAATCCTTTGTCGTGAAGATATTCTACCATGAATTACTGCCTCAAAATAATTTCCCTGATTGTGATCGAAATTCCCTGATAATTCCAGGTTTTTTCCAGGTTGAATAAAATTCCCTGATAATTCCAGGTTTTCCAGGTTTTTCCAGGTAGTAGACACCCTGTTTTTGTTCGTGTTTGACGTTTACACACTACCACCATCTGTAGGCCTGTCGGTCAAACACACCGATTTTAGCATTGGGCGTACATGTCCTCGTGACTATGATTTTGATCGATATTTGTTCTAAGTGTTACGTCTGTTTGTCTGGGGCAAAACTCTTGTTTTAATATACACTTCTGTGCTGATAAAAATTCACACACTTTGTTTGAAAATGTTGTGGAAAAATAAATTGGTGCAGTCCTTTATTGAAAAATAAAGGCATAACAGTCTTATATGAACTTTTGACCTGAATAGCAACTGCAAAACGTAAAATATGTTCAAGTTTATATTTTTCGTTGTTCAACGGTAGCAAAATAGGTAATCTGTGCAATGATGTTAAATGACTATAGCATGCAGAAATATACTAGAAAATTATGAACATTTGCATGAGATGACAAATTTCAACTTTTGAGTTTTTTTATGGACAATACAGCTCTAATTGTACATCAATTTACTGTTGGAGAAGGTAACCGGGGTATTAAATTGCTCGATAAATTTCTCCATTTCATGATTTGCAATATACGTTTGAACGATTCACATCGCATGCAGATTTCCGACCCCAAAACCACCAACACTTCTCCATTAAGAACCCCTGTGGGCTATAGTACATGTATCACTGCGGTGTGTGAGTTGTAGAGCCAGCGCGGAATCTTGCACTGCAGGTAGGTACGCGGCAATCGTTTCTGCAACATATAAACCGAATGGGACGAGACGAGAGACGCGAGAGATTCAGGTTTGTGGTGATTCGCGACCAGTCTCTAGACCTCTTGTGAGATCTGCATGTGCTGTTGCTGCTACGAGTCACTGCTTTTGTGGCCACATTCCTGTTTCGATCGTATATACGACTGGGACTTGCAGGGCTGGTAGTGGTTAGGTAGCAACATAATTGTGACTCACCTCATCAACTTTTACGTGAAACAAATTTGATTCGTTCTTACAAATTCGGAGACTATTCTACTAGACAAAGAAAAAGCATTCGACAGTGTTTGACATGATGGCTTGATTGTAAAATTTAAAAACTTTAATTTTACAACATACATTGTTAGATTGATCTGAAATTATCTTTAAAATCAGAACTCCAGGTCTAAAAGACTTTCTGTAAGAGCTGATGTTCTTCAAGGCAGCATTTTGGGGCCAATATTATACAATATTTTCACATCTGACTTACCTGTGTTACCTCAGGGATGTCAAAAATCTTTATTTGCGGATGACACAGGCTCCTCCGCCAAAGGGCGAATCCTGCGTATCTTCTGTAGAAGATGATTTCTTCATACTTACAAAAATGGAAGTTTCTCCTAATGCTTCCAAAAACTCAACATATTATATCCCCACCTAAACCAAAAGCTCTTTGACTGTTTAGTGACCAGGTCCAAAAATAGCGACCGTCTCTAAAATTGTATGCGCTACCAGCCCTGGACTTGGGACTCGGGAGAAGACGATGACGACGACGACGACGACGGGTATTATACGAATGTGCAATGGGTTCAATTACAGTACCCACACGATGGACGCGGGATGGCGAGGGCAAACTTGAGGGACCACCGGATGGCGGAGAGTGGACGAAGTGACCTCAAATTTCAATGTTGTGTTTCATTTGCTGTTCGATTGGCACTCTCTGTGGCTCTGAGATCATTTCAGTGTGCGGTCTTTTATTAGCGTGATGAAATTGATTCACATTCATTTCGGAACGGGAGGGGAGAGGGTTCAACGCAGCACAGAAGCAAGCAGCACCGGAGTTAATTACTTTAAAAATCATGACCCTTCGTCGTATGTATGCAATCAATTCGCTAAAATGAACTCTCAAAATCATTGGAACTATGACGCACGAATGATTCATAACGATCAGCATTGAGTCAGTTTTGCAGTTCGACAATAATCATACAGTGCAACACGTATGAATGCCAGAGGTTTTAATAAAAGAACAGGTAAGCAGGCACGAAGGAATCCACCGTTTGAAGTTAATTTGCTATAATAATACCATTGGTGTGATAGGCTTTCTAATAATTACTGAAAAAAATCAAAGTTATAGATATTACGGACCTTCCTTAGCCTTAGGTGACGGCTATGGCTATAGAGCAAAGCGATGCTGAACGATTCTGAGTTAGATACCCGGATGGACAAGATTCTTGTTTGTAATAGGAATTGGATCAAAACATAGAGTGATATCCTTTTGGGTCAAATATAAACGGTTTTTTAGCGAGTTTGTCCATATGTACACTTTCTCACACCGAACACATTGTCTCGGAACGGAATATTTAGGTCATTTTTTCGTCCAAAAGAAAAAAAATTACATTATTCGTAGAGGATTGGCTTGTTTTTTAGGCTCCCATACAATTTGTACGAAATGCATAATTACTCAAATAACTCCAAAATCGATTTCCTCAAAACTAAGTTTTTGTCACTTACATCCCTTTGCTTCTAACCCCTTCATTTGGAAATAACTAATCCAAAAAATATTAAAGATCTAACATAAGTGTAAAATATTCCAATTTAAATTGTGTAATTTTCAATTACTACTACGAATATTACATTAACTTTTCTTATAGTAACAAAGATTGACTCAATGATGTTTACGAGGATTTCAAAGCAGAATAAAACTGATCTCGGGTAAGAAGAATCTTACTCAGAGCATTGACTGAAAAAGTTTTTAGGGAATTCATCCTAGTCCGATAATGACATAAAACAGTTCAGATCGAAAAATGTTTGTTTCAACCATTATCCTATGTAGGTATGTCAAAAGAGCATCTGAATTCGTAGCATTTGAAGCATCTGAATTAAATGGTAATTACTCAAAGGAAGCGTCCCGTTTTCAAAAAGGACCATTTGACCTGTTCATACAAAATTTCACTTTCCACACAAACTAGGGAGTCTGATCCTATTCTTGATATTTTTGATTCACTTCGGTTATGGGTTTTTTTGAAAGCTACAAACCTCATATTTGGCCACAATATGCGCCGTACTAAAGTGTTTCTTATTGCAAAGTTTCAAACAATTTGGCCGAGAAAAACCCCCCTGCCAGAGTGAATTATGGAAGTGCCCAAGTGGTTCTGCACTATTTCCTAACAAGAGAAGTCGCACGCAAGCTGATAAAAGATGCCGGTATTACGCACCCAACAGTGCAAGATGCATCTGAAGCTAAATCACCAGACGGAAATCTTAATATTGATTAAGACGAACGGTGCGACATCGCAAGTTCTGCAAGCCAAATATGGTGGCTCTTAATCTTTATACATGACAACATGTCACATGATGTTTTGTTTCATTCAATTATGGATGCAATATATCAACAATATGGATAAAAATCAGATTTTGACCTCGTTTCTAAAACGTAAGCCTGACTTGTTGATGTTAATGACTAATTTGTAGCCTTGTGAATCAGACGAAATAAACAGTTTTAGTACCAATTATGGCAATAGTATTTCTGGCATTCGTTATAAAGATGTACCAGTTATGGACTACCGTTTATTTACACAAAATGAACTCAAATCCATCTTCTTATCATCATAAACAAATATTTTAATCATTTCGGTGGATATTGACCGTTGTATTCTATTGGAACAATAACATAAATTACTCTTTGTTCCCACTATTGCCATAAATGGTACTATAGCGATAATGGTCATCCATAGAGGGGGAAGGGATGTATGAGATCGCGATCCATCCAAACTTTGGAATTTTAGTATGGACAAAAGACCACGAGCAGAGAGGAAAGTGAGGGGTGTTCTGAAAATCCAAAACAAATGACCACGTGTTTTGTGGAAAGCCCAATTCCAATATACTTCAATTTTTAAATCCCTTAATGGCCACGATTTCGACGGAATTAGTTGTCCGGAACACTTCCAGAATGTGGCCAATGTGACTAAAAATGTGCTAAACGGCCTTCTATGAGCGAAGATGAGAGATGACATGTTGGAGTCAATGTTTTTAAACCTTTTTTGAACGAATCTCTCTCGTGAAGAACCCTACCGCATTGCACTTTAGAATCAATAGGTACAGCCACCCCTCAATTATGGATCAACAAGGGTAGGTGTACCAGTTATGGCCATAGTGGTTCCCTATTTGGCCATACGGGATAACATGAATGTCTCCACATTTTGAAAGGTTTTGTGTGTTTTAGCAGTAAGATATAGGATATATCTTGTTGTTAATACATTCCAAAAGATTAAACAAGTAAAGGTTATCGAAAATTCACATATGGCCAAATAGGGAACCACTATGGCCATAACTGGTACACTTTCCTTATAAGTCGTTTTTCAGATCAATATATGATTAAAAAACATGGTAACGCTGTACAAAACAAAATTACCTCCTAGGCACTGCAGGATAAAGTTGTTTTTGAGAGTACACGTCAAAACTCGCGGTTATCTACCAAAAAGTGTCGAATTCGATACAAATTTCAAATGATGTCCACCCCACAGATGTGAATCAGTGGGAGAGAAGGATCCTTATTATGGACCAAATCGACTCATATTATGGATCAAAACACTATAACAGCAATGGATCATTGAATGTAGTTTTTGACAGTGCTCACCACATCAAAACAAAGGCGCCACTGTATATGGGATTTAACATTGTGACAGCATTGCTGTTCTTTCAAACACACAAGGCTACGGTGGCGTTATCTATGCTTTCCATAGCGGCCGTTTTGGTTATTTTAATGATCCATTTGTCTGCGAGGTAAACGAGTGGTGTGTTAGTGAAAGCATACGTTTTGGCGTTTGTTTCGGAGTCGTCTAATCTTTGATTCATAACTGTGGTATGGTTTTCAATGTCCCACAATTATGAATCAACGCTTCTGGGAATACGGTTGACATTTAATTTTCTACGGACGGAAAAAATGCTCAAGCTCAAGGATTATTAGGGAGCCGGATTCAGGGTACTTTTGATTCACTTCGGCAGATTGGTTTTATGATAGCTACTGAGTTCATATTTGGCCACGTAATAAGTCATATTGAAATGTTTCTGTGCAGAATGCTAAAGTGAATCATGGAAGTGCCGAAGTAGTTCTTCACCCTATAGAAAAAAACACTGGAGACAAAATTACAGTGAACTGTACTGCCGTGAATCGCAAGTCAGTCTCATCTGCATTTTCGTCAAAATTGAGTTGAGTTCAGTTTACAGCATCTCTTCCAATGCTCTTTCAACTGCACTAATGAGAACTGTTCGGAAAAAATAGGAAAAAAAGAAGTCAAATTGCCTATAATGCATAACAGTCCCACTACAGATCTCTGCACCGTGTAACACATAAATACTTTTACAAATATTCAAAGGCGTCGTGTAATGGGTCATAACACATCTCAACAGAATGCGGAAGAGTAGACTGTTTGGTGACTGATATAAATTTTCTAAATAGGCTTTTCCAATGACCAACTATTGTTGTTACCCAGGCAAAGCCTTCAAGTACTTCAAATGGGCCGTTCTCAGGAACTATTTTTTTATGGATTGTTTAACGGAATTCTTGAGGAACTACATCAAAGTAGTCATTTTAGATACCTTTGAGAGTTCAATCTGATTTTTTTCCAAGAAAATCCAGAAATTTTTAAAGAGATTCCACGAGGAATTTCTTCAAGATTTTTTCCAACATTTCAAAAATATCTCGAAGAATTACCTTAGGAAATCTTCAGGTATACGTCAGTTTCATCCATTCTTTTGAAAATTTGCTAAGAAAGCCTTCAAACAGTTTACCCAGAAATAAATCTTTCTACTTCTAAAGATACCTCAAAGAGGAAAATTCAGGAATTCTTGATGAACTCTTTCAAGGATCTCCATATGAACTCCTGAGGCATCTGAACACAAGAGTAGGATCCGGCTCCTTATGCTATCCTTGAAAATTATCGAATAACAAAGTATCATATCATGGAAAAATTTGTTGTTTGGGCAAAAATACTTAGTTTGTATGGGATAAAAACTAGAAGATATCTTATTTCGCCATTGTAACAACAAACTAGAAACAAAAGCGAATCGAAGAATGAGACATTCAACTGCTAAATTTACCCCTATTTTTGTTTCCACTTGTAGAACTAATTTACTTATTATTTTGTAATTGACATTTCAATAACAAGAAGAAGAAGAATGGATAGATATCGAGAGTTGACTGTAACGCGTAAACCAACTCGGAATTGTTTGTGGAAGCCTTAGAAATTTTGTGTAAGATTTTTTCTGCAAAAAGCATCATGTTTCGTAAAGCGGAAGATTAAACTTTGTCCAAACTAGTATACAGTGTAATAAACAATGACAAATTGTAAATATTGTTGTCTAGGTAAAAGGTGTGTTTCTCAAGATGTTCATTCTTGTAAACTTGATAACGCTATGGAGATGGAAAAAATTAATGGATTTGATTCAATCTTTAACTGTTTCTCTCAGTGACAATTCCCTAACCTCAAATCCACCTGTTCCACGATTATAAATTCTTGACTTTCAAGAACAAATTTGCATCTAACAAGTAAAGCTTTGTTAGAAAGGAAGATTCCAACTATTTACTTTGTGCTTCATAGTCTAAATTTGCCGAATTATCCATTTTTAGATTCATAGAACAGGAAAAAAGTGAGGTTACGAGTCGCTTCTGGTTTCTCTTCATTTGCCGACCAATGAAACTCTTTTTCAAGGTGGAACGAAATAAACATAATTTTAACCATTAGTTTCTCAGCTGAAATTTGATTGAAGTTTTTTATCCTGTGTTCACACACTATCCGTCAAAAGTATGGAATCGCTTCACAGACTATAAAAACACCCGCACAAATTTTAGTTATCATTTTCAGTTATTTGAACTTGTTTATGCAATCAGAATAATAACAAGTTAAGTTCTTCGGTAATTCACCTCTACCCGGAATGACATTGCTCTTCGCTTGTGCAAGTATGAGCACGACTAGAGTTACCATCCGTCCTGATTTAGCAGGACATGGCCTGATTTTGAGATTGTTTTGAGGCTCCTGAATTATTTTTCATATTTCAAATTTTATCCTGGTTTTTTTCTGTTTGGCAAACACCGTGAAATGTCAGAGATAGTTTGAATTAGGAAAAGCTATCCTAATACCAAAATACAGCAAATATGTTCTAATGGCATCTATCCCAAAATCTACGTTGAGTTCTGTGATTCACAAATCGACTTCAGCTGCATAGAAAATTTGGGATGCGTTTCATACTGTATTACAACGCCTTCAGGTTCAAACGATGTTTCCATACTAAAACACAAGTTATCATCTTTGGTGTATTTTCACAGCAATCTATAGCTATCAGAATGCAAGAGATCACCGAAGATGGTAGCAATTATGGGAACATAAAACTGCTTACTATCTTTGTGCAATATGTTGACGCATCACAATAAGGCATTCTCTTATTATTATGCCTTATTTTTGGAACTCAAAGAAGTTTCAAATGAGAAAGCTTTTACGTATCATTAAAAATGTACTCAGAAAGCACAATTTACAATTTCAGTGAAGCTTTTCCATTATTGGGCGTATTATTACAGCGATCAGTTGGTTGATCTTTCAGTGGAGTTAATATTTAGAAAAACTATGGCCGAAACTACAAATTTCACTGTCGGTTTCCAGTGAAGATCTTTGCCAGATTTCTATCAAAAACCTTGATCAGGCATTGCAGAATACGCTCTCTTTTGATTTTTAAGGACGATTAAAGCAAGCGAAGAAAAACATCCCATCTGTTGCGGCATATGATCGACAATGTATCGCAAGTTGTAACAAGTCTGATAAATAGGAGCAGCGAACAAGAGCCCCAAAGAGAGAGCGATGATAAAATCCATTTTCCCGCTTGTTTTTCGTTGGGGTAGGTGTTTTATTTAACTGGCACGACAAACAATCCCCAAACTCCCGATAGCAATTGTGCCCTCCAGGTTTGGAGCTTGTTTAGAGGGGTTTTTATCATACACTGCTATCCCCCCGATCTGATCAAAGTTGTAGCAGTATACGATAAACAGTCTCTCAAAAAGTGCTGTATGTTATGATAGTTACAGAGAGCGATACGTGAGAGATTCTCTCAATTTTCTCAGGATTCAATCCCTGACCTTGATTGATTTCTTTAGGACTCTTCGTGAATTTCTAGCAAGATCACGATCTAGAGTATCGCGAAATCTCAATTGAAATTTAACCAGGACTGAGCCCAGTGGAGAAGACTCATCCATTCGGCACAGATCAACCTTATTTGTGACACTTCTAAATGATTCATAGCAGATTCTCTGTGAAACCATGACAGGGGAATTGTGAAAATTGCAAAATAAATGCCCTGATTTTGAATCTCCAATAGACGGTCATCCTAGGCACGACTACACCATACTGCCATTCTAGGACTACTTCAGTCTGATTATATTTTGAGTATATTTTGAACTTTGAGAAATTTATAACACTATCAATTTGTAAATGTAACATTTTTTAGAAGCACCTTAAACCGGTTTTCCCAAATCGTATAATATTTCTGAGAGACTTCTTTGTACAAAATAAGTACTTGATGCTACGTCAGAATATATATTCAATGCTAATCTGTATGTTCTGCGATCAATGAAAGGCGATTTAAAATGCATGTCAGACAAGAAATTTGGTGGCCCAACAAACATTTCAGCAGAACAAGAGTTGATCAAATCACTTCCAAACTGTTTGCAGCAAAAAAAAAAACGGCTTATGAAAACTTGGAAAGGTTTTTTTTTATTCAAAAACATGAGTCACATCGAGAAATTTATGAAACCATCATATTTTACATATTGCTTCGAAAATATTTCAAAAGAAATAGATGGAATGTATAGAAAACGATTAGTAAAATACCCTTCATATTTTTGGTGGCTTTCCCAAACAACATATAAACCATTAAACCTCTCTGATTGCAACATGTTAACATTGTACCGGGCGAATACTGATGTTGATATAGAAACACATTTAAAACAACCATACCAACCTTTTTCTCCAACACAGCTTCAATCTCCCGAATATGAACTCGCCTAGCAGAACTATGCACACTGAATTCTTTTCTGGGTTTCTTCTCTTCTTCTAGCACCTTGTGCCGTAAAGCGACCGTTCACCGTACGTGTAGATATTCGTGGAATCAACAACGGCCACCATTTAGATCATCACCATCATCACTGCTAATATTCCCTGTGTATTGACGTGCTCGTTGGCAACACTTGCCAGCGCTTTCCCAACAAAGATACACAACTATGTTGTGAAGAAGCGAACTGCAGAGACGATGGTACACAAACGCATAAACACTCTTCTTTGGTGGCTGCTGACTGATGCTTTCGCTTCTCACCGTTTTGCCGACTGACCAACGAGGATTACATTAACACTAGCACGGGTACTCACGACAATTGCACTCTTTGGTTGGCCCACCGAAATACACACGAGGGGAACTCTTCGTTAGTTGCTTCGTGCCCTCAACGGGCAGCATAAGCATAGCACACGACGACGATCAGCGATCAACGAACGAACGAACGGTAGAAATTAAGGTGATGTGGTGAGCGACTTTCTGCTTCTTCCTTTTCCACCTTCCATTCCGTTTATTCTGCTTCCATCAACGACTGTACGACTACTTCGGAAATAATGGTTTTCAATGGTCGTCGTCGGAGACTGGGACCGACCAAACAAAGGGCACACTTTTCGGGTCAATTTTTTCGTCACTATCGAACGCGAAAGAACGTTATTTCTTGCGCAAGGGCAACACTGCACCCACCGGAACCACTTTTCGGTACACCTGAACGCGAACGTGACACTTTTGGGCGAGATTTTCCGACTTGAAATTCACAGCACGGCGGAGCAACGAAAATCGCGACCGTCAGCTCTGGCTAGTGGCTGGTTTTACTTCTTCGGTCTCGTCTATCCTGTCCTGTCTGCTGCTGCCTGTGTCCGTATACGTTCGGTTGGACTCCTTTTGCTTGCATTGGACACTCACGGTTCGGCTGCGGTATCTCACTCTCCCGTTTACCTCGCGTATACGGATGCTGAGTCCGTTCCGTGGGCCGGGTTGCCAACCTGCGTGGAAGCCGTTTTGGGCCACCATAGTGAAATTTGAGCCAAAGTGGCATTCCAAGCCGGTACCCCGTGAATGTGTTGCTGTGCGTTTGACTCTGTGCATTTCATACAGTGAGGGATACACGTTCTTGCCAGAGGTGGTGCAACGGCTAATTACTTTTCTACTTAGGCTAGCTCATCACATATATCTTTTGTAGTATGATCATCTTTTGATGTAGGGATAATCTTTTCTTTCAGGTTGTGAAATCCTTTTACCCCGACTTTTCTTCCGTGTGATCATTCCTAATTATTCTTGATTCTATTGAACCCCGTTAAAAAATATAGGAGTCGCATTATTGTCATTGCGCTGGGCATCTTCTGGCAGTTGTTTTTTTTTCCTAGCTTTTTTTTTGTTAGGCGCTTCGTGCACTTGGCAACTACTATGCCGAGTATCATATACAGAATCTATTTATAGTTCTTATTGCTATTTCTCTCATACCGAACAGGTAGAGAAGAGTGCTATCGTTGGTCCAATCCATATCCATATCGAACTCCATTGATGTGCGGTGGTTCATTTTGCCATGTTTATGTGTCGTGTGAGGCAACAGCCTACAAAGAGGGTCAGTGTGTCTCAGTCACCATCCGATACTTACGAAGGATGGATGTGTTTATCCCCAATACACGGTTCTTCGTGCGGCGTCTTCTGATGGCTGGACGGGGTTTTTTGTGTGGGGGTATTGGGAATCGAACCCATGACCTTCCGCTTGCGAAGCAAAAGCGTAACCTCGAGGCTACGGGACCCCCTGGCAATTGGTTGTAAAACATCGAATTCAAAGCGCAAATTTTTCTGCAGTTCCGTCATTCCATTGGCAGAACGAAATATGAAAACTGAAGAGTTCCTGTTCGTTAGCCATTGCACACATCCTTCCAACTAGCTCTGGGTTCATCCTTCCTTCGCCGCCAAATACTGTTCTCTTGCACTCTGCCAAAGATCGTTCTCAGGACCCAACGTTCGCCGGCTCTAACTGCTTGCAGGTCCCCCTCGAGCATAGTCCACGTTTCATGCTCGTAGAGGATTACCGGTCTCTGGAGTGAAGAACTAGCCGTAACTTCGTATTTCACGGCTAACGTGGTTGTCCGCCGTCAGCAAGGATCCGAGGTAACTGCATTCATCTACCACTTCGAAGGTATCCCCGTGAATCGTAACACTGGTTCATAGGCGAGCCCTGTTACATTCGGCTCCACCCTCCAGCATGTACTTTGGTTTTCGATGCATTCACCTTCAGTCCTACTTTTGTTGCCTTACGTCCATGTCATCAGCGAAGTAAACAAATTGACCGAATCTAGTGAAAAACGTACCTCAGCTTTTACATCTGGCCCTTCGCATGACACTTTTCTACGCAGTTCTGCAAACCGTTCATCATGGCTCTAATCAGTTTTGTGAGCTTCCGGAGAAAGCTGTTCTCGTCCATGATCCTCTATAGCTCTATGCGATCGATACCGTCATATGCCGCTTTTAAATCGATGAACCGATGACGTGTAAGGATTTGACGCTCCAGGCTTTTTTGGAGGATTTGCCGTATTGTAAAGATCTGGTCCGTCGTCGAGCGGCCGTCTACGAAGCCGGCTTGATAACTTCCAGCGAACTCGATGGAAGGTGATCTGGGAAAATACCTTGTAGACGGCATAGTAAGAAATAGTGAGCACTCGATAGTTCTCACATTCCAGCTTGTCGTCTTTTTCGTAGATAGATCATAAAACTCCATGCATCCACTCCTCCCACATTTTGACTATTAGCCGATACAGACAAGCGATCAACTTCTCTGGACCCATCTTAATTTGCCTCTCCGATTTCACCCTTCTCAGCTGCCTCGTTAGGCACGAAATATCATCTGGAGTGTTCACCCGTGATCTTTACGCAGTTCTGCATATTGTTCATCGTCGCTTAAATGAGTCTTGTGAGCTTCCCTGTAAAGCCTGTCCACGTTAAATTTCGGACACCCAAAAAATGGCAGCAAAAAAAAGTTACTCATAATTCAACAAAAACAATTGTTTATTTCAGAATAAAAGAGTTATATCTACAAAATAAACAGTTGACAAGGATGTTAATCCTTCTTTCTGTAAAATTCTCGAACTTTCTGTGGTACACCCGCCATCCGTGTCCGAAATTTATCGTGGACAGGCTTTAAATCAGTTTTCCTCTTTGATTCTCCATTCTCTATGCGGTCGATACTGTCGTATGTCGCTTTAAAATCAGGGGAATGAACAGGGGATGCGTAAAAACCTTACATTGCCGGCATTTTTAGAAGCTTTGTATTTGAACGACATTTCTGTGCTTCTCTCAATCTGTCAACTGGTTGGTTCTATTGTCCAAAGTAGTTATTTCTCTCACATCTTTAAACCTCCATGTCTGTGCTATCAGCGCCATTCAAATGTTTGTTGTAGTGCTGATTCAACCTTTCGATCACCTCCGACAAAATTCAACCATCCCTGCACATTACGGGCTTGCGACACGAAACCTCTGCTGGATGCGTTGAGTTTTTAAACTTTCGCGTTTCTTGAATGCCGTATAGCCGCTCCGTTTCTTTACATTCCGTTTCCTTCAGGCAGCACTTTTACTTTTGGAACAAACGGGTCTGCTGCTTCCGCTTCTGTCTATAACGTTCCACATTATGCCAAATACCTTGCTGGGACATCACTGCCCACGCTGCGTCCTTCTCCTCCAGAATCATTCTACACTCCTCGGTGAATGAACCATTTAGTCAACAGACAATAGACTAATAGTGATGTGCAGTAGTTGAAATGGGGAATAATCATCGCCACGATGATGAATGACGGTGTACTACAGAATACATTCCGATTTTTCGGATAGGTTTCCTGATCGTTTTTTTTTTAGCTGGTTCAACGTTCCTCACAGCCACACCTGCATTGCGATGTTTCTCCAATTCACTCGTTTCAACAAGCCACCGGGGTGCATAATGCCGCACCATATCAATGTAAGAACATGTTTCATGTTGAGACCACAAACACTACATCATAATGGCAATACTACTCACCTGTGATAATTTCCATTCCTTCATTCATAAGTCAAATCTAAAAGCAAACAATAATAAGAATCAAAACTTAAAAAAAACTTCATATCAGCTCACCATTCGAACTTTCCAGATCGTCAACACCGATTGTTTATTAACAATCCTGTCTTTCAATTGTCTGACAGTTTCATAATATTCAATCCATCAATTGTATAACAGTTACCTTTCAACACAAGCTTGTTTGCAACAATACCGTGCCAGAACAATCCTTATTACATATATCGATAGAGTAGAGCGGAATACAAATAGGGGTGTAGTTTGTAGTAAACAATAGTTAGAAAACTGACTCTTCTCCCGTGATACTTGATTACTTACTTTCTTTTTGATGGTGTAACGTCCTTTCAGACATGATCAGCGCTACAATGTTACACCAACAAACTCTTAGAGTTGAATGAAGGAACAACCGGCTTAGTTGGTGGTCTAACGATAACCGACAATACATTTCAAATTAATTTATACACTAATTATTTCATGGCATGCTGAATATCGCACTTGCCCACTTCAAGGACGATGCTCAGCAGCCCGATCTTTCCCTCATCTTGAAAACAATTTACACCGTCTTCAGCACATTTGGCTGCACAGACTGAACAATCACTAACATTAAGTAACGGACAACACGAAACATCCAGTAGCCCAACGATGAATTTTTCGTTTGACGAAAAATGTCCACCGACTGGAGCGGGAATCGAACCCACACCTCGTGGCACAATACGCCTAGACGACTGACGCCGCTAACCGCAATAATCTGAATTTCCAAGCCAGGTCCTCGAATAAGCTTCATTAATCACAACAACACTTTTCTAGCTTCGAAGAGTGCGAAATATTTCGCTTCTGTGGATGACACACTCCTGCTTTCGCGCTGTCCAACTAATGGTTACTTCCCCAAGCTTCAACAAAAATCCGGAATTGGACTTCCGGTCGGCACGGTCGCCTGCCCAATTGGTGTCCGCATTCCCTCGAGATCACCGCTTCCTCCTAACTTCAACTTCTGTTTGGTAGTACCCAACCGCAACGCTCGCTTTTGCTTCCGTCCAATCGCTTTCCATCAGTTTGCTGGCTTCACGCCCAAGATTGGACACCGTTATTGTCAGATCAGGCCGCATGCAAACCCCAGGCTCTGGTACGTTTCGGTGGTGGTCATTATCTTCCCTACTTTTGCTTTGCGGTGACGTATCCTGTATCCATCGGAATCGGTGATGGCTTCACTGGCTCCATTTCGAATTTCGAAAGCATTTTTTCGATATAGCTTTCTTCTGAGAAGGAAACTTCCATCCTCTTACCGTTCGGTGTGGATGCCGAGGTAATTCTTCACATTACCCAGAAAACTAATTTTGAAAGTTCTTTCCATGTACTTCCTTACCCGCTTGTACTCCCTGTCGTCTTTGTTGACGATAAGCATGTCATTCACCTAGAGTAGGATGAACGATGATCCATCGGTCTTCGTGAAAAGGCAGTTGTCGGCTTCTGTGCTTCATATACCAACTCCTTCAAAAAGTCGGTGATAGTCCGGTTCCAGACTTTTCCGGCTTGCTTCAAGTAATACAAGCTCCTCCTGAAATGACATACCTCGTCGGGATTTCCGGATTCGTATCCGGGCGGTTGACACATGTAAACGGTCTCCGAAAGATTGCCATTCAAATATGCCGTCTTGATGTCGACATGCTTCACCTGCATCTTCTGGCACGCTGCTACCGTCCAAAGTGCCCGCAACGTGATGTGTTGGGCAACCGGCGCATAGACCTCGTCGTAGTCGGTTCCTTTTTTTTGGCTGCATCTTAGGGTAACTAATCGGATCTTGTATCTTGCTACATTCCCGTACTCGTCGGGCATCTTCTGAAACACCCACCGGCAGCCTATTGGTTTAGGGTTAGCAGGGAGACGAATAATATTCATTGTTTCCGCTCTGCGCCAGCGAAAACTTCTACTAACGCCCTCGGCTGTATCGTCTGCTGACTTGCTAGGCATCATAATATCATGCTTTACCAACTGCTCGGAAACGGAACAGTGATACTTCTTGATATGCACGGCTTGACACACTAATCGGCGTACTCGTAGACAAAGTTCCTCTCGGAGCGTTGAGAGGACGTTTATCGGCCTCGGTGAGTGTCGTGTCTTCATGCGAATCCATCGATGAATCATTTCGATCTCTGTCTCCGAAATACGTGGTTCGATCGTCGATCCGACGCAAGCAACTCCTTCTCCTCGTCATCTGCTGGAATAACCGACGGAAGTCATATTCTGCGCAGCGGCTTCCAACTTCGCTCAGTTTTGCTTCGGAATCCACAATCCGTCTTTTCTCTCCCACCACGCTTCGTTTGATGTGACATCCAGTGGTTAGAAGTACTTCGTCAGTAATCCTGCATCCAGAAGCATGCACCGCACCATTTCATTCAGCGTGCGGTTTTTGCGTTCTGCGATTCCATTTTGCTGAGGGGTGTGTGATGTAGTGAACTACTGTCTGATGCCTTCCTTCCGTAGTCGGAGCGAATGACCTTCGGAAGCCTGCCAAACGTGGCCTCCACCTCCGTCACAAAATGTTTCAGCTTCTCTACAACATCTGATTTTTCACGCAGGAAAAACACGATTGTGTAACGAGAGGTAGTCGTCGATGACTGTGAGGTAATACTGACATCCTCCTAACGTGACATTTTTCATCGGACCGGACACATCCACATGAAGTAGATCCAACGGTTGGTCGATCAGTTTCGTTTTTACTTGTTCAGCTCGTCGTCCGTTTTCGAAAGACTACTCAGCACCAGCACAACCAGTAGCTGCTCGTCAAGTGCCAGTCATACCGCGGAGAGACAGTCTAAGACTTTTTACATTTCGTTCACGAGCTTTTCCATGTCGTCGCCTTCACAGTACCGGTTGGCAATCAAATTCCGCAGATACGATACCTTGGATGTCAGCGTCGGCTTCTCGAAATGGTCCTTCAATCGATCCCATGCTTCACAAGGCAGTGCTGGTTGCTCTTCATCAAGAGACCGATCGTCGCTCGAGCACGTTGATCTCCGGAATCCCAAGCTTCGACAGCAGCAGCATTCTACGGAGCGTTTACGTCGCAGCTAGCTACTTCTTCCGGTCGGGGCTTGGTGACAAATTTCCAGAGGTCTTCCTGGATCAGCAGCAACTCGGTGCTGAACTTCCAGCTGCTATAATTCCGAATTTAGTACTATACCATTTAATTCCACTAGAGTTTGTATCCTTTGACAGATACGCGTATTTCGACCTCAACTGTAAGGCCGTCTAAATGGTATAGTACTAAATTCGGTTTTTTCATCTACTTATAGGTATTCTACTAAACAGCTCGAAGATTTATTATCATGCTATAATTCGATACAATGAGCTTCGGGACTTTGGATAACCGACAATATTGCTGTTTGCATTTGAGATGCAAATCTTGACTAATCGTCCTCCAAATGCGGTAACACAAAACAACCTAAGGACACCTACCAACGATTATAAAAATTACCGCCATCCTAGCAAGAAAAATCTATCTTTGACATCGCATTTCTTGTAAAAAATCTTACCGCATTTGGTGTTCCCGCATTTGATAATTGCATTTCAAACGCACACAGCAATATATTTCAATTTGACTTATACACTTATTTCATGACATGCTGAGGCTGTGAACCGTTTCACCTGTTCGTTTAACTATTAGTTAAAATTTGACACTTCGATAGTTATTTTCCCCTCAAATGGTTAAATTGAACTTCGCAGTCGACCCATTCGAGCTTTGAAAGTCGAGTAGTTATTTTAGAATAAAGTTGACAGATGGTTAGTTATTCTCAAATTCACGGGAGCAGAAAATAACTTTCGCAATGTCAAGTTTAACCATGCTCCAGAGCAGGGATATTTCTAACCGGAGGGGAAATAACTATCGAGCTGTCAAATTTTAACTAAAAGTTAAACGAACCGGTGAAACGGTTCACAGCCTTAATATCGCACTTACACATGCGCCTTGACATGCGCCTACTTCTACACAAAGTCGGTCCTTGGTTGCTTGCCTCCAGTCAAACAATCTAGCAATCGACGTGAATATCATTCTTGCGCGATTGTTGACCAGCAGTCTCACAACGTGTCCTGCCCATCGTACCCTTCCAGCTTTGGCGACTTTCTGGATACTGAGTTCACCGTTCAAAATTCTAGCACTAACAGGTTCTTTTCGAGCATTGTCCGTTCATGTCTCATGTCCATAGTGGACTACTGTTCTTATCAGCGTCTTATACATGATAGATTTAGTACGAAGGTGACGTTTATACCAGACCACAAGGTCTTGTGAAATCCGTGGTAAGCAAGACTTTTAACAATCACTTCTTCTTCTTCTTTCTGGCGTTACGTCCCAACTGGGACAAAGCCTGCTTCTCAGATTAGTGTTCTTATGAGCACTTCCACAGTTATTAACTGAGAGCTTTCTTTGCCGATTGACCATTTTTTTTGCATGTGTATATCGTGTGGCAGGTACGAAGATACTCTATGCCCTGGGAATCGAGAAAATTTCCTTTACGAAAAGATCCTCGACCAGCGGGATTCGAACCTACGACCCTCAGCATGGTCATGCTGAATAGCTGCGCGTTTACCGCTACGGCTATCTGGGCCCCTGACAATCACACGTCTTCGAATTTCTCTTCTGCAGTTCTTATCCGACGTTCCCAATGATCCGAGATACACAATATTTATCCACCAGCTCGAACTTATCTCTGTCAATGTAAGCTCTATCGCGATCGATTCCTCCTGCCAACCCAACCTTTTCTGCTTCACGTTTCAGGAATATCCTTCAAAGATTGTTCCAGGTTATTATATATTTATTTATTTGGTATTACATCAATCACGTTTCTCTATCCTTCGACCCACGCTCTCCAGGTCTTGGTGCACCTAATCAATACCCCTTAGCCTTCTTGTTTCGACCGGATTCGAAGCGAGCACCATCTTTACAGGGCTGTTGTACGACGTTCCTGCAACATGCTCTGCCAGCGTATCCTTTCAGCCTTGGCAACCTTCTGGATACTGGGTTCTTCATAGAGTTCGGCGAGCTCATGGTTCATACTTCGCCTCAACACACCGTTCTCCTGCACGCCGCTGAAAATCGTCCTAAGCACCCCAAGAGCTTGCAGGTCATCCTCGAGCATAGTCCACGTTTCATGTCAGTATAGGACTACTGCTCTTATGAGTGTTTCGTACATCGTGCACTTGGTGCGGGAGTGTAGACACGACTTCTATAGATAATACACCTTCGTATTTCACGATTAACGTTATTGTCGGCCTGTTAGCAATGATCCGAGGTAGACGAACTCGTCAACCACCTCGGAAAAATCCCCGTCCATCGTGACACCAAAGACGAAATATTCGAGATGTCTCTGGTAACACGCAATATTGAACAGCAGGCACGAAAGTCCATCACCTTGTCGTAGTCCCTGGCGGGATTCGAACGAACTGGAGTATTCGCCCGAGATCTTCACGCAGTTTTGCACACCATCAATCGTTGATTTAATCTATCTTGTGAGCTTCCCGAGAAAGCTGTTCTCGTCCATGATCTTCCATAGCTCTACACGACCAATACTGTCGTAAACCGCTTTGAAATCGATAAACAGATGGTGCATACTGACCAGGCACTCTCGGCATTTCTGGAGGATTTGCCGCACAGAAAAGATCTGGTCCGTTGTTGAATGACTCGACCGTCGATGAAACATTCTTTATAACTTCCCACGAACTCGTTTGCTATAGGTGATAGACGACGGAAGATAATCTGTGATAGCACTTTGTAGGTGTTTAGGACAGTGATTGCACGATAGTTTTCACACTCCAGCTTGTCGCTTTTTTGTAGATGGGGCATATAATGCTTTGCTTCCACTCCTCCGGTAGCTGTTCCCTCTCCCAGAATCTGACTATCAGCCGATGCGGACTAGCGGCCAACCTCTCCGGGCCCATCTTGATGAGTTCAGCTTCGATACCATCCTTGCCAGCGGCCTTGTTGTTCTTGAGCTGTTAAATGGCATCCTTAACTTCCCCCACCGTGGGAGTTGATTGGTTTCCACTGTTCGCTGTGCATCGAGTTTCTGATAGAAATTCCACGTTTCATAAGCACGGTACAACAGCTCCATATCTTGGCATTCCACCTCTTCCAGGCTGTACTTTTTATCCCGGAATAGGCGGGAATTGTTCCAGGTTATTCAACTCAACAAATTTTTCCACTATATTCTTCTATTGTTTTATAAATGTTTGTATAAATTTCCTCTATTTTTTTCAGAATGATTTCCAAGATTCCTGAAACTAAGGCAGCTAAAATTTATAAATCCTAAGAGATTCTTTCACGTTCTAAATACATTACCACTTCGTCTATTCTATCCCATGTAAAATTGGCCTAACATGATCACAACGGACGAGGCGGGTTCATGAATCACTCCACATTAGTTCTTCCGAAAAAGCTTGAAGTAACTCTTTTAAGTATTTCTCTAAAAGCTTTCGTAAATATTCCTTCAAGGATTCTTCGTATAGAAGTCTTGAATCCCGCCATCGATGTCTTCTGGAATTTCTCCAGAGATTCTTTCAAGAATCACTCTAGGAATTCCTAAAGTAGTAGCGTCATTTAGTGTCCTTAAAATAGAATCTTCTTACTCAACTAGGGTTGTCATGTCTATTACGGCTTAAACCAGCCAACGGTGTTTTAAAAATACCTGAAGGCCGTAGACACAAAAGTCAATTTGGACAAATTGAGATGTAAAATTGTGAAAAATAATAGAATCGTTCTGGTGGGCTTCGATCCCACGACTCCCAATACGCTAGACTGAGCGCGTTAACCAACTAACCATCTAACCATCTCGTTGAGCCAACGTTGGCTTATGAGTGGTGTGGTACAAAATAGGCAACAGTGCGACGCTAAAAATAAAATCTCTCACTGTTGTTCGTAGGCACGCTTAGGAGAGTCGAATTGGGCATCCCAGAGAGCCGAAGGAGGTGTAGGGTTGTGAAGGAGAATATGGGGTCGTGAAGGACTTTGGTTTCATGTTGGCCAATTGCGCTGCGAATCATTACCCGTTCTGTGGCGTAGTTGGTTAACGCGCCCAGTCTAGCCTATTGGAAGTCGTGGGATCGAAGCCCACCAGAACGATTCTATTATTTTTTACAATTTTACATCTCAATTTGTCCACCAGATTTGAGAAAAAAATGGCCAAAAAAATACTTCCGACTCTCGAAAAAGTGGCTAAAAGTGAATTGAAAATATAACCGTAATCACTTTTTTTTCTAATTCTAAATATCCAATATGATAGAGAACATTCAACATGATCTACTGAATGTAGTAAGTCAAGTTGAGCACCATATTTAAAAATTTTAATTGTACTTCCACATTTTTTTCAAACAGAAAAATCAATTTCAGTTTGCAAACAGAAAAATTATTATAATTTTACCAAACAGGAAATTTTTTAGCAGATTTTTAATCTTTTCAAAATTTTGTGGGTGATATAAAACCCAAGTATTTTATTTTTTAAATTTTAATAAGAATTTGGACCATTTGTGAAATCAAAACTAGATGAAGATTACGAAAAATGTAATACTTGGGCATTAATCACTATTTCGGAATAGAAATGATGATAGAAGATCAAATATAATTGAAATACTGCTTATTGGTTTTAAGCATAGACACGTCTTTCGAACGCCGACTAAGAGAGAACAAATTATTGACATAAGCCCTGAGTGACATTGAAATTTTCCATCAAGTTTAATGGGAGGTACGTTTAGCCGAATGGACATTTAGTATACAGACAATGATTCTATCCCATTACCCCGAATGCCATTTCCCCGATTGCCATCACCCCGAATTCCATTACCCCGAATGTACCATTACCCCGAATTCCATCACCCCGAATGCAATTTCCCCGAATTTACAATTATCATGACATGATGATATTGATGACATTTCCCCGCGATATTGGAATTCGGGGTAATGTCATTCGGGGTGATGGAACGTTCGGGGTTTTGGAATTCGGGGTAATGGCGTTCAGGTTAACGGCATTCGGGGTAATGGGATTCGGGGTAATGGGGTAGAATCACAGACAATAGGTTTAAAAGGTGTTCTTCTGAGATATGATTTCAAAGTAGCACTAAGCCTCTATTAATCAAAATTACTTGGACACTTTCATGATTCACTTGACATCGGAGGTTATAGTCGGTAAAATTGTAATAAACTATGCAATAAAATATACTTTAAAACAGCGTTTAGTGTAAAATACCTGTATTATAGATTTGGAAAAAAAATTAAAGCGCCTTTGTGCTTTATACCAGGATGGTTTGATTAATAAAACGAATTTCGGAAGACAAAGGGAATAATTATAATGCATATTTTAAAACGTAGTGTTCGACAATAGAGGATCTAATTATAACCCACAAGATATAAAAAATCTATTAAAAGAGAAAGCACGAGCTATTCAAAAAGAATACTAAAAATTTAAACTTTTAGTTTAAAACAATTAATTTACACCATACTAATAATACCTTAGATACTATTACAGACTACGTGGAACTCAATTAAAGATTAACTTTTTCCAAGCTTTTTTCACAAGAAAACCATGAACCAATATTTTGAGACTGATACGAAGTTGTTCTGGTGATGACCTAATTTTAAATTTAACCTAAATTAAATTTAGGCCGATTCATAATTTTCTCCCAAAAATTTTGCTCAAAATAGTTGAAAAAAGTGACTTTTTGACGAAAAAAGTGACTTTAGTTGAAATGGCTTCAAAAAAGAGACTTTAACTCGTATAGGCCTGAGTGAAAGCAAACATACTGAAACCCTCACCGCTCAGGGAATTCTTTACGGATTCAAATTATTTTTTGTCAGTTCACTGGCCCACATATCTAGTTTCTAGAAGTGGCCAGAGGAACTCGGAAATATTCCTGTGGCCGGAGTTATTCCGGTGGGTTACTGGGTCAAGTCGGGTAAAAAAGGGCTATTTTTTGGGACATGACAAGTTACCTTTATTTATTTGCAATGACAATCATTTTAATTTGCATAAATGATGACCGGGTCTACCACAAAAGGCCGAATCACAAAAGGCCGAATCACATAAGGCCGAATCACAAAAGGCCGAAAGCACAGAAGGCCGAAACATACAAAAGGCCGAATCACAAAAGGCCGAATCACAGAAGGCCGAATCACAAAAGGCCGAATCACAAAAGGCCGAATCACAAAAGGCCGAATCACAAAAGGCCGAATCACAAAAGGCCGAATCACAAAAGGCCGAATCACAAAAGGCCGAATCACAGAAGGCCGAATCACAGAAGGCCGAATCACAGAAGGCCGAATCACGGAAGGCCGAAATTTTAAAATAAATTTTAGTGAAAGCCACAAACATTCAGCACATTTTTCTACAATATTATGGACATTTTTACAGTAGGGTTAGCAGGACAAGACGCACAAGTAACATTACTAGCTGAATAAGAGTGTATGGTTAGTGTTTTTTGGGTGTGTCAACTGGTCTATTCTTAGCTGACACACCCAAAATAAATTCTATAATTGAAGCTTAAGTAGGCGCGCAACAATAAGTGTAAAAACCTCGCGAAAACTGGAAGGGTATACAGTGCCTGTTCGATTTTGGCAACATGTCAAAAATTTTCATGTTGCCAAAATTGAACCGTTCCAAAATTTAATAATTGTTTTTATTAAAACTTGTATCACCGTAATAATGATCACAAATTAAATTTCTTCTTCTTCTTCTTGGCATTACGTCCTCACAGGGACAAAGCCTGCTTCTCAGCTTAGTGTTCAATGAGCAATTCCACAGTTGTTAACTGAGAGCTTTCTTTGCCAAAGTTTCCATTTTCGCATTCGTATATCGTGTGGCAGGTACGATGATACTTTATGCCCAGGGAAGTCAAGGAAATTTCCATTACGAAAAGATCCTGGACCGACCGGGAATTGAACCCAGACACCTTCAGCATGGCTTTGCTTTGTAGCCGCGGACTCTAACCACTCGGCTAAGGAAGGCCCCACAAATTAAATTTACCTATTTTGAATATGGTAAGCCTTAAGAAGGCCCACAGAAACATTGAGATTGACATGATTTGTGACTGACCATGATCCATTTTTGTGTACATGGATTTCCGTGTTGCCAAATTCAAACCGAGTCAAAATCGAACGGCACTGTACGGTTAAAAGTATTCTTTGTAAACTTAGTATTCTTATGATCACTTAAACACTTGTTATACCCTATCTCAGCAATCATTCTCCTACTTGTTGCGTAAAAGACTATGTTGGCATTATACCGGGCAAACGCTTGCTGTCCGAACTCGCTGTCGCTCGTCGGACCTAAAAATGGAAAAACATCCTCTGTTTGCATTATACCGGGCAAACGCCTGGATTTGCTATTTGCATGACACCGAATAGATGCTATACACAACCATCGGATATCGGAGACTTCGGCGGCCTTCTGCCGCCTCAGTTCCTCTATCCTCAATGTGGCTTCGCCGCATGTAAGTTTTGCACTGTTTACTGACATGACTGCATTTAACAAAGCATGGATTTGTTCTTTTCATATCCAAGCTTTATTTTGTGATTTGGCTTTTTGTGATTCGGCCTTGTGTGATTCGGCCTTTTGTGATTCGGCCTTTTGTGATTCGGCCTTTTGTGATTCGGCCTTTTGTGATTCGGCCTTTTGTGATTCGGCCTTTTGTGATTCGGCCTTTTGTGATTCGGCCTTCTGTGATTCGGCCTTCTGTGATTCGGCCTTCTGTGATTCGGCCTTTTGTGATTCGGCCTTTTGTGATTCGGCCTTTTGTGATTCGGCCTTCTGTGCATTCGGCCTTTTGTGGTAGGCTAGAAGGTATTCGGCCTTTTGTGATTCGGCCTTCTGTGATTCGGCCTTCTGTGATAATCCCATGATGACCTGACATTCAACATTAAAAATGAAGAGTTTTGCACCATTTAAGATATACCGGATGTGGTCATTTGGACGTAATGCCCGGAAGAACCGGCTATAGATTTGTTGGATACTAATCCGTTTCAATTCTCGAAAAGTAGAAATCGAACATAATTGTGCACTAAAATGCCTTCCCATAAGCTTGGTACAGATGTTCAGATACAAATTGTCCACTTTATCGTAAGTTTGAGGGGTCCCGGGACCTGAAAATGTTCAATTGTAGGATTAATGAAATGCAATACTCATAGTTATCCAATTCAATCGTTTCTCAAAAGGTTTACACTTATGCAATTTTCTTAAAATTCCGTCATGTAGTGGCCACATTATAACCGATTCCAGAAATTATCTGTGACTTGAACTTTGCCTACCTCCAGGGGCACAAACGCACGGTACCCTTCTCACCCGACCTGACCCAGAGATCCACCGTAATAACTCCGACCACAGGAATATTTCCGCGTTCCTCTGTCCACTTCTAGAAACTAGATATGTGTGCCAGTATACTGACAAAAAATTATTTGAATCCATCAAGAATTCGCTGAGCGGTGAGGGTTTTAGAATGTTTGCATTCACTCAGGCCTATACGGGTTAAAGTGACTGGCTTAAAAAAAAAGTGACCAAGTCACTAAAAAGTGACTCGCTACCAGCCTTGCGCATGTGACTGTTGAAGTTCAGTCGATCGTCTAGCATTACGCTCAGGTGTTTCAGCTTTCGCTGTGATTCTATGGCATGCCCCCCGACAGTGATCTAACCGTGCATGAAGTAGCTCTTCGAAATCTGGCACAAATTGTCGGAAACCGCATTCTGTGCAGCGCTGTGACAATGGCCTGGAGCTGTGTATATGTATCGTGTGGCATGTACGAAGATACTGTATAACTTGGAAAGTCGAGAAAATTTCCAACTCGAAAAGAACTCGACGAGTGGGATTCGAACCCACGACTCTCAGTTTGGTCTTGCTCAATAGCTGCTCATATATGGACTCCTTTAAACAGAAGCTGAATGGTTCCAATCGTCCACTAAAATGAAAAAGACATTTTTCTTTCGCTGTATTGACCCTCACTGCCTGCGCTCTCAGTGACATTCAGGTGATCTTCGAAGGGCTACTTTCACCTTTCAATCGCATGTATCTCTGGAAACATTATTGACGTTTCATTTCTTGCCATTACTATTATTCTTGGACTTCGTAGAACCGCTGATTAGTAGACACCTAGTTCCGCATCTCGAAGTTAAACCTTCGATGGAACCGCATACCCCTTCATAGACGTCCACTTAAAGGAATTCGGACAAATGACGCTTCAATCCCCGAATGATTTCAATAGTTTGATATATTAAATATTGCATGCTCTTCAGATAACAACTAACAGAATGTATCATCCCTTATCAATATATCTTACTCGGCCTCAATCTTACCTTCAAGCGCCTCCTCCACAGATGCTTCCTCCGCACTTACCTCAACCGCCTCGGAACCTGCCTCGATTTGAACCACCGTATTGGCTCCACTATCGAAGCTTACCTTCTTCTCAATCGGCGGCTTGACCGAAGCACCTCCATTGCCTCCCATTGAGGAAGCACTGATCTTACGCTGAATTCCGCCGAAAGGCTCAGCCCCGACAGTGCCACTCAGATTGACGCTCGACAGCAGCACCGAAATCTGCTCCGCCGAGGGGCAACTGACGACCGTTAGATCATCTTTGCTGTACGAATTGGTGGTCAGCAGTTGTTCCAGCTTGACAAACGACCCGATAATGTTGTTCCGGATCGGGCGGAACAAAATGAATTCGGTGTCCTTGTTGGCCAGATAGAGTTGCATGGATCGCTGCAGTGCACCCAGTTTGGTTTTTATGTTGCGAATGCTTTCCTGAATGATGGAACTGATCTGCTGTGGGGCAGCAAACGCTGCCATTCGCAGAGCGAGGCCTTGCTGCTGTTGCTGCTTTGCACCGGGTTGGCTTGATCCGGATGCTGCACTTTGCTTCACGTGGTTCTGGGCGGTGTCGATAAAGTTCAGAATGGGTCCCACCAGTTGCCGGGTCGCGTCTTTGATGAACATCTCGCAAACCATTTTCAGCTGACGGTCGACGTCTTTGCGGGAATCCAACAGTTGCTCTTTGACCTGAATTGGTAAATTTAGAATTAGAATGTTGCACATTGCGCCAGGTTGTAGAATCATATTGACAGCTACTGGAAAAATCGGGGGAAAACAGGAATTGGTGGAATGATCTCTGAAAGATATCCTGGATATTTTGGAGATTGTTCAGAGTAATTCCTGTGGAAATTCGAGATACCATTTCAAAATCAAAGCAGAATTTACTGCAAGGAGAAATAAAATAGTGACTTTAGAGACCATTTTAGTTTGAAAGGAAGGTCTCTATTCCATAAAAAACACAAACTTTTTAGAGACACGCATTAAAATAGAGACCAAGTTCTGTATCTTTTAGTGAAAATATTTGTTGTGTCATAATTTTGCAGTCTGGAAGGCCCAATGAGTATTGGCGTTGAGCGATTTTCAAAAAAAGGATCCATACCTGAGGTGTTCCGTCCAGCAAAAACTCCAACAAAGCGTTATTGGACCCCAGCGCGAACAACTGCTTCCTCTTCTGCAGCAGCTCGAAGGCAGCCGTTTTCACCTTGCTGAAATCCAGACTGGTCTCCTTGACGGTGAAGTCGACTCGGAAGGGCGCAATTTGCTCCCGCAGAATCAGCAGATGCTTGATCTCGAACAGTTCTCCATCGATGCTGGTTTTCTTCTGGCTGATCTGCGCTGCTGCGTTTGAAACGCTTTGGATGCAATAGGCCAGCGCCTGTTGGGACAAGCTCTGGAAGATGGCCCGATCTATGCAACGGTAGAGCCTCGAAAGGCAGACCAATGTCCGACGCACCGTTGGGTACCACATGCCGTGCAGGTCGGCCGGCGAGTTGCTGGCTCGGGACTTCGAAGCCTGTTCGGCCTGCTGGTTGATGCTTTCCACTTCCTGCGATGCCAGCGAAGTCATGGACACGATGGAGCTGCGGGAATCCGCGCGGCGGAGATAGTTCTCCTGCAGGGACAGGGCTATGCTTTCCATCATTTCCAGCTTCTCCGGATAGGCAAGATCGCCGGCGGACGGGCGATAGTTAAGGATGTCTGATTCCAGGTAGTTCTGCGCTCGGAAACCGATCCGCTCCTGGACGTCCTGCAGCAGTTGGTAGACGATTTTGGCGAAAGCTTCCAGCGATTCGGCTGCGGAATAATTTAAAATCTTTATTAGTGTCATTCTAAATAAGAACTTCTCTAGGAATTCCTACAGGGGTTCTTCCTGGATTGTCTTCATAATTCCTCCAGGAATTTTTCTAGGGATTTCTCCAGAAATTTCTTCAGGGATTCCTCCAGGAATTCCTTCGGGGATTGCTCGAGCAATTCCTCCATGAATTCTTTCAGGAACTTTTCTAGAAATTTCACCAAGAATTCCTTCAGGGATTCTTCCTAGAATTTCTAAGGGATTTCTCCTGGAATTCTTTCAGGGATTCCTCCAGGATTGTCTTCAGGGATTCCTCCATGATTGCTCTGGAATTCCTCCAGAAATTCCTAAGGAGATTCCTCAAGGAATTCCTAAGGGGATTCCTCCAGGAGTTCCTCCAGGAATTCCATTAGGGATTCCTGCAGGAATTCCTCTAGGCATTACTCCAAGAACTCCCTCAGCAATTCCTGATGAAATTCCTTCAAGAATTCCACCAGGAATATGTAAAGGGATTCCTCTGCAAATACCTACTGATTTCCCAGGATTTCTTTCAGGGATTCCTCCAAGAATCCCGACAGAGATACCTCCAGCAATTCCTTCAGAGATTCCTCCAGAATTGTCTTCAGGGATTCCTCCATGATCGCTCTGGGATTCCTCCAGGAATTTCTAAGGGTATTCCTCCAGGAATTCCTAAGGAGATTTCTCCAGGAATTCCTAAGGGATTCCTCCAAGAATTCCTTTAGGGATTCCTCCAGGATTGACTACAGAGATTCCTCCAGGAATTCCTTCAAGGATGCCTCCAGGAATTCCTTCAGGGATTGCTCGAGGAATTCCTTCATGAATTCTTTCAGGAACTTCTCTAGAAATTTCTCCAAGAATTCCTTCAGGGATTCTTCCTAGAATTTCTAAGGGATTCCTCCTGGAATTCTTTCAGGGATTCCTCCAGTAATTCCTCCAGGATTGTCTTCAGGGATTCCTCCATGATTGCTCTGGAATTCCTCTAGGAATTCCTAAGGGGATTCCTCAAAGAATTCCTAAGGGGATTCCTCCAGGAATTCCTAAGGGGATTCCTCCAGGAATTCCATCAGGGATTCCTCCAGGAATTCTATCAGGGATTCCTGCAGGAATTCCTCTAGGAATTACTCCAAGAACTCCCTCAGCAATTCCTGATGAAATTCCTTCCAAGATTCCTCTGCAAATACCTACTGATTTTCCAGAATTTCTTTCAGGGATTCCTCCAAGAATCCCGACAGAGATACCTCCAGCAATTCCTTCAGAGATTCCTCCAGAATTGTCTTCAGGGATTCCTCCATGATCGCTCTGGGATTCCACCAGGAATTTCTAAGGGTATTCCTCCAGGAATTCCTAAGGAGATTTCTCCAGGAATTCCTCCAAGAATTCCTTTAGGGATTCCTCCAGGATTGACTACAGAGATTCCTCCAGGAATTCCTTCAAGGATGCCTCCAGGAATTCCTTCAGGGATTGCTCGAGGAATTCCTTCATGAATTCTTTCAGGAACTTCTCTAGAAATTTCTCCAAGAATTCCTTCAGGGATTCTTCCTAGAATTTCTAAGGGATTCCTCCTGGAATTCTTTCAGGGATTCCTCCAGTAATTCCTCCAGGATTGTCTTCAGGGATTCCTCCATGATTGCAGGACTCCAGGAATTCCATCAGGGATTCCTCCAGGAATTCTATCAGGGATTCCTGCAGGAATTCGTCTAGGAATTACTCCAAGAACTCCCTCAGCAATTCCTGATGAAATTCCTTCAAGAGTTCCACCAGGAATATGTAAAGGGATTCCTCTGCAAATACCTACTGATTTTCCAGAATTTCTTTCAGGGATTCCTCCAAGAATCCCGACAGAGATACCTCCAGCAATTCCTTCAGAGATTCCTCCAGAATTGTCTTCAGGGATTCCTCCATGATCGCTCTGGGATTGCTCCAGGAATTCCTAAGGGATTCCTCCAAGAATTCCTTTAGGGATTCCTCCAGGATTGACTATAGAGATTCCTCCAGGAATTCCTTCAAGGATGCCTCCAGGAATTCCTTCAGGGATTGCTCGAGGAATTCCTTCATGAATTCTTTCAGGAACTTCTCTAGAAATTTCTCCAAGAATTCCTTCAGGGATTCTTCCTAGAATTTCTAAGGGATTCCTCCTGGAATTCTTTCAGGGATTCCTCCAGGATTGTCTTCAGGGATTCCTCCATGATTGCTCTGGAATTCATCTAGGAATTCCTAAGGGGATTCCTCAAGGAATTCCTAAGGGGATTCCTCCAGGAATTCCTAAGGGGATTCCTCCAGGAATTCCTAAGGGGATTCCTCCAGGAATTCCTAAGGGGATTCCTCCAGGAATTCCTAAGGGGATTCCTCCAGGAATTCCTAAGGGGATTCCTCCAGGAATTCTATCAGGGATTCCTGCAGGAATTCCTCTAGGAATTACTCCAAGAACTCCCTCAGCAATTCCTGATGAAATTCCTTCAAGAGTTCCACCCGGAATATGTAAAGGGATTCCTCTGCAAATACCTACTGATTTTCCAGAATTTCTTTCAGGGATTCCTCCAAGAATCCCGACAGAGATACCTCCAGCAATTCCTTCAGAGATTCCTCCAGAATTGTCATCAGGGATTCCTCCATGATCGCTTTGAGATTCCTCCAGGAATTTCTAAGGGTATTCCTCCAGGAATTCCTAAGGAGATTTCTCCAGGAATTCCTAAGGGGATTCCTCCAGGAATTCTATCAGGGATTCCTGCAGGAATTCCTCTAGGAATTACTCCAAGAACTCCCTCAGCAATTCCTGATGAAATTCCTTCAAGAGTTCCACCCGGAATATGTAAAGGGATTCCTCTGCAAATACCTACTGATTTTCCAGAATTTCTTTCAGGGATTCCTCCAAGAATCCCGACAGAGATACCTCCAGCAATTCCTTCAGAGATTCCTCCAGAATTGTCTTCAGGGATTCCTCCATGATCGCTTTGAGATTCCTCCAGGAATTTCTAAGGGTATTCCTCCAGGAATTCCTAAGGAGATTTCTCCAGGAATTCCTAAGGGATTCCTCCAGGATTGACTATAGAGATTGCTCCAGGAATTCCTCCAGGAGATGATTCCTTCAGGGATTTCTCCAGAAATTCCTTCAGTATTATCTCCAGGATTGACTACAGAGATTCCACTAGGAATTCCTTCAAGGATTCCTTAAGAGATTTCTCCATGAATTCCTTCAGGGATTCCTTCAAGGATGCCTCCAGGAATTCCTTCAAGGATGCTAGTAATTTTTTCAGGGATTCTTCCAGGAGAGGATTCCTTCAGAAATTCCTTCAAGAATGCCTCCAGGAATTCCTCAAAGAATTCCTTCAGGGATTCTTTCAAGAGAGGATTCCTTCAGAGATTCCTCTAGGAATTCCTTCAGGGATATCTCCAGGATTTAGTACAGAGATTTCTCCATGAATTCCTCCAGGAATTCCTTCAATGATGCCTCCAGGAATTTAATTCCTTCAGGGATTCCTCCAGGATTGACTACAGAGATTCCTTCAGGGATTTCTCCAGGAATTCCTTCAAGAATGCCTCCAGGAATTCCGTCAGGGATTCCTCAAGGAATTCCTTCAGGGATTCTTTCAGGAGAGGATTCCTTCAGAGATTCCTTCAGGAATATCTCCAGGATTTAGTACAGAGATTACTCTAGCAATTCCTTCAGGGATTCCTCCAGGAATTCCTACAGTTTCCTCCAGGATTTACTTCAGGGATTCTTCCAGGAATTCCTACAAGGATTTCTCCAGGAATTTCTATAGGGATTTCTGCAGAAGTTTTTACATGGATCCTTCCAGGAATGCCTACAGTAATTCCTTCAGGATTATCTTCAGAGATAAATCCAGGATTGTCTCTAGGGGTTCCACCACGAATTCTTACAAGGGTTCTTCCAGGAATTCCTCCAGGGATTCTACCATGAATTTCTCCAGGAATGCCTACAGGGATTCCTCCAGGAATTTCTACAAGGATTCATCCAAAAATTCCTACAGTGATTCTTCCAGGATTGTCTTTAGGGATCCTCCAGGTTTGTTTCTAGGGATTCCTCCAGGAATTAATTCCTTCAGGGATTCCTCCAACAATTCTTTCAAGGACTAGTTTAGTAAGAGTATTACGGAAAAGGCATGCTTACGGTTATAGGTAACGTGTTCATCGAGCATTTCAACCCGAAGAATGCTGCAAATTTCGGCCAACGTCTCCAAATGATCGATCCTGATGATAAATGGCCTAAGCGTGTCATATAAAATAGTGCACAACCCTTCCATATATGCCCTAGAAATATTCCGAAAATGATGTTTTATATAATCAAATGGGAATTTTTAGAAAACTTACGTCAGTTGGGGACTTGAATTGGTGAAGAACTGGAAGAACAACCGGTGCTCATCCTGGCAGACATGCACCATGAAGGCACATGCCGATCGCACCAGTGCACAGTGGTCTCCCTTGTGCTTCTTACTGAGATCACGGATCGCTTGCTCCACTCCTGAGCTCATAATCTACAAATGATATCATGAATTCAGATTTTCAAATCAATCCCACATCCCAGCTTACCGTTGCCCTATTAGCCAGGAACTGCTGATGCAAGGCGGCCAGCAACTGTTCGTATTCCACGCTTCGATCCAGCCGTCCCTCAATCATCCCTGTAATTCTCTTTACCCTGGGTGCCGAAGCCTGGAACTTCCCGTAGTACAAAGCGAACGCCGCTTCCGATCCCTGCTCCATCCCTGTTTCACTTCGCTGTGGCCCCAGAATCTGTGCCGTGGCATTCGTCAGGATGTTGCTCACGTAGTTTCGCATCATCTGCGTTGCTTTGGACAAACAGTTCCGATACTTCACCCCGTAAGCGAAGGCCTCACTGAACCCGGGATTAACCCTCATGTATTCCAAGCATTCGTCGATCGTGTTCAGGATTTCCACAAACGTATCGTTCGAAACCGAAAACGTCGGATTCTGCAACCTCTGGTAGATGCTCTCCGCCTGGCTGAAGTACTTCAGACGTCTCCTAATCTCCTCACCGATTTCGTTCAACTTGGTCTGATCCTGAAGCAGATTCTCGCTCGCCTGATGCAACGAAGACGTCTTCTCCGACACGAACTTGTACTCATTTGTCAGCTTCTGCAGCGATTCCAGCGAAACGTCGATCTCCTCCAGCAGCTTGTCGCACTCGACCGACCGTTGCTTTAATTGGCCGTAGTAATCCAGATACACGTCGTCATAGTGCTCCAGGATTTCCGAATCGATCGAGTTGTACCAGGAAAGGAAGTCCTGCGTGGAATCGATTACGCTACCGGAGTTCTTGAAATCCACCAAAGTCGTTTTGCTTTCCAGGCTCAGCTCTTGACTTTCCATCAATGGATTCTAAAAAATTTCGAAAATAATAAAATTTATACAGTTATAATACAAGAAATTTGCACTGAGGAAAGGTATGGATTTTATCAGAGCTACGTAAACTGTAGTAATACTAGTAATAAAAATAATAATACTAAAAAGTGACTCATTACCAGCCCTGTTGTTTGGAATCTATCCAGTATAATTTAGAGGTGCTATTTTCGCAAATGAAGATTGCTGGACCGAAAATCAAACCCGGGCGCTCTTAACTCGTCCGCCGTGGGTATGCCACTGAAATGAAACCAAACTTACCGTGCCAGGGGAAGTCGCACCGGTCAAACTGTCGGCCAGCCGATTGATGAACTCATTCTGGGCACTGCTGAGCGGCGCCAGAGGATTGTCCTTCTGCTCCCACTGGAGCAGTCGCGATTGGATCTTCCGTAGGTTTGCGTTTTCACTTTTCATCGTTGCGACGTCGTCCATCGTTGTAGAACTAGAGTTGAACAAGCACTAACTAATTTGTTTGACGAAAAACACGAAATTTGGTGGAAAAATCACCGATCGCGACGAGAAAATCAAATTCGTGGCGATCCGCGGTGCAGCTTGTTTTGTTTATGCGAAGCAAGAAATCACCGAAATGCAGTGCATATGTGGATTCGTCCACCATGGTCGAATCTGAAAGTGGTTCGAAAAAATCAAGCAGTTGTGATACACTGAAGGCAAAAGCAATGATAGAGTAACTGGGGTAAGTGATCCATTAGTTGCGGGTGTTCCTATACACAGCAAAAAATAATGTAATATGCATCGACGTAACTCATGCCGATGTATTGAAAATCCGATGTAATCATTAATTTCAGGTGTATTATAACATATATTCGATGTTACATTACATCGCCCCAAAATTACACGGAAACATCATTACCAATTATCATCACATTGCTGTTGTGTAATATCCACATCTGAAAATGTTGAATATTACACAGAACCAGCTGCAACCAAGTCATTCCAACTTACATTAGTGATGTTACACAAATTCGATGTAATTTCACATTCGGCATCTAATATTATTCTCACAGTTGAAAACCGGGATTATCGACACTCGAAAAACGGATTTTCTGCAAGTCCATGCGTCGGAGCTACGTCGGACAAGGTGCGCTGTTTAGTACACCAGATCCGCTGTCCAGCGCACTATGCCCGACGTTAGGTTCGACGTACAGATTTAGAGAAAAATCGGTTTTCGCGTGTCGATGGTTCCGGATTTCAACTGGAGACGCGATACATCTCGCAACACTGCTCAGACTTTGTTTTGATCGGCGGTTGGTGGCCGCCATCAGTGCGCGATCGCGTTTCATTTTTTGGATTTGCGGAGTTTCCGACGTGAAAAACGTGAAAAACTCCTGAAATTAGTGAAATTAGAAAGAGGTGGCTAGAGAGCCAATCAACGAAGGAGGAAAAAAACGGCTCTGGAGGAACTGTTGCTCTCTTGTGATTCTTCCCGTCATAACCAGCGCAACCGGTAAGCAAAGTCGGGAGAATTCTACCGTTGTCGACGTTTGTTGTCCAGCATGGAACCATGGAACCAGCCACACCTAAAGATGTCTGGTGGCTCATTGCCCATGGTCATCCATGCCCATGGATAGACTTGGGAGTAAGCTGGATGCGGCATCCCGTTCATCTGCCATTTATTTTGATGTTCAGCAACTGGCGCGCGATATGATGATGATGAACCTTAATGGAGTCTCAGCTCCGGAACATCTACGGTAAAACAGGTAACTATATGTCAACGGCCACAAATAATTAATTATTGAATGTTGAAAATTGTTTTTGGCGGTTTTAGGGTTGATTAGGGTATTGGAGAATGATTGAGAATTATTGTTTAATTTCGTTGCAATTCACACAATTTTGAAGGCTTCGTGGCCGAGCGGCTAGTGTTGTCGATCAGTAAACTGCATCGTGTCACGGGGTGTTACCTGTAGGCGAATTCCGGCGCGTATTTTCTTCGAGAACAGAAAATTTTCTTGCTGGTGAGTAATGAAAGAAAATTTCTTCTCTCCGAAGAAATTGTTCGCCGGAATTCACCTACTGGTCCATTGAAACTTTTCATAAGGAATGTTTGTCGACTGTGTCATTGGAGCATGCATGTTCGTTGTGTTACACTTTTTCTTAAGGTTTGTTCACAAATTTCATAACGCTGAAAATGGCCATTTTCGATACCCACCCACCCCCTCGTAACGCATTTTGTATGAATATTGTGCAAATTTTGTACGAGCCGTAACAGCCTTACGACACCCACCCACCCCCTCTAGCGTTATGAAATTTGTGAATGGGCCCTTAATCGAGATTTCAACAATAAAACAATCAATTCTATCTCGAGAACTTTGACCTCTTGTCATGTAGTTTTTAATTCAATTAAAAATTAAACTTTACCTTTGGTCTTTAACGGCCTACAAATATAACTTATTTGATCTTATTATTTTTCTGTTCAATTTATCCCTCCCCTTTGGTTATGCGACCTTGCCGCGATGGGAGGGCATAATCCATTAGCCCATATGATGGAAACCAAAGGCGTAACCTGTAGTGGTGGTATCACATTTTGGCATTTTTTGCTTAAAGCCGCGTCATAATTTATATGGCATAGACGCAATAATATCTCGGATGTGATCCAACGGAAATTCTGCGTCATTGATAGAATTGATGCCCATTTCAAATAATTAATCTATTCGAAGTGGAAATTAATACTATTGGTGACGATCAGTTTGCCTTTTGCTAACCTGAATGATCCATAGCCACTCTTACTATTAGCTAGCTAGACACATCGTTATCATATTCGACGTAGGGAATATAACTCTGAGGAAAATGATTAGTAGATTCACTGAGTAGAAATAAGTGGCGACAATCTTATTTTAATATGGTTTTTACACTGCCATAATAAGAAATACCTCTTTTGTAACAACGCACATGGGCCGAATCGACAATTTAGCCGGAAAAAAGTGTTTTCTCTGTTCTCGTCGATTTTAGACGTTCGATGTCTTCAGAGAAGTTATTCGTAATTGAGTTTTGCATCTTTTGAGAAAAAAGTTGAATAGGGTGGCCCTTATGTAAGTTAAATTTTGACTCAAACTTTTTTGTTAGATGAAATTTGTGGCTGCGCTCTTCTGCAAACTTTTATAAAATGTTATTCTGAACAACTTTGTCGAAGACATTTTCGATCTAACTCTTCATTTGAGCTAAGTAAATTGATTTTGAAAATTTTAACTTAGGATGGACTCAAAAAATCAGTTATTTTGGTCTAACTTTTTTATTTTCAGTTTTACGTGAATGTGGTCTTCAGAAGAGTTGCAGAGGAAGTTAAGATACATATTTTTGCTGTGCATCGCAAGTTTGTAATTCTTGTGATTTTGAAGTTATAAGCAAATTTAAGTGAAAAACTATGAGATCTTTAGATGCCAATAACTTATGGAGTTGGTTCGATCAAATTTTTCTTTTAGTGACATTAGAAAGGGCATTCAATAGGCAACTTTTTCTGCAAAAACTGTGAGAACGTAGTTTTTGTAAATTGAGAAAATTGAATTCAAAATTACACTTAAAAAACTCAAAATTCACCTGTAACTCACAAGTTTTTAAAGCCTTCAGCAAAGTTGTAGGTTTTGACCAGATCTACATTTTTTTCATATCGAACCTTTTGGAGAATGTGAAACAAAAAAATATAGAACTTATAATACATTTTACTATTAATTAATACAAAATTATTCAAGTAGTAGCAATATAATTGTACTTTTAATCTACCAATAATTTTCCAAACCTGCACACTTTTTGATAACCTTGGCTTCTTCAATAATGTTAGATTATTCCACCATTTCCATAGTTCTGTACCCCAGGCCACTATTGTCCTGTCAGTCACAATAATAGCAGTCACAATAACGAGCCATTTAAAGTTTCTTAAGTTCCATTGGCACCATTTTACATTTTGAATTATTTGTGAATTATACCACTGAGTACTAATAAAATAATAATAAAATCATAATACCATACAAAATTTACAACAGCAAGTATATGAAAGCGACTAATTTAATGTTTTATAGTAATAAATATAAGGTGACCTACATCTGAATCGTATTATCATTTATTTATATTTTGTTTCACATTTCTCTAAAAAGTTGTGTATGGAAAAGTTGTAAATCTAGTTAAATTCTACAACTTCGCTGAAGACAGCTTGCCGTTAACTTCAAAATCTTGTGAGTTACATGCGAATTTCGAGTTTTTTAAGTGTATTTTTGAAGTGAATTTTCTCCATTTGTAAAAATTGCGTTCTCACAGTGTTTGCAGCAAAAGTTGCCTATTGAATGCCCTTTCTAATGTCACTAAAAGAAAAATTTTATCGAACCAACTCCATAAGTTATTGGCATCTAAAGATTTCATAGTTTTTCACTTAAATTTGCTTATAACTTCAAAATTACAAGAATTACAAACTTGCTATGTTTAGCAAAAATGTGTATCTTCACTTCCTCTGCAACTCTTCTGAAGACCACATTCACGTAGAACTGAAAATAAAAAAGTTAGACCAAAATAACTGATTTTTTGGGTCCACCCTAAGTTAAAACTTTTAAAGTCAATTTACTTAGCTCAAATGAAGAGTTAGATCAAAAGCGTCTTCAACAAAGTTGTTCAGAATAACATTTTATAAAAGTTTGCAGAAGAGCGCAGCCACAAATTTCATCAAACAAAAGAGATTGAGTCAAAATTTTAACTTAAATAAAGGCCCAAACGCAATGATAGCGGAACGGCAACGGAAAGCGGAACCGGTCCGCTAGGATGAACTATAACATGCTAGTCGACACAGTGTTGGTTCACTTTCATTCGTTGACAGCTCAGTCGAGATGATGTGATTCATGCTGGCGAACCGGTTCCGCATTCCGTTGCCGTTCCGCTATCATTGCGTTTGGGCCTTAAGGGCCACCCTATTCAACTTTTTTCTTAAAAGATGCAAAACTCAATTACGAATAACTTCTCTGAAGACATCGAACGTCTAAAATCGATGAGAAAAGAGAAAACACTTTTTTACGGCTAAATTGTCGATTCGGTCCATTGTGCATTGGAAGATATGTTGAAAACTGAACTCAACTCAATTTTTACGAAAATTCAGATGGCACTGACTTGCGATTCACGGCAGTTGAGAAACGGATGTTTTGCTATTTTCAAGGAATTTTGCCTACAGCAGCGATGGGCCCGAATATCACTGGCTTCGCTGACTGTGATTTGCTTTGCTTGGCTACTGTAGAGTGAATTTCAAGATTATTCTCAACCCTTATTGTTAGGTTGCCAAACCCAACTAACATTCACTCATTTAACAAACACCATTATGGCAGTTTTATCCAGCATCACGTTTTATAACATTTTAATAATTTCCATGGCCAACCTTTGTTCAACCATTGTTCACACAAATTTGGAGAAACTTTAAAGCATGTCGTTGAATACCAACTTTATTTTTCAGCTTTAAAAACGTTTTACAAGCATTTAGTTCAGCTTTTATACGGCTGGTCCAAAAATAATTAAAAACTAATAAAAACAAAATAAGATTTTTCTAGGCACTTTATAAATATAGTGTGCACAATTATTATGATAGTATAACAGTTTTATTTAAAAATCGCCTGGATACTGGATACGAACTCGAGGTCTTCCAATCGTCAGCGGTATGCCTTGCCATCTGCGCCATCCTAGAATTGATGATTGTACAGTCCAGTGCAAAATATAAACTTCTCATAGCTGAATATTGACCATGTTTGAGCTTCTATTCGACAACGTCTAATCAACACATGGCACGCTGATCTACAACTGAACAAGCATATTATTCAGCTGCTGTTTAGTGCTGATCCAAGCTGAGTTCATTCGGCTATTTTTAGCGCACAGTGAGAAAATTTATGTCGATGTTGGTCAAAATAATGTTTATTTACACAAAGTAAAATCAGTCTGAACTGATTAATCTAATTTCATCATAAGTTTTAGTTTGTTCAAAACTGATTCATTAACTTAAATAATTTTATGAATTATAGTTTGATAATTTTTTTATTTGTATTTTTCATAAACCTATTACATATGCATTGAAGAAAAAGTTCTCTGTATGAATATATTTGAATCATTTGAAGGGTTAGTCCTCAGAACCCACCTGAATAGAAAAATATTCGAATATCTTGATGCGCGGGATTTTTATTTTCAGAAATGGCCAAATAAATCGTTTTTCTTAGATCGCAGTATTTATTCAGTTGTGAAGAAATCTCATTTCAAATGTAGCTCGCTATAGAAATTTATTTAATTAATTCTGTCAAATAAATTTCCACTTTTCTTGTACGGAAAAACATCCCGAGCAGGCGAAAAAAGCTTAGCAATAGAAAATATAATATGGATAGCTAAAAGTGATATTAACTTGATAGATATATGATATAAAATAACTGGAAATGATATCTAAAATAAACTACTAGAACAAAATTGGCATGTCATATTTAGATTCTGCAAGATTTTACCAATAGCTGCGAGCTATTCATTAGATCTGCGTACATCAAATTTTTCATAGGTTTATAAGTTCCAGAAACAAAATTTTGATATTGTCTTCAGATATTCAATCAAGTCAAGATCACGCTTTGTTTGTCAGTACTTTGCTCCTACTCGGAACACTTAGCTTAAATGTTTATTTTTGTTTTTCACAATAATTCTGCATTTTTGGAGACTGACCATGTTTATTTTCTGAACAGCTATTTCAAAAGTTTTAAAAAAGCATAATTTATGAGCTTTGAAATGCATTCGGAACTCAACACGAATTTCGGATATTTTGTCCATTTTATGAAATTTAGCTATAGTGTGATCGCTTTTACAAGGCTTATTTATTGCTGAACAATGTGTTAGCTAATCGTCATTTTGGCCTCTATTGGATCAACTGTTCTTATAATATATTGAAGCTGAATTAGGATTGTAGAAGATACTCATTCAGCTCTTATTCATGCTTATGTTAAACATGTGGGATTAGCTGAAGTGCGACGCAAGTAAAACGTTAGTTCGTCTTCTGAATATCCTATTATACATATACATTTGTTTAGTGGAATATTGGCTTTTTAATTGGGGGAAACATGTCTTGTTCAGCTCATTTGAAGAACAATCTTGACTAGTCGAATGAGAATCTTTGGAAACGTTTAATAAGTGGCGATTCAACTTTTGTTCATTCTAATGCATAACGTTGAACATTGATCTAAGTTTGTGTTAAAAAAGCACCTTCTCAGCTCTTTATACAGCAATTTTTTTTATTCAGCTGCCATTACCATTATTGAACAATAATTAAACATGCATGCTTGTTTGTGGCTCTGAATTGTTAGTTGGGAAGGGCCCATTCACATATTTCATAACGCTGAAAGGGGTGGGAGGGTGTCATTAAGATGTTACAGCTCATACAAAATTTGTAGAACTCATATACAAAAAGTGTTACGAGGGGGTGGGTGGGTATCAAAAATTACCATTTTCGGCGTTATGAAATTTGTGAATAAACCCAAAGTTGAAAATCTTACTTACGCCGTTCCGTAAATCCTAAAAGTAAACGTACTAAAAGTGAACAAATGGGTTGGTTTAGAGCGGAAGGTGCATAGCCGTGTAGTTCCGGCGTATAGAATAGAACTACGGACGACCTGTTCCGGTGGTAAGAGTCCACCAAACGGGGTAACCCCAATTCAAGGTGTGATGCGAAAAACCGTGCTGAGGAATGAATGGTCGAAGGGGTGAAAAAGATGTTCGGCCGTTAACGGAGCCTGTGGGGCACCTGGGCACCCCTCACAGTATTTTGTCCCTTACCGCGTTAATGCAGGGCTCTGGCGTGGTGGACCTCTTTTCCCGTGCTACTCGTGGGATCCAATCATGAATACAAATTTAAACCAAAATCAAAATAATAGTAGTAGTGCAGGTAGTAGCAGTAGTAGGGAAGCGAACCCCTTCGCAAGAAGTGGGTTAGCTAGGTCTCCGTTGAGGAGAGCGGAAGCAGGAGGAGGCAGCAGTGCACGTAGTGCCAGTGCTGGAAACCATATTTCATCCCCGGCTAACGCATCGGGTGAGGTTATGGATGGAGCGTGGTTGATGAGGGCCATAAATAAAAGTAGAGATGGGCTCTCTGCGATGGAAGTGGCTGCACAGCAGCTCGACTCCATAATTGACTTTGCGTCCTCGAAGTCTAACATCAGCAAGGACCTCAAGCAGGCCCTGTTCAGACTTCGTAAGTCGATGTTCGCGGCCAAGCAGAACCATGCTGAACCCATGGCGACTGTGGCTGCGGCAGAACCCGTGAAATTGAAGGTGCCGAAGTCTACCCAGACGGAGCCCTTCGTCTTCGCGGGTAGCCCCAAAAGTGCGGAAGCGAATGCTTACAACAAGCAATCGCAGAAGCGCGCGAGGCAGCCGTCAGGGGAGGAGCTACCCGGCGGCGCTCGCAAGGCCAGGCGGATATTAACCCCGAAAACCGGCAGAAGTGCCGGAAAATCGGACCCCAGCCAGGCGTCCCGGAAAGCCGAGAAGGGTGGGCCCGAAAAGGCTGGCCCCTCACGGAGTGATGGGAACAGGGGGTTGCGACCTTTGAGAGGTCCTCAATCACCACAGGTTAGGGCGGATCAGGGGGGGGACGCCCCCTGGACAACCGTAGTGAGAAAGAAGAAGAAGGAGAAGCAGGAAGTTCAGGAGCGCAGGGATACCAGGCCTAAGAAAAGTAGGAGGGTAGGTGCCAAGCGCGAAAAGGGTGATGCGATCATCATCAAGACGGAAGAGTCCAAGTACTCGGAAGTCCTGAAGGCGATGCGCAGTGACGCGAAGCTCGCAGATCTTGGAGCCGACGTACGCAGTGTCAGACGCACTCGTACAGGTGAAATGATTCTCGAGCTTAAGCGCGACAAGGAGCGCAAGGGCGCCGCCTACAAAAGTTTGGCGGAAGAGGTCCTTGGCGAGGGTGTCGAAGTGAGGGCTCTGACGCAGTCAGTGACTCTGAAGGTGATGAACCTTGACGAGATCACCAACGCAGAAGAGCTCGTCACAGCACTGCGGCAACAGTGCGAGATTCAGGTGCCCACCGCTGCCGTTCAGCTACGGAAAGGTCCGGCAGGTACTCAGGTGGCCTTAGTACACCTACCTGTGGCGGACGCAAATAAGTCCGCTAAGGTAGGCAAGATCAAGGTTGGTTGGTCAGTATGCTCACTGAACATACATGAGCAACCGGTGATCTGCTTTAGGTGTAGGGAACCAGGACACAAGTCCTGGGGCTGTAAAGGCCCTGATAGGACCAAGTTGTGTAGGCGTTGTGGTGAGGAAGGTCATAAGGCACTAGGCTGCAAGAACCCTCCCAAGTGCTTGATTTGTTCCGGCAAGTCCGTGAACAACAATCATCCAACGGGAGGCTCAAGGTGCCCGACCTTCAAACGAGCCATTAACGAAAAGTCACAGTGCAGGTAACGCAGCTGAACCTGAACCACTGTGACGCAGCTCAGCAACTGCTGTACCAGGCAGTTGCTGAGTGGGGGACGGACATCGCCATCATATCGGACCCATACCGAGTACCCGCCGGCAACGGCAACTGGGTCGTGGATGGATCCGGAAAAATGGCGGCGATATGGACGACGGGTAAATACCCCGTCCAGGAGTTGGTGTCTACTACCTACGAGGGCTTCGTGATCGCCAAGGTAAACGGGGTCCTCTTTTGTAGCTGCTATGCGCCTCCGAGTTGGTCGACCGAGCGGTTCACGCAGATGCTGGACTGCATGACGACCGTGTTGACAGGGCGAAGGCCAGTAGTAATAGCGGGTGACTTCAATGCCTGGGCCGTGGAATGGGGAAGCCGCATCACGAACCAGCGAGGTCAAATCCTGCTAGAGGCACTGGCCATGCTAGATGTCGATCTGGCTAATGTTGGTACCAAAAGTACCTTCAGCCGAAACGGAGCGGAGTCGATTATCGACGTTACTTTTTGTAGTCCTGGCCTAACGAGTAGTTCGAACTGGAGGGTAGACAATGCCTACACTCACAGCGACCACCTGGCGGTTCGCTACAGTATCGACTACAACAACAGCAGGCAGCGCGTAGAGGAAGCGGCTAGGTCACGGCCAAGCCCTCGTAGGTGGAAGACATCGTACTTCAATGACGAAGTACTTAGGGAGGCGCTCCGTCGTGAGCGTAACCTACTCGGCCTAAGCGGGGACGAACTGGTAGCGGTGCTTTCGCGTGCGTGCGATGCGACCATGCCTAGGAAAGTCCACCCTAGAAATGGGAGACCACCGACGTACTGGTGGACTCAAGCAATTGCGAACCTGCGCCGTGCCTGCCTACGGGCCAGGAGGCGGATGCAGCGAGCACGTACCGAGCAGGAGCGTGAAGAACGACGGGCGGTGTTCACCGCTGCCAAAGTCGCGCTGAAGTCCGAGATAAGGGCAAGCAAAAAGGCCTGCTTTGAGAGACTCTGTCAGAGTGCCAACGTGAACCCGTGGGGTGATGCCTACAGGATCGTTATGGCGAAGACAAGAGGTGCAATTGCTCCTACGGAGCAATCTCCACAGATGCTGGAGGGGATCATCGAGGGGCTCTTTCCGCGCCACAACCCTAGCCCATGGCCTCCTTTTGTAGGACAGCCGGGGATTGGGGCTGGCGATGAGGATAGAGTAACCGATGAGGAACTTGTAGGGATTGCAAAATCCCTAAGCATGGGGAAGGCACCAGGTCCGGACGGAGTTCCAAACCTGGCCCTCAAAGTCGCAATCTTGGAGGCTCCCGGTATGTTCAGATCTGCTATGCAGATATGCCTGGACGAGGGAGTATTTCCAGATGCGTGGAAGAGGCAGAGCCTGGTACTATTGCCAAAGGCGGGGAAACCACCTGGTGACCCGTCGGCGTATAGACCAATATGCTTGATTGACACGGCGGGGAAGGTGCTCGAGAAGATCATCCTCAACAGACTGTTGAGGTACACTGAGAGTGTAAATGGTCTCTCAAGCAACCAGTTCGGCTTCCGGAAAGGGAAGTCCACCGTAGACGCTATTCTGACGGTTAAGAAAACCGCTGAGATAGCACTCCAGCGTAAGAGGAGGGGGATTCGCTACTGCGCAGTAGTGACTCTGGATGTAAGGAACGCATTTAATAGTGCCAGTTGGGCGGCTATTGCCGATGCGCTCCTGCGTCTGAGGATACCCGAGTACCTGTACAAGATTCTCGGAAGTTACTTCCAGAATCGGGTATTAGTCTATGACACAGAGGTGGGTCGGAAGTGCTTTCACATAACCTCAGGAGTCCCGCAAGGTTCCATCCTGGGCCCGGTGTTATGGAATGTCATGTACGACGAGGTGTTGAGATTAAAATTCCCGGCGGGTGTGGTCATCGTTGGCTTTGCCGACGATATTACGCTGGAGGTCTACGGTGAATCGATCGAAGAAGTGGAATTGACTGCAGCCCACTCGATCGCAATTGTGGAGGAGTGGATGAGCTCCAGGAAACTGGAATTGGCTCACCACAAAACTGAGGCGGTTGTTGTCAACAACCGAAAGTCGGTGCAGCAAGCGGTGATCAGTGTAGGCGACTGCACGATCACTTCGAAGCGCTCCGTCAAACACTTGGGGGTGATGATCGACGATAAGCTTACCTTCGGTAGCCACGTCGATTATGCCTGCAAGAGAGCCTCCACAGCTATTGTGGCACTGTCCCGGATGATGTCCAATAGCTCTGCGGTGTACGCCAGCAAGCGAAAGCTTCTGGCCAGTGTCGCCTCGTCCATACTGAGGTATGGTGGCCCGGCTTGGGGCACGGCCTTAAGTACCAAGAGCTACCGTAGCAAGCTAGAGAGTACTTATAGGCTAATGTGCTTGAGGGTTGCGAGCGCGTACCGTACCGTGTCACACGATGCACTCTGCGTCATCACCGGTATGGTGCCTATTGGTATCCTTATCATGGAAGACATAGAGTGCTTCGAAATGCGCGGCACAAGAGGCATACGCAGGACTGCCAGACTGGCCTCCATGGTCAAATGGCAGCGTGCGTGGGACAGTTCCACCAAGGGAGTGTGGACTCACAGGTTGATTCCGAGGTTAGATATCTGGGTCAATAGGCGCCATGGGGAACTAACATTCCACCTGACACAGGTCCTTTCGGGCCATGGTTGCTTTAGACAGTATCTACACCGTTTCGGTCATGCGGGTTCTCCCGAATGTCCAGTTTGTGCAGGTTTAGAGGAAACGGCGGAACACGTTTTGTTCGTGTGCCCGCGTTTCCGCACAATGCGTGACCGCATGTTAGCCACATGCGGTCGGGACACGACTCCGGACAATTTGGTCCAGAGGATGTGTGAAGACGAGTTTGGCTGGAATGCCGTTTCATCGGCTATCACCCACATCGTCTCGGAACTGCAAAGGAGGTGGCGAGTGGACTCGAGGAGTGGCTAGTGCAGACGCTAAACAACAGGTGGTCCAAGGGTTCGCAGTCGGCTACGTAGGTCATACCGGTGCCCTACGGTCGAAATCGACCCTTACAGCGATTAAGTGGCCGCGGGGAGAACATCCTGGTAGCGCTGCTGTCGTGGCGCCGGCCTACTGGGTGGATACGAGCCTCTGGTTGTTCGGGGCAGGTGGAGGCCCCTTCGTCAGCAATCCCAGCTGGTGCTAGCTGATAGGACCTGAGCCTTCAGTAGGTCAAATTGCGAAGCCCGCAGTATCAGTTCTTGATACCTGCGGTGCAGCTGGGCGCGGGCGTAGTGGTCGACCCTGCCCGCTTTCAGCGGACAACGGGAGGTGAGGACCACCTGGGAAGCTGGCAAAGCGCCAGCATGCTACCTTGGTGGACCCCCCTAAGCGTGTCATCGATGTTCGTTGCTGCATGGCTACGCAGCTAACCTGGAGGATGCGATGTGCAATAGCCCCTCTCCGAAGCAATGCCTTCTTGGTGGTCCCGGAGAGACGAAGGGTTTGGCGGCAATGGAAATGGTTTAGTGGGTCGGGGGTGTAGTCCTGTTTACTGCTTGCATGTAGTAAATGGTCCCTAACCCCACACGGCGTCTGTTGAGCAGATTATCCCCCCATTGCTTAGAAGAAAAAAAAAAAAAAAGAGCGGAAGGTGCAGAATTTCGTCTGCAAAACACGTAGGATTGAGAAAGTAAGTTTATTTACTTCTCTGCTTGAGTCTGTTTGAATGAGTTTTCGTGATTTATATTTTTACTGTGGTGTTTTGATTCAGTGCAGAGTGCTGGGTTTTTCTCGAAAGCAGTCGACCTTCACAGCCAACACCGGTCATCATTGGTTGTCAATTGACGGTTGAATAATTTTCGAGCACTCGTTTCCCGTTTTTGTTTTGCTTCTACTTTTCGTGACACGAATTTCACAACACCGGCCAATGCTCTAACGAAACCGGAAATTTTGTTTTGCTTCTTAGCTCGCGCGTGAAAACTTATCAATAGACGCAATAAACTCGTCGCCGTACCGTATTCTGGTTACATCACACGTTCGGAACGTTCGGTCGTGCATTTTTGTATCTAACTAAATCAATGCAATGAACGACATCCGCCGACTGAAGGAGCAACAGAAGGATAAACATCCCGCATTCGGTTCCTACCTGGAGTGTATGACCCGGGCCCTGTTCACCGGATTGGCCACCTTCACGCTTGGTAAGTTTCGTTTTTGTGGTAGAAGGGGCCTTCATTAGCCGAGTGGTTAGAGTCCGCGGCTACAAAGCAAAGTCGTGCTGAAGATGTGTGGGTTCGATTCCAGGTCGGTCTCGGTCCAGAATCTTTTCGTAATAGAAATTTCCTTGACTTCCCTGGGCATAAAGTATCATCGTATCTGCCACACGATATACGCTGCTTCGTACGCCGACTTTTTCAGTTATTTCTGCAGCCATTTTCATATGAATTTCTTCGTAAATTCTACGGTTTATCTAAACAAATGTTCTATCTAATCTAATCTAAACAATTATTCCAGGGACTTTTCCTGGCAATCAGTGAAGAACTCTTTTATGAATTCCTCACTAAATTCGACCAGTGATTCAGCATTAGGTTCCTTCATAAATTCGCCTACATTCATTTAATTGTTCTTGCAGATCTTCCAAACTATTAACGAGTAACTTTTCAAGAAAAATATATCTACGTTATATTTTTTCAGGATTTTCCTCGATATATTTTCTGCAGAAGCTGGTGGCGAAGCGCCTACCCTATCCGCAGAAATCGGCCATCCTGGTGTCGACGGTGATTGGGACAGTCGCTTCCTACAAGGTGACCGCAGACCGGACCAAATCCTGCCAGGCTGGTTGGATGGCAGCAGAGGACAAATTTACTGCCCTGTCGGATAACCAATTGTTGGAACCGGAGGAAGAGGGTGAACGTGTGCTGTAGGAGCAGGGTGGCAATGGCCACTAGCCTGATGAGGCGATGCTTCCGCGGGGCTTTGATCCGGGGAGCATTAATGGGCAGGACGACTGTTAAGTTAGGAAGCATTTCTGCTAGTTTTAGATGTAAATATACGGACGCGAATAAGTTTAAAGGTTTTAAGGGAAAGCACAAGCCGATGGTTTTCGTAGATGATGGGGAAGTGGACCGAGGCAACGGATCGGAACGATTCGACTTGGAGGACGCTGAGTACGATGCCGTGGTGAACAGTGCCATGCATGTCCAGAAAAGGCTGCAAAATGAGCAACACGTTTTGGTGATTCAACCCTATGTCAAATGGGGTCCAAAGAAGTCGGGAAGTCAGCCCGAGCATCAGCTGCAGGAAGCAGAAGCTTTGGTGAGGTCTCTACCCAAGTGGAGAGTTGAATATAGTCTGAAGGTTCCTTTGGAGTCTTTGGAAAAGAAGCAACTTTTTGGAGCAGGAAAACTGGAAGAGATCAAAGCGATTCTGAGCGATTTGCAGACATCGGGTAAGTTGATCACCTGTGTCTTCATCAGCAAAGGTACGTTAACCCTTGGACAGAAGCAGCTGTTGGAGCAACACTTCAAACTTCCCGTAATGGATCGTTACTCGGTGGTAATTCAGATCCTTCGTTTGCACGCCATCAGCACTGAAGCCAAGTTGCAGGTCGCGATGGCCGAGATTCCTTACATTTGGTCACAGATGAAAGACCAGGATGCTTCCAAAGGACGAGTCTATTTCACCGAATCCCAGAAGCAAATGTTACGTTTAAGAGAGCGCAAATTGAAGAACGAACTGGCCACCATTCGCTCGCACCGAGAGCTTCTACGGAACAAGCGGAAACAGAAAGCTTATCCCATCGTCGCAGTCGTTGGCTATACAAACGCTGGGAAGACCTCCTTGATCAAAGCCCTTACAGAGGAGAAATCCCTGGAACCGAAGGATCAGTTGTTTGCCACATTGGACGTCACGGCCCACGCGGGACTTTTGCCCTGCAAACTGGAGGTACTGTTCATGGATACCGTTGGCTTCATGGCGGACATTCCCACCGGATTGATTGAATGTTTCGTGGCTACCCTAGAAGACGCCATGCTGGCCGACGTGATCGTCCACGTCCAGGACGTTTCCCACGAGAACTTCCTGGAGCAGAAGAAACACGTCGAAACGACACTCAGCTCATTGCTCAAAACGACCGGAGTGGCCTCGAGTCATCCGAAGCTCGATAACGTTATAAACGTGGGAAACAAGGTCGATCTTCTCCCGACCACCGAAAAACCCACCGACATGCATCTGGTGTCTTCGAAGACGTTACATGGCATTAACGAACTGCTGCAGGAGATCGAGCGGCAAATTCTGCAAGTCACTGGCCGCCAGAAGATCATCATCCGGGTTCCGATGGGTGGCTCCGAAGTGGCTTGGCTGTACAAGAACGCGGCCGTTACGGAGACGGCAGCCGATCCGAAAGATAGCCAAAGAATGCTGGTTAGTGCGGTCATTACGGAGGCGAAGCTGCAACAATTTAGGCATCAGTTTGTTAGGAATGGGGCTAGGTGATCGATGAATAAACTAAGTTTATTTATTTATTTATTTAGGAGAAGGGAAAAGCCCGTTTGAGTAGAGCTATCATTTTAGCTCTCTCTCAAATGGGCGCAAAACCTTCTCATTTTTTCTCATCAACAGAATAATACAATCCAAATGATGAATTAAAACTAACATAAATTCTTAAATTAAGCTCACTCTACCTTAAATAAACCTACTATGTTCGAAAAATCTCACTAAAACTTCTCTTTACCGCTGAACGAGACAAATTAAAATCGAAAACATGGTAACATTTATTGAACAAACGAGACATATTGGCAATAGGTTCATTGTGTCCATAATTAGTACGTGAGGTTGGTAGACGAAGAAACTGATACGAACGTAGAGTACGACGGTGAATATCAATGTTCAATGAATTCAAGACACAAGGACAATCAATACGGGACTGTAACACATCAGCAATAAAACATGCTTTGGAGATGTTACGCCTGTTTTCCAATAAAGGAAGATCGATCAGTGAACACCGATCTTCATATCTAGGAAGATTGAATGGGTCATTCCAGGGTAAATGACGGAGTGCAAAACGAATGAATTTGTGTTGAATCCTTTCAATTCTTTGAACGCTGTTGTTATAATAAGGAGCCCATACTACGACTGCGTATTCGAGGGTGGAACGCACTAACGAGCAGTATAACGTTTTTAGACAGTGAACATCTGTAAAACGTTTGGCCGCACGAAAGATGAACCCTAGACTCTTTGATGCTTTAGCTGTTATATAGCTTATGTGATCCTTAAAGTTGAGGTTACTATCAAGAATAACACCCAGATCTTTGATCGAAGTTACTCTATTTAAAGTCTCCCCAGCAATAGAGTAATCAAAGCAGATTAGAGAGCGCTTTCTTCCAAAAGAGATGGCCGAGCATTTAGAAGGGTTCAGAGACATGCGATTCAAGGTGCACCAATAAGTGAAGATATCCAGATCGTTTTGTAAGAAAACGGCATCTTGATGACACACTACTTCATAAAACAGCTTGAAATCATCTGCATAGGACAATTTGAAACATTTGAGTAGTGAATTGACGTCGTTTAGATAGAGCAGGAATAAGAAGGGTCCGATGTGGCTACCCTGGGGTACACCGGAAGTGACACGGAATGCAGAAGACGTAGTATCGCCTATCTTAACGGACATAGTTCGATCGAGTAAATAAGATTGAAGCCAGGCTAGGAGACTTCCGCATATTCCCAGACGATTCAGTTTAGCTATCATGATCTGGTGGTTGATTTTATCAAATGCGGCCGAGAAGTCGGTGTATATGGAATCAACCTGTTTACGTGCTTCCATTGATTTTATAATAAAGGACGTGTAGGCTACAAGGTTAGTCGATGTCGAACGTTTTTCAATAAAACCGTGTTGGGTCTCCGAGACGAGTTTTAAGCAATTATGTTTGAGAAAGTCTAGAACAATTAACTCGAACAGTTTCGACGTAGCACACAAAGCAGCGATTCCGCGGTAGTTGATGACATCAGTCTTCTTACCTTTTTTATAAATAGGAAAAACAAATGATTTCTTCCAAGGAGTAGGGAAGCATCCGGAATTAACAGAGCGGTTGAAGATAACGGCCAATGGAAAGGCAAGCGATGTGCAACATTTCTTTAGGATAACGGCCGGTATTCCATCAGGACCCGGGTTTGAGGAAGACTTCAGTTGTTTACAAGCAGTTTCAATGGTTGTGACCGTAATTTCAGGATGGGGACCGATAGTTGGATAAAAAGGAACATTTGAGGCGGCTTCGGCGACTTGCTGTGGACTCAGGTTCTCGTTTACGAAGACAGCAGAGAATTGTTGACGGAAAATATCACAAATGTCGGGTATAGTAGACACCTGTCTCTCACCTAGGTTCATGGTTGATGGAAGACCACTTTCTTTCCGTTGGTCATCGATGTAGGACCAAAACTTTTTTTATTTTAAGTTGTTTCTATTTGAAGATACTGATTTTTTTCTGAACTGGATGTTGAGAAATTACCGTTAAGTGTAAATGCAAAAATGGACTCGAGGGGGCTGGTAGTAAAACACTGCATGCTGGGCTGATTGTTGAATTTCTAAAAAGAAGCTGGAGATCGTTGGTAAATGGTCCAACGTGCTGAAACTTTTTTCGCTGGATGTCTTCAACAATTCTGCAAGTATTTTTAGTGATTCTGACAAGATTTCTTTTAAAATATCTTCACATTGTACACTAAATGCCACACAATATAAGTAGAAATTAGATCTAATAATTTTCCAGGAATCAACCAAGGATCACTTTCAATTTCGAAGACAATTCAGCCCAAAACTACAAAGTGTCCTCGGCCATCGCCGACAGCACCACGCACGTGTTGCATATAACAAGCGAGCTTTGTTCAAGATGCGTATACTCAGTACACTTTGCGAACGATCTTGCCCATTAATCGATCTAACGATTCTTCAGAAATCTCCTAACAGTTTTCCTTCCATAGATATTTCAGATAGTCGTCAAGTTAAATTTCGAGGAAATTATTATTCAAGAATAGCTATACTGCCGTGAATCGCAAGTCAGTCCCATCTGTAAAAAGTAGGCATTGAGAAAATGGGCTGTGAAGTTTCTAAACTCGTTTTCCATACGAATATTCAAAAAATTCCAGAGAATTGGAACGTGTTCAAATCTTCATGAAATTTTCACAATTTGCTTTTCACTAGCATATCTTTGAGAAAAATATGAAGAAGATTAAAATACGGTTCAGTTTTTTGTTTGGTTACTTCCAGTGAATCAATTGTCACCCAACACGCGGCAACAAAGACATTGTCATCTCCTATTCCTGTTGCAACAATTTTATTCCGCAACATCAGTTTATCATCACTTGAACAGAATATGACAAAGATCGATCACCTCGTGCGCAGCGATTTTGTGGGCTTCGCATTGCAATTTTTGAGAACTTTCTTCATGTTGGTAAACATTGACACACTATCGAACAGCATCCATAAAAGAAATTTGGTTTTGTGTTTAAAACAACTGATTAATCGCGAGTTGAAAAGGTTGCAACAATGTTGCGCCCTGTGATTGTCATGACAATTTTGCTTTGGATTGTGCCCTTATCCGCAACAGTTGCAACAAACGGTTGTGTGCGAGCTTGCTTTGTTGTTTATTTTTCGTCTATTTTGATGACAATTTGATTCACTGGTTACTTCCCATTTTGACTTGCTGTTTTTTTCTTATTTTTTTCGAACAAACAATATTATCCCATTAGTGCAGCTGAAAGGGCTATGGAAGATATGTTGAAAACTGAACTCAACTCAATTTTGACGAAAATGCAGATGGGACTGAATTGCGATTCGCGGCAGTATAAAATTGGCTGGGGAAATTCTATAGGAATGATGTCACTTCTTGTCCTACGTAGGGGAAGGGGTGGTAAAATGAACACCTTAAGGAAATCATCTTGTTTCTAATAGAAAAACGAGGAATTTGTGTAGTTCTATCGCACAACATCAAAAATAGGGAAGTAATCTATAGCAGCGACATGGATTCAGACTAAAATAGCTAAATTTTCACCTATTTTCATAGCTATCAAAGAGCGATGCAAATGTTCATTTTACCTGCACTATGTGGGTAAAATGAACAGCGGTTGGTGGTAAAATGAACACCACGCCAAAAACGTGAGCAAAACAAATAATTCTGAAAATTTTCATTGCCCCACCGAAAATACATTCATTAATGGTTGTAACCCATTGAAAAAGAATTCTAAAGGTATCAGATTTGACATCATATCACAACGATATTCACCTCACTGAAATACCTCAAGTCTTCCGAGCTTAAAGTTACGTCAGTTCTAATTTTCAAATGAGGTTTTCGAAAATCTTAGTTTTCGTTGATATTTTCACTTCAGTTGTCCTCCGTATCAACTCGAACGCTTAGATTTATGCTCTAAATCGCCTGTGCGTGATAAGAATTCATCGAAATTTGTTTTTTCTCGGTAAAAGGAACGGTGTTCATTTTACCACCACTTCCCCTACTAGTCGCGTCACTAGAAATTCATGAACAAGGTTTCGTCCGTTTTTTCCTCTTCATACAACTGTTAGGACCGTACGAATTTGAGATTTATTCTAAAAAGATATTTCAATCCTTCAACTTGATGATAGCCGTACAACTTGATCTAGGGATGAAACGATACAAAAGATACACTACCCGTCATAAATACGGACTCACTCAAATAAGTATTGCAACACACAGCTGAATATTGAATCACCCTGAAAAGTTTAGCATCACCTCAAAACAGGTAATTTCACATTGCTATATCTCGAGATCCTTACGACTTACAAACAAGCGATCTTCAGCAAAGTTGTTCAGGGCGTTCAGGGGATCAAGGACATCCGGAAAGGGAACAGTTTAGTTCGCGATTTTGCCCCTAGGTGGCGCTAGTGAGCATGTAAAACTGAGCATTTCAAACTACTTCTAGCTTGTGATCCATAAGAGATAGAATGTTCGGGTCTTCGGCAAAGTTGCTCAGGGGTTCAAGGACATCCGGAAAGCGATCAGTTTAGTTCGCGATTTTGCCGCTAGGTGGCGCTAGTGAGTATTTCAAACTAGTTCTAGCTTGTGATCCATAAGAGATAGAAAGTTCGGGTCTTCGGCAACGTTGCTCAGGGGTTCAAGGACATCCGGAAAGCAAACAGTTTAATTCGCGATGATGCCGCTAGGTGGCGCAAGTGAGCATGTAAAATTGAGCATTTCAAACTAGGTACTTTCAGACCTGCAGCACTTGAATATAAAGCGAATCAAACCTGAATCTCTTGAATATGAAGCGAATCAAACATAAATCACTGGAAATAAATCCTAAATCTCTTGCATAAGAAATCAATCAGACCTGAATCACTTGTACATAAAGTGAATCAAACTTGAAACATTTGAAAATGAAGTGAATCACTTGAAATCATTTGAACAGCAATGAATTAAACCTAAACCAGTCGAATATGAGTGAATCAGATAAGAATCAGTAGGATATGGAACAAACTGAATCACTTGAAAATGAAATGAATCAATTCTGAATTACTTAATAATAAAATGAATCTGACGTGAAACACTTGCGGGTATGGAGAGAACTAAACTTGAATCTATTGAATATAAAATGAATCAATCCTGAGTCACTTGAACATGGAGTGAATTTGACATGATTTTTGTTTACTCCATATTCAAGTCAAACCAGAATTTCTTGAATTTACATTCGACTCTCCACAACTTGATATTCTATAACTCGATATACTCTATAACTCGATCGATTTTTCCGTCCCCTCAAATTTCCATATATCGTGCTCTCCATAAATCGATATTTCTATGACTAGATATCTCAATTAGTGGATGTCACGTGAGAGGAAAATTTCCCTCCATAAGTCGATATCCATTTTAAAATCCTTCTTATACTGGGAAACTTAAACTTATTCTGGAAGTGAATAAATACTTGCAAGTTGTAATAAATGTTTAAAACATTGAAATAAAAAAAAATAACGTAAGGAAAAAATGGGATATTTGTTTGTAAAATAATATCAACAAAATATTATTGCTTTCTTACAGAAGTAATCATATATGTATTGGAAATACTGAAATTTGTTTCTTCGATTTTGGGATTTTTTGCGTTGGTATATTCTATAACTCGATAATTCTTTAAGTCGATGGTCCCTTGAATATCGAGTTATGGAGAGTCGACTGTAGAGTGAATCAAACCCGAAAGACATAAATATAAAGAGAATAAGACATCAATCACTTGAATACGAAGTCAATCAAACTTGAACCATGAAGAGATTCTGACTTGAATAATTTGAATTTGATGAATAAAGCCTGTCCACGTTAAATTTCGGACACCCAAATAATGGCAGCAAAAAAAAGTTACTCATAATTCAACAAAAACAATTGTTTATTTCAGAATAAAAGAGTTATATCTACAAAATAAACAGTTGACAAGGATGTTAATCCTTCTTTCTGTAAAATTCTCGAACTTTCTGTGGTACATCCGCCATCCGTGTCCGAAATTTATCGTGGACAGGCTTTATGAATGAGTCCTGACTGAGTCACTCGCACATGGAGTAAGTCATACCAGAATCACTAGCATATGAATCAGATATGATACACTTGAATATACATTTGATCAGACCTGAATCACTTTAATTTAATATGATTCCATCCCTAATCACTTCAACTTCCAAATGTCAAAGAATATCTGAACAGCATTCAGGAAATTCTATCTTATCAAATTCATAATGTTGAGGTACAGTCATCCCTTCAAGAGTAAACTGTTTCCTGGATGCCCTTGACTTTCCGAACAACTTTGCCAAAGATTCAAACTTCCTATCTCATCTGGCTCGAAAAATCGAATTTGTTTCATATATTTAATTAAATATGCGTACTAGTGCAACCTAGTGGCAAAATGAGGAACCAAAAAATTTGATATTTGGATGTCCTTTACTTTATTTCTGTTCTTTACTTACCGAAGGCTCGAACTTTCTATCTCTTGTGGATCGCAAGCTAGAACTAGATCAAAATGCTCAATTTTAGATGCTCACTAGCGCCACCTAGCGGCAAAATCTCGAACCAAACTATCTGTCTTCCGGATGTCCTTGACTTTCTGAACAACTTTGCCGAAGACTCGAACTTTCTATCTCATGTGGATCACAAGCTAGAACTAGTTTGAAATGCTCAATTTTACATGCTCACTATCGCCACCTAGCGGCGAAATCTACAACCTAACTGTTTGTCTTCCGGATGTACTTGTCCTTCTTAACAACTTCGCCGAAGTCTCGAACTTTCTATCTCTTATGGATCACAAGCTAGAACTAGTTCAAAATGCTCAATTTTCCATGCTCACTAGCGCCACCTAACGGCAAAATCACAAACTAAACTGATTGCTTTCCGGATGTCCTTGACTTTCTGAGCAACTTTGCCAAAGACCCGAACTTTCTATCTCTTATGGATCACAAGCTAGAACTAATTTGAAATGCTCAATTTTACATGCTCACTAGCGCCACCTAGTGGCAAAATCGCGATCGCTTTCCGGATGTCCTTGAACCCCTGAGCAACTTTGCCGAAGACCCGAACATTCTATCTCTTATGGATCACAAGCTAGAAGTAGTTTGAAATGCTCAGTTTTACATGCTCACTTGTCCTTGATCCCCTGAACAACTTCGCTGAAGATCGCTTTTTTGCAAGTCGTAAGGATCTCGAGATATAGCAATGTGAATTAACCTGTTTTGAGGTGATGCTAAACTTTTCGGGGGTGATTTATTATTCAGCTGAGTGTTGCAATCAGGGAGTACGTTAATTAAGACAAAAAAAGAGTACCCCAGTATCCCCTAAATTTGATTGTAAAAATCCCCTAAAAATGTTTTGCTGTTGTTAATAGTCTTTTGGGTTGAATAGGCAAACATCCCAGAGGCTTAGGTTTATTTTTTGTTGATTTTCCTGATTTTATATATCAGAGTTATGAGAAAGTATAAACTCATAATTAAAAAAGTACCCCATTACCACCTAAATTTTATTTTTAAAATATCATAAAAAATGTTTTGCGGTAGTTAATAGTGTTTTGGATTGAATAGGCATACATCTCAGAGGATAAGATTTAATTTCAGTTGATTTTCCTGACTTTACATGTCAGAGTTATGAGAAAGTACAAACTAATCCCAAGAAACATTTGCCTATTTTATAATCATTTATTAAGCAATTTTTCACAACTACATACTGAATAGTTGCTTTATTATATTACTTTGCAGCTGCTACGCACACATTGTTCAACCAAATCTGGCGAAATTATTAAGCTTCTTATCATTTAGTGACTGTAATCATATATTGTAATGATGTTTATTCAGGTTTAACTTAGCTTAATAAGGATTGATGATTTAACAACGCTAGTTTAACAAACTACATTATTGCAGTTTAATTCAGCATCATGTTTAACAACATTTTAATTATTTCCAAGTGAAGCCTTTGTTCAGGCGTTGTTCACACAAATTTGGAGAAGTTATAAAGCGTGTCGTTGTATATTGACTTTATTCTACAACTTCAAAATCGCTTTATAAGCATTCATCTCAGCTTTTATTCAACTGCCACAAAATTGATTGAAAACAAATAAATGACTAAAAATAGCTAACACTGTATACATCAAATGCAGTGTATACCTTTACCATGAATCAATAACCACACTTTTAATAATTACCTGAATACTGGATTCAAACTCGAGACCTTCCCATGGTCAGCGGTATACCTTGCCATCTGCGCCATCCTTGAATTCATATATCAGCCTTCCAGTGCCCAATATAAACCTCTTGTTGCTTATTATTATTATATTATTGATCATGCTTGAGCTTCTATTCAACAATAACTAATCAACACGTGCTATGCTGATCAACAACTGAATAAGCGCATTACTTCTGCTGCTGTTCAGTACTGATGCGAGCTGAACTCAGAGGGCTATTTATAGCGCACAGTGAGAAAATTTGTTTCAATGCTGGTCAAAAATAAAGTTTATTCACAAAGTAAAAAGTCTGAAATAATTAATCGAATTTCATAATAAGTTTTAACTTGTTAAAATTGTTCATCTAACTATACTAAAATTCATTTATTAAATGTATAATATTTCTACTAGGTTAATATTTTAATTAATTGTCGCACTTTTTCCACCTCTCAACATTATACAAATATAAAATATATTTCAATCAATAATCCTATGTCAGAAGACTGATTTAAAATATTTTCTAAACATATTTGAATATTGTATTGAGAAAGCATCAGTTATTATTGTATCTAACATGTTTTTATATATTAGTAAGTTAGTGACGAATTCGCCAAAGGCGAAAAGCCACTCAAATAAAGATAAATAATAATAATATTTGTAAGTTGAACATTGCAATACATTAGGAATACAACGCAGTTTTTAGATATTTTGTCCATTTTTCAAAAATTTGGCTATGGTGTGAGCTATTTTGTAAGGCTTCTTTGTTGCTGAACAATGTGTTTAGTAATCGTTATTTTGGACTTCTTTGGATGACCTGCTCGGATGATATATGTTGTATTAGGATTTTATAAAATACCTATTCAGCTTTTAATCATGTTCATGTTAAACATGGAAACAGCTGAAGTGCGAAGCAACCAAAACGTTAGTTCGTCTCCTGTACATCTGTTTACACAATTATATTTGTTTGGTGGAATGTTGGCTCTTCAATAGAAGGAGAAATGACTTGTTCAACTCATTAGTAAAACAATCTTGACAAGTCGGCAGAGATTCTTTGGAGAAGTTTAATAAGTGTTGATTCTACTATTATTCATTCCAATGAAAAATGTTGAACATTGACTTAAATTTGGATCTAAATACCATCTTCTCAGCTCTTTGTAGGGCATTTTTTCAGCTGTCACCATTATTCAACAATAATTAACTATGTATATGTTTATTTGTGACACTGGACTGTAAGTTGGGTAACCACCTTCATGTAACTATTGTTAAATTATTATTTATACTTCGATTATCATTAAAAATGTTATGATTAGTAACTTTTTCCGATATCAATAACGTCGCAGATGATGGTCACTACATTTGGAAAAATTAAATTTTGATATTTTTAATCCAATGTGATTCGAACTTTACCCTCGTTGATCCATTACGTCGCCATTACGTCCATTACGTTTATCCATCCATCGCATACACGTCTTGGATTTGATTTGAAAAACATTTGAAACATTTGAAAATAACATGAAAAGACATAATACGTTTTGCTTGAATAACAGCATACACATATACTGTTATTCACATTGTTTATAAGTTTTACTAATCATGCTGGTCAACATTTTAAGTATTAGACACTGAAACTTTTGTACGATTTGTTGTTAATCAAATGTTCAATATTCTACTAAAATGATGGCTACAAGCTATAGAAGCTTTTAATCAGTCAATTGTTAAACTTCTTATGTGTCGTAGAACAAAAGTTACTAAATTTGCATTTTCGGAGGTTTATTCAGCTCTTATTCAAAACAAACTGCAAGTGGAATAACAGCTTTTTTATAAGCGGAAATTAATGTTATTCAATTAATGATTCAACTAAAAATTTGTTCAGCAATGGTTGCTGCTATGCAGCTTGTATTAAGCACGTAAGTATCTTAAAAGCTACCAATTGTTCCTTGGGATAATTAAAATAGTACCCCAGTATCCCCTAAATTTGATTGTAAAAATCTCATAAAAATGTTCTGCTGTAATTAATAGTGTTTTTGGTGAAATAGGCAAACATCCCAGCGGATTAGATTGAATTTCAGTTGATTTTCCTGACTACATATCGGAGTGATGAGAAAGTACAAACTAATAATTAAAAGCTAATTATTTTTATTAGAATAAGTATCCCCTAAATTTGATTTTAAAAATTCCCTAAAAATGATTTGCGGTGGTTAATAGTGTTTTTGGTTGAATAGGCAAACATTCCATAGGCTTAGTTTTATTTTTTGTTGATTTTGATGGTAGTGATAGTGACCATTGGCGAGCGGGACTGGTTTCACCACGGCACCGTTGGTCCCACATAGAGCTCCCTCCTCCAGTGCGAGTAGCGAGGTGGCGGTGGCAACTCGAGTGCGTAGTGGCAGGGTGGGTGATCAGTTTATGTTATTCAGGTTTGTACGAAGGATCTAATGGAATTGTTAACAGAACTCTTTTCTCCCAGTCGCTCACAGCCCTAAGAACTCCTAGAAGCGATTCTGGAGTTGAAAGGTGATTAATTTGGGCCATGTAATTTGATAAGTCTTGCTTTTCAGTCGCTTACAGCCCTAAGAACTCCTAGAAGCGATTCTGGAGTCGAAGGCTGACCAATTTGGTCTATGTGATTCAGGTTTGTACGAAGAAAACAATAATAATTTTATAACTAATATAATATATGATAATAATAACCTGAATTATTCAGGTTTGTACGAAGAAACTCGACAATTGTCGACTCACACGCCGCGCAGAATAAGCCTGAGTTATATTCGGCGGGATCCTACGAAACGCGGTAAGGCCTGAATTCGGAGGGAGTCGGCACTCTCCGCGTGCATGTGATTGTTCAGGATTCGAAGGTTTCGCTTGCCAATCGCGCCAAGAATTTGAATGTGGTTTCGAAGATCCAGACGGTGTTCTTCGCGGTGGCGGGAGTCCGCGAGCCTTCTCGGCAGGTTTCTGGTTCTCCAGGCCATTATGTCCACGGTCCACAAGGAATTCAGGCCTAGTGCAGCGACACGGAGCGTATCCTCGTACTCCGGAGGGTGCGGAATTATAATGTTAAATAAAATTTCAATTACAATCTGCTGCACGAACGGACATCATCGCAAAGGCAAACTGGAGGGGTCGAAATAAACAAACGGAATGACAGTTCTCTCTAAACACAGCTGTTAGTTTGCTGGCAGAATGTGCTGGCAAACTTGCTGTCGGTTGGTAAGTACTAGATATCTGTTCTAGTACTTGAGGTTTACACTTGACACTTGAAGTGTGAATGTACACTGTGAATTTTACTAGACTTATCAGAAGTTGTATGAGATGGAAAACACGAAAAAATTGCAGGTGCTCCCTCCTTAAGATTCCTCCATGCTTTTCACGGCATTCTAGATTACCTCATGAGCCATAAAATTTTGGGCAACTGCAAGGGACATGGGGGTCTTTAATTTGTCTTTGGTGGGAATGTTACTTAAATGAATGGATTTAACAAATTATGAACAGTTCGTCACTGTTAGTGTCGACATAGACTCCTGTACATAACTTCAAAAGCCCCATACATTTCCTTTTACCTGATTTTTTATCATTATAAAAAATAAACTTTGAATGGTTCGACGCTAAAAGTGTTGACTTACCGTATGTTCACGTTGTCTTTAGAGTACTGATAAATGATTTTTTGAACTGAGGTTGTATGAATTGCATCGCTTATTAAGGTGAATCCTGATCATGCAGCTATGATCCATCCCCACTAACAAAACTCCTTCCCGTGACAACCATGGAAATACAGAGGTGATCAAGGTCTCTAGGAACAATGGCTGTCACACCATCATTTCTTCCTTTTCCCTTACGGTCGGCCGGCGCCGTTATTGACTTTTCAATGTTTGCACTCAAAATAATCCAAATTTCGGTACTACGTGAAAAATCACGTAGATCCTAAATAGTGAACTTTTTCTGACTTTACCTGACTATGGTAACAGTGACCGAGCCATAGATAAACACAATGTGTTGCTCTGGTCATTTTAACAGTATCATCCTATCGCTCTTACGTGAAAACAGTTTCATTTCGACCGTGTTCACTTCATGATTCATTTTGTGTTGTGATCAATTCAAAGATGGCGTCGGTTGTAAATAAACTTTAAGAGTTGGTAGATTGATTTTGTTCGTTTATCTGCTAAATTCAAAAGTATATTTTTATTAGGTTTTTCTCATACTAATTTGAATTCTATTATCAAATCAATCATTGGACTATTTTTCTGGAAGGCGTCAAACGGGACATCACATAGAGTTTGCAATGTGAATCAGATTTGCGCACGGTTCCGGAAGAGACGGTGCTGTTCAAATTGTTCTTCTTTTAGTGAAAATTGAGCGTAAGTAAACTTGTTATATGGTGTAATGGTGAAAAAATAGTCATATTTGTGACATTCTCCCTCTGGTACAGGAGCATCGTCTGCGACCACTTGGCGGAAGATTCGAGCCCGAATTCTATTAGAACCATGCGATTTCATTAACAACTTAAATTAAACTGTGTCGGTATCTAATGTTGAATAAATACAATAAATACAGGTTGAACAAAAGTAATTATTTATTTTGTACCATTAAATTGATGTTTAAGAACACCAAAAGTAACAAGCAAAATTATTTGCAGCTACCGAATCCTAGTAAAATTCATTGGAAATGCACCTTGAGTTCCATCAAGCTATTTGATGAAATATACGAAAAAAACACTTAGTTGTTACACGGTTCTCCGATGACGTGAAACAAGTTCTTTGGTTCATTCATTCATTCACGATTCATTCATCGTCACCTACGATACCCTACCCGTAAAAGCTACGTGGAAAGTGCGATGGAAAAAAAACCACGTATGTTTCCCCTTAACAATGACGTTTGGATTATTTTGAGTGTGGAGTTCTCGAAAGTTTACAGTGGTCACACTATTATGGGTCTCCCACTATTATGGGTCATTTGCATTTGAATTGCATGTCTTGATCTTGTGCGTTAGAACTACACAGATTCCTAGTTTTTCTATCAGAAACAAAAAGATATCCTTAAGGTGTTCATTTTACCACCCCTTTCCCTATTGTTTTTACTTGCTAAGAAAAAATGAGTCTCATGCTGTTAAAATGCTGAACAACAATAATCTTTATTTAAACGTGTAATTAGTTTCGGCTTCAAGAGGTTGGAATTACTCATTCATTTTGCTATTCTATCACTTATTATTTAATTATTTACGACGTTTTTGTACCAGTTCAAGATTGACTTAAGTAGTGGTGTGGTTTGATTCGTGGTTAACTCACTTTGTCTCTCCATATAACAGAGCAGTGAAAGTAGTTGTTAGATCGCGAAATTTGTCAATCTTACTTACGTCGTTTTGTAATTTCGAAAATTAAATGCTATATGGCGAATACAGACAAACAGACGTCACACCCTCATCAATGTCCTTCGACCACATTTTCAACGATCGATTCAAATATGGGTAGATGGTCAATCCACCACCCGTAGCGCTCGCATCGTTTTTGTTCGTGTTTGACGTTTACACACTAACGCCTCCTGTAGGTCCATCGATCAAACAGAATGAATTTAGCATTGGGCGTACATGCTCTCGCGACTATTATTTTGATCCGGTAAGTACAAGAAGGTATCATCAAGGGTGGTACTGGCGGCTCTTTATTGCTACCCCAACGTGTCGCTGGTTCTAAAATGTAAACAACCATACAAAATACCGACCAAACAATGGTGAAGGCGTAATCAATTTTCTCGCAAACATGTATTTTGGGAATTTAGAAGAATTTTCTTATGAAGTTGCCAACAGCGCACTGCAAGAGCACGTAGCAAATAACTGCTTGCAAACACTTTCTTTCAAGCGCATTGATTACCTGTAATTTTGCGAAGAATGATTTTTACTTTTCCGCGTTAAGCCTTAAAACTGGTTCTGGACTTAGGTTGGCGGCTTTTCAATTTTACTCCCAGTTGACAGCCGCCCTCCACCCTTGGGTATCATTTTTTTACAAATATTGTCACGGTGCACGATTTAAACAAAAATCGGGCGCCATGTTACAATAAATCAGAGGCGACTAGTAACCTCACTTTTTACCTGTTCTACGCATCTAAAAATTCCTTTTTCGACAAATTGAGATCATAAAGCAAATAGCAAATAATTGTAAACTTCCTTTCTAGCAAATCTTCACTTGATAGATGCAAATTGGTTACATAAAATCAAAAATTTCTATTCGTGGAACAGGTAGATTTGAGGTTAGTGAATCGCCACTGCAATAAATGAATAAAAAAGATACACTGACACGTTAATGCTTCCAGTTGACGATTTGCCCTTTGAAGGAAGCACCACACTAGACGACGGACTAGCACCCAACGCCCAGTGGTACAGCCGGAGAACTTTCTGAACGAAAAGTTTTCCGGATTGAAGCGAGAATCGAACCCACATCCCTTGACTCGATGACTAAATGCTTGGTAGCACTCACCGCACGGCCTCGAAGCCCACGATAAATAAATCAACTAAGACAAATTTACAAGTTAACAATATACAAAACGTTCACTTTACCTCTTGATTAAGAAACCTAACCTAATTAAAATTCCTACGGGATGACGAAATTTAATATTAAATGTTTGGGTCCACAAGTCAATCTCGTAAATACTTGTATTTTAGCTTGATTTTAGTCGACAGCTCATTTTTTTTATAGCTAATGTTTGATTAAGGATTCCAACTCCTACAGGGCACCTTTATAATGAATCGATCCTTTCTAATTAAACATTTTGATGTCTGGGGTCAAAAAGCATTAAAACGCACGGAAATATATTGGCAGAATTTATTTGAATTGATTCCCTAATTTTACGCAACTACACCACGTGCTTAACTCTTTGGTTTATTGGACTGTGAAGTTTTTAAATTCGTTTTCCATACGAATATTTAAAAAATTCCAGAGGATTGGAAGATGTTCCAATCTTAATGAACCTTTCACAACTTGCTTTTCATTAATATATCTTTCCGAGAAAAATATAAAGATGATCAAAACAAGTTACATTTTTGTGTTCCACGGTACGAAAGTCTGTAGTGGGACTGATATGCGATTACTTTTCATTATGGGACAATTTGACTTGCTATTTTTTCCTAATGTTTCCAAACAAATTATATTATTTCATTAGTGTAGCTGAAAGAGCATAGGAAGAGATGTTGAAAACTGAACTCAACTCAATTTTGACGAAAATGCAGATGGGACTGACTTGCGATTCACGGCAGTATAGGACAGTTCATAAAAGAGAATTTTCAGGTTTCATATCATTGCCCTAAGGGAAATTAATGTATTATTTGGTCGGACCTGGTGTAGTGGTTAGAACACACGCCTCTCACGCCGAAGACCTGGGATCGAATCCCATCCCCGAGATAGTCATTAAAAATTTCAGTGACGACTTCCTTCGGAAGGGAAGTAAAAGCCGTTGGTCCCGAGATGAACTAGCCCAGGGCTAAAAATCTCGTTAATAAAGATAGAAAAAAAAAACTTATTTCACATATGTAAACACAATCAGTATGGAATGAATGGGTGGATAGTAGTCTACTACTCCGAGACACTGGTCAACGACGAAGACGAAACGACTGGTTCGATGAAGAGCTTCAGAGAGTGACGGACGTAACTCCTGGTGGCAAGTCGTATACTGTTGGCCGGTATCTGGCTGAACAATTCAACGAATTCAACACAGAAAGAAAAAAGCAGCACAAAGGAAGTGGAGTAGCTAAAGCACAAGATAGGATGAACTGCAATGAATGAAAAGCGGCGACTGCCAGGTGGATGGATTGGATGGCACTATCTGTAAGGCTGCTGGGAAGATCGAGATACCGGTCGAGATTCTCGGAACGGAAGTTATCAGCTTTATCTTCCTAGCATCGTCCTGATCTTGGCGAGAGTTAAACGATTAATGAACTGTCATGATTGGGCTGTAGTGTTCGCTAGGGTTACCGACCTACCAGACACCAGGGCTTTCTCAACCTTCTATTGACCAACACACTTCCGTCGATTGCTCAACCCATGTAAAATGCTGACTGAATTTATTCGACCTTGATTTCCACTTAACTTAACGGTCAGTCCATTCCACGAAGCTAGAATTGTCTAGGTATTCGAGCTACAAACCCATCCCAACGAGGAATCCCTGCTAATACTCAACTGGCGTGAAGCAAGCTTTAACATTTCATTCACACATAAATACTAAACACATCTCTTTGCGATGTTCGACAATGATTTTCCTAGATATATGTTGCATATACGCAAGATTTTTTTTTGGTTGCTAGTAGGATTACGGAATCCAAGTGCTATGGGCTTAGTAACGATTTGGTTTTGCAAATCCAAGATTCAAACTGTACGGAATGACTCGATTAGAACAACGCTTTGCCATTTTGCTATTATATCTGCCTTAAAGTATGAAACGTAAAATGGATAACCGTCACTGCTTACCCCTCCGATGTCCCAGCAGGAAGCTTCCTAATACGACCCCTGGAAGGCGGCTTTCACGGCTTCAAATACATCGTCCGGAGCGGGGGCAGCGTCGATGGGTTTCACCAGATCCTGCTTCCGGTAGTGCTCGATGATGGGCATCGTGTCGTTGATGTAGGTGTTGAAGCGCTTCTTCAGGCTCTCCAGGTTGTCGTCCGAGCGGCCACTGCTCTCGCCCCGCTTCAGGCACCGCTGCACGCACTGATCCTCGGAGCACTCGAAGAACAGCACGAACAGCAGCTGGACCTTGTCGGCCATCTTGCGGTTCCAGCCCTGCAGGTTGTCCTCGTTCCGGGGGAAACCGTCGATCAGGAACTTGTCGTTGCCGGTGGCCTGTGGAACGAAGAGAGTTCGTTAATAATGATTCATGTGATTGGGGTCTGTGAGCCTACAGAATATGATTGAGATATACATAGCATAGCATAGCATAGACTGACTGTACATGTCAATGGTTGCTACTCCGTGATTGATCGGAACTGGTAATAATTGCACTGCGATCCAAATGAATAAGGGATGGGAGTTTCCGCTTACTCTCGGAGTGCAATTTTAGCAGATCTAATATTATTGATCAATAACGGCGCCGGCCAAGTCCTTACAGTCAGTTGGGATAGGGAAGGAATGTTAGGGTGTAATGATTGTTGCTTCTAGAGACCGAGAATACCTCTGCATCTCCACAATCACCACGGGAAGGGTGTTTATTAGTGGAGAAGGAAAATATCTGGGAGTCACCTTTGGTCGGTGATGCGATCCATGTATAAGGAAGAAAAATACGATTTATACTTAAAGCTAGTTTTTAGATTTGTCTCAAAAAGTTTTTGGTAGAAGATTTAAAATAAACGTCAACATCTATAATGTCAAACCATTCAAAAGAAGTTTTTATTAATGGCGAAAAGAGAAAAATATATGCGTATATCTTAAATTATATGAAACTAAATAATGCCGACACTTATAGTGACGAACCATACAAAGTTTGATTGAATATTACAAAAAAAGTAACGCTTCCATGAAAAAATGTGTTATCATAAGCATGAAACGAGCTCAGCAGTTGGTAATCCATCCTCGACTGAACACGAATATCTTTTCGCACTCACACAGCGCAAAACTTCTCGACGCCGAAAACGAACTGTCTTGTTTGGACTTTCCAAAACACTGCCCAGCAAAACACGCGAATCGAAAACCAAACTCCCGGCGTCCCAAAAACGAAGCGTCTTGCTTGGGCTTTTCAAAACACTGCCCAGCAAAACACGCGAACCGAAAACCAAACTCCTGGCGTCCCAAAAACGAAGCGTCTTGCTTGGGCTTTCCAAAACACTGCCCAGCACAACACGCGAACTGAAAACCAAACTCCCGGCCATTCAAGAGGAATCCCAACGAGATGTGGCAAAGAAACTGAAGCTATCCAAAACTTTCGTGCAAGATGCGAAAAAAACGTGAAGGACTATATACGAACAAAGTTCAAGAGGCGCCTAATCGTGATGAACGGCAGAATACGGTCCCTACAGAACATGATTGAGATATACAGTTGAAAAAGTTGGTATTTCAGCAAGAGCAGGAGCATTGATGATCGTACAATTCGTAGTTGTTACTCCGTGATAAATTAGAATAATCAAAATTGCTCAAGGAACCAATAGACGGGGCTAGGGAGTGGCTTACTATCTTTAGTGTACAATTTCGGGAATTCCAAAAATTATATATATCCAGCTTTTTACGCTAGCTATAAAATAACAGAGGGTGATTCGATTTTGACATTTGTTGCCTATAGGTTTTATAGCTAAGTCTTAGTAGGCGCTGATTTGAATTTGTTGATTGAACTGTCAAAAATTTTCACCAGATTTGTTGTTCATTACGTAGTATTCATATTATTTTACATTTACCAAATTTATTTCATAAACTTTAATACTTTTCTACGATTCTAGGTGTTCGACTTGAAGTAAATTAAATAAGCATTTGTTTCGGAAATCCACGGAATAAAAAAAAACTGTTGTATGTAACCGATGAGCATCGATTTATATTCAAACCCTTCACTGTGTAGCCGTTGCTTCATGCCAGACCAATGGAGAAGATTCACTTGAGAATTGTTGTCTAAGCAGCGTTAGAAGAATATTTGCGTTCTGGTTTTACTTTTAGTCAATGTGCATTTAATTATGGATGTATTGATTAAGATAATGGCAGATTTGACACTATCCACCGATTGGAAAACATCCAAGGGACTGTCTATTTGACACTCATTATTCACCTTGTGTAGGGTAAGCTACGGGGTAAGCAGCATTTAATAAGACAAATTCCAAAGCCAATCAAGAGTTTGGCAAACCTTTTACCAATCCATGTGGAGTTATTACTTAGGTTTCAAACCAATTAGAATTGAACCGACATCAAAATATTACCGTAATAATGCCTGGAGAACCTGGGGTGTTTGACCTGTGATTACTTCAAATACAACAATAAACCAAAACCATATTTGAAATCGGATTTTGGGAACATTTTCTACAGAGGACACTTAATAAAAGATTTATAGACACCACATTTATAGTGAACCATTCACATTTTGAGTAGGATCATGAATTTGAAAATCACAATTTGGCATAACTATTTTCTGCAACAAGCATGAGTGTTGAGCGGTGTTTGACGTGCTACTTCCAAGTGGTAGTTTTTTGTTCAAAATTATTCCAGTCAAAAAGTATCTCAGAATGTTACTACTATAATTATCTATGAGCTCTTATGCAGCGCAGCTTGTTCACCTAAAAAGATAGAATAAGTATTAAAAAGATGAGAAATCGTATTGTAAATTTGATTCCCTGTGAACCAAGAGTGAAAAGTTGTGACACAACTTTGTCAACATTGAAAAATTGTTTCAACAAATAGCTTGCTTTGATTGAACTATAAACAATTATAGTATAGGCAAGAAATGTCAAAAAGGGGTGATTCAAAATTTATGGCAAGCTAGCGTAAAAAGCTGGATACAATAATGGCGACGGCCACGTGCCTACGATCATCTGGAAAGGATCTTATAGTGACATCCATCGTTACTAAAGACCGAGTATACCTCTGCATCTTCATGGCTGTGAGTGGGAAATATTCAAAAGCCATACAATCTGAATTCACCTTGGTAAGTGATGCGATCCGTGTAACCTCCACATAGTCTTCTTCTATTCAATTCTCCTGAACGAAAAATATGTCGACACCTCTGGTGACGAGCCATTCAAAGCCATTGCGTTTGGTAAGTGATACGATTCATTGAACATGAATCGAAATAGTCTTCTACCAGTCTATGAAAATAACGTCGATACTTCTTGAAAATAGATGCATGAAACGAGCTCACCATTTGATAATCCATCGTTGAAAGGGCAACTCCAAATTACTTCAATTTCAACGCGCTGGCGCCTAACGCAAATGGGCTAAATGACAAACGAGCCGGCTTGCTTTGGGCTTCACGAAGCACTCTGTTGGAATTGTTGCTTTTTTCAGATGTACAAACTTATGATAAGCATTCACTTATATCAATTTAATCTTATGTAAGATTATAAAATATATGATGGGAAAAACTGGAACGTTATATGTCATCCGAACTGTCCGGATTTTCCGAAGCTGTTTGAAAGACCTGTAACATTTCAAATATTTCGAACGCAGGCTATTCAAGAGTGAGAGTTCAACAGTTTTGTTTTTAACGTGTTAAATACAGGATTCAAATGAGATTTTTTTTCAAATTTCATAAAGATGATTCCTACTTGGGTTACCCTTTTGTCATGGCTTTGATCGACTCATTGCATCTCGTGATTCTGAAAATTCCTCTGAATGCATTACTCTGTAAGCTCTTAAACTTCAATATGCAAACTGATGTCATCCAAATTGACTACGTCCCACGAAGCACATGGAACCTACTACAGAATGACAGTGGCTTGTGGTTCTTCAAATTATTATAATTAATACAAAGGTTGTAACTAAGGTCATTCACATCTGAGGTTCTTCAAATGATCTCGAATGCATCACCTTCAAAAGTCTTGAAGTTTGATACCCATATTGATATGGGACATCTTGCAAATTGACCGAGGCATCTGGAACCTAAAAGAAAATGTGGGTGAGTGGGTGATGGGCGCATGCGTCGAATCTCATGCCGTTCGATAACACACTACGCGTGACACAAACTGTGGAAAAATTTGTTTCACAACAAAATTACCGATACATATTAGTTAGCTAAAAATAATTCAGAAAGCAAATCTAAGCTGATGCCCACATGCTCGAAAGCAGAGTAGAACTAGACTGGTGGAAACAAATCACCAGCAGAAAATCAGCTTCGGAAATGTCGAACTCAATTTTCGCTACCAATTAGAAAGCAGGCTTGCATTAATGTGCTTCTGATAGCTTATCATGAATGCCAAGGACAGGTAGCGTCCCAATCTGTCCGTCACCGTTTCCATTATGTAAGGAACGACAGACACCTTCTTTAGCGCCATTCGATTCAACGTGATTAAAGTGCAAAAACTCAGCAATTATCTCCCCACTCGCACAGTGGTTTGAAACGTAAAAAAACATTATCATCAGTTTTTCGTTGTCAAAGAGTGAAAATATTGATATACTATGTTCAGCAAAGTTACTGCATGTGTTAAGCGGCAACGTTTGACTCTCAGTAGTTTTTAATGAATTTACTAATTAGTGAGTTGTACATTTATCCAACGAGGCTCGCCGAGTTGGATAAATTCGACGAGTGCTGAAAAAATTGAGTTTTGCAACGAGTTGCATACAAAAATTTTTGCAATTACGAAAAAATACCGTTTCATTGATTGATTCTACGATCACAAACATGCTTCAAGAAAACCCACGTGGACTCAATATTTTCCAATCAGGTAGGCTGTGATTCATGCATTCTTCATGACTGTCACAAATTTTCCAAAAATGACCAACACTTATTGTTCGAGAGAAGCCAGGTAAGATACCGGATGAATTATGAAGTTATTCTTAATTTGTCAAATTGCATACACCTACCTATATCCTGAACCGTGTAGACCCACGCTTCCCAAACTCGGTTTTCGCGGCACGAAACAGCGATCCTGCGAACGGCTGGTGCGCCGCGAAAACCGTGTTTGGGAAGCCTTGGTGTAGACCTGGGAGGGAGAAACCGATATAAAATTTCTGTACGTCATGGTGAGCCCAAATTCTGCTGTCACGAACTGTCACTGTGAGCCGGGATCTTAAACAATGGACAAACATGATAAAAGCGCGTAATTGATCAAAACATGTTTTTTTCATTTTATCAAAAGTGACAAAAGTCGAATGAGAACCAATTCATGTACATTCAAAAGTATTGTCACGAAAGCGTTTTTAATTCTGTTTAAATAAAATGCAATGAAATACGCATCATTTCACTTTTTCAAATAAAAATGAAAATTGAATGCATAGAAAACTGTGGCCCTTTTAAAATGTTTGTCCAGAAACGTCGGAGCTGCACAACAAACGAAAAGTAGCGATTTTCACCAAGTTGGAGTTATCTTGCAGTTTGGATATAAGTTGTTCGATTTTTCGTGTGTAGTATTTGTGCCTCCCTCCCAGGTTTAGACGCATTAAGCGTCGGACTTTTTGGGGGTAAAATAGCTTAATTTATTGCTTCATCTTCTTTTGCTAGACGATCCTATTCCGAATCAGAAACGCTCACCTGAGTCGGGTTTGGATCGATCAACGAATGAAAAATAAAATGTCAATCATTGAAAAAACCAGAGCAATTCGATGAATGGTTTTCACTGACACTTTGATATTACTTAGTTGAGGATTACCAAATCAGTACTGAAAAGTGCTACTTTTCAGCATCGTTAACAGTGCTGAAAAGTAGCACTTTTCAGCACCTTTTCTTTGATTGAGAAAAGTAGGCTGTTATGTAGACTATCTTCTTGATGAAAAGTAGGCCAATATATAACGGAATTGCAAAATAGTAGTTTACGGAACAAGTTGCAGAATGATTGTTTTTACAGCACGAGTAGTAAATTTATCCTACGAGGCTTGCCGAGTAGGATAATTACGTCGAGTGCTGTAAAAATCGAGTTCTGCAACGAGCTCCGTACAACATTTTTTGCAATTTCGTAGAAGACCACTTGAGGGTATCAGACATTATATCAGAATGCATTCACCATCATTTTACAATTTCTGAAAAATGGTTATGTAATGATTCAGTACGCAACTCAAAACAGTTGCGTAATGAGAAAGCGTTGCGTAATGAATCATTATAGCACTGGTTTCAGGTGCGTAATGACTATTCCCGCACTGCATACTTCAGTGCAGGAAAGTAGGCCGTTTCATGACAGATTGGCGTGATGAAAATCAGCCCATTACGATGAGAAATTGCAAATCGCAGTACGCTTCAAAGGGGACCCTTTGTAGGAAATTTCTTGACCCATTCAGTCAAGGAATTTCTTTACTTTTCTTTAGCGAAACAGCATACTTAGCTCATATGATTAATCGATACGCAATACTATGAAAATGTTGTTCTTTTTATAATTTTGTTACAGATATTTCTATTTAATGCACTTGAGCGACAGTCGTTATTGAAGCAATAAGCAAATTGTTAAGTATTTTTTTTCATTCTGTTGACATTTTCTGATTTCCTACCATTATTGTTAGAAAAAAAGTATCTATCGCGACTGGATAAATCACTATGCTTTAAAAAATCAAATATTCAACTAGTCTTTACGGATAAAGCCTGATTTGCTGCTAAACAGGAATCGCTAAAGAAATTTCCCGCCGATTCCTTGCAGAAATTTTCTACAGCAACTCCCGTTTGAACTGACATTTCTTTTCAGCTGCGTACTGCGATCAGAAAAAAAAGATTTCTTCATCGATTCCTTGCAGAAATTTCCCATGCATCAAGATAGGCCGAGAAATTACTTGTCAGCAGCGAATTGGGCTTAAGGAGCAATTGCTTTCAGCAAAGCACATGAGCTCCACTATCTTGGTCATATAATAACTTCAAAGCTAAGTCTAAGTTACTTGCTTTATATTTAAATGTTACCGATATTGACAACAGTTTGGAAGAACTATGTATACTTCACTTAGACAACTTGCAGATGATGCTCTAGTATCTGTAAATAGAGATCGAAAATCCGGTATAAACCATAGCAAAATTACCTCGATAAATAATAAATTCTAAACTCTTAGTAGAAATTATAACATTCAAACAATTTATATAAATTTGGATCAACATTGTAGTAAATTCTAAGCTCTTAGTAAAATTTGCTTTATTACAACAAAACCATGAAAATTTAAGTATAAATTTATTTAAATCTGGCACAAGTGTGTTAGATAGAATAGTAGCTTCAGTATCGTGATAGTAAAATCAAGAAAATCTATTAGTATCTTCGTTTATTAAAGATTAGTCCAGGACAAAGAGCACTATAATTTTGGCAGTATCTTTCCAAAAAGTTGTGAAAATTTGCTATTATTGACCCGTGAAAAGTTTTAAATTTTTTGATATAAGCTTGATGATTTTCATTAGCGAATAGAAGGATTTTCAATGGAACTGGAAAATTGAGACAAACATTGTATTGAATTGGCTATTCACTCTAAAAAACCATAATCTCATGTCATAATATCTCTCTCTGGTTTTGCATTGAACAAAAAGGGTTATTAGTTATATGAGTTTCATCAGGAGTTTTTTTTTTCGTAAATTTCAATTTGATTTATTCAACCACCCCAAACATAGAGTGACCGCGAATAGTGAGTTACTATGTTCTTATTTTTTTATTATATACTCACAAAATTACAATCTGAACAATATATAGTGAAACCTCCATGAGTCGATATTGAAGGGACCATCGACTCATGGAAATATCGAGTCATGGAACAGCAATCCTTTGGAAAGCTGTTTGAAGGGACCATCATAGTAACCATGAAATTGTGTTTCCAGTATGGTTCCATGAGTCGATATCGAGTCATGGAACATCGACTCATGGAGGGATCACTGTAGTTTACAGCTTATGCTTATTTGTTTACGTACGTTGCTTTATAAAATTTATTCTCTTGTTTTTTAATTATTAAACCTATTTTTTATTTTCTTGTTTTTTTTCTTCTTTTGTTCCATCGCTTTGAATAACTATAGAATTATATTATATATTATATAAGTGAATAACTACGAAATTTGATGCTCGTATCCACTGCTGATGGCCGTGACCGATTCGATTTCGCACAATTCGGAAGCATTTTAAACAAAATCTTCTCTGTTGTACATATCGTCAGCTGAAAGTGGAGGATTTCCAGATGAACTTGACGAGTCTTTAGCAGTGATGTGCCTCAACTGAAGCTCAGGCGAGCTGCGCTCGAGAGTTTTCTCGTTTGTCTATTAGTATTTCAAGCTGCAGGTTGCTTAGGGGCTGTCCCTTAATGGACGGACCCTTACTTTCCACTGAATCCATGGAAAGCATCGATAAGTTCGGGAGATGTATCGATCTCGGGTGTTTATTTTTTTGAATTGCCGCCAGTACGGATATTCCATAATTGAACGCTTTTTGCTAGGCAACTGGAGCTTGAATCATTGTCCATCAACTGGGAAGCCAACCATTGCGTTATCAATTATCCAAGTTTACAGTAAAAGTCTCCTCCTGCGTCAATACAGTGAGTTTTCCGAGATTTTTCAATGCACACCTTGCCTTCAGCTTCATACAAAAGGTACTTTCAGGAATATTACATGTAGCCACTGCCTTATGGATTGAGTGACCATTCCTGATAAGATCGACAGCTTTTGTCATTTGCAAGGACGTACATGTATTTACATGCCATTCCAAATTGCTAGAAGTGCGCAAAAATTAAGACCCTCTTGTAAAAAATGGGTTCTAACATTGCGCATCGCTTTTTTCAACGACATATTAAATGGAAAATTAATAGAATTACTAGAATATTACCTTTTTTTTGCAAAAACACCGCAAATATACTTTTCACAACACAGTTTTGTTCAGAAAAATGTTCATTTTTGGCAGAGTTAGCGCTTGTGCTAAGACGGTGTAAAAGTTGACGTTTTATAAGGTTTTTTGTTTATTTACTAACATTAACGAGGGTTTTTTAGTAAACAAATGCAAATACTTATTTCACATAAACGAACATGTTGCTGAAACTGAATTGTTAAAAAAATCAATGATCCATTATCATTTTTTCATGCTTCTTAAAAATGCGCAAAGTTTGGAGCTGGGCAAAGTTAGGTGCGTACACGGTATCAGAATTGTATTTTAAATTTAAAATCATTATTGTAAAAATAATTCAATGAATAGTGAAAATTTTTTTCACTTCTCGGGGGGAGGGGTCCTTAATCGGGGGCCCGGGGCATTTGCCCCCTCGGCATCCCCCCAAATCCGGGCCTAAACACAGTAAAGGAACACGGCACTATGAAGGACCTTGTTGGCTCTTTGGAGTCGGAGTTAACAAGGAAGGATAAAGAAGTCGCTATCATCCGTGAAATTTATCTATGTCCCCAAAATGCTGGTAACATTGGAAACAAAATTACCAAGTCCGACGCTTCGAACGGGCTTGATACCGGACACGATGACTCCCATTCTCCAAACGCCAATCAGCCCGAATCTTCGCACGTCAAGAAAACAGGCACGAAGAAGAAAGCCATCAAACCAACAGTTATGAACGGCTCAACAAACGTACCAAAAACCGTCTTACACCAAATACGACTCCAGAATGTAACAGTCGCACCGGACACCTCACCTGCTGACATCGAAATTTCTTCAGGTGATGAACCAATGATGAATGCATCTGAGTACATATCCGACACCTAAACATCAGATCGCCTATCTAGTGTCCTCCTAGACCTACACTGCCCATAAACGCATGTCAGTCCCATGTTTGCTGGATTTCCTATTCACATGGGACAATTATGCGTTTATGGGCAGTACAGTTGTGTTCAGAATAATAGTAGCAGGGCTGTTAGAAAAATCTTAAAATCGTATCCGCGAAAATCGCGACTTCAGAAATTCGATCCGCGCCTAGGAACTCCAATCCGCGCCTAAAAAAATTTGTTTCATTAACATATTTACTACTCATTATAAAAAATGCGTAAAAGTGCTTGATCAAAAACTAGTTTTTAATGACACTAAGTGATTATTTTCGCCTCATCTTAAAGTATCTACAATTGAGGGAGCCGGATCCTATTTTTGGAACTTTTGATTCACTTTAACAGTGTTTTTTTTGAAAGCTACAGATCTCATATTTGACCACAATATGCGTCGCGAAGCCCTTCTTATTGCAAAGTTTCAGACAATTTGGCCGAGACAAAACCTCATGCCAAAGTGAATCCAAGTGTCCAAGTGGTTCTGTACCCTATACGGATTTCTGTCAACACTAAGGGTAGAGTTAAATTATGAATTGTATTTAATTTATTCCAGTTGCGCCACTAGGCAGATGGTTGTGATAACTTAATATTGTTAACAAATTTTTGTTTTTAAGAATGTAAAATTTTTTTTCAGTGCTATTCGTTAGTCATTGGTAGTACATTAGACTACGCATTCAAAACTCTCTCGTCGTTTGACAAAAAATGTCCAACTCAACAGGGCAGATCCGAGCCACCTATAAATCAATTTTGATGAAATTTTAATACAAAAATAAATTCAAAATTTTATGCGAAGCTTACCATTTACACAAAAGTATTGAAAATGTAATGTACATACAGTTGTGTTCAGAATAATAGTAGTGAAAGCCGATGTTCATACAAAATTCTTAACTTTGGTATGCTGTAACTTTGTTTTCCTATTGGCAAAACGCATGAAATTTCGTCAGAAAACTCTAAATATCTCTTCAATTTCATTATCATAAAATTCGTCATAGTACTGCACACTTAGAAACAACTAATATTACGTACGTAACGTAAATTTGATGAAATTAAAACTTAAAAATACGTCATTCTTGTAAAATTAATTTCAATGTGACGGAAAAAAATTTATGATTCGAATAATATTCAGTCCATTTTGACGGAAAATTACGTCATTTGTGACTTGGATTGACGTCCTTTTACTTGCTACATATGACGTAAATTTCAAAGATTTGTTCTAAGCGTTTAGTTGAAAAGGTGAAATCGCTCAAAATAATAGTAGTTTTGATATCAGCTGTATTTTGCGTTTTTTTTTTAACTTTTCTTCACTCATCGTTGTTCAATAGTTTTCTCCAAAGTTACAAATTTATAAATGATCCATTTTTTTATAACAAGCAAAACTACTATTATTTTGAGCGATTTCACTAGGTGCTAACTTTTTAACCGGTGTGTTGTGATGGTGATTCAATCGTTGCACTGGTTTTCAAAGCAACGCGTAAAACGGTTTTATGGTGATCTGCTTAAACTTTTAACTTTTTAGGTTTTATTTAATTATATTTACATTAAATATTGCATTAATTATGCATATATTTTTTAGTGCTGCTTTCCATTAACTTCAAGTAATTTATATCTTCTAGATTTACAACACTTATTCTTCACTGACAAAACTTTTAATTTGACTGCGGAGCTATCTATTATTTTGCCCTTTTCTATCGATCCCAAGATTTCATAGGGTAACCCACCATGACTATAGCGCCAACACTCAGCCATAGTGTCAGCATATTATCCGTACAAACTTTGAAGGCGTGCATTTATGTAATCAAGCTGAACAAATTGAGCAATCATACACGGTTTTGACATATTATATTCATGACCAGTATATTTGACACATATCTGATTTCAAATATTTTGAAGCCAAGCCAAATGTGCTGTGTGGTCTTAATGAGCACCATTTTCTAAGATTTTTAACGGAAGAGGAATGTCCGAGAGAAATCCGCGAGAATCGCGAAATTCGCGCCTGTTGTAACAGCCCTGTAGTAGTGAAAGCCGATTTTCATACAAAATGCTCAACTTTGGTGACAAGATGCGGATTTGTCATATTTTTTCACGACGCAGGACGCAGGACTACATCGCTGCCTAGCGTCCTGAAGTGAAAAAATGCTAACAAACCCGCTTCTTGTCATATTTATTAACAGAAGAGAAGATCGATGAAAATAAATCAATCATGCGACTTACGCCCTTATTCTAGCACATGCTTGATATTCACTCTAACATCTAGCTATAATTATCGCGTTTTGAACCACTGTGCACTCCACCGGTGGTCTTCGTGTCTTACCTCCTTGGTCTTGATCATGGCGTTCTCGAGCAGGGCACAGGTAATCTCCACCGGAACGATCCGCCCGTTCTTGATGTTGTCCTCGATGAGGGCCCCGTACTCGGACCCCTCCCGTTTCCGTTCCTCCCGCAGCAGATCCCCAGCGGACAGATGCGTGAAGCCGAACGTTTCCACGATCTTTTCGCACTGGGTTCCCTTGCCAGCGCCGGGTGCCCCCAGCACGAACACAATCTTTGGTTTGTCGGAACTCGTCATCGTTCGCTTGCCGATTATTGCCACCGGAAGTATTCGTCGATTGATTGAGGGCGCACTTGACCTGCTGCTGACCGAAGCCCAAGACGAAGATGTTCGCGCACCGAAAGCACTCCCGAAACTGCTGTCGACTTTGACGTTTGACGGAACGGCCTTCAAATGACGACGAGGGCAAAATTCGCGAATCAACGACACTGGCGACGATGACGATGATGATGACCTAGATATGCCGCCAATCGATGTCGTCAGTGTTCGGCGGAACAAATTGAGGGAATTCATAGACGCACCACCAAGTGGTGGCAAGTTTCACTCGCGGGTGGGAATTTGATTCGAAACGGTGACACACTTTGGGAAGGACAAACGAACGCGACGAAACGCCGTGCCGATTTACGTAAAATCGGAAACTGATGATGGAATCATCTGATTGAAGATGATAACGAGACGAGCATGCATGATGATTACCTATGTCAGTTGACGGGTTGCTTTTTCGACCGTCGAGAGAAATCCGTTTCTCGTGTTTGTTTTGATGCTCTTGGTTCGAAAAGCATCGAAGGAGTGTTGTTTTGTTCAAGATTAATTGAAGGGAGGTTCAGTGATCTAAGCAGTCAGTGGGTGCGCGGTGTGGTCAGCTGCGAGGGGGTGAAAAGTGACAGCTGGTGAGTCGGCGAGCTGGCCAATATGTTTATGTATTTTCTCCACCGATGGTTCCTAGCGTATCCATAGAGATGTTTGTGTTATTGAAAATTGTTGCGTGTGACTCAATAGTGAAGGTAAGTGGAATAAAGTTTAGTTATTTTGTAAAGGTAAAATTTATTTTGAATTTCAGATGCCATCATTTTGTGCAGTGAAACCATTTGACACGATATTGAAACAAATTAACTGTAGAACTCATACAAGTGTTTCAATTGAGGCTGCTTTGAAAGATTCAGTATACGCAACCTCATCACAATTTTGCAAATCCAACGCCTCGATATTCTGAGGTACGTTCGTTAGTCATATCTCGATTACTTTTTCAAATAGACGTAAGTAACTTTCATACAGTTTTGAGAAAATTAATTTAGAAGAATCACAACCTGTCTTCTAAATCTGTATTAAAATGAATCCACTTTTTAACTTTTTTTTTACCGTGTACATCGCCTAAATTTTGCATGCATTCAGCTCGCGTTGAAATACTAGATAGTTCCTATTGTTTACCACAAAAATTGTATGCCAAAATGATAAGTCGTTTCATTCAGTTACTTTCGACGTTTTTCTACCAGTGTAAAATCGACTCAAGTAGTGTTTTGTTTTGATTCGTGGTTAAGTCACTTTGTCTCTCTATACAGCGGGGTGACGAAAGTAGTGGTTAGGTTGCGAAAGTTGAAAATCTTACTTTCGTCGTTTTGTAAATCCGGAAATTAAACGTTCTAAGAGTGAAAAATGAGTTGGTTCAGAGCGAAACGTGTAGAATTTCGTCTGCGAAACACGTAGGATTGATAAAGTAAGTTTGTATACTCTTTTGACTTGAGTCTGTATGAATAATTTTTCGAGATATATCCAATTTCGTTGTCTTCTATTTTGTGGTCTTGATCTAAACATGCTTACGATTTGAGGCACCCCAGGTTCATTACTCATACATATTTAAGACCATAGAACCATTCAAACGAAATTTCTTTCCTTTTCCATGGTCCGCTATTAATGACATTTCAGTACACGTACGAAACAAAACAAAGTGGTCGGTGAAATAGTGAATTTCATTTCATGGCATGCTGGTTCATTTCGCGAAAACAAAGTGGCCAGGTGTCATATAAGCCATTTTACGAGACGTTTCGGAACAGCTGATCGCCAAAACGGCGTCAATTGACAGGAGACCTGGGATTAAATCCAGCGTGATTTTTAATAACGCCTCATCTTACCAAACGAAGAAATGAAGAAAATGACAAAAAAGAGATCCAAAAATGTTTGTTACTGCAACTTTACACATAGTTATTGTATCAGCTACCTCCTTTTCACCTATATTTCACATAAAAAGGCATTTCTGTGATCAGAAATATTTTAATATTTTTTCTCCATTTAAGTTTTCGCCTGTGTGAAAAGCTACGCTAGAAATGCGCACAGTCATCAACCATCATCATCGCCAAAACTGACGACGATGATTGAAAAATCCCAGGTCTCCTGTCATTTGACCTGCTTCGTAAAATGGCTCATTGTTTTCCAATATGGCGGATCAACCAATTTGACACACCGTATTACCTCCCTTTTAGATACCTTGGTTTTGTTCGTGTTTTTTCATGGCGCGCGCGATAATGAAGTGCAACTGTTGCAGTGGATAGTTTTTGTGATATAAAATCAAGAGTGCAAAAAGTGATTGGTGAAGTGGACAATGGCTACGGAACTAGAGCGGATGCTGTCCCTGCTGAAAGGGTGCATCGATTCTCAGCATGCCGCCAAAGCAAAGGAATGCATTTTGTCCATCGGCGAGTTGGTTCTCGCCGGGGAGGGACAAAGTTCTGCCGAAACAGGTAAGCATGATTGGTTTATTATCATTGTTCATATTAGACTGGTACAGGTTCAGATGCGTTCAATCAAGTTCAAATGTGAACAAAAAGTAGGGTGATATCTGATATCTGGGAGATATCTGTAACTCCCTAAATACGAATCAAATAGATCTTTTTTGTAATTTTGTAATTTTATAGTTAACATCACGGAAACTTATTCGTAACAACCATTATTCAGGGAGTCTAACGGCTTTCTATAGAAAATAAAACAATTTGGTAATACATGTACTTTGAAACTACGTATAAAACGAGAGTTGACCCATCTTGCCCAGTATCGATTTGCAGGGTCTGTTTTAACATACAGTGGCCCAATTTCATATTCGTACAGGATACTGTTCTCACATCAAGTTAGTAAAAAATTATCAAATGATGTATTGAGCTACAAATACTTTATCCACATTGAAGATAATAGGTGCCATCTATTGTTTGCCAATCACAAAATGTTTACATTTACATTCATCTTTGGATAATTGGAAAAGTATTGAATTTATGTTTAAAATTCACCCAATTGGCTTGTTTAGGGGTATCCTGTTTTTGACATATTCTGATTCTACGTTACAAACTGAGCCAGAATCCAAAGTTTCATAATTTTCCGTGCCCTGGAACAATTTTTAAAACACGTTTGAATTTAGTATGGAAATCGCGTTTGAATCACCCCTCGGCAAATTTTACTTCGGGACGAGCTGTCATTATGTAAATTGAAATGTCATTGAGTCGACGTAATGAAATCTTTTTCAATCATTTACTATATCAAAATTAAGATATTGAACGCAATAAAATCGTGTCACACTTAAAAAAATGTGCTCTTTCGATCAAGCTACAAAGAACTGTGAATTTTTCATCACTAAACAACCCAATTCCATATTCGTACACCTACCAAAATTCAAACGCACATCATTCAAAACTAAATTTAAAAGCTCTATGTGATTGCTGAAGTGCTTTATTATGATGTTCAGAAGTGGTGGAGTACATTTAGACAATTTATTAGCGGACATATATGAAATTTAGGTAAAATTATGAGAAATACAAGTTTTCCGATGATTTTTGCTATAAAATCCAATAATTCGAACAATAACGTTCATTTTTGTCATTGGATCCAATCTATTAATTATATTCGTAAGCTCTGTTAGAAATTTAGTTGAAATGTATACAGTTTACAGAAATCATACAGTTTTTATCCATTTTGAGTTCAGAAAATTGTTGTGCCATAACTTCAAAACTCTTCTCAAATGAAATTTTTAATTTATGTGAACCAAATTTTCGTTCTACACAACAGGTAAAGATTAAGTTTCAATTTGTCTGTGAAAATAATTTGAACTACTAACTTCGTTTTACAATAAAGTACCCTAAACTACGCTGTACATACCTCCTCATAATTCAAGCGTGTGCTAGAATAAGGGCGTAAGTCGCATGATCGATTTCTCTTCATCGATCCTCTCTTCTGTCAATAAAAGTGACAAGATGCGGGATTGTTGGGTTTTTACCCTTCTTACAACCATAAGAAGGGTATAAAGATCGCTTGAAAAACCGACTTTTGATCCGAGGCCCGGAGGGCCAAGTCTCATATACCAATCGATAGAGCTCGACGAACTGAGCACATGTCCGTGTGTGTGTATGTGTGTGTGTATGTGTGTGTGTATGTGTGTGTGTGTGTGTGTTACAAAAAATGTCACTCAATTATCTCAGCTGTTTGTCAACCGATTTAAACACTTTTAGCTCTAAATGAAAGCTACAACATTCCCATAGAACGCTATTGAATTTCATTGCGATCGGACATTTCGTTACAGAGTTATGATTCAAACAGTATCGTGAAGTACTAGAAAAAGCATATTTTATTACTTTCAACTGTTTGCATTTTGATCAATTTCTCAGCCATTTTTGAACCGATTCGAGTTCTTTTATCGACTTATGGAAGCTCTAACATTCATTCATAACCCTTCAAATTTTCATTGAAATCGGATTATTTGTTACAGAGATATCAATAGAAGAATTTTGTAAAGTACTGGAAATAAATAAGTTTATTTTAGAATATTCAATTTTTTACATTTTGATCAATTTCTCAGCTATTTTTGATCCGATTTGAGCTCTTTTTCCATCGATTGAAAGCTTTGACATCATTCATAAACATGCTGCAATCGAACGTAAAGTTACAGAGATAAAAATCGATTTTATCCAAAAAAATCTATAAAATTCCTCTTTTTACCCTTCTTACAACCATAAGAAGGGTATAAAGATCGCTTGAAAAACCGACTTTTGATCCGAGGCCCGGAGGGCCAAGTCTCATATACCAATCGATAGAGCTCGACGAACTGAGCACATGTCCGTGTGTGTGTATGTGTGTGTGTATGTGTGTGCGTATGTGTGTGTGTATGTGTGTGTGTGTGTGTTACAAAAAATGTCACTCAATTATCTCAGCCGTTTGTCAACCGATTTAAACACTTTTAGCTCTAAAAGAAAGCTACAACATTCCCATAGAACGCTATTGAATTTCATTGCGATCGGACATTTCGTTACAGAGTTATGATTCAAACAGTATCGTGAAGTACTAGAAAAAGCATATTCTAATATTTTCAACTGTCTGCATTTTGATCGATATCTCAGCCATTTTTGAACCGATTTAAGTTCTTTTATCGGCTAATGAAAGCTCTGACATTCAATCATAAGCCTTAAAATTTTTATTGAAATCGGATTACTAGTTTCAGAGATATCATTGGAAGAATTTTCTAAAGTACTGGAAAAAAAATTCTCTAAAATATTCATTTTTTTACATTTTGATCAATTTCTCAGCTATTTTTAATCCAATTTAAGCTCTTTTTTCGTCGATTGAAAGCTCGGATATCATTCACAACCATATTGCAATCGAATTATAAATTACAGAGATAAAAATCATTATTTTCAAAAATCTCTAAAATTCCCCTTTTTACCCTTCTTACAACCATAAGAAGGGTATAAAGATCGCTTGAAAAACCGACTTTTGATCCGAGGCCCGGAGGGCCAAGTCTCATATACCAATCGATAGAGCTCGACGAACTGAGCACATGTCCGTGTGTGTGTATGTGTGTGTGTATGTGTGTGCGTATGTGTGTGTGTGTGTTACAAAAAATGTCACTCAATTATCTCAGCCGTTTGTCAACCGATTTAAACACTTTTAGCTCTAAAAGAAAGCTACAACATTCCCATAGAACGCTATTGAATTTCATTGCGATCGGACATTTCGTTACAGAGTTATGATTCAAACAGTATCGTGAAGTACTAGAAAAAGCATATTCTAATATTTTCAACTGTCTGCATTTTGATCGATATCTCAGCCATTTTTGAACCGATTTAAGTTCTTTTATCGGCTAATGAAAGCTCTGACATTCAATCATAAGCCTTAAAATTTTTATTGAAATCGGATTACTAGTTTCAGAGATATCATTGGAAGAATTTTCTAAAGTACTGGAAAAAAAATTCTCTAAAATATTCATTTTTTTACATTTTGATCAATTTCTCAGCTATTTTTAATCCAATTTAAGCTCTTTTTTCGTCGATTGAAAGCTCGGATATCATTCACAACCATATTGCAATCGAATTATAAATTACAGAGATAAAAATCATTATTTTCAAAAATCTCTAAAATTCCCCTTTTTTCAATTTAAACTTGCACATAAATCTTAAAAAAAATCGCTGGCAAAATCATTTTAGGACATTAATTTTTTATTTTTCGATATTATTTTACAGGGTGGCAACATAGGTTTATAGACCCTCTTAAACTATGATAATAAGCGTATGAAAACTAATAAAGTTCGATATCCGCCTTTTGACGTGCAGTTTCCTGGACTTTTTCGCAAACCATTAAACTATTAGGGCAGATAGAACATAGTCACAACATCCTAAAGTTTAGTTATACACCGGGGATTCGCTGGGTGGAACACGACTGCCTTCCATCTAGCGAATCCGACCCGTTAGTAGGAAAGACTGACAGCTGGTGAAAATGCTCCACACGAACGCATCTGGACAGCAAATCGCCACAAAACGCACATATACATACGCATTTGTTCTATATATGGAGACTTCAAAGCGACGATACTCAGACGTCAAAGTTAGTTTGATATTTTATGTTGACATTTGAGTGCTTTTAGTTGGAATATTTTCCAACCAGCGAACATCCAACCATCGAGTCATTCCATGTAGCGGAACCCCAACGAGCGAATCCCCACTGTACTGGTACAAGGTTCCAAATGAATGATGAATAATAATTATCTCATACCTGTATGGAAATGTAAGAAGGGTTCAGTCTCACCATCGGTGGATTAAGTCAGGTTTTTTCACTTCAGGACGCTAGGCAGCGATACAATCTTGCGTCCTGAGGTGAAAAAATGCTGACAAACTTGCGTCTTGTCACTTTTATTGACAGAAGAGAGGATCGATGAAGAGAAATCGATCATGCGACTTACGCCCTTATTCTAGCACACGCTTGAATTGATGTCATCGCAAATTCAATTATCTCTGAATTATGTTCAAATTATATTCAAAACAGCACCCCATTTTGCAATCTATTGATTTTATAAGAAAAATACAAAATAACTTGAATGAGCAGAGAGCATTGATATAATTTTTACTAGAATATATCCTGTTGTTTTCATCATTTTAAGAAAACGTTTGTGTTGCGGTTTAGGCAATAATATTTATGCTATAAACCTCCATAATCATGTTTGGTAGTAAAATGTAAATTAAAAATAATAATTACGCAATGTTTTGGTAGGAACATTAACTATTGATTATGTATATCCATTTAGAAGCCAAACTTAAAGAAATTGACTAAAATTTTTGTTTTAATTATGAATCGTGGTTTACGGCCAACCAGCCGAGTGGAAGTTTAACAACTACCGAAAAGCTAAACATTACATATAATTTGCAATTGGATTAGATGGACAAATTGATGTGAAGATTTGCGAAAAAGTTACACGTCTTCTCAGTGAGAATCGAACTCACGACTCCCCGATCTCTAGTTGGGGCGCGTTAACCACTACGCCATGAGAGGACTCATGAACGCAGAAGTTAACCTGAATTCGATTTCAGCTCAATAATCACGTGGTCCTCTTTCGCAAAGTGCACCTCTTTCGGAAGAATTAGATGCCCATCCAAACACAACGCTTTCTATATATATCCAATGCCTAGCCCGAGAGCGCATTGTTTTTTAGGTATAGGAATAGCACACTACACTAGCCAGCAACTGCGCTGGCTGAGGTTTCTATTGTGTGGGCTTCCAATGGGTCGCGACGTTCTCAAACGACCGGTTACGGAACATGAGTCCGTTGCTCGATAAATACTTGTTTTAATTATGAATCGTGGTTTACGGCCAACCAGCCGAGTGGAAGTTTAACAACTACCGAAAAGCTAAACATTACATATAATTTGCAATTGGATTAGATGGACAAATTGATGTGAAGATTTGCGAAAAAGTTACACGTCTTCTCAGTGAGAATCGAACTCACGACTCCCCGATCTCTAGTTGGGGCGCGTTAACCACTACGCCATGAGAGGACTCATGAACGCAGAAGTTAACCTGAATTCGATTTCAGCTCAATAATCACGTGGTCCTCTTTCGCAAAGTGCACCTCTTTCGGAAGAATTAGATGCCCATCCAAACACAACGCTTTCTATATATATCCAATGCCTAGCCCGAGAGCGCATTGTTTTTTAGGTATAGGAATAGCACACTACACTAGCCAGCAACTGCGCTGGCTGAGGTTTCTATTGTGTGGGCTTCCAATGGGTCGCGACGTTCTCAAACGACCGGTTACGGAACATGAGTCCGTTGCTCGATAAATACTTGTTTTAATTATGAATCGTGGTTTACGGCCAACCAGCCGAGTGGAAGTTTAACAACTACCGAAAAGCTAAACATTACATATAATTTGCAATTGGATTAGATGGACAAATTGATGTGAAGATTTGCGAAAAAGTTACACGTCTTCTCAGTGAGAATCGAACTCACGACTCCCCGATCTCTAGTTGGGGCGCGTTAACCACTACGCCATGAGAGGACTCATGAACGCAGAAGTTAACCTGAATTCGATTTCAGCTCAATAATCACGTGGTCCTCTTTCGCAAAGTGCACCTCTTTCGGAAGAATTAGATGCCCATCCAAACACAACGCTTTCTATATATATCCAATGCCTAGCCCGAGAGCGCATTGTTTTTTAGGTATAGGAATAGCACACTACACTAGCCAGCAACTGCGCTGGCTGAGGTTTCTATTGTGTGGGCTTCCAATGGGTCGCGACGTTCTCAAACGACCGGTTACGGAACATGAGTCCGTTGCTCGATAAATACTTGTTTTAATTATGAATCGTGGTTTACGGCCAACCAGCCGAGTGGAAGTTTAACAACTACCGAAAAGCTAAACATTACATATAATTTGCAATTGGATTAGATGGACAAATTGATGTGAAGATTTGCGAAAAAGTTACACGTCTTCTCAGTGAGAATCGAACTCACGACTCCCCGATCTCTAGTTGGGGCGCGTTAACCACTACGCCATGAGAGGACTCATGAACGCAGAAGTTAACCTGAATTCGATTTCAGCTCAATAATCACGTGGTCCTCTTTCGCAAAGTGCACCTCTTTCGGAAGAATTAGATGCCCATCCAAACACAACGCTTTCTATATATATCCAATGCCTAGCCCGAGAGCGCATTGTTTTTTAGGTATAGGAATAGCACACTACACTAGCCAGCAACTGCGCTGGCTGAGGTTTCTATTGTGTGGGCTTCCAATGGGTCGCGACGTTCTCAAACGACCGGTTACGGAACATGAGTCCGTTGCTCGATAAATACTTGTTTTAATTATGAATCGTGGTTTACGGCCAACCAGCCGAGTGGAAGTTTAACAACTACCGAAAAGCTAAACATTACATATAATTTGCAATTGGATTAGATGGACAAATTGATGTGAAGATTTGCGAAAAAGTTACACGTCTTCTCAGTGAGAATCGAACTCACGACTCCCCGATCTCTAGTTGGGGCGCGTTAACCACTACGCCATGAGAGGACTCATGAACGCAGAAGTTAACCTGAATTCGATTTCAGCTCAATAATCACGTGGTCCTCTTTCGCAAAGTGCACCTCTTTCGGAAGAATTAGATGCCCATCCAAACACAACGCTTTCTATATATATCCAATGCCTAGCCCGAGAGCGCATTGTTTTTTAGGTATAGGAATAGCACACTACACTAGCCAGCAACTGCGCTGGCTGAGGTTTCTATTGTGTGGGCTTCCAATGGGTCGCGACGTTCTCAAACGACCGGTTACGGAACATGAGTCCGTTGCTCGATAAATACTTGTTTTAATTATGAATCGTGGTTTACGGCCAACCAGCCGAGTGGAAGTTTAACAACTACCGAAAAACTTCCACTCGGCTGGTTGGCCGTAAACCACGATTCATAATTAAAACAAGTATTTATCGAGCAACGGACTCATGTTCCGTAACCGGTCGTTTGAGAACGTCGCGACCCATTGGAAGCCCACACAATAGAAACCTCAGCCAGCGCAGTTGCTGGCTAGTGTAGTGTGCTATTCCTATACCTAAAAAACAATGCGCTCTCGGGCTAGGCATTGGATATATATAGAAAGCGTTGTGTTTGGATGGGCATCTAATTCTTCCGAAAGAGGTGCACTTTGCGAAAGAGGACCACGTGATTATTGAGCTGAAATCGAATTCAGGTTAACTTCTGCGTTCATGAGTCCTCTCATGGCGTAGTGGTTAACGCGCCCCAACTAGAGATCGGGGAGTCGTGAGTTCGATTCTCACTGAGAAGACGTGTAACTTTTTCGCAAATCTTCACATCAATTTGTCCATCTAATCCAATTGCAAATTATATGTAATGTTTAGCTTTTCGGTAGTTGTTAAACTTCCACTCGGCTGGTTGGCCGTAAACCACGATTCATAATTAAAACAAGTATTTATCGAGCAACGGACTCATGTTCCGTAACCGGTCGTTTGAGAACGTCGCGACCCATTGGAAGCCCACACAATAGAAACCTCAGCCAGCGCAGTTGCTGGCTAGTGTAGTGTGCTATTCCTATACCTAAAAAACAATGCGCTCTCGGGCTAGGCATTGGATATATATAGAAAGCGTTGTGTTTGGATGGGCATCTAATTCTTCCGAAAGAGGTGCACTTTGCGAAAGAGGACCACGTGATTATTGAGCTGAAATCGAATTCAGGTTAACTTCTGCGTTCATGAGTCCTCTCATGGCGTAGTGGTTAACGCGCCCCAACTAGAGATCGGGGAGTCGTGAGTTCGATTCTCACTGAGAAGACGTGTAACTTTTTCGCAAATCTTCACATCAATTTGTCCATCTAATCCAATTGCAAATTATATGTAATGTTTAGCTTTTCGGTAGTTGTTAAACTTCCACTCGGCTGGTTGGCCGTAAACCACGATTCATAATTAAAACAAGTATTTATCGAGCAACGGACTCATGTTCCGTAACCGGTCGTTTGAGAACGTCGCGACCCATTGGAAGCCCACACAATAGAAACCTCAGCCAGCGCAGTTGCTGGCTAGTGTAGTGTGCTATTCCTATACCTAAAAAACAATGCGCTCTCGGGCTAGGCATTGGATATATATAGAAAGCGTTGTGTTTGGATGGGCATCTAATTCTTCCGAAAGAGGTGCACTTTGCGAAAGAGGACCACGTGATTATTGAGCTGAAATCGAATTCAGGTTAACTTCTGCGTTCATGAGTCCTCTCATGGCGTAGTGGTTAACGCGCCCCAACTAGAGATCGGGGAGTCGTGAGTTCGATTCTCACTGAGAAGACGTGTAACTTTTTCGCAAATCTTCACATCAATTTGTCCATCTAATCCAATTGCAAATTATATGTAATGTTTAGCTTTTCGGTAGTTGTTAAACTTCCACTCGGCTGGTTGGCCGTAAACCACGATTCATAATTAAAACAAGTATTTATCGAGCAACGGACTCATGTTCCGTAACCGGTCGTTTGAGAACGTCGCGACCCATTGGAAGCCCACACAATAGAAACCTCAGCCAGCGCAGTTGCTGGCTAGTGTAGTGTGCTATTCCTATACCTAAAAAACAATGCGCTCTCGGGCTAGGCATTGGATATATATAGAAAGCGTTGTGTTTGGATGGGCATCTAATTCTTCCGAAAGAGGTGCACTTTGCGAAAGAGGACCACGTGATTATTGAGCTGAAATCGAATTCAGGTTAACTTCTGCGTTCATGAGTCCTCTCATGGCGTAGTGGTTAACGCGCCCCAACTAGAGATCGGGGAGTCGTGAGTTCGATTCTCACTGAGAAGACGTGTAACTTTTTCGCAAATCTTCACATCAATTTGTCCATCTAATCCAATTGCAAATTATATGTAATGTTTAGCTTTTCGGTAGTTGTTAAACTTCCACTCGGCTGGTTGGCCGTAAACCACGATTCATAATTAAAACAAGTATTTATCGAGCAACGGACTCATGTTCCGTAACCGGTCGTTTGAGAACGTCGCGACCCATTGGAAGCCCACACAATAGAAACCTCAGCCAGCGCAGTTGCTGGCTAGTGTAGTGTGCTATTCCTATACCTAAAAAACAATGCGCTCTCGGGCTAGGCATTGGATATATATAGAAAGCGTTGTGTTTGGATGGGCATCTAATTCTTCCGAAAGAGGTGCACTTTGCGAAAGAGGACCACGTGATTATTGAGCTGAAATCGAATTCAGGTTAACTTCTGCGTTCATGAGTCCTCTCATGGCGTAGTGGTTAACGCGCCCCAACTAGAGATCGGGGAGTCGTGAGTTCGATTCTCACTGAGAAGACGTGTAACTTTTTCGCAAATCTTCACATCAATTTGTCCATCTAATCCAATTGCAAATTATATGTAATGTTTAGCTTTTCGGTAGTTGTTAAACTTCCACTCGGCTGGTTGGCCGTAAACCACGATTCATAATTAAAACAAGTATTTATCGAGCAACGGACTCATGTTCCGTAACCGGTCGTTTGAGAACGTCGCGACCCATTGGAAGCCCACACAATAGAAACCTCAGCCAGCGCAGTTGCTGGCTAGTGTAGTGTGCTATTCCTATACCTAAAAAACAATGCGCTCTCGGGCTAGGCATTGGATATATATAGAAAGCGTTGTGTTTGGATGGGCATCTAATTCTTCCGAAAGAGGTGCACTTTGCGAAAGAGGACCACGTGATTATTGAGCTGAAATCGAATTCAGGTTAACTTCTGCGTTCATGAGTCCTCTCATGGCGTAGTGGTTAACGCGCCCCAACTAGAGATCGGGGAGTCGTGAGTTCGATTCTCACTGAGAAGACGTGTAACTTTTTCGCAAATCTTCACATCAATTTGTCCATCTAATCCAATTGCAAATTATATGTAATGTTTAGCTTTTCGGTAGTTGTTAAACTTCCACTCGGCTGGTTGGCCGTAAACCACGATTCATAATTAAAACAAGTATTTATCGAGCAACGGACTCATGTTCCGTAACCGGTCGTTTGAGAACGTCGCGACCCATTGGAAGCCCACACAATAGAAACCTCAGCCAGCGCAGTTGCTGGCTAGTGTAGTGTGCTATTCCTATACCTAAAAAACAATGCGCTCTCGGGCTAGGCATTGGATATATATAGAAAGCGTTGTGTTTGGATGGGCATCTAATTCTTCCGAAAGAGGTGCACTTTGCGAAAGAGGACCACGTGATTATTGAGCTGAAATCGAATTCAGGTTAACTTCTGCGTTCATGAGTCCTCTCATGGCGTAGTGGTTAACGCGCCCCAACTAGAGATCGGGGAGTCGTGAGTTCGATTCTCACTGAGAAGACGTGTAACTTTTTCGCAAATCTTCACATCAATTTGTCCATCTAATCCAATTGCAAATTATATGTAATGTTTAGCTTTTCGGTAGTTGTTAAAATTTTTGGTTTTGGATTTGTTATAAATGTTATATTACCTAAGATCCAAAAGTATAAGGTGTAGATATCCACTCCTAGCTACTCTAAAACTGATTATAATTTTTTGAAACTTGTGCGATATTCTCAGTAATCATTCTTAAGGAAGTTATGTTGAAAAAAAATGTAATTTATTGTTCGACTTACCGAATATTTAAGCAAAAACATGGGAAAGTGGTATATTTCCTAAATTTACTTTGATTTCAAATATGTCCGCTTATAAATTTTCCAAATGTACTCTACTGCATCTGAACAACACAACGAAGAGCTTACGTAATCATCTAGTCCATTAAAAATTAATTTTGAATGTTGTATATTTCTTTTTTGTTAGGTGTACGAATATGGAATTGGGTCAATTATAGACACAAACTCAATACTTTCCCATTATTCCAAAGATTTAAGCAAATGAATACAGTTTGTCATTGCCAAATAATAGATGACACCTATGACCTTCGTTATTGATAAAGTATACCGAAGTCCATGCACCATTCATTAGTTTTATACCAACTTGATATGAAAGCAGTGCCCCGTACGAAAATGAAATTGAGTCACTGCACAGTATGTAATGTAAACAGCATAATGGACAAAGTTAAACATCATTATTATTTTTCGACACGCAATAAATTTAAAAATTATAGTAATGTACAGCTAGATAAGAAATATTATAATAAACATTTATAGATAATAAATATTATAATAAATAGATAAATAAATAATACATATTTCAGTGAATCCAGGTGTAAATTCTTGTCTCTCCAGAGATTGCTACGCGGGTACTCCATATGTTCTCACGACAGATTTTTTTTTTTCTCAATTTGTCGCATGAAATACCTCTGCAGATCAACGTTGATATATCCATTAATTTTTTTTTTAATTTAATTATCAGTAATTTCTGTACTATTCCTCTTCCAAAGATATCCTAGAGTCCAGCAATTCTTCGAGAAAGAAAAAAATGCAATGTAAGTTACACACAATTGAGTAAGTTTCCTTAGCTTCTTTTAGCATGATTTCTTCTTCTCTTTTTAAAGTATATGACACATGAAAAGATCCGTAAGCATCCTTGTGCGTCGTGAAGTTTCTTTTAAACACGATTTTTTTTTTTTTCAGAATCATGTAATCGAGAAACGGCGACTTTTACAAAAAATGTGATGACTCATAGATACAGTCAATTCTTCATAACTTGATATCGAAGGGACTATAAAACTCCAGGGCTGTTACAACAGCCGCAAATTCAGCGATTCTCGCGGATTTCGCGGATTTGTAGCGGATTTATTCCGCCAAACGCGACAATCGCGAATATCTATCGCAAAAATCGCGGATTTGCCAAATCACACCACGAAAATCACATACAAATCGATTAAACAGACACATTCAATTGTGTAGTTTTTAATTACGCAATTGCGATTTTACATCAGTTACAAAGTTTCTATTTCGCAGTGTCTTACAAAGTTTCTATTTCGCAGTGTCTTTGCAGTATGGAAACACTAAGAGTTGGTTTCTATTGTGGTCACCAAATTTCTATTTTGTAAACAACTTTATACAGTAAAATTTGGAAGCCTAAAACTATGGATCGTGGGCTTCAAATCCGTGCGATTAGTGTCGTCAGGCACTTAGGCGCATCGTGTCATGGGGTGTGGGTTCGATACCCGATTCAGTCATTGAAACTTTTCGTCAGGAATGTTTCTCGGCAGTGCCACTGGAGCATGCTTGTCCGTTGTCTAGTGTTAAGTTACAATCTGTGCAGCTAAATGGCTGAAGACGGTGTCCGTGTCTTTTATATCTGCCCTATTATTAAGATTTAAAAGACGTGAACTATTGAATCCTGTTTCATTAAATTTACTAGTGACATTTAAAAATCGATGATGTGGAGGCAAGACTATTACGATTTATTGGGGGTTACACTAAATATTTTTAAATCCAAACATTTAATAAAAAATAAAAAATGGGGGGTAGCAATTGTGTTTTAGAATATTTTTAACAGACTGTTTAAAACTAATAGCATTTCTAAGGTATCAAATGAATGTTTGCCCTTCAGTTCAATACCAGTCAAACGGCTAACCTTGCAAGCTTTTGGCGATCTAATATGAAATTATAAGGCCGAAAATTTGAATTGAGATTCACTATTACTTATGCGTCTGTTTGACATCATTTGTTTAATAATTAGATACATACAAGTCGTCAACAGAAACCTTGTTTGAAATGTACAAAACTCTTTACTTTTTGGACTTGCCGATGGTCAAGATAGTATAGACAAATATCAACTTGTTACATATTGAATTTAAAAGTTTGTTTCTCGCTTCTTGTTGTTTTCCCGTTTCAATGCCCTACAGGCACTAATGGAAAGATTTATGATATTCTCATTTTATTGATATCAAAAGTTCTGTTTTTTTTTTACATATGTGACTTAGCCCTAGAGTAAATGTGAGAAAGTTGAATGGTACACTATTGGAAAAATTGCTTTTAAATTATTAATTAATTAACTGTGACAATTTTTATAATGCGTCCAGATGATGTTTGGTTCGACTAACTACATGAATTGGGTACATTTCCATGAATACCGGATATGGTCAATTGCTTTCTCGATCTTATCATAACCAACTGAAGTATTTTATTCACTATAAAATTGATTAAATGTTGTTGTGTAGCATGACTTCGATTTACCAAATGATTGAATTGATCACCTATCTGGGAGTCTCAAAATCTGGGGACCACTGTTACCTGAGATAATTGAAGTCGTTTCTGATTAGTTCTTTATAACGTTTTGCACCTTTTACTTCGCGTACCGTGGTCAACGTTTGATGTTATCCAATCATGAACAAAACTTTCAATTAGAGTTCCGCTACAAATAGTGGATAAGCCGAAAACAAAAAAATCACTACAAAATAATGAAAAGTCTCATGAAGAGTTAATCGTTTTATGTCAAACAAAAGATTTCAACATCAAAAAGGAAAACAGTATGAACAAAAAAGGATAATTATTTTCGTATGTGGCATTGTTTGAGCCACTATTTGTACTTGTGTTTCGAACAAAATATTGGATTTAGGTTTTAGGTCAGATGATAAGCTAAAATTTTGAATATTCTTTTGGACGGAGAATATTATATGTCATTTTTCATCGGAAATGTACGTTTTGACCTACTGTTTGAAGTTTAAACAGCTGGTACTTCCTTAACTATTGGTGCAGGTATCCTAGATTAATATCTTTGAGTATTTTTTTTGCCGCGGATTGGCGCCTCTAGCCGCGGATCAAGCTTTGGTAGTCGCGATTTTCGCGGATAAGATTTTGAACTTATTGTAACAGCCCTAAGGTTCCTCCAGTTCTAGTACACAAAACCAATGCAAATGCAATCCAAGGGACCAGTTACGCCATGAAAATCATCATCTACTATGGCTTTCTAACTTGATATCGAGATACGGTGTTCGCCCTCTCAGAAGCTCAGAAATAAGCGCAGCAATTCACGTTTGACAAATGTCTTCTTCTTCTTCTTCTTTTCTGGCGTTACGTACCCACTGGGACAGAGCCTGCTTCTCAGCTTAGTGTTCTTATGAGCACTTCCACAGTTATTAACTGAGAGCTTACTATGCCAATACCATTTTTGCATGCGTATATCGTGTGGCTGGTACGAAGATACTCTATGCCCTGGGAAGTCGAGAAAATTTCCAACCTGAAAAGATCCTCGACCGGTGGGATTCGAACCCACGACCCTCAGCTTCGTCTTGCTGAATTGCTGCGCGTTTACCGCTACGGCTATCTGGGCCCCTTGACAAATGTCATTTCGGAGAAATAAAATGAGTTTATCGATATCGCCCAAACAAATCAAGTACCGTCAAACGGGGTGACTTGCAACGGCGGGGTGACTTGCAACACTAGTACTGATACGCGCTTTTTGGATGTTTACTCTATAAATAAACAAAACTGTCAACTGTTGTCATAACTCATCCTTTGTTTACACAGTAATGCTTGTGTTTGCTAGTTGTCACAGCAAAATTATTAACATTTTATACTTTTCTCCCATTGATAGTGCACTTAGTCGTTTGAGTTAATATTTCATCGTCAATAATCGTAAGTTCGTGTGAGAAATTCATAAATAATTCAACACAAACGGTCTGTGATTGAGTTTCGGCATCTAATCAGAGAAACAATAGTAAAGAAATAATAAACAAAACAAATTGTTTCACTTTTGAAAAATCATTTTTTTCTGAAATGCCACCCTCCGCGGGGTGACTTGCAACAGTAGAAAAGAAACTCTTTTTTATTCATAAAGTTGTTAGATTGCTTTCTGTATTGAATTCATTCCCGTTTTAATATCACAGGAGGACCTCACCGACCGGAAAGATGCCGAGGACATACAAAAAGCCTTTCGGAAGTCGCCCGTATGCTAATTTTTCGAAGGAAACTCTGGAAAAAGCGGTGCTGGAAATCCAAAAGAACAATGTATCGATTCGTGATGCTGCCCAGAAATACAGCTTATGTCCATCTACCGTATCACGGCACTTAAAGAAGGAAGGTGGTGAAAAGCGAGTTTACGGTGGACAAACGGTGTTGTCTCGCCAAGACGAACAAACGCTGGTGGAAGGCCTATTATTAGCTGCGGAGTGGGGAATGCCTTTCCAGAGAAGTGATCTGAAATCCATCGTGAAGGGATTCCTGGATGACCAAGCTAGAAAAGAGAACCGTTTCAAAGACAACACTCCTGGCGACGATTGGTGCACGTTCTTCTTGAAGCGCCACACAAATCTGTCGAACAGATTGTCGGAAAATATCAAGAGATCCCGGGCCGCCGTTTCGAATGAAACCATTTGCAGCTATTTTGAGAATATGAAGAAATCCGTCAAGGATGTGAAACCTGAACTCATCATCAACTACGACGAAACTAACCTCACGGATGATCCGGGACGTACGAAGGTCATCGTTCGGCGCGGTGCAAAGCATGCGGAGCGTATTCTCGATTCCACTAAAACAAGCACCTCCGCGATGTTTGCTGGAACGGCGTCGGGAATTCTGCTGCCCCCGTTCGTAGTGTACAAAAGTCGTTTTCTGTATGACACTTGGACAACAGGAGGGCCTCAACACACTGTGTACGGATGCTCCAAAAGTGGTTGGTTCGACAATGATTTGTTTGAGAAGTGGTTTTTTAAGGTGGCATTGCCACACTTCAAAAAACACGATCCCGAGGATTGCCAAGCTCCAAAAATCCTTATCGGTGATAACCTGGCAAGTCATCTGTCTATGCGAGTAATACAAACATGCCAGGAATACATCATAAGATTTGTATTTCTTCCGCCGAATAGCACGCATCTTTGCCAACCACTTGACGTAGCGTTCTTCCGCCCTTTGAAAATCAAATGGAGGAAAGTTCTTCTGGAATATAAGGCGAAATTCTCTGGAACAGTACCGAAACATTTGTTTCCCGGACTTCTTAAGAAGACGGTCGAAAGATTGGACAATGCTGCTGGCAGTTTACGTTCTGGATTCCGTACAACCGGAATATATCCTTTGAATCCTCAACAGGTGCTCAGGAAGCTACCGGAAGCCAGGAAAGAAACAGAAACTGGAGCTGAAAAGTCCTGGTCCAATGCTTTCGTCAACGTTCTCAAGGATGCTCGATTCGGAAAATCTCCGGATGTAGCACCGGCTCGTAAAAAACGAATCCTCACTGAACCGGGTGGTGTTGTGACGACTGAAGATTTACCACAACAGATTCCAGTGAATCAACAGTTGCCAAGCGTACAAAAAAGTACAAAGATGACCCAATGAATGAGCCAGCCAAGAAAAAGAAACGTAATAAGGACCAACAAACTACCGTATCTAATGCAGGACCATCTAAGAATAACGAAAAGGTGATCAAAATGTTTTAAAAATGATTTTCTTTCAACTTACCTAAGCGTTGCAAGTCACCCCGCAGATGGGGTGACTTGCAACACCCTATATTTTGATGTTTTTCACTGAAGTATGAATTGCAATATTTTTTCGTATACTTATATTTGAGAGTACTAGTCCACATTAAAACTATGACGAAGAAAAATGAAAACAATATCGTTTATTTTCTAAGTTATTAAGAAAGATATCTGGAAAGTGTTGCAAGTCACCCCGTTTGACGGTACGTTTTTTTCTACCTTCTAATAAATGGATGAAATCTAAGAGTTATCCCGTTTTAAATTAAACTAACATTGGGCAGGGTCCAATAAGAAAAGCCGAATTTCCTACCGTCGTTTGCCATAATTTCGCATAAATATCGTCATTTATCGATCGTCGTCTCAACACCGAGTTGAGGTTATGTTCAAAAGATTCGAACATGTCCGCCACTGGAGTACACCGTCGCCGTCGCGAGCTCCTCCATCGCTGCCGAAAAAAACAGTATACCGTCGTTACTACACCGCCACCGTCGCACAGTGATTTTTTTTGCCGATTTTGTGATCGTAATGGAATAGCGTCTAAACCGTTGGTTTTAGCGAAAAAGTTTGTTCAGGGAAGTTTCTTGATTTGTAAAAGCGCTTCTTTTGGTACTAGCGGCCAGGTGATTAAATCACCTAAAAGTGAGATAAAAAAATATTTTTTTTATCTGTTAAAGATAGACGGTCGGTGTCTTCAACAAAGTTGTAGCACATGTTAATTCAAGACACTTTGTCGAAGACACCAATTTTCTATCTCTAATACATTACAAGATATGTCATTTTTTCTTAAAATTACCCTTGAAAATCAAAATTTTAGTATAACTTTTTTCAAACATTTTTGACATTTTTTGTGCCTTCTACAAAGTTGTTCATCTACCAAAACTACACGTTTTTGCTGAACATTGCAACCTGCTATCTCTTATGGTAAAATAGTTATTTCTAAATAATCGATTTTTATGGGGCATTTTTGGACTAATAGCATTAGTTTGGACGCAGATTGACGCACTTGGCGATTTGCGATTTTGAAAGGGCTATTTTATGACTTTCAATTGACACAAAGAACTTTTGGCCAGAAGCGGTCTATTGATTGCTATGTTTTAACTAGTTAAACCATAAAAATGCATTTAATTGCGGTTTCACGACATTTTATCGTTTTCATTACGTTATTTCATATGAAACATATTGCATTTGATACGTTATGGTAATTTTCAATATATTTTTATTTACTCCTTCACATACAGACATCATTTAGCATGGAAATGTTTTTCTTTTTTATTTTTGTTTGAGTCATAACGTTTCATCAAACTTATGACTCTTCATAGAGCGTTACGTAATTTGTGAACGATGCCATTTGTTTGTCACGCAACTATTATTTGTTAGTGACAGAGCGTAACATACTTGCTTATTTCAAAATCTCGCGGTACGCAACATGGCTAATAAACAATCCTCACTGCTTTCTTTTCCACGTTCCCTCCTACTTCAAGCTTCGGTCTGTTTTGCCGGTAAACAAATTAAACAAACAAATAAAAATGATTAATCATTGTAATAAGGAATGGTACAACTAAATTTTAATAAAATTTATAGTTGTATTTGTTAAACCAAACATTTTTCAACAGCTCTCACTGAATTCACGGAGTTTTTAATAGTTATAACAGAATTCAAAAACATGCACTGAAGTTGAAGTTCTGATTCATGTGCAGTTGGCGCTCACTGGTACAGTTTTATTTTAAATCAGCAAATACTTTGTCTGCATTAGTATTAGTGAAATATACATTCAGTATAGAAATGTCGGCACACATATTATTCACAATCAGTTTTGTTTGAATTTTGTCCCTACATCATAAAAGAATGTGTATAATACAAAAACGATTTTAATTAGCTATGTCGCGTGTCGTGAGATTTTGGAAGGAACAAGGACATTACATGGTAGCAACAAAAATAAAAATTGCGTGACAATCAAATGGCATCGTTCACAAATTACGTAACGCTCTATGGAGAGTAAAAAGTTGGGTCAAACGTTATGACTTCAACAAAAATAAAAAAGAAAAACATTTCCATGCTAAATGATGTCTGTAGGTGAGGGAATAAATTAAAAATAATGAAAATGCCCATAACGTATCATATGCAGCATGTGTCAAATGAAATAACGCAATGAAAATGAGAAAAAAGTCGTAAAACCGCAATTAAATGCATTTTTATGGTTTAACTAGTTAAAACAAAACAATCAATAGACCGCTTCTGGCCAAAAGTTCTTTATGTCATTTGAAAGTCATAAAGTAGCCCTTTCAAAATCAAAAATCGCTAAGTGCGTCAATCTGCGTCCAAACTAATGCTATTGGTCCAAAAAAGCCCCATAAAAATCGCTTGTTTAGAAATAACTGTTTTACCATAAGAGATAGCAAGTTGCAATGTTCAGCAAAAACATGTAGTTTTGGTAGATGAACAACTTTGTAGAAGGAACAGAAAATATCAAAAATGTTAGAAAAAAGTTATACTAAAATTTTGATTTTCAAGGGTAATTTTAAGAAAAAATGACATATCTTGTAATGTATTGGAGATAGAAATTTGGTATCTTCGACAAAGTGTCTTGAATTAACATGTGCTACAACTTTGCTGAAGACACCGACCGTCTATCTTCAACAGATAAAAAAAATATTTTTTTATCTCACTTTTAGGTGATTTAATCACCTGGCCGCTAGTACCAAAAGAAGCGCTTTTACAAATCAAGAAACTTCCCTGAACAAACTTTTTCGCTAAAAACAACGGTTTAGACGCTATTCCATTTCGATCACAAAATCGGCAAAAAAAATCACTGTGCGTCGCCGCCGCGTACGTGGGAGAAAAACAAGCAAAGGATTGAGATAGACACTCAGACAGCTGGAGTAGGCCCTAGTTCCGTCTACCCCTGGCGACATGTTAAAACTCGAGCATTGATCTTATCCAGTATGCAACGGATATACTCTTTTGTGAAAAAGTTCAATCCTGTAACAAAATCTTTATCGGAACTGGAGATAAGATTGGAGACCCTCGATAGCATCTACACAAAGTTCAACACCGTTCAAGATTCCATCATCACAGTTGCTGAAACAGAACAAATGCTGCAGGATGCTGAACAGATGTCTGAGCAATTTTGAAATCTTTGCATTATCTTTGCAGAGCAGAAGGAAATCAGTCGGTTCAGGGTACATTGCAGGTGGCAGATGAACGAACCGCCTTTAAACTTAAACTTCCGTTCAGCGATTCATTCACGGCTATAATACACGAAAATCGTGGCCTTTCAGAAATTCAAAAATTCCATTATCTGAAATCGTCTTTGAGAAGACTAGCGTTGGAGATAATCCATTAGACTGGCCCAGCTTAGTATGGGAGAAAAATAAAGTTGTATAATTCCACGGGACACCCACCAGGATTATTCTTCAGGGTTAGAAGAAGACTTCCTGAAAGTTTCAGCGCATTTGGTCGTTCCATGAGCTGGCGCAATTGAATTGAAGTTAATATGGGATTTTCAGCTCAAACATATAGGAAACAGCACATCATCTCCTGTTTGAATCAGGAAAATAGTTGATCGCGTTCAATTGAACCCAGAATGTCAAAAACACAACTTGATACCATAGCAAACAATATTGTAGAAGGTTGTATGATGATTAAAATTGATAAAGTTGGTGTTTTAACTATCTGAAGTAGATTTGCAATATTGCTTAGTATTCCTTTAACTAAGCTGAATAGTAGCCACTATGCGCATCATAGCCACCTATGACGCTGGGCGAGCTGCGGCACAAGGTGCATGCACATATGTAATTGTACAGGAGTGCTGATCTAAGCCTAACTTTCAACAACTGAAAGCTAAATGAAAATGAGCTTACATCTAGATACAATATCTAGCGTATCAACTAGTAAATTTGTCATTCTGGGCTCAATTGAACGCGATTAACTAGTGTACGAGACGAAACAGTGACATAGGCTCAATTTGCAATATATTTGAGACGAATATTCCATACAAACCTCGAATGGAATGCGCCAGCTGGGGGAGCAATCAAATGAGTTGAAATTTTGAGAGAGCTTTTTTCTTACCCTAAGGCACATGTTTAGGGGGTGCCCCGTTGAATTTTACAACTTTTTTGTTTAAGGGCCAGTCTAATAATCCATACACATGAGACTACCTCGGAAAACTACATTTTTCTAGGGGTTTACTGAAGAATCGGCGTCAGACAAAGACTTACGTAAGCTGCATACTGATTTTAATAAACATGTAGCTGTTATCAACCAATATGGGATTTCCACACAAGCTTGCGACAAGATAGTTGTAATTATGATGTCTTAAAAATTGGATCCATTAACGTATATGGAATGGAAAAAAACGACACAAGCCCAACAAATTTGCCATCGCTGGCCAGCTTCAATCGTTTTCTGGAGAGACGCTGTCAGACACTGGAGGCCCGTGAAGTTAGTCGATTCAGTCAACTTAACATCGGCTCGTATATCAAACCGAGCATTCGAACAGCAGCTCGACCAACGCTTCCCACCACAAATGTTATGTCTTGTTTGTTGGAATGCCCAACACCTCATCCACAAAACAGGACTATGTGAAAGCCAAGGAACAACTTGGCAAAGTAGAAGGCAAAAGAGACACTAAGTCGTGTCAGAATGAAGTGTTTTTTTACAGGCAACATGAATATATCTGATGATATTATTCGATACGCGATGGATTCCGAGGATGAATACGAGGCGAAAAGACGTATTGTTGCTAAGGGAAAAGTGACCTACGCAGCCGTCCTTCAGAGCGGAAAAGCTGACGCAAGAAAAGTTCCGCGATTAAGAGGACATTGCAGCAGTGGAGAGACCAACACCAAGCCTAAGGCCCAAGAAAGCCAAGAAAAAGGAGCCACGGGATAGAAACCAGGCAGTGCACCCACAGGAGTAACGAGAAAACCGAAAACAGCGAAACGTAGGAATTTAGACAAGGCTCTCGTTATCAAAACGGAGGAAGCAAAATACGCCGAGGTTCTGAAGACGATGCGAAGCACGGAGAAGTTATCGCCATTGGGCGTAGATGTGCGGAGCATAAGGTGGACTGGTGAAATTCTCCTAGTCATAAAGAAGGACGCCAAGCAAAAGTGAGCAGTCTATAAGCAACTGGCACAAGAAGTACTTGGCGACGAGGTTGATGTAAGATCTCTGACTGCAGAAGCAACTCTCCAGTGTCAAAATCTGGATGAGGTCACCGAAGAAGGTCTCGGCTGCCCTTAAATAGCAGTTTGACATCGACGTAGCTAGTAAGGCCATCCACCTTAGAAAGGGCCCGCAGGGCACCCAGGTGACGGCGATCAGGCTGCCGGCTGTAGAGACCACCAAAGCGAAGAACTTGGGCAAACTCAAGGTAGGCTAGTCGGTTTGCCAGTTGAGCATACAACAGCCTCATGAAGTTTACTTCAAGTGATTCGGGATTTGCCATAAGTCTTGGAAACGCAATGGTCTGACAGAAGTAAGCTCTGCAGAAAATGCGGCACCGAAGGCCATAGGACAAACGATTGTAAGCAAATCTTCTTCTTCTTCTTTCTGGCGTTACGTCCCCACTGGGACAGAGCCTGCTTCTCAGATTAGTGTTCTTATGAGCACTTCCACAGTTATTAACTGAGAGCTTTCTTTGCCAATTGACCATTTTTGCATGTGTATATCGTGTGGCAGGTACGAAGATACTCTATGCCCTGGGAATCGAGAAAATTTCCTTTACGAAAAGATCCTCGACCAGCGGGATTCGAACCCACGACCCTCAGCATGGTCTTGCTGAATAGCTGCGCGTTTACCGCTACGGCTATCTGTAAGCAAATCTCTAAGTGCTTAATATGTGTCGACAGAGCAGACATCGGACATTTAACGGGTGGACCCAAATGTCCGGGCACTAGCGGAGTATCGAATAAGTTAAAACGGAAGCAACATAGTTCAATTCAAACCACTGCACAATGGTCCAAGAATCAGTTTTACGCGGAAAGATGCTTTTTGAGCTTTAGAATGAAACATTAGACAAAAACGGTCTTCTACAAAGTTGTTTGTATTAGTTAAGCCCTTTGTTTGGTGCTATTGAAAATTAGGGTGGACCATATTTTCATAGAAATTGTGTAACTAACTTTCTTATGTGTAGAAACTATATTATACATGCTTCAGCAAAGTTATAGACCATTCAATTTCAAGCAACTTCGCCAAAAAAAGTTTTTTTGTATCTCTTAAATTGACCGATTTAGAGCTTTTTTCCTGCAGTGACATGGTCCGAACAAAACTGGTTTTCTGGCTCTAGAGTTTTCAATTCAAATTTCTCATCAAAGTAGGATATGAAACACTTTTAGAGCTTTAAAAAATGCGTAATTTGGTGAGTGAAGAAATTCGCTATCTCCTTCCGTTTAGGAGTTATTGTTGTTTTTCTCTCAAAAACATGCCTACTTTGATTGTGAATATATCTGATTGGGGCAAACATAAAAAAATCTTTTGACGGCATTCAAAAGACAAAATAAAATTGTATATTATATCAAAAAAAATACAGATGTGTTATTTTTGTAACTCTAATAAAATGCCTTGAAAAACAAAGGATTTTAAGCAGAAAAACTTCGATAACTTTTGTACTAAAATAGATATCATAAATATTTTTGCATGAAAATTTGCGTTTTGTTAAGTTCTTAAAGTCGTTCATAGACCGCTTTGACGAGAAATCTGAAATAAGAAAGATAGGTCTCTAAAACTATTTTGAAGATTTTCATAGTATGTATTTCTTTATTATTTTGCATTTTTGCATGAAAATGAAATTTTTAGACAATAATGATCTTCTACAAAATTGTTTCTAAATATGTAAGCTTTTATACTGTGTCATTTGAAACTAGGGTGGTCCACAATATCCCACATATCATATAATCAACTTTTTTATTTGCAAAAATACTGGTATATGCTCTTAGGCAAAGCGGTAGAATTTGAAATTTTGATCAACTTTGCCAAAAAAAGTTTTTCTGTAGCTCAAAATTTGACCAATCTATAGCATTTTTTCCTAATCATCGCAGGGTGGTCCAACAAAAAAAAAAGTTTTTCAACTCTAGTTTTTTTTTAAATATTATTTACTCGTCAAAGTCGTCTATGAACTAGAACTTAACAAAACGCAAATTTTCATGCAAAAAGATTGTTGATATCTATTTTAGTTCAAAAGTTATTAAAGTGATAAAAAATATTTGACTTTCAAGACGTTTTATTAGAGTTACAAAAATAACACATCTGTAATTTTTTGCTATAATATACAATTTTATTTTGTCTTTTGAACGCCGTCAAAAGATATTTTTATGTTTGCCCCAATCAGAGATATTCACAATCAAAGTAGGCATGTTTTTGAGAGAAAAACAACAATAACTCCTAAACGGAAGGAGTTAGCGAATTTCTTCACTCACCAAATTACGAATTTTTTAAAGCTCTAAAAGTGTTTCATATCCTACTTTGATGAGAAATTTGAATTGAAAACTCTAGAGCCAGAAATCCAGTTTTGTTCGGACCACCCTATGTCATCGTAGGATAAAATCTCTAAATCGGTCAATTTAAGAGATACAAAAAAACTTTTTTTTGGCAAAGTTGCTTGAAATTGAATGGTCTATCACTTTGCTGAAGCATGTATAATATAATTTCTACAAATAAGAAAGTTAGTTACACAATTTCTATGAAAATGTGGTCCACCCTAATTTTCAATAAAACCAAACAAAGGGCTCAACTAATACAAACAATTTTGTAGAAGACCGTTTTTGTCTAATGTTTCATTCTAAAGCTCAAAAAGCATCTTTCCGCGTAAATCTGATTCCTGGACCATTGTGCAGTGGTTTGAATTGAACTATGTTGCTTCCGTTTTAACTTATTCGATACTCCGCTAGTGCCCGGACATTTGGCTTTAAGCTAAGTATGCTGTTTCGCTCAAGAAAAGTAAAGAAATTCCTTGACTGAAAGGGTCAAGAAATTTCCTACAGAGAGCCCCACGCTATGTCTGAACCAGACGATTATAAAAATCGAATGTACATCGGATTTTTTCTCGCTGGAGATCAGTATTTGGTCTATATTTTCATAATCGGAAGGTTTTAAAATATTCTATCGGTGAAATTTTTCCATACATTTTGTATGGGCTGAAATGCGTCGAAAACGTGATTTTCATGGGATTTAGTATGAAAAAAGTGGAAAAAGTGGAAAAAATCAAAATTTCACCGATGGAATATTTTAAAACTTTCCGATTATTAAAATATAACCCTAATACTAAACTCTAGCGAGAAAAAATCCGTTGTACATTCGATTTTTATAATCGTCTGGTTCAGACATAGCGTGAGCCCCCTTTGAAGTGACATTTCATCTCAACTGCGTACTGCGATAAGAAAAAAGTGATTTTCTTGACCATTTCTTGGGAGAAATTTTCCACGCATCGAGATAGGCAATTCCTTTTCTTGTCAGTAGCAAACCGGCCTTAAAGCTAAGTATGCTGTTTCGCTCAAGAAAAGTAAAGAAATTCCTTGACTGAATGGGTCAAGAAATTTCCTACAGAGAGCCTCCTTTGAAGTGACATTTCTTCTCAACTGCGTACTGCGATCAGAAAAATGTGATTTTCTTGACCATTTCTTGGAAGAAATTTTCCACGCATCGAGATAGGCGATTCCTTTTCTTGTCAGTAGCAAACTAGCCTTAAAGCTAAGTATGCTGTTTCGCTCAAGAAAAGTAAAGAAATTCCTTGACTGAAAGGGTCAAGAAATTTCCTACAGAGAGCCCCCTTTGAAGTGACATTTCTTCTCAACTACGTACTGCGATCAGAAAAAAGTGATTTTCTTGACCATTTCTTGGGAGAAATTTTCCACGCATCGAGATAGGCGATTCCTTTTCTTGTCAGTAGCAAACCGGCCTTAAAGCTCAAAATGCATCTTTCCGCGTAAAACTGATTCCTGGACCATAGTGCACTGTGATGTGTCGTAAAGTATGAGAAAATTATGCAGAAATCAGCACAAAATCAGGTTTTCAGGATGTGTGAAAATACCACACATGGTGTGTTGGTCCAGAAGAGCCTGACTTTGTGTAACTTTATTTTGAAGAGTACACAATTTCACAAAAGTGGTATACTCAATACTCAAGTTCCGAACCGCAGCCTGACGCAATGTCGTGATGAGATGTTGGTTTTTAGCATTCGATATATCGAATGGAATAATAATCCAACCAAACTACTTATGCAAAAATAGCAACTTAGGTAGTAACTGTGAAAGTGCTCTTAGTACAATAAGCTGAGATGCAGACTCCGTCCCAGTGGTGACGTAATGTCATGAAGAAAATATCTAATAAAACACAAAAATAGGAATCCAATATCGTATACAAGCATGGTATAAAGATAATTTACTACAATTACCATTTACCCATATTTTCAAACAAATCTAGAAAAATACAGTCAGTGACATAAGTTAGTAACCAAATGCTGTTTTCCATACAAAATGCCCAAGTTTGGGGTGCTGTATCTCAGCTTGTGGTAGTCCGAATTGGCTGAAATTTGGATGACGAACTACAAATAATTTCAAGTTTTGCCTGTAAGGGAATTATTACATTGCAGTCATTTTACATAGAGTTTCAGAGGGTTGTTTAAAGACAAAAGTAAGTAACCGAGAGACTTTTTAATTTAATTTGAAAACGGTAAGTTGTGGGTTGTTGGTCTGTTCAATTTCAGAAGTCACACAAATTTGCAGAACACACCAACCTTCCACGACTTAGGGGTTCCTGGGGTAATATGCACTACTTAAGGAAAACGTGCCTAAATGAATACTAAACAACATGTATGTAGTGTTTAAATATACGAATTTAGTTGGTTTGGGTTCACCCTACATGATGTTGAGCGAATTTTCATCATAATTACATTAGATTGTTGGAAAATTGAACTTTTTTCAAACACTACTTTTGCGTGAATTAGGATTGATGCGGGGCACGATGCACCGCTTTTAGGGCACAACGCACCACAACATTGAGGCATGACGCACCTAAACAAAGGGGCAGGATGCACCACAACATTGGGGTAAGATGCACTATCGTGTTTCAAACGTTATTTTATTTATCCTAAAAACACGATTTTTGGATGATTTTCGTCTACAAGATGATACAATTTTACATATATACCATAGTAAAGGCTTCAAATGACCTAACTTTTACATTTGTAGGTAATTTTGAAATGGATCGTTCTGCCCCGACTAATGGAGTGCATGTTGCCCCAACCGGGTGCTTAACAGAAAAAGTTGTGGAAAATAGAAATCGTTGTGTTATTTCGCCAAACCATGTCATCAACAACTTACCCAGTCTCTCATCATCTGTTTTATGGTGAAAGGTTGTAAAAATTCTCAATTCATCTCTTTCAAAACAACAATTGAAATAATCGGGAAAGTTACATCAGAATCGTGCTTTTCAAATTTATTGTTCTAACTCCCTGTTAAGAGTTTCAAAATGTATCAAATTCTCAGTGTGTCAACAATTTCCAACGTTTCATCAATCCGCAGAGTGTTTTTCTCTCAAAACTCTTTTATTTCAGAGAAATTGACAAGGTGCGTTTCGCCCCGACAGTGCATATTACCCCAGGAGCCCTACCGTTTTCGAATTAAATTAAAAAGTCTCTTGATTACTTACTTTTGTCTATGAACAACCCTCTGAAACTCTTTGTAAAATGACTGCAATGTAATAATTCCCTTACAGGCAAAACTTCAAGTTATTTGTAGTTCGTCATCCAAATTTCAGCCAACTCGAACTACCAGAAGCTGAGATACAGAACCCTAAACTTGGGCATTTTGTATGGGAAAACAGCATTTGGTTACTAACTTATGTCACTGACTGTATCTATATTGTTTAAATTTTGTACTTCCCTAGTTCACTGAAAACCCCCATTTGGAATATAATTTTTCTGTTCTTCTATCCACAGAGTACTACCTGGACACCTTGATCAACTCCCCGAACGGCATATTGTCGTTTCTTCAGCGCTCGATCAAAGCGTCCGGACGCTTCCAGAAGGTCAACGAAGAGATATTCGATCTGTTGCGTCGGGTAATCCAAAACACAGCCAGTTGGTTCGTAAATCCGTCGAAAGTGTCGTCCGCGAATGTGTCCGGTTCGTGCAGTCATCGTCGGTTAGTGCCCGGGAACGGGAACTGGGTACGGCCGTCATTCAAGATTTGCTCGTGTACAAATGTCTTGATGAACAGTACGACATGAGTCAACTTTTGGGGGAACTACTGGTGGTGTTCGATCAGCGGAGCAAGCTTACGAATCGTTTCCAGCAGTGCTTATTCGAGTTGATAGGGTTGATGGCAAAGGATTTTCCGGAGTGCGTCTCGGAATCGCGTCAGCGCAAAATTCTGGACAATATGATGCGCGTGGCCGAGGGTCAACTGTTGGAGGAGAATTATCCTTCGTTGATTTCGCTGGCTGGGGCGTTGCAGGGTTTGACCTATTTTCTTGTGAATTTCGCACCCGACGATGCCGAAGAGGGGCAAGAGCAACAGTTGAATCTGAAGAGGCGAATCTACCTGATCGTTAAGAAGCTATCGGACTGGGATGAAGCGGTGAAGGAGCGGCAAGCATTCAGAAGTAAGTGGCATTTTGATTTATATTACAGATACTTCAAGCCTACTCAGAGCGTCGCATAAAACATGTTTCGATCATTTTTGTTGCAGTCAACGTTAACTGATAATATATGAAAATGTTACCCGTAACGCGGATGGATCACCATTTCGTGGTGCACTGCGGGTATCTACCAACCTGAACACTAGTTTCATCTTGTTTGTCGGGTTAGGGTAATATGTTCTGGTAGTCCAAGGATTCGCAGTACAAAGTCCATGTTAATGGCGATAGTTTCTTAGCGTTTATCTGTTTTAACTAGCAGATGGTTGAACACAAGGGGCCCAGATAGCCGTAGCGGTAAACGCGCAGCTATTCAGCATCACCAAGCTGAGGGTTGTGGGTTCGAATCCCACTGGTCGAGGATCTTTTTGGGTTGGAAATTTTCTCGACTTCCCAGGGCATAGAGTATCTTCGTACCTGCCACACGATATACACATGCAAAAATGGTCATTGACATAGAAAGCTCTCAGTGAATAACTGTGGAAGTGCTCATAAGAACACTAAGCTGAGAAGCTTTGCTTTGCCCCCTTTTATGTAGCTCTCTTGGACTAAACTCAACAGCGAATCAAGGGTGAGACTAGAGTTCGTTGCATCGTCAAATATAGTAGCGATTTGATTCCTCAGAAATCAAATCGATTAGCTATGTTTGATAAGGGGCACACCTTCGTTAAGATGTATGTTTCTATGGAGAATGTGAATAGCGGGACCGTTTCATCTTTTTCAATTTTTATCAATCATTGAGGAATTAAAACGAAAATTGTACAGAAATCGATACATCATTATCTTATTTTATCTTATCTTATCTATCAATGAAAATTGAGTAATGTGACATGCATAGTATACAGTAAGAGTGCAGTATACCGTGACCTGCTCTAATTTCGTGTGTTGCCTAATACCGTGTATTTGGGAGTTATGTGGATTAGCATATTATATTATTTATTTTTCTAAATGATTGTCACAAACGTTTGCACATTAAGTAGTATTTAGAAATCCATGATAAACTTGAACTAAAGTTGCACACACAAACAAACAAAAATAATGTTAGAATGTAATCGCCTGGTGCCAACACACGGGCACCATATATTAGGGCACGGTTGCTTATGTGTTCCAAATACCGTGTTTCAGTTATAATTCCAAAATGGCGAAGTGAAATATATATTTTATTTCCCGAATCAATCATGCAAAGTTCAATACGTTGTTTGATACAAAAGTTTTATTTTTGATGCGCTTTGCTCGTTCAATTGAAAGATGTTTCAAAATGTGACCCGGCAGTCGGGGTCAGATGCACGGTATTTGGAACACTGGTACCGTTTTGACTCATATTCCGAACACTTAAGGTCAACAGTGACTTCAAATGCATCTGATAAGCATAAATTAACTGATAATTGTGAAAATTGCAATTTCTTCGCGAAGCCTAACTGTTAGCTGTTGAGTGTGCCTATAAAAATGTTTATTTAAGCTTGTTTAATATTGTTTTTACATAAAAGTATGGAACAACAATTTGTTTCAAATGCCGAACACTGTATTCATTCTGTCTCATATTCCGAACATCTTGATTCAAATTCCGAACAGCACGAATAAATCGAGTTCAAATGAATAATTTCGAAACAAATTTATCTGAGCTAGTTCTAGTGGTCTCGAACTAGAGAATCGTCACTACTCCCGAGGTATAAAACATATTGGAAGATGTTAAAATTGATTTGCAATGGGCTGCCATTTCCTGGTAGTTTCATGACATATTTCAGCGAAATATTTCAACCTAGTCGCCATACAAAAACGGAGTGTTCGGAATATGAGTCTGTTCGGAATTTGAGACAAAACGGTATGTTTGACAACATCAACTGTAACTATGGTTAAAATTTTCAAAATGATTCAAATCATATTTTTTATGCAAAGTATATAAAACGGTCTACTATATAAAACATGAAAGACTTGAAAATAATCATACGTTATTTTTATCTGATCGATTGAAACTTGAGTTTTTTTAACCTCGCGGTAATAGAGCATGTCACGGTAAATCTAAAAAATGTTTGTAGTGGCTTATCAAAACGGAATAAAACACTAGTTTTACGAGATTCCGGAGGCCGCAAATTGAGAACCACTGCTATATGATATGTTTGGTAGCTGTTCTGATACAATTTTGCAGAACGAACGCTTGAAATTTAGAATTGAAATGAAATATGTTAGTAGAGATTTGTTGTAACGTATGCGGTCCACTTTATTTCGTAAAGTTGTGAAATAGAAATTATGTAATGTTTTACGTCATATCAATGACGAGGTATATTGATACGATATTTCACATTGTTATGAAATTTAGCTTGTACACGTGTACACTTGTATTTGGTAATCGTAAATTTCATAACATTGTGAAATACCATCCCGACCAGTGGATTACAACAGAATTATAACAGATTTTGTTACTCAGTTAGTGCGTTTTTTTCTAGCAAAATATGTTATAATGTTGACTGATTATTAGTTAAAATAACAAAAAATATAACACAATTTCCTTTACACCAAACAAAATTAAAACAAAATATATTAAAATTTTACAAAAATGTAACTCATGATTGAAATCGAACAAACATATAACTCACTTTGTTATTATCCATAACAGAATTATAACAACATTTGTTGTTATCAATTGCCCTCAATTGTTTTATAACAAATTGTGTTATAATTATGTTTTAAATTAAAACAAATTGGAAACACCCTTTGTTATTAGAACTGATTTTGTTTTAATTATGTTATAATTTCCTCCATCAACAAAGTGCTTCTAACAAAAATGAAACAAAATTTGTTATTTGTAACAAATCTTGATATAATTGTGCTACAATTTTGATGTAATCCACTGGGCAGGATATGTGTAATGAAGTTTGCATGTTACTACTATATCGGCTCAAACTTTCAGCAGAATTTCATAACGTTGTGAAATACCATATGTGTCAACATCTAGCAAACTATTGTCCATTTCAAAATATGAAATACAGTCGACTTTCCACATCTCGATATCGAAGAGTATGCCAGGTCAAAGTGCAACAGGGCACTTTTTTGCTATCCCGGCTGTGTTGCTACTTCCTTAATTAGAGTTTTTATCACAGCTTGGAAATTGTTCATGAAATCTTTTTGTTGCAAATCTATTTATATTTATATTTGATGTATTTTTAATCAAATTTTCAGGAATTAAATAACTATATAGTAGCTAAGTTTTGGCATAATTTATTTATTGAATTTTCCTCCTTCAAGCTGAATGCTCGTACATTTCTCCTAACACTGCTCATGAGATCGATTTTGAGCGAGGCTCTGCCCATCTTTTTTACACAATTTCTCCCAGTTTTTCTTCAAAGCTTCATCGGTTTTGAATGTTTTTCCGCCTTTCTTCAATTTCTTCTTCATTATCGCCCAAAACTTTTCGATCGAACAAAATTCTGGTGTATTTGACGCCTCCTTCGGGACTACATTAACGCCCTTCGCTTCGCACCAATCCATTCATGCGTAATGGCACGAAGCGAAAACCGGCCAGAACAGCGTGGGACCACGGTTAGAGCGGAGGAAGGGCAGCAAGCGCTTCTGCAAGCATGCCTCTCGATACATCTGCCCGTTTATTGTAACGTTGGTTGTAACGAACGGCTTGCTGTACCTTCCACACTCGCAAATCGCATGCCACAATAGGTACTTTGTCGTGCATTTGCCCATCTTTCTCTTCAGGAACTTCTTCAGAACCTCCATGCGGGACGTACCGACAAAAAAAAACTTGAGGCCGGGGATTTGTTTGGTGTCCGCCTTGATGTATGTGTCGACGTCCATGACGAGCCAGCCTGGCTTGACCAGCCACTCACGGTAGAGCTACCGCGCACTCAATTTGGGCACCGTGTTCTGCTTGTCTGTCCGATTTGGCGCCTTCCTAACCTTAAAAATACGTAGCCTTCATAGTCTACTGGGCGAACCACTTCGACGAATTGACCTTTTTGGTCACGTCTCAGGTGGAAAGGTTCAGGTTATTCTCAAAGTACTGTCTTATCTTCTTATCACCGCGCCCAAGATTTGCTGGCGTAGCTCTTTTTGTTTCGAATGCATCTTGAAAACTACTTGACAGATTATGATAAAATTTTACACAGATAAACAAAACACTTTAAACTAGTATTACTCAAAATTTCATTAATGTTTACCCACGCGATAAAAAGTTGCACCTAAAACGAAGTGTCGCATTTTTTCCGAGTCAAATCTTCAGAACAAATTTTTAATGCATACTTGATTGAATAGGATTGATTACCAGGAAAATTGAAACAGACGTCATTTGGTCTTCGTAAATTGTTTTGAACCCCTGAAATCCAGTCTAGTTACCTTTGATAATGGGCATATCGACATACGGAGAGAAAATCGGGAATTTACATCGAGATAGGAATGGAGATATCCATGAAGGATTTTCGCGATACTACTGACAGCTAAAAGTGTTCATGCAACCGAAACGAAAGGGTAAACAAAACATGCGAGTCTTATCAGAGCTTAAAATTTCCTTTGTGATGGAGTGGCAGCTCAATCGGGAAACGTCAAAACCGCATGGCAAATCATTCATGGATTGCCTTGTAGGGAAAGATATCGAGATGTGGAGAGTTGACTTTTTTCCTCATTAGTAACATGTGACTTATTTTTTCCTCTTTTCAAAAATTCTAATACAAGGTTTTATGATATCTTCTCTGTTGCAATTAAAAACATAACATGTTGAAAACAACATGGCTATCACCGAATTGAAGGCTTGAGTTGTATTTTTCAAATAGAACCTGTTGAGGTTTCGTTTAGATTAACTTAAGTAAGGACCTTGAGTCTTTTTCAACCTATTTCAAAATTCAAATCAATGTAACTTTTGATTGAATTATCCTAGCAATTTTAAATTTTCTGACAATTATTTTTTTGTGGGAAATTTTATTTTTGCGGAAACAAAAGTTTTGAATGACCCCTAGAGGAACTTCCATAAAAAAGCTCCCACAATACGGGTATCTCCGGTGGCTATTCCTGGGTTGTTTCGGTGGTAACAATAAGCCAGAGAAGTCATTCATCTAAAATTGTCACAGGGATTCAAAGTCATGAAGATTGAGCCGTCGCATGCCTACTTTTGGTGCTACAACTTAGTGGTTCCATATTACGGGTTTCCCTGTGGCCATTCCGGTGCTCCAAAAGGACCAGAATAGCCATCCATTCATCCTTTTGGCAAAATACATCCAAACATAAAAATCGTAGAGAATTGGACACAATTCACTTGATTTTAGGGCATACATCCGAGTAATTTCATCGAATTGTTCAGATTGGCCACCTTCCGGGAATCCAAGATCCGGTTCCACATGGACCATAATTGACCGAATTTTTCAGGGGATGTGCGCCGGCAATTGGTTCCTTATTACAGAGAAATTTTATGCCAAAATAGCCATCAACCGAATAGTATCGATGTGAATTACATATACAAAATTGCGATGAACTTACTTTTCGGATGTTCCGGATTTCCGGAACCGGGTATAAATACCTAAATGATTTGATAATCTCTAGTCACAGTCCACGTGAATGCCTATTCAACAAAATAAGGACGGTTCAGATCACTTGTTTAGTTACGAAACTAAAGGTTGTCAAAGCAAGCGTCTCTAAAAGGACTTTTCTTCAGATGTAGCAGGTTTTCGGTGACCACAGTGATCAAATCCGGATCTCCGGGAGAGTTTCTGAAACTGGTGAAATTTTGGTGAAATTAGTGTAATACAATTTTGCTGAATTGTCCTCACCTAAGAAACCGCCAAATTCGAGAACAAACCCGGCAATCTGAAATTTTGGGGAAACCTCATTGAACAATAGGGAAATCTATTAGGAATGTTAACAGGCAATTTTAAAAACTTCAATTTTCATGGTTTTGTCCAGCCATGAACAGCCATTCCTATAAAAATGTTGCTCAACTCATATTATTAAATTAGTTAAAGATATTATACACCATCCACATGATTTATGGAATCCCTTCACCGAGTCTTACGACACTCGTTTTGTACATTGCAAAACCCACCGAAAAATTTAGAATCACTACAGCAACTCATGCTTCTACTGGTGGCTCTAAGTAATTTGCAATTGCAATTTGCAACACTCGTTTTAAATATTGCAACATCCCAAGAAGTTTAGCACCACCAGTATAAGCATAAGTTGTTGCATTAGTTCTAAATTTTTCGGGGAGTTTTGCAATGTTCAAAACGAGTGTTCTCATACGCGGTGAAGCGATTCCATACTTCATGCGGGTAGGGTATACTGTCTTTAACTAATTTACTAACTTGATTTGAGCAGCGTTTTTATTGAAATATTTCAGATGTTATCAGTTTCTTTCTGGTGACGTATCTAGCGCCACGTCATCAAAAGTTTCAAAAAGTTATGTAATAGTAATTATATGACTAATGTTTTTTTTCGTTTTTCGGCTACTTATTTCGCAACTAAAAATATCTAGACGCAGATTCAGCATTCTTATGCAATGTTTCACAATGTTATAAAATTTCACTAAATCTGTAATCATGTTACTTTCATATGTTCAAAATACTATTTCAACATTAAAATTTCTTAAATAATCTATAGAATTGTTTGACACACCAATTCATTACATTTTGCAGTATTGATAGCATTATTGTGTCAAAGCCATACCGTATACTTAACACCCAACCCCGTTCTTCTTTCCTTCCCCATGGAGTGTACATGGTCAGCATAGACTATTCTGTCATTACTCCTCCAATCCTTGGCTTTGGACTGACTTGCGCTCTTATTGTCCCACTAAACGCAACAAAATTAAAATGAAATGAAATTTGGCTGCCATATTTTTAAAGTCAACTATATTCTTCATTCAGGATTGCAGATCGCTTAACTTAAACAAAATTAATACGATAACGGATAGGCATCTGTATATTGATATTAGAATAGGGAGTACTGGGTGACCGGACAGCACCCAACACCGAACACCGTCGAAAAATTGAGAAATCATGGTCCAATCAAGATGGTTTTTTTGTTTTGCTTGAGATGCCTCAAAAATTCAGCCTGGATTTTCTCAAAGAGTACTACAGAAATTGAATTTATCCAAAGATTATTTTCAGCATTCCTACAAAAATTCATTGAGGAATTTTTCAAGAAATTCCTTGTTCCTACAAGATTTTATCCAGTGATTCATGCTTAGATTTCCTTGGAACATCCCTGGTCAGAACATCTTCTAAAATTTAATCAATAATTTCTCCAGAAATGTCTCAAGGAAATTCTAGAGATTTCCTATGAAATTGTCTTTCAGGATTTATATAAGATTTCAATAAGCTATTTAACTGAAGATACCTTCAGCAATTGCTCTAGAGATTCTTTCTAAGATTTCTCCATTAATTGTATGAGATCTCTGAAGTAAGTTTTGATTATTTTTATGTTCAGGATCTCTTCCAGAAATGTCTCCAGGGGAAATTTCTGAAAATTTGTCCGAAAATAAATCCGTGAGGTATATCTGAATAAAATCCTAAAGTAACCTCTGATAAAACCTGTGTAAGTTTTGAAGTCACCCTTGGTGAACGAAGACTTCTGAAAGAACGCCTGGACTTACGAAGAATTTTGAGAAGATAACATAGATAATTTGTGAGATAAACGAATCGAATCAATCGAATCTCAAAATAATATTTCGCTGAATTGTCTAAAGGAAATTTTCAAAAAACATTGGAAAGAATGTCAAATGAAATTGGGCAGGTATGATTGGAGAAATTATTAAAAAAATGGATGTAGTATTAACTGGTGTAAAAACTTGAATGGACTTTTGAAGATTGAATGGAAATGTTTTGATTAACATTTTGAGAAATATTTGGAAAAACTGCAAAGGTAATATTTGGATTGAGTGCTGGAGAATACTTGGATGAAATGCTGAAAAAATCCTAGAAAAAAATAGATTTGTTCGAAGAACCCTTCAAGGAATTCCTGGGTCCCTGGGAGGAAACGTGGACGAATTCTTGAACAGGCGAAGAAATTCTTTCAAGGTTTCTTTAAAAAAAAAGAAAACCCTTAAGCTATTTATTCAAAAACTCTGGAGTAAACCTTTGTGGATCGGAAGAAATGTTGGAACCCTTTGTAAGATCTCCTACAGTAACAACTGGAGAATTCGGTTGAAGAATTAGTTAGAAATTATCTGGAGGAAATTCTAGGATAGTTTTGGGAAAATCAAAATAATACCCAAGGAAATGACTGGAAGCAGTAGTTTTGGGGTTCTCATGGATTTTCTGAAGCAAATTCTAGAGAAATTCTTCTAAGGATGCTTTGAAAAATCGCTGGGAGAATTGGCAGAGAAATCTCTATAAAAATTTCAGGAGAGATACATTTAGGAGACCCTGAAAGTATTCTAAATAAAATCACCATAATTTCTGAAACTTTTTATTGGGTAATCTGGAACGAAATTCTTGAAGAGCCTGTTGAGCCCGATATAGTATCTGAAAGTTTATCTGGAGCATGTACGATTTTGCATCAGGATTAAATGCAAGCAGAAGAAGGAAATAAGAGACTTAAGAGACCATTTTGATTAAAACAGAGACTTTAGAGACCTTCCATTATTATTATTATTGTCTTTATTAAAGAGACCTTCAGCCCTTGGCTGGTTCGTCTTTTCAGAGACCTTCCATTAAAGTAGAGACTTTTAGTGACTTGTATTAAAATGAGGACCGGAAAATATCAGTGGGATATTGATGAAATAATTTTTCAAGAATTAACATAGAACTAGTTCCATAAATTTCTACGGCAATTCTAAATCAACGAAGAATTTCTTGACACTCTGGGAGTTCTATAGGTAACCAATATTATTTGGACCCCCTGGGCCATTTTCCTGTTTAAATCGAAAGACCAACTCAATCCGCATGCCATGTTGAAGGATAGGACTATTCCGCACTTGCATCAACCGTTTGTACATAGTTGATGTGTTAATTTTATCTGAAATTAATTTAATTTAATCGGTTCATCCATGCAACCGTTACAACACGTTACACACAGAAATTAAAGCCGTCAGAAATTTCTCAAATTTATGAACTAAAAGCGTAGCATTTCTTCGGTTTTCCATTGTCAATCGATTGATTAGACTATGGGCAAGCATATTATACAACCAGTGTCGTGGACTTTGTCGCCAAACGATAACAAATGCCGGGGGTCCAAAATATATACTTTGAGGGTCGAAAATGTATTGGTGTGTCCGAAATAATGAAAAACAGTGCTTCACAATTCAAATATTTTCGATGTTTGTTGGATCCTACATGACCGTATGGGCATTTTTATCTCGTAGTGGAAGTTTTTCTCTACGTTTTGGCATGTTCTTTGACTTGGTTACGCTGTGCAATTAATTAATTGGAACAAAAAAATAAAATCTATAGGAAATTTTAACGGAATCATTGATATTTTTTAGTATGCTCCTATGGAATTTTTTAGTATGCTCCTATGGAATTTTTTAGTATGCTCCTATGGAATCTTAAGAATACTGAGCGGGTTCTGGGGGGTTCTCAGCAGACTCTTGGAGGTTCTTGCGAAATCCTTGATTCACCATCACAATCTGCTCTGATTCTAAACGATAGCTTGTGGTTTCCTCTTGGGATTCCTAACGAAGTCCTCAGTCCTAGCGAGATACTCCGGATTTCTTGCGGGTTTGTTCGGATTTTTAACAAGATCTTTAAGATTCCTCCAGAGACGAACCAGCCACGATCTGAGCTGAAAGTCTCTTTAATAAAGATAATAATAATAATAATTAAGATTCCTAACGGGTTTTAGGGATTAACAAACCATATGCATAATTGATTTGTATCAAATTGCTATAAATTCTGATTAGTAAAATAGTAATGCATAGTAACTTTTATCGTTGATTTAATATGAGCATGAGCTTGATATTGATGACCGTACAATTCATAGTTGCTACTCCGTCCTTGACCAGAATAATCGAAATTGTACAGGGAACCAACAGATGTAGCTTGGGAGTAGCATAACATCTTCAAAGGAAGGAATATTAGTGTGACATCCATTGTTACTAAAGACCGAGTATACCTCTGCATCTTCATGGTTGTCACAGGAAGGAGTTTTGTAAGTGGGAGGGCTTAAAAGCTACATGATCAGGATTCACTTTGGTAAGTTATGCGATTCATGTAACCTCTGTTTTAAAAGTTATTTATCAATGCGTCGACATCTTAAACATTGAACTATTCAAATGTTTGAATCTCGAAATTTTATAAAACATGAATATGTGCTTATGTCAACACTTAAAGTGGCAAACCATCCATAGTTTGTTTAACAAATACATAAAATAATATATGTCATGATACAAATGTGTTATTACACGCATGAAACGAGCTCACCAGTTGGTAATCCATCCTCGACTAAACAGTCACAATCTCAGCGTCAACACGCATAAGCAGGAATATAAGATCACTCCACTTTGATGGCGCGCGAATGAAGTGCTAACTGAAAAAAAAACCACTACGAGCGCGCGAAAAATGAGTCGCAAATCACTCTTTTATCTTTGATTTAATATGTTAGATTTATTAAGTTTTTTTCGTATATTTGAGGTCGTCCATAAGTAACGGAATGCTCTTAGGTGGTAGGGGTCAAAGAAACATGATGATCCATGTAAAATTTTCAAAAGTCTTCTTTCGAAAAATGTAACGTAGGGGAAGGGGGTTTTGAAAATGGCAATTTTTTGCGCAATGTATGGACGTTACAAAATATCTCAACGAAACACATTTCCAACTATTCAAGTGACACTCTAACTCGTCTTGCATGCTAATATAGGACTATTCGAAAACTGAATTGCCTTAAATTCGCCCTAATATAGCTCTGTAAGTCCAAAAAGACGAACTAGTGGGAATTACTTAGGCATATGTTTGGTAGATGTTTTGAGGTCCGGAGAATGAACAAATTTTTTTGTGACGTTTTGCAGTCAATTTTAGCAGAAATTCCATAACATTGTGAAATACCAATTACGTAATATTTTACGTCGCATTTTTTGGCGAACCGTTATACGCCATCAATACGGTATCTCACGATGTGACGAAATTTCACTCATTATTTGTACATGTGTACATAGATACATAGTTTTATTTAAATATTTTTTAAACAATATTTTCCAAACGAAAAAAATATTAATATATTGATCTCACCAAACTGCCAAACGACTGGGCTCGTTTTTCGGTTATTCAGTGTCTCTAGTTTCTTTTTGGTGACGTCTCTAACGTCACATCACCAAAAGTTTCAAAAAGTTATGTAATAGAAATTATGTTTGTCATGCCTTCTTGTATTTCGGCTATTTTATTCCCAATAACAACAAAACTAGACGCACGTTACTTATACAGTCAACTCTCCATAGCTCGATATTGAAGGGACCATTTAGTTAGGGAGGTATCGAGTTATAGAGCACAAAATCAGTGCAAATGCTATCTAAGGTCATGAAAACCAACTTCAACGATGTTTCTCTAACTCGCTATCGAGATAAGAAATATCGAGTAAGCGAGAGTTAACTATAATTCAATTTTCATCCGATTTGTAGCATTGTTGTCATCTCTACCAAGTATCTGTTTAGAGTTAGGTCGATAACGATAAGAAACATTCGTCGATGTAAAACTCCAATTTAGGACGTTTTTTATCTTTGAATGCCTTGAATTATCGGACGAGTCGTTCAAGTTTAGATTAGCCACACGACAGTGATGTAATTCATACAAGTACATGATTTATACGTATAGGAATCGTTAATATGTATAGAACAAAATGTGTATCCAAAAAAACAACATTTTTTCACATAAATTGCTTTCTGAAATCTGTTCTAGAAACAATGCCATATTGCCGTAGATTTAATATGAAACTTTTTAAAGAATTATGTATTATTATTATAGTGTATTTTGTATCCTGAAATTAAGTTATAAACCATGGTGAAAGTTAGTTTCCATGCCTAACGTTATGTTCGCTCAAACGTACATTCAACATGGAATCCATAAAAAAAAACATATCACACTGCACTATGGTTCAGAAAACAGTTTTACGCGGAAAGATGCATTTTGAGCGTTAGAATGAAACATTAGACGAAACCGGTTTTCTACAAAGTTGTTTGTATTAGTTAGGCCCTTTGTTTGGTGTTATTGAAAATTAGGGTGGTCCACGTTTTCATAGAAATTGTGTAACTAATTATTTGTAGAAATTATATCACATATGATTCAGCAAAGTTGTAGACCATTTAATTTCAAGCAACTTTGCCAAACAAAGATTTTTGGTATCTTAAATTGACCGATTAAGAGCTTTTTTCCTACGGTGACTTAAGGTGATCCGAACAGAACTGGTTTCCCGGCTCTAGCGTTTTCAATTCAAATATCTCATCACAGTCAACACTTTTAGAGCTTTAAAAAATGCGTAATTTGGTGAGTGGAGAAACTCGCTATTTCCTTCCGTTTGGGAGTTATTGTTGTTTTTCTCTGAAAAACATGCCTACTTTGATTGTGAATATCTCTGATTGGGGCAAACATAAAAAATATATTTTGACGGCATTCAAAATCTATATAAATAAAAATGGAGTGGTGTTTGTATGACACGAAATGGCTTGAGAACGGGTCAATGGAACGACGCAAGGTTTTCACTGTTGCAATCCACAAGGGATGCGACGTGTTTGTGCAAGGAAAAAGTTCAGGAAAGTCTCCGGAATAATCGGGAAAATGGGAGAAGACTAAAGTGTCATTTTGTATAGGGGATTTCTTGACGTTTTCCAACAGCCTACTTGATGGCAAGACGAAGTTTGCCGGGACCACTAGTACAAAATAAAATTGTATATTATATCAGAAAATTACAGATGTGTTATTTTTGTAACTCTGATAAAATGCCCTGAAAAACAAAAGATTTTTAGCAGAAAAACTTCAATAACTTTTGAACTAAAATAAATATCATCAATATTTTTGTATGAAAATTTGAATTTTGTTCAGTTCTAAAAGTCGTTCATTTCAAAAGTCGAGAAATTTGTAAAGTTTGCAAAAATAATGGTCTATACTTTTAGGCAAAGTAGTAAAATGTCAAATTTTGATCAACTTTACCAAAAAAGTTTTTCTGTAGCTCAAAATTTGACCAATCTAGAGCATTTTCCCCCAGTCATCGTAAAGTAGTCCAACAAAAATAAGTTTTTCAATTCTAGTATTTTTAAATAATAACTTCTCGTCAAAGTCATCTATGAACGACTTTTAGAACCTAACTAAACGCAAATTTACATGCAAAAATATTGTTGATATCTATTTTAGTTAAAAAGCTATCGAAGTTTTTGTGATAAAAATATTTGTTTTTGAAGACATTTTATTAGAGCTACAAAAATAATACAGTCAACCCTCCATGAGTCGATGTTTCATTACTCGATATCGACTCATGGAACCATACTAAAAACAGAAAATCATGGTTACTATGATGGTCCCTTCAAACAGCTTCTTAAAGGAAAGCTGTTCCATGACTCGATATTTCCATGAGTCGATGGTCCCTTCAATATCGACTCATGGAGGTTTGACTGTACATCTGTAGTTTTTTTTGATATAATATACAATTTTATTTTGTCTTTTGAATGCCGTCAGAAGATATTTTTTATGTTTGCCCCAATCAGAGATATTCACAACCAAAGTAGGCATGTTTTTGTAAATAAAACAACAATAACTCCCGAACGGAAGGAGATTTCGAGTTTTAGTCTAATGTTTCATTCGAAAGCTCAAAATCAGTGTCGTAAAAATTCAGCCGAAATGATACCCGATCAGTGCGAAAACGAACAAAAACAAACTCCGCTAGCAAGAAGCCAACCTGACTTCGAGTGCGAATGCGACGAGAAAGAGAGTGGGTGCAACACACGCACACATTCAGTTTCACCCACTGTTGGTGTCATTTCAAAATTCAATTTCACCTAGAGGCACTGAAATTGAAAATTGAATATAAAAAAATACAAATGAATTTTATATTACTGGTTCAAGAAAACGGCAATGTGATGCCTCCAGTTGATGAATCATGATTGTCTTTTAATAAAAAATACAACTTTTGCAATTTGCGAATGTTTTTGTGGGGTATTCTGAAGGAAATGATTTTTTTCACTAGCGGAATTGAATTTGCTGTCAGTAGGTGGATGAGAATCAGTGGGGAAAAAGTAATTGAAAAACTGAATGCACGTTCTACCAGATTCGTGCATGTATTGTCAAAAAAACATTCACACAAAGAAGAATTCAACGATGACGGATCCTACTGAGGATCGGCGTTGTTGAATGTATAGGCCTTTTCATGTGACAGATCCGTCTATGCATTTGTTTACATCGGTGGAGGACCGGTGCTAACACGGGCCTGTCATTTTCATAGAAGAACTGTCAAAGTGCTTCTCGATCAGCTGATTTGAGACGTCATGTGAATAGGCCTATATTGAAATATGCAGACACTGCTCAAAATGCATCTTTCCGCGTAAAACTGGTTCCTGGACCACTGTGCACTGTGGCAGCACAGCAATTTACCTGCATAAATCGGACCGCACTAAAATTCAGTTCAGTTCAGATAGGAGCGTGGTACGATGCAGAGGTGAATCGATAACAGAGGCGTCCCTAAACGTGTGTGTGTTCATAGTTATATCGTGGCAATAGCTTGTTGCTGGAAGTTGAATTATGTTTTCTTCGTTGCAGTTCAATGGCCAGTGCAGGAAAGATAAGGCAAATGGTGTCGATGAACCTTCAGGAGGGAGTGTATGGAGTGTGTGATTCTCACAAGCAGCGGTTTTGGGCACATTAAAAATGCTAAAATGAAAATAGACAAGCTGAGTACAGTACTTTCGGATGAAACTGGCACTCATCATTTTCACTCTACATTGTTCTAACATAACAAATCAGTTAGTACTGGGGGATCTCCCTACTGCTTTATATGTCTCATTAAAGCAGTATTAAAGTGGAAAAGGGCGCTATTACAGTTTAAGGCCGTTTTCATCGGTGCTCCATTTTGTTGGTCCATTTGTTTAAGGTGAAACAATGCTTTCTGCTAGTGCACAAAGCCAAAATAAAAAGTTCACTGTTGTTGGATGCTCTCTTCGCGAGATTTGTGCCTTGGAAGTTTTAGTGCAATCTTAAAAGTTGATTCCAAACTGTTTCACTTTAACAGCTCTAAAAAAATAAGCCACGAAAAAAAGAACAAATTTCATCCGCTCCCTCCGCAGTTTGGTGTGAATTCAGTTTGAAATAAATTTGTCATTAATATAACATCAGCTCTCCTGTCTGATGGTGAAGCAAGTCAAAAATATTTTTGCGGCAATCTGTGATGGTGGATACGGCGATTACTGCTTATTATCAACCAAGAATGGATTTTCTCGAAGTCTGCGATGTATCCAACTTCGGAAGCGACGTGTTTTTTTCGTATTCTGATGTGCATTCATAATCTCAACTCCCAAAGTTGAACATCTTGCATATTCTATATGAAAATTATTTGGGCGAATGTTTTGTTTTTCTATCATATCAACAATAACTGGAAAAGGTGAATATAAACCATATCAGAGTAAAAACGCATTACTCAAAGGTTTTGTTAGGGAATTCCTCAAGTGGCAATAGTTCAGAATTTTTTTTTCGAAAGCTCGTCCAGAGAATGCTGTAATTCCTTCAAAAATTTGACCATGAAATATGTCAGATATTTTAATTTTCAGAAATGACATCTCCAGAGACTTCTCTTCCACAGATTCCTCGAGAGATTCTCATAAAAATTCTCAAAGGGACTCCTCCAGGGTTCCACCAGGGATTCCTCCTGCAGTTTCTCCAAAGAATGCCTATTTTTCCACAGAAACTCTTTCAAGTATTTCTTCATGGCTATTTCTCAAAGTATTTATGTTGTAAAATTCCACCACGAAATAATTCAAAGCCTTTTTTTTCAAAAACTTCCAAGGATTCCAAAAGTTCCTTCAAACATTTCACTTAGACATAGTTCAGACATTTTCCTGAAATTTACCTATGGAATCCCCCAGAACTCCTCATGAGAATCCTGCTTAGATTTTTTAAAGTAATTGTTCCATCGATTACCTCAGGGATTCCTCTAGAAGTTTCTTGAGGAATTTCTCAAGGATTTTCTATAGATACAAATGGCCGGGAATAATTCAGAGACATTTTTGAAAACTTCTTCAGGCAGTCCAGTGTTTCCTTGAAGGATTTCTTCAAACATTCAGATATTTACCGCAAATTCCTCCAAGAATACATGTAGAAACTACTCCAGAAATTTTTCCACAGATTCAACCTGGAATTCTTTCGAGGATTCCTACAGAGATTCCTCCAGGGTTCTACCAAGGATTCTTCTCTAGGGTTCTACCAAGGATTGCTCGAGGAATTTCTCCTGCAATTTCTCAAAGATTTGCTCTACAAAATCCTTCAGGGACTTTCCAAAGAATTTCTCTAGGGAATTTTGCCGCCAAATAATTTAGAGATTCTTTTGAAAACTCCTCCAAGGATTGCAGTATTTGTTGCAAAGATTTTACCTTCACATAATTCAGATACTTTCCAGAAATTTCTCCAAGGATTCCTCCAGAGACTCCTTGAATTCTTCCACAGATTTCTGCAGAAATTCTTCCAAAAAATCAAAAAAAAAAACTTCTCCAGGGTTCCATCAGGGAGTCCTGTAATTTCTGGAGTGAATTCTCCACAGATTTCGTTCAAAAATTCGTCTAGAAACTCCTTCAGCGATTTTTAAAGGAATTAATCTGGTCAAATTTCACTGCTTCATCCTCCAAGAATTTCAGTAATTACGTCATAGATTTCATCCTGACATAATGCATATATTTTCCCGATTTTTTTCAAGCATTCTTCCCCATGGAATTCCTCTATAATTGCACCAGAGATTATTCCAAGATTTACTCTTTAAATTTGTCCAAGGATTCCTTAAGAGATTCTTCCAGGGATTCTCACTGGAAAAATTTTCCAGTGATACCATCAGGAATTTCTCTAAAATCCATTTCAAAGATATCTCGAGGAATTTTCCTAAGATCATTTTGCCAGAAAATAAGAGATAATATCGAGAACTTCTAGAGAATGGTTTTTCTAAGGATTCCTCCAGGAATTCTGTTAGGAATTTGTCCTAGGATTTAGCTCACGAATCACTATAACAACTCATTGAGGGAGTTCTCAACGAATTTATTTATGGACATGTCAACAGGGGTTTTTTAAAGACATAACGTCGAAAGACAAAACGTCGAAGCGACAAAACGGTGAATTATCAACATTGTTTGTTTTTTCACATAGGGTTCGATTTTATATTGTATGAATAACGTTTGGCGTATAATGAATTATTTATTTTTTCGGAAGAGAATCATTCTACAGGGATTCCATTATTTCTTTAATGAATTTCTTCAAAGATCACGCCAAGAAAGAAATTCAGATAGTTTCCAAAAATTTTCCTCCAGAATACCTCCGGAGACTCCTCCGAGAATTACCCGTGAAATTTGTCTCAAAGTTTCACCAGTAATTCCGCCAAGGATTCCCTCAGTAAACACTCCACAATTTGTGCAAAACATTCCTTTGATGATTCTTTCTCGAGAGTTTCTCAAGGGATTTTTCCAGGAATTTTTTGCCAAAAATTCCTCTAGAAATATCGGCAAAATCCCTCGAGAAATTTCGTCAGTAATTCCTTCAAATTTTTTTCCAGGAAAACTGCCAGAGATTTCTCAAGGAATTCCACAAGGTATTCACTCAACAAACGCTTTTCAACAAAACCGCAAATACAATGCAGCATACGATTCCGTCCACAACATCAATTCTGGAATCAAAACCAGAATCACATCTTCAACACAAACGACACCAAACAGAGAAATTTCAATTTGCTTTTGTAGTGTTCACAAAAATTCTGAACGGGCTGGTTGCCGTTCAAAATGTTGCGCAGAATGAAACAAAACCGTATGACAGTTTTATTTATTTAAACCAGAACTGCTCGAAAATCAAATTTAAAACGCCCCGGTGGAGATGTAAAATTTTGGTTTGGTCTATTTAGCTGTCAATATTTAGAATAGACCACGACCGCTGAAACCGGCCTAAATACGGCTACATTTCCTAGTTCTTTGTTGGCTATTACTAAAGTATAGTTACTGTCGGGTCTGGGTCATTTGGCATCTGATCTGATCTGATGATAACGAAATTTCAGGGGGGCTTGGCTTTTCAGAAACAAACAGTAAGAAATAGATATTTGTATTTATAAAGACAACTATAGTGTGACTTGGAAATCAAAGTGTCAAGATTCTTTACTCAAGAAGAATAGGGACTCCCGGATAACTTTAAGTTTTGGAGAATATTTTGGAAAAACTTGGAAAGCTTATTTGAGATGGATTTTTTGACCGAAATCTATATAAATAAAAATGGAATGGTGTTTGTATGTCACGAAATGGCTTACGAACGGGTCAACGAATTTGAATGACGCTTTCTCAGTTTTGTTCGTCAAGGGTTCCGACGTGTTTGTGTGTAAAAAAGTCCCAGAATATTCACCGGGAAAGTTGAAAAAACGAGCGCGAACGAAACTGTCATTTTAAATGGGACGATCAAAAACGTTTTTCAAAAGCTTACTTGATGGCAAGACGAAGTTTGCTGGGACCACCAGTATTCTAATAAATTTGATGAAAACCAAGACCAATATCTGACAATCCCGCTGAATAAATCATAAGTGAACTTTCTGCAGTAATCTATGGCCATAGAACCCGAACCTGCCTCATGAAAAAACATCATCAAAACTCTTCCGGAAGATAAGCCAGAGATGGTTAGGAATAACAACCAAAAACATTCAAGGAGTTTGTCAGAAACTCGTCCAGCAACAAGTACTAATTTTGTTAGAAATCATTTTTTATGTCTTATTCCAAAGGTAGGGAAGGAGTTGAGGGAAGCGTCACAAGCCTTGCAAAAATGACAAGGGGAGAGTTGGTCAAATATGTCAAAATTTCGCGTTAAATAATTTGTTGATAATCCAATTACTCAACAGAAAGTTTGAAAGAAGAGAAAATTTCTTATGTTTAATATTAGCAGCCTTTTCGCCGAAATTTATTTCCCTCGGTATAGTACGGAAGCATGACCAATGTTCAAAAGAAGGGTGTTTCTCTCAGTGCGAATCGTACTTTCGTGCTGTGCGTACGAATTCTCTCTGCTTTTGAAAGTTAGTTTTTTAAATTACCGAAAGCAATAGAACAGTACTTCTCAGTGCCAAAAACGTTACTTTTCAGTGCTAAAATAAAAAACGGTACTTTTCAGTGCTACTAAAATAGTCCTTTTCAGTACTATTTTTTCTACTATTGATCCCTTTACGATCCTTGTTTGGACCCGTGCCTACAATTTTTCGTTGGAGCCGTTAGCGAGAGCTAGCGGTGGTAATCGTTCTTGGACATCGTCTTAGGAAAAAAAAACCTCTTAGAAGGTCACTTCTTCATTCGTTTATTCACTAAACATGGTTGCAACTACTAACAAAAGGAGGGGTGAATCTCTGAATTCATAACATCCTTCCAAAAAAGTGAGGTTTAAAACTGTCACTAAACGTGGCAAGAATGGAAGAAAGGACGTTTCCCCTGTAATGGCAATTCGATGGCTTCTAAGAACGATGAGTCAAAACCAACATCATGTTTACTTGGCTATGTCGGGTGCAGTCCGAATATGTCTATCGTTTAAAGTTCTGTACCTAAAGATAAAGTTCAGGTAGCCTTCGTTGTCTGTGGGTTTAAGTTAGGATTTTGCCACGGTCGCCATATACTCACGACCAAAAATCAAGCACAGTAATACTGTTCGATATTAGTATTAGTTATCTGATTACTCATAACTGTAATCACTGTGATTTCTATTAACATAGTATTCTCCTTCGAAGATTGCAAAATGGAGAGGTGTCCACCCGTATTATCATCTTCTCACGGTATCGTGAGGCTTATTATGCAAACAAAGTCTTACAGTTTCAACTTCAACTTCAACTGATTTGCAGAATAACCTTCTATAACCGTAGCCTATGAAGTTTATTCGCACAGTTCGAAGTTAATTTTCCTATGAGCTATGTTCACGTTCTGTGGTATACGATGGATTGAAACCTACATTTTGATTGCGTGGATCCTTCAGGTGCAGTCACGGTCGCCATATACTATCAACCTAGAATCGGGAACAACAAATCTGCACGTTCCTAGGTATCTGATTTCCATTAACATAGTACTCTTCTTCAAAGATTGCAAGATGGGAAGCTGTCCTCCAGTTTTTACACACTTAAATCAGTTTACAGGAATCTGTGAATTACACCGTAATCTCAACAGCGGAAAAGTTCGGTGAAATAAATTAACGGACTACGGTAAATTTTTGCAGTTTTTGGTAAAATTTTGACGGAAATATTCTACCGAACTGTTCAGCAGTTACGGTTACGAGGAAATTTACGGATTCCGGTAATAGTAGTTTACGGAACAAGTTGCAGAATAATGATGTTTACAGCACGAGTCGTAAATTACGAGTGATAATTACGACGAGTGCTGTAAAAATCGAGGTCTGCAACGAGTTACGTACAATATTTTTTGCAATTTCGTAAAAGACCACTTGAGGATATCAAAAATTATATCGGAATGCATTCACCATAATTTTACAATTTCTGAAAAATAGTTGTGTTATGATTCATTACGCAACTCAAAACAGTTGCGTAATGAGAAAGCGTTGCGTAATGAATCATTACAGCACTGGTTTCAGTTCGGTAATGACTATTCCCGCACTGCATACTTCAGTGCAGGAAAGTAGGCCGTTTCATGACAGATTAGCGTGATGAAAAACAGCCTATTACGATGAGAAATTGCAAAAAATAATTTAAGTGTTCACCTATTTTTGTTGTAAAAAAACGAAAAGCTCAGTTTAACATCTTATATTTCCTGATTTGAAACTCATTTTACCTATACTAAGACAGACCCCATCCATTCTAGGGTAGCGAAATCTTCTGAACTCTTAAATGTAACATGCATTTTGCCTGAATATAGCCGTGTAATGTCTGTGATTCCAACAACTAGTTACATGAATAGCCAAATGTCTTCTGTTTGGCCCTGGACTAGATCGAGTAGCCTTCCAGGATTTAGTGATTGGTTTTATCTTCCAAACTTGTGAATTTATTTTTGTTAATTTATACTGGTTTTGGAACCCGATAGTGGTTGGGTGTTTGTCTAAAACTTTTCGCGAGTTTCAGCTGTTATATTTAAGACATTTAGACCACTTTGAGCAGCCTTGAGCGCAAATCCCAAGATTAGTCAAATCACTATTTTTTCTATTACCATGTTCTTCTGAAAAAAAAACTGCAATATGGAGAGATGTCAATCCGTTATTAGGTGAATTTGGGTTTATTATGCAAATAAGAAAGTGCAATTTCAACTATTGCCAATCGTTATGGCTGAAATGTTCAACTCGATTTGCACAATAAACTCAGCAAATATTTTTCTGTGCAATATGATTGTGTGCAAGGTTTTTAAAATGACAGGTTTTCTGATCTAAGCAGTCAGTGGGTGCGTGGTGTGGTTAGCTGCGGGGAAGGTGGAAGTGACAGCTGGCGAGTTGGCTAGCTGGCGGGTTTGTGTACACTGTATTTCACTCTACCGTTTCTATGGGGTTGTTAGGGAATGTTTACACCAACAGACATAAATACAGTGGAGTGAAAATTTTCTCCAGCATTGATGTTTTATTGCGAATCAAATTTTCGTCGTTAACACTTCAGTCGTCGCGCTGTTGTATTTTGTACAACAGTGGTGAAAAAACCCCGCTTATCGTACACGGCATCAGCGTGGTGGGTCTGACGGTGGCAAACCGCGCGACGACCGAAGGGTTAATGGAATTCCGGTGTTTTGAGTCGCTGAAAAAATGATCACAAACTTGAAAAGTTTATTAACAATTGCATGTAATGAATGTAAACGTGGAAATTTCGAATAGTTCTGCGGGGAAGAGCCACCCACCATCGACGGTCCACCGATGACAGAGAGGATGTACCACGGTGTTGCCATCTGATGGTGACGGTTGTATTCTTGTAACTTTAACTAGTAAGTTCATAGTAGTTCTACTGTCAATTACACAGTAAAGGAAATTCAGATACTTTACCGCGTATACCACAGAAAAAAATGTATACCTACTTTGTCACGTCATGTACCTGATATCCAAGCAACCAAAACAAACTCGCCAGCTGTCACTTGGCATTTCAAAATGGCGGAATTGGAAATCTGACACATTGGACTACCTCCCTTCTAGATACCTTGATTGTATGTTCTTTGTTCTACAAGAGATATGGGTCAATTTCTGTCACGGTCGTCATGTTTGAACGTGAGACATAGTGATGCGATATCTTTTCTAATGTCCATCAGAATCGGTTTCATCGGAAATAATTTAAAGATTTCAAAATTTTGCTCTATTTGACTGGCAAATTAAGCTCTTTTTGCTAATCTCTCGTCTTCTAGCGGAGTGTTCGGAATTAGGCGTGAATCTAAGGCTCATAATCTCGGTAGTTTGTAATATCAATTGCCTGTATGGATCTGTCGAGTATAGTCACGGTTGCCATATGCTCAAATCCAACAATTTGCAAAATCACTGTATTTTCTATTACCAAATTATTTTCAGGAAAACCATGTTGAAAAGAGAGATTCAGGTACAGTGGATGCCTGACCGTCCAACCAATTTGATTGGAAACCAATACTGTGGAAATCTCCACCAGATGTACTGGTTTACCAACTGCCCTTCTAGGCAACCCAAGGTGGACTTATTCTGCCAATTGGAAAATGAATGAAACAAGTATTGTGGAAATCTCCACCAGGAAACACTTGTTTCAGGAACCTTTATTAGAGAAGAGAGTTCTTTCTTAAATAGAATAAACTCTCATTAAAAATCAATGAGTAAATTTATTACCTTACGCTGGCATGATACAAGCGATAATGAAAAAGAAAAATAAAAACTTGGCCGTAACTGCACTCGAACTACCTTCTACTCGGCCAAATATCGCCACGTGCTTTTTGTGCGCACTCTAAAAAATGTTCTCTGAAATTATGAAATTTATAATTCAACAAACCAAAACTGCTATATGGAGAGATGTCAATCCGTCATTCGGTGAGTTTGGGTTTATTACGCAAATCATAAGGTACAATTTCATCTATTGCCGATTGTTATGGCCGAAATGTTCAACTCAATTTGCACAATAAACCCAGCAAATATTTTTCTGTGCAATTTGTTTGTGTTTTCTCTGTTCCTTGGTTCTACAAGAAATATGGGTCAATTTCTGTCACGGTCGTCATGTTTGAACGTGAGACATCGTGAGGCGATATCTTTTCTAATGTCCATCAGAATCGGTTTCATCGGAAATAGGTTTATCGGTTTCAAAATTTTGCTCTATTTGAATGGCAAATTAAGCTATTTTTGCTAGACTTTCGTCGTCTAGCGGACTGTTCGGTATAAGGCATGAATCTCAGACTCATAATCTCGGTGGTTTGTAATATAAATTGCTTTTATGGATCTGTCGAGTATAGTCACGGTCACCATATGCTCAAATCCAAAAATTTGCAAAATCACTGTATTTTCTATTACCATGTTCTTCTGAAAACAGAACTGCCATATGGAGAGATGTCCATCCGTCATTCAGGAATTTGGGTTTATTATGCAAATCAGAAGGTACAATTTCAACTATTGTCGATCGTTATGGCCGAAATGTTCAACTCGATTTGCACAATACAACCAGCAAATATATTTCTGTGCAATCTGATTGTGCGTTCTCTGTTCCTTGGTCATACAATAGATATGGGTCTATTTCTTTCGCGGTCGTCATAATTGAACGTGAGACATAGTGAGGTGATATCTTTTCTATTGCCCATCAGAATCAGTTTCGTCGAAAAAGTTGTATCGGTTTAAAAATTTTGCTCTATTTGATTGTCAACTTTTGCTTGTTGTGCTATTTTGCTGATACAATCATACATAATTCGACTTCTAGCGGACTGTTCGGAATTCGGCGTGAATCTAAGACTCATAATCTCGGTGATTTGTAATATCAATTGCCTTTATGGATTTGTCGAGTATAGTCACGGTTGCCATATGCTCAAATCCAAGAATTACCAAAATCTCTGTATTTTCTATTACCATGTTCTTCTGAAAACAGAACTGCCATATGGAGAGATGTCCATCCGTCATTCGTTGAATTTGGGTTTATTATGCATATCAGAAGGTACAATTTCAACTATTGCCGATCGTTATGGCCGAAATTTTCTACTCGATTTGTATAATAAACCCAGCAAATATTTTTCTGTGAACGTGACGTGACGTGAAAGAAGCTTTATCGGCTTCAAAATTATACCATTCAAAATAAAACCATGTATTATTGGTCTTCTAGCGGACGGTTCGGAATTAGGCGTGAATCTAAGACTCATGATCTGGGTGGTTTGACATATCAATTGCCTGTATGGTTCTGTCGAGTATGGTCATGGTCGCCTTATGCTCAAATCCAAGAATTTGCAAAGTCACTGTATTTTCTATTACCATGTTCTTCTAAAAACAAAACTGCCATATGGATAGATGTCAATCCTTCATTCGGTAAATTTGGGTTTATTATGCAAATCAGTAGGTACAATTTCAACTATTGCCGATCGTTATGGCCGAAATGTTCTACTCGATTTGCATAATAAACCCAGCAAATATTTTTCTGTGCAATTTGATTCTGTGTTCCCTGTCCCTTGGTTCTACAAGAGATATGGGTCAACTTCTGAACGTAAGACGTGAAAAAAGTTTTATCGGTTTCAAAATTATACCATTCAAAATAAAACCATGTATTACTCGTCTTCTAGCGGACTGTTCGGAATTAGGCGTGAATCTAAGACTCATAGTCTCGGTGGTTTGTGATATCAATTGCCTGTATGGATCTATCGTCGAGTATAGTCACGGTCGCCATATGCTCAAATCCAAGAGAATTAGCGAAATCACTGTATTTTCTATTACCAGTTTTTTTCTGTTAAAAAAAAACTGCCATATGGAGAGATGTTCATCCTTTTTCGGTTACATGGGGTTTATTATGCAAATCAGATGGTACAACTTTAACTATTGCCACTCGTTATGGCCGAAATGTTCTGCATGATTTGCGTAATAAACATCCCAATAATCGTAGTCGTTTCAGCAAATCTCGGTGATTTGTAATATCAATTGCCTTTATGGATTTGTCGAGTATAGTCACGGTTGCCATATGCTCAAATCCAAGAATTACCAAAATCTTTGTATTTTCTATTACCATGTTCTTCTGAAAACAGAACTGCCATATGGAGAGATGTCCATCCGTCATTCGGTGAATTTGGGTTTATTATGCAAATCAGAAGGTGCAATTTCAACTATTGCCAATCGTTATGGCCGAAATGTTCTACTCGATTTGTATAATAAACCCAGCAAATATTTTTCTGTGCGTACTCTGTTCATTGGTTCTACAGGAGATATGGGTCAATTTGTTTCATGGTCGTTTTTATGTCAAAACTTGTTTCCGGCATTTTGAAGAAGAAAATTTTTAGTTTATTGGTCAGAATGGTTGAAGTTTCGTAATGCAGTTGTCTTGATAACTTAATAATATGGTTTAACTCCCTATTTTCGAGCAATGTTGTTTCATCTATTTTTTGTTCTATTTGCGAATGCAATCCATTGATTTCTTCTAATTGCCTGACCAATGTTTCTTTTGTGTTTTTATTGTAAATGGATTTCTTAACGTTATTGGCCAAAAGTTGTAACTTTCTGAATGCATCAGTTATACTTAAATTACTCATTTATTGTTACACTTGAAATTTTACTTGCCATTCTGTGTGGCATACCAGTAGTAATTTCGTTTTCACTCGTTGAAATCTCCTTCTAGGGTGTTCAGATTACTGCACTACCTGGATGATTACCTTTCTGCATTCGATGGATGAGGCTGTTGATACCATGTCCTACCGGGGCAATCGTTGCTATTAGCGTAGACACAATCACATACGAGGGTTTCACTTTTGTCCGTCATCTCGTTCCGCACGACACAAATTTTCTATTGGCGCTTTATTGTGCACTTCTTTTTTTTTTCACGGTTCATTTCAGTGGAATACGTGGATTCCAGATAGCTCTTCTTGGATGAAAGCACACACGAAGTATACAGTTAGTGCTAATAATGCAAGGCTTGTAATGAAAATCGCATTTGTTTCACGCATTTTGCTAATGCGGGCGGTGATGCCAGTCCCAATGTTCACAGTTTCACGCGCACCTTTTTGTTTTTCGTTTTGTTCCGCGGGTCTCGTTCAAATTACATGCGGCACTATATCTGGTTTACTGCTATCCACCGCTGTGCGCATTCGTTCGTACTTTGTCACTACCTTGTACAATTTGTAAATAAACAGCGCTCCAATCACAGCTATGTATGCCAACACTGTCAGTGCGTTTGCGATTTGAATAGAGTTTTTAGCTGACTCGCCGGCGTGCTGAGCTAGTTTATTATTTGCATTAAGAATATTAATGACATGACTGTCGTCCACTATGGGCTTTTCCTTTGAATCACTAGAACCCATTTTTCGTTTCGTTGCTCGCACTTTTGATTTATCACTTTAGGTACGATCACTTATTTTGGACTAACCATGGATAACCATGTATTATTCGTCTTCTAGTGGATTGTTCGGAATTAGGCGTGAATCTAAGACTCATAATCTGGGTGGTTTGACATATCAATTGCTTATATGGATTTGTCGAGTATAGTCACGGTTGCCATATGCTCAAATCCAAGAATTACCAAAATCACTGTATTTTCTATTACCATGTTCTTCTGAAAACAGAACTGCCATATGGAGAGATGTCCATCCGTCATTCGGTGAATTTGGGTTTATTATGCAAATCAGAAGGTGCAATTTCAACTATTGCCAATCGTTATGGCCGAAATTTTCTACTCGATTTGTATAATAAACCCAGCAAATATTTTTCTGTGAACGTGACGTGACGTGAAAGAAGCTTTATCGGTTTCAAAATTATACCATTCAAAATAAAACCATGTATTATTCGTCTTCTAGTGGATTGTTCGGAATTAGGCGTGAATCTAAGACTCATAATCTCGGTGATTTGTAATATCAATTGCCTTTATGGATTTGTCGAGTATAGTCACGGTTGCCATATGCTCAAATCCAAGAATTACCAAAATCTCTGTATTTTCTATTACCATGTTCTTCTGAAAACAGAACTGCCATATGGAGAGATGTCCATCCGTCATTTGGTGAATTTGGGTTTATTATGCAAATCAGAAGGTGCAATTTCAACTATTGCCAATCGTTATGGCCGAAATGTTCTACTCGATTTGTATAATAAACCCAGCAAATATTTTTCTGTGCGTACTCTGTTCCTTGGTTCTACAGGAGATATGAGTCAATTTGTTTCACGGTCGTCATGTTTTAACGTAAGACATAATGAGGCGATACCTTTTCTAATGTCCATCAGAAGAGCATTTTTCGAGGCTTCGACATAACGGATTTTCCATCCGGCAATACCAAATGAATTGTTCCAAGTTTAATGGGCTTTCATTGCATATATTTTCTATTTGTGTAATAAGCCTCACGGGAATCCTCACGTAATTCTGTACCCAGTCACGGTCGCCATATGTCAATCGCTGCAATTTCTCAATATTTTCTATTTCCTATTCGTTCCTAAGTTAAGATGTACTCGGACAGTCAATAGACGCAGAAATACATAGGCTCCAAGTTCAGGGAGTGCGAGCTTGTTATCAAAATGATTTGAATGATTTTGAGATGTTTTGTCTGTTTAGTCGTTTAGTGTTTGTTTTTGCGTTCAATTCTTGTGATTTTTTGTTTGTTTTAGTATTGTTGTATTGTAATTGTCTTTAAAGGATCGTCCCTATAATCTTCATTGATGTTTGATGATTTCTTGTGATATCTCGCCCCAAACCAAAACAATATAAAATTTTCTTACAAAATTCAAAATAATTGGACCCCTTAACATATGGCAGTATAAATTGTATTTCTATTAAAGACCTAACGATTATATATATGCAAGAAAAAAAACCCTAAGATAAATTACGATTCAAATATCGCCATCAAATTTTATCCGTGTCTTGAAATCAAATTCTAGTTCTGTTCTTTACGCAATCTTTCAACGTGCAAATCAACAGTTCGTTGATTTATTCAAATTGGTGCTTTTGAAATCGCGAGTTGGGGCACTACCCAACCATGAATCATCCATCTTTTGATGATCCTAGTATTGATTAAGTCGACAAAACATGCTGCCATCTAAAAGTATCACTTCGCTTAGTAAATTCAAAGATAAGAAAATGATAAAGAATCAAATATTTGGATGTTACTGTACATTGAACACTAATTTTGCAAGTATGTATTAAATTTGTATAGGACTAATTTCAGGGTTGTAAACCATGATACAATAGTTAACCAATGGTATAAATACCGGTGGCCAATCGATCCAGTTTTCTTCATAAAAAAATATTTGGCTCTTCAGATTTATACTCTTGAAAAATTGTGGTTTAGGTTCACCTTTTACTTGAGATCCTTAACAATTATTATAGTTTAGTGTAGGTTCAACTTTTGGATTTTTATCAGGAAATAAATATATTCTGTCAGCTGCACAACTAGTACGAATTGTTGTTTGTTAAAACTGATTCAATGATAAACATTGACCTCCAACCACAATGAATCATTAATGTAACTAGGGTTGTTCTTTGCCATCAAAATAATTGTTTTAGATACCACTTTACTAGTTTATAGGTAGAATAAATAATGATTACTATTAATATACTTTTCCAATTATTATAAATATAACACTTTAGGCCCTGTTTTCATGTACAACATAAAAACAATTATATCTAGTATAAATTGAAAAAAAGCTGAAAGTAATTGTTAGTCAATTCCAATGAGTTTGTCAAAGTATTTTTTTACTACAGAAAAATAGACGTAACACTTACCTATAAACAGTATACGATAGAAACGATCGTACAATCAACATATTTTTCTCTCTAGTATCTAAGTTAATTAGTATCCTTCGCCAAAAAAGTATACTACAGAAAGTAAGTTAATCTTCTTGAATGTTTTTCTGTGATTTTACGTTGAATAACATTAAGTTAGAATGGAGAAATATGCAAAATTTGCAAACAACGCTTAATAAGATCGAAGAAACCAAGCAACAATTAACTGTTTACTACATCGGATAATAATGTATACATAGATTAATCAACAAAAACCGTTTTCATTCTAAATGTATGATTTTAAACAGACAAGTTTGATGAAAAATATCAGGTTTGTGGATTTTTTTGGCGATAAAGCGTTCACGTTTAACTTGAGTTCGAGTATTCGTTTCGAAAAAAATACCGTTTTTAGATAATCTTTTCCCATAGTGGATGTCAAAATTGGAACAGCGGCGAACCGTCATTTCCATACAAATCCGCGTTCCAATCGAGCATGAGATCTGTCAAAACTGGAACAGGCACTCTACCCTTTCATATTGCCAGAAATTTATTCTAAAAATCATAGTTCGAATATTATGTAACAAAACAGCTGAGTGCACTAGAACAGTCCAGCTTATTATTTTTGCATTAATTATATGACGATATGGTTATACAATAATTGTTATAAAATGGTCAATTTATGTTTCCAAAATAATATAAAAATATAAATGGCATTAGTTTTAATCAATGATGCTGTGCTGAGTAACATCCCCGCAACTTCTCACATCTCTACAAGGAAGCAGTACTCTCGAAGAAGAACAGCGAAGTGAAGCAGAAGGAGCTTGGCGAGAAATCAAGTTACAGTGACCATGCAGAAACTTGTTACGGTGGAAGATTAGTAATGAGCCTAACCTTCGTGTCACATTATATGACTACGATCATGGAGATCATAAACTACAGCAACATTCAATTTGGACAAATCGACGAGATATCAGAAATCAACGCCACATTCAGAAAGCCCAGTCAGATAATTCGGGAAAGCAGGGATTGCAGAAATCGTTGTCATTCGATATCGAAGAAGGATCAAATCAGGTGGATAAACAGAACCCTTTACCTTTGAGCATCGATTAATCAAAATGGTCACTATGGATAGCACCACTTTGGGCTTGTATGTTTTACAGAAAACAGTTATACTTACAGTTACAACATTGTTGCAACCCATGCACGGTAGCGCTGCTTGTTGGTTGCGGTGAGTGCCAAATGAGTTTCTTACAAAGATTCATAGTCCTGCCAGTCCAAAAAGACCACAGAGAGCGAAAACCTGAACAGAGTTGTAAAAAATTCCTGAAACAGGATTAAAAGACTTCTCCCACGTAAGGGGCCTGAGAGAATAATGGAAGCTAGAAAATAGCTCAAGTTCATCTGGCGAAGATGAATATGCACTCACTCAAATAGGTAACTTATTTGAATATGTCGTCATCATGAAATTTAACATACTTGGCATATGACTGAACATAGGCGCCAGTACCGTACTTCCGCTTATCAACGTATGATGCTACTGCTCACTTGTCCAATACGGTGATTGTACAATAGTGCGAATGGAAAAGATAACAATTCCTTATCGATGTCCTTACAATACTTACGGCTGCTTTGTCCTTACGCTGCTTTCAGGCTGCTGAAGCCTTAATTTGCCAGGAACTGATTCATCCTAATTATAAGCTCGTTATGCCAAACCACGGAGGAAAACCTGCAAAGGTCATCTGCACACGTTTCTGTAGTTCAAATTTGCCAAATAAAACTGAATTATTCGATTTCTGGCGCCGTTACGCATCTGCTCCGATTGCTACTCCCGATCCTGATCCCTTCAACCGTTCCGGGCGACATCGTGTTTCTCTTTTGGATTTTGAGAAGCTAAATTAGTTCAATAAATATATTTTGCGCAAGTTTGTTGTACATGTTTTCTTTTTATTGTGTTTGGCTCTGTGGTGACAAAACCTTTACAGTAGACTTTCGATTAGTGCATGTTCGTAAATTCACCTATACGGAACTTATAAAATAGAATTGTTCACTAAGTCAATACATGGCTAACCAAAGACAATTAAATACAAATATGGACAGGCTATCTAATTAGGGACCGTCCATAAATGACGTAGCATTTTTTCACTGATTTTTTATACCCCCCTCCCCCCTCGTAGCATTTAGTCACAAATGCTGATACCCCCCCTTGGAAAATACGTAGCATATCAAGCACCCCCCCCCCCCTTAATTTTTTTTTGTTTTCCACAACAATTGAGCTAAAACGAAACATTAAAATCCAGAAATTAAAAACAAAGTTTTATTTTATAGTTAACTGACAAACAACAGTTTGGAATACTGTAGCGCTCAAAAAACATTTGGGAAACAGTTTTAACTAACTTATTTCTTTGTTGATGTTACAGAATGTTGTTTCCCAGTTTATATTTATTTTGTTACATTTAGGTTAAATTTAAATTGTAGTACTTTTACTATGGGTAAAACCTAAAAGAAGTTTACAGCTAAATATGTACAAAAGAAAATTCTTGTTTGGAGTGATGAAACGAACAGCAATAAGTTAGTTTTTTAAATTATTCGTGGTTAAGGAACAGATTTCAGTGAATATGAATATATGATATATATATATATGAAATATATAATATATATAATATATATAATATATATATATATATATATATATATATATATATATATATATATATATATATATATATATATATATATATATATATATATATATATATATATATATATATATATATATATATATATATATATATATATAGATATATATATATATATATATATATATATATATATATATATATATATATATATATATATATATATATATATATATAAAAATACATAATATGAAATCAACAATCAACAAAATACCTCAATTTAGAATGGTTCTCCGTCATTATTTTCTTAATTCAAATCCATTCAGCAAATAGTGGCCAGATAGAGAAAAAATAAAAATTGTAATATTTGGAATGTTTCAAAAATAAGCAATTTCAGGGCTGTTCCATCAAGACTGTGTAGAGATATCATGCAACATTGAACGCACTGAATAAATATCTTGTTTTACTAAAATAACGTTAACATTCATCTAAATGAGCATATTATGAAATAATATATTTGAGGAAATAAATTTCTAACAGAAAATTATTATTAAACTTAAACGGTTGATTGTATATCTTGTTAACAAATGGAAAAATAATACTTTTAAAGTCGATAACGCATTGATTTTTACTTAACTTGTTGAGCTTTTAATTTAATTATTCATAAATAAATAGTTTGGACACGAATATAATATAAAATTCACATAACTATTTAAACCTTCATAAAATCTGTTTAGTTGTCAGGAATAAAATGATTAAGGGATTAATGATTCGGAGCTGAATCATTTTTTTATAACTTAAGTTTAATAGTCCAGCCAAAGAAGTTTGATAACAACTGTTTTACATTTTTTTCCAGCGCCACTTTTTTTACCGAAATTATTTAAAATGCTACGTCCACAAGCTGGGACCCCTCCCTCCCCCTCGTCACACATCGTCACAAATTCGTGAAGACCCCCCTCCCCCCTAAAATGCTACGTCATTTATGGACGACCCCTTAGGCGGCGGAGGCGTTACTTTGACAACCATTCTCCATACAGTCTTCTGATTGGTTCATCGGTGTTCGGTTTGGATTAATTAGACAAGCAAAATAGGACTAACCATCGCGTCGTTCTATTCTATTGAGTGAGGGAAAGTATTTGGAGTGAGAGCGAAGCATGTTAAAGAGATTGTGGTGAGACTAAGTCAATCTGAACGTGAGAGTAAATAATTGAATATTGATTAGGGCGTCACTGGGTATGTCGTTGCTCGCTTATATGTGAGAGCTAGAACGGAAAGTAAAATAATTGCAGTGTAATATCAATCGCGATGACGTTGTGGGTTGACTCGAGTGGTGTCGAAAGAAATAGAATGCATGTTCATAGCACTGCTGTGGGAAGTGGTTTGGATGATGAGAAATAAATTATGCACTCTTTGGGTAGGTATGTTTGTACTTGAAGGGTTTCGAAATATTACCATGAAGGTTTGGAAATCGTCGTATGTCATCTAAGTCAAGTGTGTCATGTAGAATCTGGAGTAATTCAAAAGCAACGTGTCAGTTGCGTATAGCACACGCTCGCTGAGGTCATAAGTTTGAGAAAAGCAGTTCGATAAATGCAATATTGTTTCGATTAATGAACTTACAGTTATATATCAGAATATATGAAGAAAATAAGAATAAATCTACGAGCGATTTTACAGCATGCATAAAAATTGTGCAAAATTATATGTTGGTCCAGAGAGTCCAATTTTGTGTTAGTCGTGAACAATTATGTGTCTGTTTGTTTAAGCATGTTCATTTGTTCTGCGCTAAATAAGAAAATTTAAAACCTTATTATCAAATGTTCAGTCATCGCCCAAACAAAGTGCCAGCGTGCTAGTAATCACGCAAATTGGTGAACATCGTGAGTCAAAACAGGATTTTCTTTCCTTGAAATATATATATATATATATACTTCATAATCAACATATAGGGTCGGTGTTCCCTTAGTGGACAGTCGCCTATAGTCGCACTAGTGACTTTTCACAGCCGTTTTGCTATAAATCTTTTCAAATCATTTTTTGACATGAAGGTCAGGACCTATTTATCTAAGTACCATTGATTTACATCTTGATTTGGCTCAAAAAATGATCGAAAAAAATATTTTTGCTTAAAATTTGAGCTCCCTTGCGCCTATAGTAAACCTATTGTTCCTATAGTAGCACTACTGAGAGAAACTTTTTTTTATTATACGAAATAATTGATGAATTAATAACTTTTTTTACATCAAACGAAAGCTTAAGATCCACACTTTGTAGGAAAAATATAAAAGTTTTGTAAAAATACGGTTTTGATAAGTATTTTGCCGACGCCGTGATGCTAGTGCTACTATAGGAACAGAAATTAGAAATAGTGCTACTATAGGCACAAGTGTTCCTATAGTGGCACACGCGATAATAAATACAAACATTTGAGTTTTCGTAGATTTTATATTTTTCCCACAAAACCAAGATAAAAAGCTATCAGATGATGTAAAAATAATGACGCTAGCATTATTTTTTGATTTTATACGAATTTTTGTTCTTAGCTATGCGGCTATTGGTACATCGACCCTAATCTTTGTGATACATAACCAAAAAGTTTATTTTGTGATGGAGTTGATAGTCTAATGACTATTGCTTCTGTTTCACAAGCAGGAGGTCGTGGGTTCATATTCAGGCTCGTCCCTTTTTAATATTTTCAACGTTTATCCTAATAGCTCTCTTTCATTATCTCTCGAAGATTTATGATAAAATCCCTGCTCTCCCCCAATGGACATATGGACATGTCCGGCCCGTTTATTAATCTAGAAATACATGGATAAGTGTGATTGCACATTGAAGATGGTAAGAAAGCTAAAGCCCAAGCTTAATCTTCTTCTTCTTCTGTCGGGTGTCGGATCACTGCGTCCATTTTTTAGGACAATTGTGATATACCCTATTACTCTATGTACACAGAGGCGTCGCGTCCACATGTGCAACATGTGCACTGCACAGGTGGCAAATCGTTCATCATAACAACCTACAATTTCTACTATTATTGAAGTACGGTTCTTCAATTCTCTCAATAAAATTTAGCCTATTTCAATTATCTTTATCATTGATCATCGCAATTTACACCTTTCAAAATATTTGTTGTTATATTTTTGGTATTCAAATTAAATGCAAAAGCTGTTTGGTGCGGCGCGAGATCTGTGCCCTAATTTTCCCTACGCGCTCAGTGCGATGCATGCTACGCAACACTTTGTTCCACGCTACACGTTGCTGCTGTGACGATGAAACCCAACGTGTGCACTCTCATCGGGAGACGCGTTGCCTTTCGTCGTACACACAATTCTGTATATGTGGTAGAATGTTTTTTGCACTACAAATGCCAGTGTGTAAGTAGCCAAAGCGTCGACTCTGGCCGGTGCACAGTCTTGCCACATCAATCTGTGCGAGCGTGCGGTGGGAAGACAAGAGACAAATCAATCCACGAGAGAGATCCATTTTGCTTGCTCTCTTTTTTCCTTCGCTCTTTCAACATCACCACGCTTGTGGTGTGGAGTACTGGCGTGATTTTTTAGACGGCTGACGGTAAGAAGTTTCTGTAAGTTTGAGACCCAGGGCCCGCGCGTATTTTTGTACAATACTGGTTAAGAACCTCGCTTCCAGCATACAGTATTAGCGCGGTGGTACTTGTGATGGTCAATCGGAAGACAATCAGAAAATGAATTCAAAAGCGGTCGTGCCCTCCGTACCGTTGGGGTTGAAACTGTGGTTCAGAACAGGTTGCGTCAGTTCCAACCTAGGTTAAAAAACGAATTCAACATAAATTAGAAGTGCACAGGTTGATAATAAGGCCACGCGACGCCTCTGAGTACACAATGTTTTGACTGAACTTTGAACCATCTGCCATTGATGAGCAGAAGTCCTAGGTTGCAGTGTTGTAGTTCCCCCAATCTGGCGTGATCAGCCTAATAAAGCTAACCACCTCCTTGGGGGATGCGTTCCAAATATCAGCTGGCTGTAAGTAGTGCTTGGGTACGTCAGTTAATCATCAATATTAACCTCCTTTTCCCGAGCAGCCTAGATAGCCGCGTAGTGTCGGTAGCGGTTGTTTCAACTGGCTAAGAATCAACACTACAGACTGCCTGTTCCGGTGGTAAAAGTCCACCTCACAGGTGACCCCAAATATATGGTGTGATGCGTACCGTGCCTAAGAATGAATGGTTAGGGGGGTCTAAATAAAACCTAGCCGCAAACGAAGCCTGTGGGGTACCAGGGCGCCCTCCACAGTATTGAGTTCTTCCTGTGCTACCCGGAGCAATGGTGCAGATGACCTTGTATTTCTCCTAGATAATCGGCTGCCCTTCTTTAGTCTCTATCCTGAGGCTTAATAAGGGTGGGATTATGAATATGTTGACATTTAAATTAAATTATCAACTATATGGATTCGCATTATGCGTTTTACACAGTGTATTCTGTGCTTTCTCACCTTTGGCACTTTAAATAGATACCGATCTGGTTTTTTCGTTGCTGGTCTTTTTCATGCTGAGATTTCAAAAAGCTTAATCCTGCCAATCTTCAGCATAAAAGAACAGCAACGATCAATATTTGCAGACTCATGCAAAATGGTGCAGCCCAAGTGGCGCTAGTTCAAGAACCCTACTTTCGTAGAGGTAACCTTGTGGACCCAGTTTTTGCTACTTTCAGCAAACTTGAAATGGCAAAATCGCGCGCCATGCATCGCGCATCCGTGCTCGTTAATAAAACAATCGTTGCTACACTTATTTCTGAGTTAACTACCAGAGATGCATGTGCTGTCACAATCGATGTTTCTGTTGGTGACCTCACCAGGAAATACGTCTATTGTTCGGTATATTTACCACATGATGAACCATCCCCAACGGATGACTTCAAACGAGTTGTCGTACACTGCGTAACAAAAGGCCTTCCGCTGATTGTGGGCAGTGATGCCAATGCTCATCACATTATCTGGGGCAGCTCATATATCAATTTGAGAGGCTCCAGTCTGATGGAATACTTAAGTAGTACAGACCTTGGATTACTTAACATAGGCAATCGCCCAACCTTCATGGTTTCTAATAGAGAAGAAGTGTTAGACATAACGCTCTGCTCGAATAGAATCAGTCACGAGTTGACGAATTGGCATGTATCAGATGAGGAATCATTATCTGATCATCGCTACTTCTTCTTTGAACATTTAAATGTAACTGCGCAGACTTTGCGTTTTAGGAATCCCCGGTCAACAAACTGGGAACTCTATATTGAATTGGTTGCGACCAAATTTCATGGATATTCTCCGTCCATTGAAAATCCAAGTGATCTGGATGCTGCCGTTGATACTACAACAGGCCTGCCCAACCTTTTTGAACCGCGGGCCAAATCGCAGAAAAAAAATTGTATGGCGGGCCAAATTTTTGGATGCTCAAATATATGCATGAAGTCTGACAAAACCAAACCTTCAAAAGCACAAATCTAGAGAACTAGATAATCGTTCGCGCTGAAAATTTGATCGACTGGTCATCACCAGCGCATGACCATTCGACCAAATTTTCAGCTCAAATTGTTGTTTAGTTCCCTTTACTTGTGCTGCTGAAAATTCGAGGTTTGGCTTCGATGTATTCTTATCTTTAGTTCAGAAATTATTTATCACTTGTCATGTTCCCATAAAATAGACGCAGTTTTAGCAAAAAAAAAGTCTATGGTGAGGATCTCAAAAATAAATCTTAAAAGTGTGGCAAAAGCCAATTCACGAAGTTCAAGAAATATGACAAAAATCAGGGAATGAAGCAATTTGCATTTGTAGAAATCGCAAAAACAGATGAAGCGTCCTGCTAGATAGCTAGATATTTTGAAAGTCTCTTTCAAAATTATGAAAATATATATTCCAGCATATTTTGAAGAATCTTCTCCAGAAACATAAAACCCTGTGAGAATAATGCCCAAGATTTTATAAAATCATACTCCGAATTCTGCCAGAACTCGACTACGTATTGACAGAATGGCCCAGAATGTTTTAAAACCCTAAACAAGCTTTTACGAAAATCTTGGTTGGAATTTTCAGGATTTTACAAGAATCGTGTCTAGGATTTCTTTGCTTACCAGGATTTAAAAAAAAAAACAGCTCAAAACTCTATTTTTCTGTTCGCTTAGGATTCTGTCAAAATCTTTCATAATGTTATATGGTAACCTTTCCGAGGATTTTAGAAAATTGCTCATTGAATCATGCCAAGGTGTTGGTAAAATTTACTTCCAAAGTTCTGTGAAAATTTGAGCCTTTGATTAAGTGAAATTTTGTTTGAAAAATTGGTCTTTTGACAATGAGTTATGTTCAGGTTTCATTCATTGAATTTTGAAAGAAGGCACGGTAGAAACATTTTTGTTGTAATCCCAATATTAATAATCTGATGTTTGCGTTTGTTTTTCTCATAATGAACCTCAAATCATTATCTCAAGTCATATTCATACGTAGAAGAATTTTAACATCTATAAAAACTGCAATCGACAATGCTTGAATCTTGTAGTTGCTAAATGCCCAGACTCTAAAATTTAAAACTCAAATCATTCATAGAACCTGGTATTTAAAACATTTAAAACAATATAAACAATTACCTAGCTAAAATGTTAGCTTGAAAATAAATTGTAAATTGAAACGGTTAGTCTTGGTATGTTCTAACTACGGGTTAGTAGAATAACCAAAGGGCCAAATATGAGAAGAGTCTTCGAACTCTCTGCGGGCCGCACAAACGGCCTGTACTACAACATCCTACATTATGGAAGCTTTTGAAGAAGCATGTCCTCTGCGGTCTGTAAAGACTACAAGAGGGACCCCATGTTGGAATTCCGATCTGACTAGACTCAGGAAACAATGTAGAAGGAGTTGGAACAGACGCCGTTCAGCTGGATCAGAGTCGTTCAAGTCGGCTCGCAAGGCTTACAAGAAGACTCTTCGTTGTGCTGAACGATCCGGCTGGAAAAACCTTTGTACAAATGTTTCCAGTTTGAGTGAAGTCAGTCGGCTGAACAAAATCCTTGCAAAGTCTAAGGATTTCCAAGTGAACGAAATTCGCTTACCTTATGGTGACTTTACTTCTTCCGATGAAGAAGTTTTAGAATGTTTATTCAATACACACTTCCCCGGATGTGTGGACATAGCATCTACGGATGAACCAAATGTCTTTTCATGTAGTTACGAGTCTCTGGCCTCGGCTCGCAGTATCGTAACTACTGAATCGATTAAATGGGCACTTAATAGTTTTGCTCCTTTCAAATCTCCAGGAGCGGATGGGATTTATCCTGTTCTGCTCCAAAAGGGATTTGAGTTTATCAAACATGTTTTGAAAAAGCTACTTGTAAGCAGTTTTGCTAGCGGGTACATTCCCAGATCCTGGCGTGATATTACTGTAAAATTTATCCCGAAAGGAGGACGTGCGTAGTATGAAGAAGCGAAGAGCTTTAGACCAGCAGTCTGACCTCATTTCTTCTGAAATGTCTGGAACGCATTATCGATCATCACATCCGTGATGTTTATTTGGCAAACATGCCTCTTCATGTGAATCAACATGCTTACCTATCTGGAAAGTCCACGGTGACTCTTTTACACAAAGTTGTATACGATATCGAGAAAGCATTCGCTCAGAAGCAATCCTCCTTGGGTGTTTTCTTGGATATTGAGGGTGCCTTTGATAACGTGTCTTTCGATGCCATATTGGAAGCCGCACGAAACCATGGACTACCTACAATTATTACCAATTGGATTCATCGAATGCTCAAAAACCGACATCTCTTCTCGACATTGCGTCAAGCAGCGATTCGAAAATTGAGTGTTTGCGGATGCCCCCAAGGGGGAGTCTTGTCACCACTTTTGTGGAATCTCGTAGCAGATACGCTATTGAGGTAACTCAATAATTGCGGTTTTCCAACTTATGGATTTACCGACGACTATCTAGTTCTGATAGTTGGTATGTGCATAAGCACCTTATTCGACCTGATGCAAAGTGCTCTTCAGGTAGTCGAGAGTTGGTGTCGCCAATATGGCCTTTCGGTTAACCCGAATAAAACATCTATTGTTCTTTTTACGGAGAGACGAAACCGCGATGGAATTCGACCTTTACGTCTTTTTGGCACTGAGATTAATGTGACTGATCAAGTAAAGTATGTCGGAGTCATTCTAGATTCCAAACTTTCATGGACACCTCACATTGATTTCAGAGTCACAAAAGCTTGCATGGCCTTCGGTCAATGCCGGCGAACCTTTGGTAAAACTTGGGGCCTCAAACCCAAATATATCAAATGGATTTACACAACAGTTGTTCGACCAATATTGGCATATGGATGTCTTGTGTGGTGGCAAAAGGGCGAAGTGAGAACAATCCAATCAAAATTGGGCCATCTCCAAAGGATGTGCTTGATGGCGATGTCTGGTGCGTTCTCTACAATTCCCACAGCAGCGCTTGAGGCCATTTTCGACGTTGCGCCACTACACATATATCTTAAACAAGAAGCACTTTCTTGCTCTTACCGTTTATGGGTACTGGATCTACTGGAGAAAAATCCAGTGAATCGTAGATCTACACACACTTCGTTGTTTCCACTTTTGGTGAATTAGGACAAAATTTTCCTTGCTCCAAGTGATCTCACAATTGCTTGTCACTTTCCTTACAGGACATTTACCACACAATTCCTTTCACGGGAAGAGTGGACGTCTGGCTATTTGGAAAGAAGTATATCAAACAATATAGTATGTTATACTGATGGCTCCCTTCTTGAAGGTAGAGCTGGTGCAGGAGTATATTCTCGTGAGCTAAGGCTGAATCAGTTTTACTCACTTGGTAGAAACTGCACCGTTTTTCAGGCGGAAATATTTGCTCTTATGTGTGGAGTGCAATCAGCACTTCAACAGCGCGTAATGGGTAAAGTCATATACTTCTGTTCAGATTGTCAGGCTGCTATAAAAGCTCTCGCTTCGGCCAACTCAAGGTCGAAGCTTGTTATCGCATGTCGAACTCAAATTGAGGAACTGAATTCAGTCAACTCTGTAAACCTTGTATGGGTACCTGGCCATTCTTCCATCGTTGGAAATGAATTGGCTGATGGGCTAGCTCGCGATGGAGCATTGCATGACTTCATTGGCCCTGAGCCGGCTATTCCAATTTCGAAGTGCTGGGTGAAGCTTCAGATAAACTCTTGAGCGGCAACTCAGCACAAGCAATATTGGAATAGTTTGGAGTCATGTCGTCAAACAAAATTTTACATTACTGAGCCATCTCCAAGGGTGGCGAAGTATTTAACAAATCTGTCAAAGCAAGAATTGCAGTCTTTTGGTCAGAGCGTTGACAGGCCACTGCCGACTCAACTATCACATGGCAAATATTCAGCGTGCTGACTCATTTGTGTGTGATAGTTGTGACTCCGATTATGGAACTTCGTATCACCTGATATGTAACTGTCCAGTTTTTTCGCAAATGCGATTCCAATTACTTGGTAAACACTTATTAAGTGAAACTGAATTCAGAAGCCTGAATCTTCAGGCCATTCTGTTATTCTTAACCCGCTGTGGTAATGAGCTATAGGGATTCTATAACATTCCCCAGAAAACCATTCCCCCGAAAACCATTCCCCAGAATTCCGTTCCCCAGAATGAACCATTCCCCAGAAAATCGTTCCCCAGAATGTAACATTCCCCAGAATTCCATTCCCCAGAATGCACCATTCCCCAGAAAGCTATATGAATATCCATTTTTTTCTTTTTTTAATTATTGCTTTGCGTGAGTCACTTATGTGGGGGCGCAGATTGCCGTAGCGGTAAACGCGCAGCTATTCAGCAAGACCAAGATGAGGGTCGTGGGTTCGAATCCCACCGGTCGAGGATCTTTTCGGGTTGGAAATTTTCTCTACTTCCCAGGGCATAGAGTATCTTCGTACCTGCCACACGATATACGCATGCAAAAATGGTCATTGGCATAGTAAGCTCTCAGTTAATAATTGTGGAAGTGCTCATAAGAACACTAAGCTGAGAAGCAGGCTCTGTCCCAGTAGGGACGTAACGCCAGAAAAGAGGAAGAAGCGTCACTTATGTAACAGGCTAAGGTCTGATGTGACAAAACAAATATGTAGGTAGGAGGGTTAGGGACATAATGAACACACGGGGCGAAATGGACACCCCCTTACTCTCTGGGAATATGCATATTTCAGCAAAACTTTATAAACTGTAAGAAATCTGTATTGTATATGAACGTTTTGACGGTATAAAAGTTTACGCTTTGCTTCATTTGTCCTCTGAAATTCTACTATATTTTTTTTCTCAGCTTCAAATTAGTTTATAAGCAAAGCAGAGGAAGCGGTGGATTTATTTTAGAGCAAAGAAACATATTTCCATTCTATGTAAAATAAGCATTTACCTAATGTGTCCAATATGCCCCTAATCCCCCTATTCATGAGTATTTTGCATATTATTATAATACACTCTTCTTTTAATACATTCCCATAAAATATACAGACTATATGTTTATTCTTGCATATATAGTGATGCACCCTTCTTTCAGTATTATCTCATTAATGATATAGGCAAAATATATCGATGGAGAGCCCATATAGCAAAAGGTCACTTGGCATAAAATAATTTGGTATAAAGCCATTTGCCATCCAGCCATACTTATGCTCCTTCTTTTTAAAAAGGATGTTCTTCATGTCATGCCAAATGGTCATTGGTCAAATGACCATTATATCAAATGGTCCTTGATCATTTAATCAATCATGCCAAATGCCTTCTTTCCATTTGGTATCCTTACGGAAAATTTTGTCTATATCGTCAACAGGATAAAACTGAAAGAAGGGTGTATCACTATTTTGTGCAAAATTAAACAAGTCATTTGTAATTTAGACTTGACGCAAAGAAGGGCGTATCATTTTAATGTGCAGAATAGTAAGTTTTTATTCTGTCGAGTTTACGTAATCATTATATCGGAAACGTATAATATGATACTACGAACGTCTTTATTCTAATCGGTGTAGCCCTAAAAAGTAAGAGATGATGCACCTTCTTAAAACATTGATGAAAAGCTGCATACATCACTACATTTGATAAAAATTGGACATACATGTGAAATTATACATTTGGAATCTACTATACCGAAAGAAGGGTGTAGCTCTATTTTGTGCAGAGTAGTGATGAGTTGTATATTCTTTTAAATAAATATTGGATATTGTGTTTCCCCATAGACTGATCTATCAGTTTTCATAAGTGCTAATAAAAGTGAAACTACTGTGATAGTTCATTTACAAATGAAATTTGAATTATGCGTAAAGTGTTCATAATTAGCAGCACCAATGCTAATCTTCTCATGTACTTGTAAACAACTTTGTATGGAGTTTAATTTTCAAGTTTTTTAAATAGATTATTTCAAAACTTTAAAGTAGGTATATAATTTTCTGGGGAATGGTCCATTCTGGGGATTGGTTTTCTGGGGAATGGTCCATTCTGGGGATTGGTTTTCTGGGGAATGGTTCATTCTGGGGAGTGAAATTCTGGGGAATGGTACATTCTGGGGAATGAGATTCTGGGGAATGGAATTCTGGGGAATGGGTTTCGGGGGAATGGTTTTCTGGGGAATGTTATAGAATCAGCTATAGGCTCTCTTTGCGCTCATGAGTTTTGCAGTGCCCTTTTTAGGGCGCTGTTCGAACCCATTGTGGTATGGAGCTACATGCTCTCATTTCGCTTATGCGATCTTCCCTCTTCAAGGGACCCCACTCCTATTTCCTCCCATCTTTCCCTTCCCCTTCCTCTCCCATCGGGTAGATGATGAAATAGCCTCAAATATGGCGATGGCACAAATCTCCCAACTGGTGGGGAACGTGCCTTTGGAGCCGGCCTTCTGATACCTGATACCCCAATCTGGCGGGATCAGCCTAATAAAGCTGATTCTGCGTTCCGTTTCAAAAAGTTCCTTTTATAAGCTAAATGAAGTTTTAATAACTTTTAATTAGATTAGAATGATGCAATTTTAAAAGTGTTTAGATTTAATGTAGTCAATCCAACGCGGCATATTTATTTAGAAACCGTTTTTGGCCTATGGACGATAATGCGCGATCCAACTAAAACCCACTGTCCGGCAGTGATATTATGGAAAAAATCTTTCTGCAATCTTTTTGCAAAAAGCTTCAGTCCAGGTTGTTAGCTCTATTGCAGATCCAGTGATCCATTTCAGAATGGCTGGAGAGACACGTCCGTTCAGAAGTGACCTTCACTAACAATAAGCCCCGCATGTTTGCATTACCATTATCAAATGTATAATAATTATTCAAACACACTTCCAGTTCCAGTTCAAAAGATGTTTTCTTCAAAACTGGCACGTATTTAGTTTATTTATTTAGTAAGAATCATAATCAGGTCAATCTCACCGAAAACCATCTAAGGCGCCATGGAAACCTTCGACTCAACAAGCCTTGGGATCGACTTTGCTTCCCCTTTCGCCTTTACCGCGCATTCGTTCGTCATTTATCCACACACAAAAAAAATTTAAATGTCTTGAATTTCACGACGTTTTTTATTCACATTCAAGTACTTTTCTCTAACAAATCGAATTCTGGTAGGCGGTATTTGTTGCTTATAATTTATTCCTTTTGCCATTTGAATGAGGCCTTTTGTGATCAATTACCGATTATTTTCAACACGAATCAACACAGGATGGCGAAGTACTGGCGGTCGTAGAACCTGAATCAAAATTTCAGAGACAAATTTTATCAAGAATAAACTCCGGGGGCTTTCGGTGATTCACTTTCATACTAGAATCCGGATGCCGTAGCACCAGCCAATATCAGCGGAATCGCGAAAAACGGGAATACGAAGAAAAGCAAGAGTCCGCGGCATAGCCTGCTGCGTTCTTCCATCTTTAAATTTAGCGAAAAATGACTCATGGTGCGAAAAACGTCACCAAAATTTCACGTTTTACCATACACTGAGGAAAGCAAACGTAAGACTGTCATAAGATTTGCTTATGGAATTACGACACAAGAAAAATCTTTGAAATTCATAAGACCATCGTATGGTTTTCGGCAGATGTTGTTTCCATAATATACCTCGAAGGAATTTTGTAAGATGATCTTATGAACCAGCATTGACTTGATAACAAAATCCATAGATAGTTTTATGAATTACGTTCTGACCCATTCTTGGTTCCATAAGACTGTCTTGTGTAATTTGAGCTTTAGATTATAAATTTCAATGAGTGAATAATACTAATCCACGTTGAAAAATTGGTTAACCAGCTTGGGAAAATCAAATTTTCATCCATTTTGTCATGTCGCAATTCGATTAAAGCACTTTACTGTAAGCATTAGAATCGATTTGCGATACGACAAAATGGATGAAAATTCGATTTTCTCTAGTTGTCTAACCTATTTTGAACGCGAAGAAGTATATTATAGCAGCGAAACATTATTGAGAAAAGTTGTGAAGAACGTCTGAATTGGTGCAGGTTTACGTTAGGGGCGGATTAATGGATTAGGGGGGTTTGTGATTTCTTACGCGTCATACAAATTGTTTTGAATTTTCATTCAAAAATCTTATTCTTTGGATCCAATTCCTTAATCTGATCGAAAGAATGTGTTAGTTACAGCGGAATTGATGATAAATAGAAAATATTTACCCTTTGATGCATTAGAAACGGAGTCAGCCAGCGACAAATCAGCAAACACGTCCATTTCGGAAGCCATATTGAATACATATCTGATAGTGAAATAGCTGTACCGAGAAAATTTGCCTCACGTGGTTCTTCACAATGATGAGCAATGGTGGTTCATAAGCGTTCTTATGACATTGACAATTGATTGTTATGAAAAAATTACACTTGTCTTATGAATCTCAATCTCGTCGAATGAAATACGCAAGTGTCTTATCATGCGAGATTTTTGCCTCAGTATAGTTTTGCGAAACAAATGTTTTTTTTGGGTGTGTTGCAAATAACCCTATTTTGGGCATATTTCTTATCAAAATTGAGTGTGTATTTTTCTACATGCATCAGTTTACGGCTAGTAAAAGATATTCCTGCCATTTAAGTATTGATGTTTTGTCAAACTTTGCCAATCATTGATTCGTAATTTATGCCCCACCCCACAGTTTGTTTAATACATTTTCAAACTGTTATAACTAATATAAGTAAAAATTTTGACAAAAATTTGTTTATAAAAATTGTAGCCAGAAAATTTTAACCGCAGCCGCTTTTTTGTGAGCAGATCAGAGAGGGCTCCAGGAAATCCTCCAGTGATTTCTTCAGGAAAAGCTCTAAACATTCTTTTAAAGATACCTACTGGGATGTTTTCTGGAATTCTTCTTGAAATTCATTTGAAAATTCCTCCAGCGATTCTTTTTTAAATTCCTCCAGGGATTTCTCCTGAAATGCTTCCGGTAATTTATTGAAAAATTCTTCCACAGATTCCTTAAGTATTTTCTCTAAGAATTATCTACAATAATTCTTTCAGAAATTCATCCAGGAATTCTACCAAGAGTTTCTCTAGGGTTTGCTTCAAGAATTCCTTCGGAGATTCCTCTAGAGATTCTACAAAAAATCCTCCAAAGAGGGTTTTTGGTCGCAACCGGATTTTTTAGGTTAGTTCTGAAAGAGCTACACTCTATTTTTCCAAGAATGCTACCTAAGAGTCATCCAGGAAAATCTATACAGGGCTTCTTTCAGAGATTTCTCCAGGGATTATTCCAAGAAAATCTCCTGATGGATTCCTCCAGGGATTCCTCCAGAAAAATCTCTGTAGTGATTTCTCCAAGGATTATTCCATTAATTTCTCCAGGGATATTATCAGACATTCCTCTAGGGATTTCTTCAGCAATTTACTCAGCTAATCCTTCAGATATTCCTGCAAGAATTTTTTTCCTCTTCAGCAAAATCTTTACAGGAATGCTACTACATTTTACGAGACGTTCGAATGACGTTTTCTGGCGGGCCGCTCATTGTTGTTGTTCAAAAAACTAGCATGATATCTGAATGGCGCTGGACACATTTTGGTTGCCGATGACTTCCCCGTCTCTTTCAGCGCATGTTTCTACCCGGTTTACATGTATCACAGGTAACGTAAATGAAAAATATCTTCCCCGCCTACTGATTTAAATTTTACATGCGAACATTAAAAACTTTGTTGCATTGCCACCAGCGCCATTGTTGAATATGCTCCTTCCAAATGTGGCGCTAGAAGAAACGCTAAACAAACGGAAACCATATGATTCTAAACGTCTCATAAAATGGCTTATGGGGCTCTGCACAAAAAGCTGTCTCTCTCTTTTCCTCCTTCATGAAATTAGTAAACAACAAGGCCAGTAAACGTCAAAATCTCATGCAAAATCAAAACAGTGCAGAGCCCCATAGATTTTTTAGGGATTTCTTCAAGAATTTCTCCAGGGATTACTCTAGGACATGGATGGATGTTTCTAGAAATAGCCTCATATATTTCTCCAGGAAATCTTCTAGAGACTCCACAGAGGATTTTTTAGAGAAATTCATAGTTACCTAGAACGAATCTCTGGAGAAATCTCTGTTGAGATTTTGGAATGAAGGAATATCCAGGGGTCATGCACAAATTCCGTCACGCTCTAAGGGGGGGGGGTCAAGCCAAGCGTGACAAGCCTTAAAAAATTTTAGAAGCACCCATACAAAAAACGTGACAAAGGGGGGGGGGGATGAGGTCGAAAAAGTCGAAATTTAGCGTGACCTAATATGTTTACCATCCCCTAGAGGAATTTAATCAAGCAGTCATTCATGAGGAATTTAAAGTTAATGGACAAAACTTTCATTAGACCCATTACCTAGTCGAGAAATTGAATTCTTTCGCATGTTCCAAAATGAGAAGGGCGGATGTCTTCATAGTCTTACACAAAAGAGTAACCAAACCAAGAGGTCGTTTTTGCATAAAATATCAAGCGTGTGCTAGAATAAGGGCGTAAGTCGCATGATCGATTTCTCTTCATCGATCTTCACTTCTGTTAATAAAGGTGACAGGATGCAGATGTGTTGGCATTTTTTCACTCCAGACCGCTTGGCAACGATGCAATCTTGCGTCCTGAGGTGAAAAAATGCCGACAAACTTGCGTCTTGTCACCTTTATTCACAGAAGAGAGTATCGATGAAGAGAAATCGATCATGCGACTTACGCCCTTATTCTAGCACACGCTTGATATGTGAATTACCTTTGAAGGTTGTTCGCCCCTCGCTGATGGAAATCCTACGCTCTAAAACTCAACTCTTCTTCTTCCTCTCTGCTTTGCATTGACTCGCCATCTTATTGCACAACCAAGGGCAATGAAATTAACGTGATTCGAAACCTTCTCTCCCTCGTTTCAGACGCCTTGATCCTCCTGGAACGTCACAGTGCCCTATTCTCACCGTTTCTCTACGTCGACTACGTACACTGGCAGAACATTCTGACAACCAAATGGCTGCGATCGTCCGTGGAAGACCGCAAAGTGGCGATCTACGCATTGCATTCCTTCCACCGTGAAATAGCGCGCCAACTGTTGGCTCGTGAAGATCTTGAAGAATCAACGTCCACCGCGGAGGGCGCAGCACGTGAAGCGCGTATAACTGTGCTGAACTTCTTCATGAAGTACTTCAAGACCGTCCTGATGGCGCCCGGTTCTAAGTCCTTCGAGATACGAGTGGCCATTCGGGGATTCGGCTCGATGGCCGAAGCCTGCAGCTGCCTTATGACGGAGGAATACATGAACGAATTGCTGCTTCTGGTGATGCAGCGGACCGAGTTCGTGTACTTGGTGGAGGAAAAATCCAATGAACTGTTGGAACATTTGCCGGACTTCGTACAGGCTCTCTCGGACATCATGAGTCACGTGCGCGAGCTGACTGGAGTGCAGATCATAGCGCTCCAAAACATCATCATCGGATTGGTGAAGGATTTCCACTATCTGAGTAGTTCGTACCATGAGCTGATTGTGAGTTCTCTCATGAAAACCTTCGATAATTTGGGTAAGCTTGGCGGCGGAGTTTTGGACAATTTACTTGAGAAGATTGTGCTGAGAGGAATCATCTGGAGTTGCTCGCACATGCTAGTTGTCGACGTGAATCAGGGTAGAGGTCCTGAAGAAAATTCAAACTGGAAAGATTACATTACCTACAGGAATTATCTTCCGTTGTGGAGGGGTTTGCTCACGCCTGGGTCGAATCTGAGCTTGGACAGAGGACCGCTGATAAAGGTCATCTACGCTCAGTTGATGAAGACGTTGCTCCTGATTTTGGACAAACTGGATTTGAGCACTCGTAAACGAACGGTCAAGGACGACACCGGGGAAGATCAGGACGTGTTCTTCTGCGATCCTAACATTGATCTGGTCCCAGTGAAACCGAAAGATTTCCATATTTTCTTCAACTTGGTGGACTTGTATCAGGACTTGCTGAAGTACAACGACCACGTGCGGGACAATTTCGAAGAATGGATTCCCATCTATTTCGACTATATGGTTAGGAAGTCTGTGAAACATCCGCTGGTCAGCGGATTTGTAAAGCTGATTGATCTGGGACTGTTCACAGCCAACCAACTGCGGTACTTTCAGGTAATAGTTCAATTTGTTGTAAAATCAGACTTGGGATGGACAAGATGGGTCACCTAAGGGTAGGATCCCCAAAACATTCCATAAACTAATAGAATTGTTGACCATTTATTTTATTTTTATACTCTTTCACACGCTAATTAAATATGATGATTTCTCAACAAATATGTAACATTAACTTATATTTTCTTCTCACAAAAAAAAGGAATACTCACAAAAATATAGGATTATTACATATACCTACTTGAAAAGTAATGCTCTAATAAACACAATATGGATACTTGTTTTTTTTTGTAAAAATATAAATAAAAATATAGCACCTCAAACCGACACTGACCTATCTTGCCCCCTGCCTCATCTTGCCCCTTCTTACCCTACAGATTAATTTCATATCATTACAGAGACAGCAGAACTTTTCGACGATGTCCACGACCAACCTGCTGGTCTACTATTTGGAGTTGCAAATTGCCAAATCACGTAATTCCACCGGAGAACTGCAGCTCACCTGTTTGCGATTTGTCTTGGGTGCTCCCGTGACATTGCTGGACAGTTTTCTGGATGATTCTAAGGACTTGATAGAAATATTATGCTCTGCATTTCAACTAGGGAAAGGAATGCTATCCTTGGCGAATGCAGCGCTTTCCTGCGTAAGGCGTCTAGTCGCCGAAGGCTCCCCAACTTCCTCAGAAAATCGCGATCGCGTTCTTGTTCACGTTCTTCCGTTGCTGGACAGCTATCTGCAAACCCGTGACGTTGCTCTGCCGCCTCCGATTAGTTCTCGCTTGGTCAAATTCCAGCGCAAACGAAGCGTCCACCTGACGAGCAGTAAGATCGAAAAGATCAAACTTCAGCACGCTTTGGAAGCTTCCGAGAGCGATTTGGTCAAGCTCCAGTTGAGGATTCTGGTTTTTCTGGGCGATCTCGATCCGAACGTTTGCACCAAAATGATACTTCGGTCCGAAACGGACGATGCGGCCCAGCAAACGGCGGACCTGGAAAAACCGTTGGTCCTATGGGATTTGGACTCGAATCGGAACATTTCGCTGCAGTTGTTGAATGTGACCGGAATCAGACCTATCATCAAACTGGACACGATCATAGCACGAGTATGCGCGCTAGCCGTGGGTTCTAGCGATCGCAAAACCAAGGTTGCCGCTTGCGAACTGTTGCACGCGTTGATTCTGTACGTCATCGGGATACAGTACCAGGACAAGATGACCAAGCTGTGGTAAGTAATTTTGATATGTTTATGCAAATGCAATTCAAAGTCACAAAAGTTTCTTAATCAGACTGAACATAGGTATTTACGTTACAATTCTAAAATGAATTCCTTGTAAAATGCCTGACAACATATCAGAAAACACTTTTAGCGTGATTTTCGGAAAATAGGATATGATAATATTGAACAATTTGTACCAAATCCTTGGAGAATTACTAGGTTCAGTTGATAAGGAATTTTTGTAATATTTTTGACGATGTTTCCAGCAGAAATTATAGCAACGTATCTTGGGAAAATTCTGGCAGCTTTTTTTGTGCAGGGTGGTAAAACGTCCCATTTTAAAGATTTGGTCATGAATCATATGCAAATTTTTTAAAAGTTTCTCTACTTAATGAAAGATCTCTAAAGTCAATTGCGAAGTGGTCTCTAAAGTTATTTTTTGCCTTTTTGTATGCTGTGAATTATGGTGGCTTCTTCATAGACCGTGCTATGGGATTCTGCCGAAGGTTGTTCTGGAATTCATTCAGAGATTCTACCAGAGATCCATCCAGAAATTTGTCTAAAGATTCTTCCAGCAATTATCCCTGGAATTCGCCCTGAAATTCCTCCAGTGATTTCTTAAGGAATGCTTACATGAGTTCCTTCAGAAATCGCTCCAGAAAATCTTTCAGCCATCTAACACTGATATCATTAGTAAATTCGACATGAATGACACCAACAGTTCTTACAAAAATTCTCCTGGGATTTTCTCCATAGTTTCTTACAATTGGGCTTATTCTAGGAGTGGCGTAAGGTGATAATTGTCGGTCTTCTTTAGCGAAGTGACAATTGTCGCCTAGAGTGAAGTGACTCGCCGTGTAAACCAAATGGAGAGTCATTTCACTCGAGTCGAGTATTGTCACCTTGCTATAAGAGGCCAACAATTCTCCCCTCACGTCACTCGTTGAATAAACCCAAATAATTCTACCAAATTTTAAGTTGTGTCGCTAGCCTGTGGTTTCTGGGACATATATTTCAAACGCTGTTACGGAGACGGCAAAGTCGTTCGGACCTCTCAAAGTCAAATTTAAGCTATAAATTTTATTATTCGTTTATAGGGGCAATGGGGGCAATATGAACATACGGGGCAATATGAACAACCTCGGATTTGACCTCAAAAACTGTGTTTCAATGTCTAGTGTCATTATGATCTGCTAGAGAGTTCCTTCAAAGAATCCTTTACTAATTATTCAGGATTTCCTCCACTGATTCAAAAAACAAAATAATCCTCAAGTGATTTCTTCAGTAATTTTTCAGAGATGGCTGACTCCAAGAATTCTTCCATAGATTGCTATAACAATTTTTCAAAGGTTCATTGAGGAATTTTTCTAAAAGTTATATCCAAGGATTCCATCATTATTCAGGAATCACATAATGAGTTATTTTAAATACTTCTCAATAAATATATCACAAGAAATTCCCATAAGGATTTCACCTGACCTTTTTTAGGACTTCTCCACCAAAAGGAATTTCTTCAGCGATTCTTTCTTGTATTTTTTTTCTACAAAGTCCATCAGAGATTTATCCAAAAACTTCCCAAGGGATTTATTTATCCAGTGCTTCCTTCAAGAATTCCACTAAAATATTCTCCAAAGATTTATTTAGGAATTCCTCCAGCGAAATTTCAAGCAATTTTACACAGATTGTATAAGGGTTTTTTTTCCTGCGCTTCCACCAGGAATTCCCCTAGAAATTTTTAGAGAGATTACTCAATGAATAACCAAACACCCCCCCCCCCCCTCTTCAATAAATTATTACAGGAATTCCATCACAAATTCCACCCATCAATTTTTTTCCTAGGAATACCTCCAAAAAATCCTTCAGTGATTAATCCAAACATTCTTCTAGAGATTCCTACACGATTTTTGCTAGAAATTCCTTCAAAAATTCATACAGAAATACATGCAGAGATTCCTTCAGGAGCTCTTACAGTGATTCTACTCAAAATTTCTCCAAAGATTCATTAAGGAATTCCTCTAGGAACCTTCGGGAATTCAGCAAGAAATTCGCAGTATTTCCTAATTAAAAAACAATTCATACACGGGATTTTACCAGGTAGTCCTTTAGAAATTCCGCTTGCAATTTTTCGAGAGGTTCCCCCAGGTTACTTTCAGGGGATTCTTCTAGGGAATTTTCAATAAATTATTTTATGAATTCTTCCAGTGTTTCTTCAAAGATTCTTCCTTGTCTCCCTTAAGGAAACCTACGAGGCATTTGACCTGGATTTTTTGAAGGGATTACTTCAAGAATCTACCAGATATTTCTCCGAGGATTCCTTTCAGTATTTCATGGAGGATTTTTTTGGAGGAATCCACCAGGAATTGCCTTAGAGAATCCTGTAGGAACTCCTTCAGGGATTGCTTTAAAAGTTATTCCAGAGATGTGTTAGGGACTCCCCGAGGGAATTCTCCAGTGTTTTCTTTGGTGATTCCTCCAAGAATTTCACAATAAATTATTCCATGATTTTTCCCAGAAATTTGCCAAATAATTATCCAAGGGATTCAACATGAAAGCATTCAGAGGAATGCATTAGGAGCAATGGGGGCAATATGAACATACGGGGCAATATGAGCCATCCCGGTTTTGACCTCAAAAACAGTGTTTTAATGTCTAGTGTCATTATGATCTGCTAGAGGATGCCTCAAATAGCCACCACAATAAAAACCGTAAGAATATTCGTTTGAACACTCAAGATATTTACAAAAATGTACAAATTTGTCCTTCGTCATGAAAAGCTTATAATTTTGGCAGTTTTTAATTAGGCCTTTAAGACAATTATATTTATAATTCTGGTAAATTTCAGCAATCCATTGAAACTTCTGATCATAATGAACAGTTCATGAGCGAAATTAGATTTGTTCGTAAACAAAATTATTGAAAAACAATATATTAATTTCAAGATGAAGAGGCGGGGCAAAATGAGCCACCTAGATTTAAGCAAAACAAACGTTGTTTTGAACATAAAAATGCATTGTCTAAATAAACCAGATTAGTTTTTTACTGCATAGTCATCTTTATGCACCATTACAAGTGGAATACTTTGCTAGAAAATACGTTGAACCAAGTATCGCAATTTAGTACCAGTATAACATGGTCTGTTTACTATGTATTATGTATCTTTAAAAAATAAGCCACTAAAATCAATAATTTCAAGCAAAGCTAATACAATTTCCTTTCCAATAATGTACTCTTCACCACTAAGTCTTCTCTATACTGTTTTAAGGTGAAACATCTCGGAATCCAAAGATGGCCGGCACAATGGCCGACTTCTCCCCCTACTTACGTTTTCAAAGGCACAGATTTGTGCCTTTGAAGTTTTAGTGCAATCTTAAAAGTTGATTCCAAACTGTTTCACCTTAAATAAAAATCATTCGATTGAATGAGGTGGCTCATACTGCCCCGTAGGGTGGCTCATAATGCCCCATATGGTTGGTGACCACGTAAAAAAACATGGTTTTCCAAAAAGTTCCTGAAATAATTTGCAAGTTGATGTTAACATTAATTATCGACGTAACATGGAAGATAACATTTTATAGTACAAGTCACTTGCATTTAAACCATATTTTTTGCTGTTTTTCTATGCATTCCACGAAAAGTAAATATCAGTAGAATCCATGGAGGAATATTTTTTTGAATTTTGTAGATGTCTTCTTGGGCTTGGGATTATATTTTCCAGGGAGCGATGAATTTTGATAATTGATCGCTGTTGTTAGTAGTTTTGATTAGATGTTGGGTAAATTTCAAAGCAATGGCAACCTTTTTATTACAAAATTTAGATTTTATCTTCTGACCTAAAGATTCTGGTTAAACTACTGTACTATGCAGTTGGGCTGCACTACGCTATCACTCATCAAAATTACTTTCACTTCGGGAAAATATAATTTCAAACTGGCGAGAAGATTACAGACTGAGGGTGGGTTAGGAGCACAATCAGACCCTTGAATGTGCAATGTGGGGTAGTAATTGGGAATGCCATTGACGGTTTGTAATCTTCTACGAGGTTTTCGAAAACCAACAGGGCGCGTGCACCGGGTTGCGGATAGGAGCAAAGGGAGATCAATAGCATCTACCTAAAATAATAGAGCAAAAAGCCGTTCCATGATTAGGTAATGTTAAGCGATCTTCTATGGTGTTCTAGTACTATAAAATTCTTCACTCACTGGGAATTCTGGCCTTGATAATATCAATAGTGTTAAAAACATAAAATAATACCTAATACTTAATAAGTACAATGTAGCTTTAATGTAGTAATAAATGAAATAAAATCAATTTTCTATACTTGACAAGGTTTTGAAGACAATCAATGAGTGAAAGAACTACCTATTAGAAAAGCCACATCAGCTAAGTCTATACATATACAAATGTTGGTCATAGGGTCATGGCGAGCATTCGATATGTATGTCTATGACTGATTCTGATCTAATAGGGGCACTAGAAGACCACGCGGACAATTTCGAAACAAATTATTTTTATACATCGGTCTTACGTTCCGAAAGGCTCAGCTATGCTGCAAAGTAATTTTATAAGTTATTCATTACTGCTGTTTAATTGTTTATAATTCTAACAAAACTACATAATTAACTCATTACTAATCACTGTTCCTATATTCTCTTTTTCTCTCCTTCTTATCTGTTGCATGATTATGAGCATCACTAATATAATGCATGAGCATGCACAATAAGAATAATTTCAGGATTGAAAGCAGTACATGGATACCTGGATAGAATAGCTTCGAAAAGGGCGCTCAAAATATAATATTTCTGGTCAGGGAAGTATTTCATCAAGGGTATGTAAAATTTTTCCATTATTAACACCTAGATCACATAAACAAATGAACTAATATCAAATATTTTTTAAATATTTTTATATAAATCAGCATCGTCAATCAGTGTAAAAACAGATAAAGTTTGTAAAGCTATCACCATCGATTAAATTGCGCTCTGTATAGTAATGTTCATTCAGTATCAAAATCTCCTAAAGCGTCGCATTGTGCCATCAGCAGCCCTTAGCATCACTCTCATATTGTTATTATTTTGTTGTTTATAAAATTTCTAGAAAGCGATCAGCATATTCTTTCTTACTTGTACAATGGCCGATCTATTTGGAATTTTAATAAGTCAAATCAAACTTCAAAACTCAAATTAAATTGCTTTCAGCACATTTACATTTTGCAGCATTAATCGCATTACTGTGTCAAGTCTTCTCCATTCCCTATACCCTACCCCAACCCTTCTTATCCTTTCCGATGGTGTTCAAGTGGTCCGCATAGACTATTACGGCCATTACCTATCCCTTACCCCGGCTTTGGACTGACTTGCGCTCTCATTGCCCCACCAAACGCTGCAAAATGAAAATGAAATTTTGTAGATGTCTTCTTTATGGAATACCTAGAGTATAGAAAGAAATAATTTCTGGTTCAATCCTTTGTGGGATTCCTGGTCGATTCTATCGTGGCTTTCCTGAAAAAAAAAATCATATGAATTGGTGGATTTTTTTGATTAATACCCTGGAGGAATTTCTGATAATCCTGAGAAATTCTAAGAAAGGGAATCCTAGTCAAAGCATTGAAGTATTTTCTGGTAGAACTTCTAACGAAGCTGTACACTTAAATTATTTTACGGATTCCTGTGAAATCTCAACATCTGAACAGTTCGGTGAAATAAATTAACGGAGTACGGTAAATTTTCACCGGAATCCACAAAATTCCGATGAAATTACGGTGTTTTATTTCACCGAACTGTTCAGCTGTTGAGATTGCGGTGAAATTCACCGATTTCCGGTAAAATGAGCTTAGTGTGTGTGGTAGATTTTTCTGGTAAAAAATTTCTAGCGAAACTCTATTGATATTCCCAGTGTTAACCCCGGAAGAACTCCTGGCAAAATTCCTTAAAAAACTTTACTCTCGAAAAATTCCGGAAGAAATAGTTAGAGAAAACACTAGTGAACTCTCTGAAGGAACTGAAAGATTTTTTTTCAGAATGTTTTGGAAGAATTTCTAAAAGATTTTTTTGAATTCCCGGTGAAATAATCGGAAAAAATATTGGTGAAGTTTCTGGAATTTCAGCTGAAATCCTTGAAGACTTTTCTGATGGAAATCATGGAGAATTACCTGGGCGAATTTCAGATCCAATCCATGGATGAACATCTGGTGGAATCCTTAGAGAAATCCCTGGAGGATTTTTAGTTGGAATCCCTAGAAGAAATTCTAGCGAAATTCTCGAAGGAATTCCTGGTGGATTCACTGAAAGAATTCTCAGAGGATTCCCTGAAAGAATACCTTTTTTGAATACTAAGAGCAACTCCTCATAGAATCACTTGAGGATATACTGGTGGATTTCCAAATTACACTAAAGTCTTTTTTTACACGGTTTTTTTTTGCACGCTCTATTTTTACACGGCTTTTTTTACACGCCTTTCGGAATTAACACGGTACTTTTTTTGCGCAAAATTCGGAAATAACACGGTTTTTTTACTTATTTACACGGATTTCGGAATTAACACGGCTTTTTTTCCTATTCACACGGATTTCAGAATTAACACGGTACTTTTTCCACGGATTCTAGAATTACCACGGTTTATTTTAACACAAATTCCAGAATTAGCACGGTTTTTTTTTTGCACGGAATTTTTTTGCACGGCACGGGGGACCGTGTAAAAAAAAACCTTAGTGTACTTGTGAAATCTTTATAAGAAATTTTTGGTAAAATTGCTGAATAAATTCCAGAAAACCCCCAAGAATCTCTGGAAATATTCCGTGAGAAATTCCTTGAGAAATCCCCGAAGGAATCTCTAGAGTAATTCCGGTGATAAAAACCTTATGAAAAATTTCCGGTAAAATCTTAGGAAGAATTCCTGATAACCCTTGAGGATCATTGGAGATAATTATTCCTTGAAGAATTTCACGAGGCATCATTTGCTTAGTTCCGGGAGGCCTCTTTTGAAGAATTCCTGAAGGAATTCCTTGAAGAATTCTCTAGAAAAACCCCTGGAAGAAAATTCTGGTAGAGTTCATTCATGATTTCCGGAAGTAGTAAATAGCCTGATGGAACCTAGAATAACCCTAGGGGAATTTCTGAAGGAATCTTTAGCAGAATTCCTGATAGAATTTCAAACTGAACTTCTGATGGAAACCCAAAAGGTGTTCATGATTGAGTCCCAGGAGGATTTTATAGTGAAATCTAAGAAGTATTTCAAAAATAATCCATGGAAGGACTTCTGATGGAATCCCTGTGAAACTCCTAATGTAATCTATTGAAGGATTCCTGATGAAATCCCAAGAGAAACTTCTGATGGAATCCTTGGAAGAACTTCTGATGTAATCCCTGGTGGAATTTATGTAATCCCGTAGGAATTACAGATAGAATCTTCTTGAAGGAACTTTTGATGAAATCCCCAGAGGAACTTATGATGTAGGAACTCCTAATAGAGTCTCTGAAAGAACTCCGGACGGGATCCATATGGGATCTCCTGGTGGAATCTCTGAAGAAACTTCTGATGTAATCTCTAGAGCAACTCCTGAAGGAATCTCTAATGGAACTCCTGATGAATCCCTGGAGGTATTCCTGATGAGATTACTGATGGAACTCCTGATAGAATCCCTAGAGGAACTCTTTATGATATCCCTAGAAGAAATCCTGATGAAATTTCTCGAGGAACCCTTGATAGAATTTCTGGAAGAATTCCAGATGGAATGTCAGAAGGAGCTATTAATGAAATCCCCAGAAGAACTCTGATGAAATTCTTCAAATTTTTGATGGAATTCCTATAGGAACTCCTGATGGAATCCGTAGAAGTACCCCTTATGGAATTCCTGGAGAAAATTCTGATGGAGTTCCTGGTGGAATCTCTGATGGAATTATTTGTTTAAACTTTTCAATAACTTTTGATAGAAACTCTCCTGATGAAATCTCTGAAAGATCTTTAAAAGGAATCCCATTACGTGGATGAATTCCTGGTAAAATTCCTGATGGATTCCTTGTCGTCGACGCTGTTTAAATTCACGCATTTTGACTTGTCACTCATCTACATTCAATTTGACATGCTGTTGACGATGTTCGTGCAACATCCCTACAGACGGTACGATCAGTACGTCAAACATTTGGCTCCGCCCACCGGTGGTTTGAGCAAAATCAACCTCGTTTGATTTTGGCCGACCGATTCGCCAATCGTCAAATCGGTTTCACATACTGCCAAATTGGTTCGTCAAGCAGCATCACACACGGTCAAACATAGCGCCAATATGAGCATCAACCTGGGGGCGGAGTCAATGTTGGTCAAACCGTCTGAGCGTCTGTGGGCTGCATAAAAAGCACTCGTATGTCAAGAGTAGATGTCAAACTGACTTTAAAGGCCCAAACGCAATGATAGCGGAACGGCAACGGAAAGCGGAACCGTTTCGCCAGCATGAAATATAACATGCTTGTCGATTCAGTATCGGTTCACTTTCGTTCGTTGACAGCTCAGTCGAGATGGTGTGATTCATGCTGGCGAACCGGTTCCGCTTTCTGTTGCCGTTCCGCTATCATTGCGTTTGGGCCTTAAGGCTTCCCCAAACCAACGCGATATATTTCCAGCGAAAGCGACGAAAAATCGCCGCGATTTCGGCGTTGTGTCGCTGCAAGCACTCTTATTTGAAACCATCTAGACCAACTCGATGGAAATCGCTGCGAAATGGCGTCGCCGAGGCTTAGGCACGCCCATAAAATTGTGCATGCAGCGAAACAACAACGAATTCACGGCGATGTTTCGTCGCTGTCACTGTCGCTGCACCGTCGCATTGAAGTTTCCATAAATAGAACAAATGTGCATGTATATGTGCGTTTCGTGACGTTTTGCTCTCCATATGCGTGAGTCTGGAACATTTTCACCAGTAATCAGTAACAACTGTTGTTAGTTGTCCCAACTAACGGATCGGATTCGCTAGTTGGAAAGCAGTTGTGTTCCAATCAGCAAATCTACGCTGTATTGATCAATTTTCATTTTTGATTTATTCGTTAATCTTCAGAAAATCACACTTCAATTCAAATGGAAATATCTTAATAAATTATCCGGACAGCCCTCTGATACTCCTAAAAATACCACTGACATTCTAGCGGAAATCTTACTAATACTCTTATAAAAGTTACTCTGGAAATTCCGTTTGAAATTCTTCTGGAGTTCTTCCGGACTCGCTCTGGCATTATTCCGGAAAATTTTCAGAAACTCTTACGGATTCCTAGTGAATTCTTTCGTGCGGAATTTCCATTTGTAATTCTTCCATAAATCCTCATGGGACTCTTTAAGATTTTTACGGAAATCCGTAAGTAATTCTTCCAGAAATCCCCCCGAAATTCATTCAATAATCTCTCTGTGATTCTTTCGCAAGATTCTCCCTGAAATCCTTCTACAATCCCAAAGAAATTCCCAGAAAATTTTTCGGAAGAATTCCAGAAAGATATTCGGAAAAGTCTTGGAATTATTGTCTGAGGAATCCCAATGGTATTTCCGGAAGAATACCAGAATAATTCACGGTAGAATCCCATGAAAACTGCCGTTAGCATCCTTGAATGATATCTGGATGATATGGTATTTCCGGATGAATCTCAGAAGCTTTACGGAAGAGCAGGAATAATTCCCGAAAAAATCCGGAAGAATCTTTGAAAGATATTGTGAAATCTTCCAGCAAAATTTCCGGAAGAAATCCGGGAGTATTCCAGAAGAATTTCCGAAATAATCCTAGGAAGATACTTTATAGAATAATCACATGGAGATCTAGGAGGAATGCCCAGAGAAGTAATTGTGGAAGAACTTTTGAAATAATATTCGAAAAAAAAAATCAGAGGATCCTCCGAAAGAATCCCAAAAGGTTTTCCGAAAGATTCATCCCAAGATATCCGGAAGAACTCCAACAGTATTTCCGGAAGAGTCCCAGAAGTATTATAAGGATATTGGCGAAAATAATACAGAGGTATTTCAGAAGAATTCCAGAAGGATTTTCGAAAGTATCCTTGAAAGATGTCCGAAAGTATTCTAAAAGGATTTCCGAAACGTCCCAGATGATTTTCGTTAGAATCCGGAGGCATTCTCGCAAGAATGCCAGAAGTATTAGCGGAAGAATCTTAGAAACCTAGGACATTTTTAGAAGAATCCTTCAAAATATCCGGTAGAATTGCATCAGGATTTTCGGTAAAAACTTCCGTAATATTTCCGAAACAAAAATTCTCAGAATTTAATTTCACAGAGGGATTTCTGCAAGGGTCCCTAAAATATGTTCAGAAGAACCATAGAGGGATATCTAGAAGAATCCTAGAAGTAATACCAGAAAGGTTCTATAAAATTAGTTGGAAGAATCTCATAGCGTTTCCAGAATAACTTAGAGAGATATCAGTAATTTAATAGTATGTCATAAGTTATATTTTATTGTAACATATATGTTTCCGCAATTCCCCCACAATTCCTCCAGGACCAAACTCTGTGACCATTTGCTGCAGCTAGCCACCGACACGGACATTGCCGTGTGTCAAATGTTCGAACCGCTACTGTTCCAGATCATACACTACCTAACGCAACCGTCCAAAATCGGCCTCAAGGGTACGGAAGTGCTCGTCAACTGTCTGATGGAGTCCATATCGCACCAGACGGATACCGGCGTGCGAGATCTGGCTGCACGCTGCATACGGGAATTTCTCCTGTGGACTATTCGACAAACGCCTGCCGACCAGCGTAGTGCGCTGTCGTCTTCGTCGAGTGCCAACCTCTCGGTCATGCTCGAGAAGTTGCGTACGTTTAGCTTGGATTCGAATCCGAACCGCCGTCTTGGGGCAGCTTTGGCATTCAACAACATCTACCGCATACTGCGCGAAGAAGATGCTCAGATAGAGCGCTGCTGGTTCGATCTGTTCTACGTGTTCTGTATGAACTTCGTCATGACGGAGGACTTTGATGGTTCGACGACTAATTTGGAGCAAGTGTCGGCCACCATCGATCATCTGGTGCGGGTTTTGGTGGTGAGGAAGGTCGTGTTCAACCGTGAAAGCAGCGTAAGAATTGTTCCTAGGGTGTTTGGGGGCAGCTTGCTGAAGGATCTGGTACTGTGGTTGTTCAGACAGTGTAGTAGCAGGGAGTCGAGTTACCGGCACAAGTGTATGGAGGTGTTTCCAAAATTGACGAGTTCGGTGGATGGCTGTCGTTCTGCAGCGGAGTTTGTTGGGAAATATCTAAGCGACCAGGAGATACTGGATATATGCGATCACGTGGATACAATGCATGGAATTCGCAGTGCACCTAATTTGCAATTCATTGCCGAGAAGAAGCTTCCTATCATCATGAATGTCTATCTTTGGTTGGAGTATCTTGCATCGAGCTTGGATATGTACTACTGGTTGATTAAAAATTCCCTGCTGCGGAACGCTGAAGAGTTCCTGAGTGCCTCCAACCTGTTCGCTCCAGTGGCATACTTTCTGGAAAGCGTATCGAACGCATCGATGTTCGAGCTCATGACAGTGATCCGACCAAGTATCGTAGAAGATAGCTACGCTAGCATCGAATTTCGTGTGTGCACCGACAAGATTATCAAGTTCAACCTGCTGAAATGTACGATCATTGTGCGAATAGTAGACTTGCTAAGTCTCGTGCTTCCGCTGAGGTGTTGCCGAAGTGTGCCGGACGCCTTCTGGGATTCTGCAGCGGTGTCTCAGTTCGTAGTCGATCTCGTATACCAACCACAAAAGCTGGGCTTCGACTTCAAATCGTGTCGTGAAACTATGGAACAGGTTCCCAAGCGAGTGATGCAGCTCCTGGACAAAATTGAGGGGTTTGAAAATCTACACTTCAAGGAAACGGTGTATCAAAAACTGTCTGAAAAGCTCAGCTCTTCTATGGAGGACTTTGCGGATCGAATTGAGGATTTAATGAGCTCGGAAACAATAGGATTGGAAGACGGCAACTGTGCAAAGGGAAAATTGATGGTGGCACAGCGGTACACAACCTTCAAACGGTACTTCAGCTCAGGAACAATTGATTTTTTGGAAACGATATCGAACAAATTGCTGCACAATATTTTCAACGGTTTGAAAAGGGAACGTCTGGATGAACTGTTTGTTGTCGACTTGACACCAAGCGTGAAGAGATTCTTCTCTTGTCTGTTACATATAGTGCTACTGTTCAAGTCCACTGGAACCATGGAGCTGTTGGTGGAATTTATGCTCAACGAGCAGAAGTTACGATTGTATCAGCAGACTGTCAATTCGACTATTTTGCATGGAGAGCACTTTGTCAATACGTTCGATCAGGTCATTTTCGAGTATGTTATCCAGCGTCTCCCTGAGAGCTTGAACTTGATCCTAGATAGATTGTCTGCTAACAATTTTATTGCAATCGTAAAGTGGATGTGTAACTTTTTGGAGTTCTTATACCAGAGAAAACGTGCGGAAGTCCCCGCATTGAAATCGGTTAGTGAATTCCTGCTCGCTAAATGGGCTCCTATCTGTGACCGAGCTTCAGAAATCGATAATAAGTTTGGATCAACAGATCTTCGTCTCGTTGAGTTTATGTCCAACCTTGCAATGGCTAGTCCATTTGCACTCAGTGAAATTGGGCGTAAAGCAGCTGGTTTCGAACGTTGGCTGCTGACCTTGATCGCCAATGCTCAGAATTCGTTGGATTTGAAAGCGAAGGCCATGTTCTTACTTCCGGCTTTGGTGGGAGATTCAGACTTTGAGAAAGCATCCGTGGCGGAAGCTTTGCAAAAGCTGCAGAATCAGCACTTCCCGTTACGTTCCTCAGAGTTCATCGCAAACAGCGCCGAGAGAGTTAGCTTTGAAAATTGTCTTACGGCTCTGTTAGACGCTATGGTAGTTTCCAGGTCTCCGGTTCTATTGAAGGCCGTCATCGATGCAACGGCTGCTGATCCGGAGCACATAGCTGAGCATAAAATACGAATCGCTCTGGAGAAGTACATGAGCAGTCAGAACAGCAATCAACAATGTTTTAATTTGAAGCAAATATTCACCAAATTTCGAGAAGAATCTCTGGAACCAAATATCCGTCTGACAATGCTCAAAAGATACTTAGTCACCTCACTGCGAGTTTGCAATGTTGAAACGATCTACACGTTCTACAAGCTTTACATCAAGAACATCAACGACATGATCCGCAGTAACTACGGTCAGTTTGGATCCGGTTGGGAGGCTGAACACGCACTCGTTAACCGCCTTGGAGGCTACCAGTTGATAGAACTATACGTTGCCATTCTCCAGCGGGACTACCTGCTGACCGATGACTGCATTGTTGCCAAAGCTTTATACGGCGAGAGTGGAAAAATTCCGGGAAACCGATTGATTACTGATTTGACAAAGAAAGCTTATGCCGCAAGATCAGAAGTGTTCCTCACACCAGATTCCCCAACAGCGGAGTTATTTAGGAAGTATCAGTGCGCAGCCTACCGGGCTCTAGCTGCCATCATTAGCAACACCAAAGAAGATCTTCAACTCTACAACGTGTTACTGTTCAGAGAAAACGCAGACAAAAACGAATATATTTGGAGGAAACTTGTTAACTGCACCGAGGACCATTTGTACGACAGCTTCAGTCAAGAACTGGAAGATTATCCCAAGATCAAGGACAAAATCGTTTCAATTCAGCGGTTGAGTTCCGATTCGGGCAAGTCCCACAGTAATCGCTTCAAGTACATTCAAATGACAAGCGTATTCGAGTCTTCACTTAGTCAGGATGTCACCAAGTTGGATCTGAATTATTCTGTCGTGCGAACTACGCAAGAGATGGCCACCAGAGAAGCTGAAGAATTTGCTGCCTTAAAGCAACATCGAGCGACAGTGTCGCTGGAACGATCCAAGATCAACGATCATGAGGTTATGGCAACGATCTGCGCCGTCATCCAGCATATGCACGAGAACAAAATCACACCAGTGGTTGAGGGGGCGCGTGCTACGCCACCTCCTTGGGTGAAATTCCTAGCGGCGTCCTTACGGGATCAACAGCAGCACAAGAACGTCCGACTCTTCTTAGCCAAGGTCATTGATAACTGTCGGACATGGTTGAAACCGTACGCAGCTACGCTCATCCCGCCGTTGATGCAAGTGATCGTCGACGAGTGTGTCGCTTCGCAGTTGAACACTTTCGTTACGGACTTGATCGCACTGATCTTGGAATGGGGCGATCAATCATATCAACCGGCAAGCGTCGATGAAATCAGTTTGGCATCCGGTTTGGTGAAGTTTGTGATGAGAAACTGTTACCATGCGAGAAGGGAAGTTTTTCGTTTGAATTTGGAGCTGGTTAAACGCTTGATCGAACAATGGAAGGCGGTGATCAGCGTGCCGGTACAGCTACTGTATGACATGATAGGCCCGACGCAGGACCCCGAATCAATGCAGAACATCGGTGGCTTGCAGTTGAATGCTATCGTCATGGCCAATGGGCTAGTTCCGTGGACGGAGACCTCAAAATTTGACTTCATTCGGGCAATCTTCAGGTGTTTGGACTCCGAAAAGGCGGCTGTATATCGACCTGCTTCAGAGCTGCTTGGAATGTGTTTGAATAATTTATACCCTGGTGGTGAGGAGCAAGAAGATGAGAGATATCAAAACGAGTTTGTGGCTAAATTGGTAACAATGCGAAAACGTCAAGAAAAAAAGTTCATGGATATCATCTACGGGATACATAAAGCGTTCCCGATAATTGTCGACTCATTTCTGGCCGTTATTACCAACGCCGTTCCCAATACGAATGGAGCTCCCAAGAGAATCCTTTTGGAGATGTTACTTTCGCGAATTGAAGTTTTCAAGGAACAAGTTCACCGGGAGCTGGTGTCACTGGATTTGAAAGGAATGCTAAAGGATCATCAATATCAGCTGCTAGCGTTACATTTGATCAACAAATCTTTGTCCCTTATGTCCGGGGAAAATCTAGAGAATCTACTGGAAAATATCGTCTCCATGACAGGAAACGACCGGGCGGAAGTGCGTGATATTGTATACGAAATTCTAATCTTTCTTCAAGAGAACTCTTCACCTGTACTATCATCTGAGAGCCAGCAAAAACTTAAACGTGCCTTGCTTGCTGGCCTAAGCGATCCCGAACAGTCCATTCAGAATCGCATGTTCGATTTTTGGACAAACGAATCTCGTTTCCCTACCGACATCGACAATCGCTTCCGTCGCGTCCTGTCGGACCTCTACGAACCATCCAAAGAGGCAGATTATCTCGGATATGCCACTCAAATACTACTCGATTCAGCCGTGAAGAACCCAGAATCCAAGCGTAGAATTTTCCAACACGAGTACGAAGTGGATGTCAAACTGAGAGAGTACTCTATCGATACACGCTGGAGGCAACGGAATTCCTTCGCTTCGGCGCCATTGTTTGTCGAATCCCAGCAGCGACTTTTCACGGGTGGTGATGGCTCCCAAATGGAACGACTGATCAAGGCGACTCAGTTCGGCGACGAAGGTGGCTTGTTCGAACCCACGCTTGACCCAAGCATCATTACACAACCGGCTACCAGCTTTGCCCTTCCCACACAGCACTCACTTATGTTCGAAATCAATCCACCAATTTTGGATCGTCGATCACGGCGGACACCCCAAATTATGACACCCACTACCAGAAGTGCACAGTCTTACGATAGTCTTCGAAAGCGAATTCTCAAGGACAAAGATAGATCAGCGCGGGATCAAGCTCTGAAAGCTATCGATCGGTACAGCTACGAAACCGTTCGAAAAGCGGAGAGCCACAAGATGAGGCAAGGAGAGGTGGTTCTGTACCGCCGGTATCGAATCGGAGATTTCCCAGATTTACTCATCAACAGTTTGGCGTTGTTGATGCCTTTACAGGCACTTTGCAGGCGAGATCCACCGTTGGCCCGTCAGGTGTTCGTCGCCATATTCTCCGGCATACTGGACGAATGGGATCAAAACGAGGTGGATTCACGGGAAGCCATTGGCGCTATTGACGGTTCCATTCAAACAATCTTTACCGAAACCAAGAATTGCGATCCCAACCTTTTCGGAGCCTTGATTGAGGTGGCCATGATGCGTCCCAAGCTGTTCAACCTCCCGGCTGAAGGCGTGACAACGGTAGCCAGCGGAGCCAACATGATGACCATGGGAGTATTGTATTTGGAAAGTAAACTGCACGAGTACGACTTTCCGGAACAGTCGATCAGCTCTCGATCGTCGTCAGTAACGCTGGAAGCGCTTCATTGGATCAAACTTGCCGAACTGAACCATGCGTTGAACGAGTACGATATTCTAGGCGATATTTTCTCGGACAAGATGGATAGCGACCCGCGGCTGAGGGAAGCAATCGAACTGGAGAGCGGTGGAAACTTCTACAAGGCACGCGAAATCTACCTTCAGATGATACGGGACAACCAGGCTCGAGTTGCCGAACAGAATTTCTGCTTCCAGTCTTATTTCAACTGCTACGCTCAGATGGGAATGTGGGAAGACCTGGTTCCGATTTTGGAACGGCAGGTCGATGGAAACATGGAGGAATTCTGGACAGACGAGTGGAACTTGGAGAACATTCTGCCCAAATATGTTCATTCCAATACGCGGTTGAATTTGGCAGGCGATGAACGAGGCCGACGTTTCATTGGTTTGTTGGAAACTTGGATGCATGTTCCCGATCGGATGGATTACATCAAATCGAACTTTGGCGAAGAGATAGCCATGTTGCAGATTGCCAGCGGTGAATACTCCAGAGCAAAGATGTACTCGAATCAAGTCATGCGCCAGTTTTTGGAAGAATGGAGCTACCTGGATGTGCTCTCGGACAAGTTGAGGGTATCAAAACTGCTGGATATTCGCAAGGTATCGGAAATCTATTCGTTCAGCAGTCTTCTGAGTAACCGGATGGAGGAAGATCAATTGAAGAAACTGGTATTCAAATGGAGTAGTTCATTCCCGACGGCGTCCGATTCGCCGACAGTTTGGGACACATTGCTAGTCTATCGCAAATTCGTGTTGAACAAGTTGGAGACCCTGCTAGAGGCTTCGGCCGACGATCGTCTGCACCAGATAGACTTTGTGAAGCAACTGACGGATGCAGTTTTCGAGACGGAGCTGCGGCTGTTGGATGCTTCGTTTGTACAGAATAACTACCAATTCGCGAGAAAGATCATCAAACGGCTGGATGTGGTGGCCGAAGAGCAAAGCGAACGGGGCTACCGTTGGCGAATCGCTCATCTTAAGTTGCGACGGCTTGGTGAGTTGAAGAGTGCCGGTGAACCGGCAGTGAGTTACCAGAAATTGGATCGCATCTGGCAGCGATTGAAGGCGGTCGTTGAGGAGGCTGGTTCGGAGAATTACAAGGCTGTGAAGGTGGCCGGATTGCACGAGCTGTTCCAAATGACCGAAATGCTGAGGGAAATTGTTCAGAGCAATCCTCAGTTGGGTCAAGGTAAGTGATTTGAAATTCGTATTTAAGGATATGTATAACGGAAGATATTGTCTTTTGCAGATTCTATGGAGGCTCAACTGGTTGGGCACTCTCGCCAAAGCTTGCAAAAATCCATTGAGGTGTTGAGCGAAAATATGTTCGATGATAGTACCGCGCGATCAAATGATGTTGCACTACTGGCAGACTGCCATTTCAAGATGGCGCAGTTTTGCTACGATCAACTGGAAGTTGAAGTTCTTGGAGAGGTAAGTTTTGGTACAAACTTGTACGCTGGCTGCGCAGCTTTACCCACGCTTCTGACTCAATATTTCATCGCAGTTCTAATTTTGTTTGAATGTACACTAGGTGTCTTGTCTATTACAGTCTACCGTTTTCCTTGTTTAGGGGAGCATGCCATTCGGCATAAGGTCATGCATAATTACTATTTGGCAGAACAATCATTTGGAATAATGGCCTATTGGCATAACCAGAATTATATGAGTGCCAAACTAAAGTGTTTTAAATCCATAATGCGAATATATCAGATGATATTATTCGATACGCGATGCGAAAGAGAGAGCCTTCCGAGGATGAATACGTGGCGAAAAGACGCATGGTTGCTAAGGGAACAGTGAGCTACGCGGCCGTCCTCCAGAGTGGAAAAGCTGGCACGAGCCGAGCTCCACGATGAAGAGAACAGGGCAACAGTGGAGAGGCCAACACCACGTCTAAGGCCAAGAAAGGCAAGAAAAAGAGCCACGGAATAGCCCGAACAGGCCCGAACCAGGCAGTGCTTCCACAGGAACCTCGGGCGCAAAGCAATAGCAACCCGTGGACTCGAGCTGGAAAGAAGATTACAAGGAAAAACCCGGGATCGGCGACCAAGGAGAATAAACCGAAAACAGCGAAACATAGGAACATATGCGAGGCCCTCGTTATTAAAACGGAGGAGGCGAAATACATCGAGGTTCTGAAGGCGATGCGAAGCATGGAGAAGTTATCGCCATTGAACTCTCGCCGAGCGGTGTCACGAACCCATGCACAAATTTGCTGGTTGAAAATACTGCCATTTGATTTTGCTGGGAACAGCTGATCTTTGTTTATATTTTCCACCAGCAATTTTTAAGTAGTGTTGGTGAAATGTACCGTGTATGTACACGAGCGCAGAAACCACTATTGGGCGCAGATGTGCGGAGCACAAGGCGGAATAGGATAGATGAAATCATCCTAGTCTTAAAGAAAGACGCCAAGCGAAAGGGTGCAGCTTATGCTGCCCATATTCGCATAGTAGACGTAAGCGCCATGGTACCAAAGTGCTTTTTTTCGTTGATATAGTTATATGCATTTCAATAATATACAATATTATCGTATTTCGAACAGTATTATAATTTTGATACTTTGTATCAAACATTATAACTTGGTTTGATATGTTTTTGATAGAATTAAAACACATTTTGTTATGTTTATGTTACTACTCAAACACTTTTTGTTATAATTTTAGTTATTTTAACAACATCCTGCATCAAAATTGTAACAACCTATGTTCAAAAATACCTTATAACATAATAACATATGCTGATATGATTTTGTTATGTACCCTTAGTCGGGTATGCATTCTTTACCTGATAATACATTCGTTGGACATGTGAACTGCACTTATTTGTTCTGAAATATTTGTATTATAAAAGGAAACGGATTGACATGAGCACATTCACCAACTTATCCGAACAAACACTCGCGTTGCCTAGTGTTTATTCGGACAGTTTAGCGTATAAACCAGGTTGCAATGACAGTGACCTGGTGTTCACGTCAATTCATCCATATAATCGTTCATCAAAGTCACTGATTGGACGGATAAAATGACGTAAGCGTTTTCAATTGACAAAAGCAAGAAATTAGTCAAAAAGTGTGCTTCAGTCAACTTTTGAATTTCAATATTATTTAGCAAATGTAAAGATTATTTGACCGAATTGTTGAGAGATTGAAGAATGCAACTGGGAACACAAAAACGCATTTTCCAAGCAGTGTGAGTGGTTACGTCGACATTGCAAACATTTGCAGTATGAGCAACTAGCACTTGGCGACGAGGTTGATGTGTGTTGAAGATCGAACTAATCAACCTTTTGTGTTTACGCTAGTTACCTGATCAACACATCTTCTCAGTTACCTTATTTTTAGATAGATCAACAAGAGAGTATTAAGTTCATTCCCAATTCAACCTTCGTCATGTAAAGACCAAAATTAAAGAGGTTCTTCAGTGCGCATCGTACCTTCGTGCTGTGCGTACACGAATTCTCTCTGCTCTTGGAAGTTTTCTTAAAAACTACCTAAAGCAATAAAACAGTACTTTTCAGTGCTAAAATTAAAAACGGTACTTTTCAGTGCTACTAAAACAGTACTTTTCAGTACTATTTTTTCTACTATTGATCCCTTTACGATCCTTGTTTGGACCCGTGCCTTCGATTTTTCGTTGGACCCGTTGGCGAAAGCTATCGGTGGTAATCCTTCTTGGACACCGTCTTGGGAAAAAACCTTTCGAAGGTCACGTCTTCTTTCGTTTATTAATTAAACATGGTATCAACAACAAACAAAAGGAAGGGTGAATCTCTGAATTCACTACTTCCTTCCAAAAAAGTGGGTTTTAAAACTGTCACTACACGTGGCAAGAATGGAAGAAAGGACGTTTCCCCGGAATGCGCACTTTCTTCCAAGGGTGAAATGAATAATTGTATCGAAATGAGCAATCAGTTTGATGCTCTAGACAAATTTTCCGAACACCAAATCGAAGCAGCCTCTAGCCCAGGCTCTTTGATTCAAGTGAGGAAGCAAAGAGTGCCGCCTATCGTGGTCAGTTGTTCCGAATTTGGGGGATTTAGGCAGGAGATCTTGAACTCCATTAGGGGAATCAAGGTTTCCTTCCAAATCGCAAAGAAAGGAGACTGTCGCGTTTTGTCGGAAACTCTTAAAGATCGTGAGCTTCTTCTCAAACATCTTGAAGAGAAGAAGCACAAATTTTTTACTTATGACGACAAAACTGAACGTTTGTTCAAAGTTGTCTTGAAAGGTCTCTCAAGTGACTATAAATCACCTGAAGAGATCAAAAATGGAATAAATGATTTACTTGGATTTTCCCCAGTCCAAGTAATCATTATGAAAAAGAGAACCCAATCTGGCATTGTTCGGAAAGGGCTTTCTCAAGAATTTTATTTAGTTCACTTTAACAAAAAAGAACTAAATAATATTAAAGCTTTAGAAAAAGCAAAACTTTTGTTTGATGTCCGTGTGACATGGGAACATTTCCAGAAACCTGGAGGAAATTACCAGAACCCCACTCAGTGCCGTCGGTGCCAAAAGTGGGGTCATGGTACAAAAAATTGTCGCATGGATGCTAAATGCATGATTTGCGGAGGTTCTTCTCACGCCAAAGACGTCTGTCCAGTGAAGGAAGATACCACCAAATTCATATGTTGTAATTGCGGGGCTAACCATAAGTCCAATTTTTGGAATTGTCCTTCACGCAAAAAGGTCATTGAGGCTCGTGCCAGGCAGATGAAAGATAATATCCGTTACGATAACGGTCGTTTCCGGAATTTGCCTGGTAGAGTATCGAACAATGCTCATTTTTCAGTTAACGATCGCTTGATCATGAATCATATCCATCAGGAAGATCATAATCATGCTCATTCACAAACTAATTTTAATCCGTCGGGTAGCCGTTCGAATCTTTCTATTTCGAATGTATCTACCCACGGTAAATCCTTTGCCGATAACGTAGCAGGAAATTCGAACTCCTCCCCTGTTCGATCCATGGGTACCCATTCTACTTGTTTCAAATCAAATGGAAAAAAACCCTACCGCCACAGGTAATTCCGCTTCTTCGTCTACCGGAAATTCCAATGGGAAATCACATGACATGTCTGCCTCTGATTTTAATTTTCTAACTGAACAATTGAATCTAATGATTGATGCAATGTTCAAAACCACCACTATGACTGAAGCAGTCCAAGTAGGTGTAAAATTTACAAATCAAATTGTTATTGGATTACGTTTTTCTAATGGATCCAAATAATAATTTAAATATTTTAAATTGGAATGCTCGTTCTCTGAATGGTAAAGAGGACGAGCTGTTTAATTTTCTTACGGTTAATAACGTGCATATAGCAGTTATTACCGAAACGTATTTAAAACCTGGATCTAAACTCAAAAGAGATCCTAACTTTTTTGTTTATCGTAATGATCGACTTGATGGGGCATGTGGGGGAGTTGCAATCATCATTCATAGGCGTATAAAACATCAATTGTTTTCATCATTTGAAACTAAAGTTTTTGAAACTTTAGGTGTTTCTGTTGAAACACAGTTTGGTAAATATACTTTCATAGCTGCCTATTTGCCTTTTCAATGCTCTGGACAGCAAGTTAATTTGCTCCAAACTGACTTGCGTAAATTGACTCGCAATAAGTCAAAATTTTTTGTCATTGGTGACTTTAATGCCAAACATCGGTCATGGAATAATTCTCAAAGTAATTCCAACGGCAGAATTTGATTTGATGAGTGCTCTTCAGGATATTTCTCAATTCAATACCCTCATAGCCCTACATGTTTTTCCTCTTCTAGAAATCCATCTACGATTGACTTGGTCTTAACCGACGCTAGTCATCTTTGTAGCCTATAAGTTACTCATGCTGATTTTGATTCTGATCATGTCCCTGTTACATTTCAAATATCCCAAGAAGCGATTCTCAATCCTATCAGCTCCACTTTCAATTATTTACGAGCCGACTGGAATATATATGAAACGTATGTTGACTCTAATCTTGATGTTAACATTTCTTTAGAAACTAAACTTGATATTGACAATGCTCTTGAAACTTTAACTAATTCCATTGTTGAAGCCCGGAGCATTGCAATTCCAAAATGTGAAGTAAAATTTGAATCCGTGATTATAGACGATGATCTTAAACTCTTTATCCGTCTTAAAAACTTGAGAAGAAGGCAATTTCAACGCACTCGCGATACTGCTATGAAAATTATATGGCAGGATTTGCAGAAAGAAATCAAGAAACGTTTTGCTCAATTAAGAAACAAAAATTTTGAAAATAAAATTTCTCAATTGGACCCTGGCTCTAAGCCCTTTTGGAAATTATCGAAAATCTTGAAAAAACCTCAGAAGCCAATACCGGCATTGAAAGAGGAATACGAATTATTGCTAACTAATTGCGAAAAAGCTCAAAAACTTGCTATGCAGTTTGAAAGTGCGCACAATTTTAATTTAGGACTTACTAGTCCAATCGAAAATGAAGTTACTCAGGAGTTCGAAAATATTCTCAATCAAGAGAACGTTTTCGAAAATGCCTGGGAGACTGATTTGGAAGAAGTGAGATCTATTATTAAAAAAATCAAAAACATGAAAGCTCCTGGCGATGATGGAATTTTCTACATCCTCATCAAGAAACTTCCAGAAAGTAGCTTATCATTTTTAGTTGATATATTTAACAAATGTTTTCAATTAGCATATTTTCCTGACAAATGGAAAAATGCTAAGGTTGTTCCAATTTTAAAACCAGACAAAAATCCTGCAGAAGCTTCTAGCTATCGTCCAATCAGTTTGCTTTCCTCCATCAGTAAACTTTTTGAAAAGGTTATTTTGAACAGAATGATGGCCCACATCAACGAAAATTCAATTTTTGCCAATGAACAGTTCGGATTCCGCCATGGACATTCGACCACTCATCAACTTTTACGTGTAACAAATTTGATCCGTTCCAACAAATCTGAAGGCTATTCTACTGGTCTTGCTCTTCTAGACATAGAAAAAGCATTCGACAGTGTTTGGCATGAAGGTTTGATTGTAAAATTAAAAAACTTTAATTTTCCAACATACATTGTTAGAATAATTCAAAGTTCTGTCAAATCGTACACTTCAGGTTAATTATCAGAACTCCAGATCTGAAAGACTTCCTGTAAGAGCTGGTGTTCCTCAAGGCAGCATTTTGGGACCAATATTATACAATATTTTCACATCTGACTTAGCTGAGCTACCTCAGGGATGTCAAAAATCTTTGTTTGCGGATGACACAGGCCTCTCCGCCAAAGGACGAAGCCTGCGTGTCATCTGTAGTCGATTGCAAAAAAGTTTGGATATTTTTTCTTCATACTTGCAAAAATGGAAGATTTCTCCTAATGCTTCCAAAACTCAACTAATAATATTCCCACATAAACCAAAAGCTCTTTATTTGAAACCTTCAAGTAGACATGTTGTCACGATGAGAGGGGTTCCAATAAATTGGTCAGATGAAGTTAAGTATCTAGGGCTCATGCTAGATAAGAATTTAACTTTCAAAAATCACATTGAGGGCATTCAAGCCAAATGTAATAAATATGTAAAATGTCTCTATCCCCTTATTAATAGAAAATCAAAACTTTGTCTTAAGAACAAGCTGTTGATATTCAAACAAATTTTCAGGCCAGCCATGTTGTATGCTGTACCAATATGGACTAGCTGTTGTAATACCAGGAAGAAAGCTCTGCAGAGAATTCAAAATAAAATTTTGAAAATGATTCTGAGGCTTCCTCCCTGGTATAGTACCAATGAGTTACATAGAATATCCAATGTTGAAACATTGGAACAAATGTCAAATACAATCATTAATAATTTCAGGCATAAATCGTTACAATCTTCTATTGCCACGATTAATGCGTTATATGTTTAGGTTAAGTTAGGTTAAGTATATTAAAAACATTTTTTTTTTCTCTTATAAGCAGGTGAAATCAACTCCTGTAAAAAAAAAACTGAACTGCTACGGCAAATGAAATGTAATATGTTGTTAACAAAATGTTAATTAAATCTTAAATTTGTTTTACCAAATTAGGATGATAGTGTTGACAAATAACACAGAACACCTAGATATAAGAAATGAATGCAATGTTTAAAATGATACTAATAAAAAAAAAAAAAAAAAAAAAAAAAAAAAAAAAAAAAAAAAAAAAAAAAAAAAAAAAAAAAAGAGGTTCTTCGCTTGACCCTGCCTTTCAATCACCAGATTCACCACTATAAGAGGTTATGGACCCTCCGCGTAGAGAATTGGTACACGAGATTCCGCAGTTCACCGGTACTGGATTTGAGAGCTCGAAATTTAGAGTCGGGAAGTTAGTGAAGTCGGTCGGATTGCTGGACGCGGTGAAGGAGGATGCACACCCCGTCGAAGCCGAGCCTTCAAGAAATGGACGGGAAGGCTGTGAATCTGATAATTTCATTTATCCACGACGGTTTGTTGGATGTTATCCAGGAGAAGCAAACAGCGAAGGACATCTGGACCTCTTTGAGGGAATCTACACCAAGAAGTCGGTTTCCTCGCAGACTCTGATACACAAGCAACTCGCATAGCTCAAGATGGCAGCAGATGCATCGACCAAGGACCATTTGAAGATTTGTGACGAGCTGATTCGGAAACTCAAATCGGCAGGAGATCTGGTGTCGCAGCTTCTCGTTACCCTTCCAGAGAGCTACGACCCTTTGGTAACAGTGTTGGGAAACTTGGGCGAAGAAAACCTGACCCTGGATGTCGTCAGAGAGAGATTGCTAGCGGAACATATGAAGAAATCCGATCGAATAACCGAGGTATATGAGAAGGAGCCGTTCGAGTTCGTTGAAAGAAGTCAGCAGAAGGCATGGTATGAAGAACGAAGCGATAAGTTCCTGGGCGTTGTCATCGATGTAACAAAAAGGGCCATAATGTGAAGGACTGCAGAACTACCAGCGAAAGCGAATGTGGCGGCCAACAGAAAAGCAGTTGCGCAGAAATTTTTACTTTTCTTGAGCTGAACAGCATACCTAGCTTTAGGAGTAACGTGCACAATCAACAACGTATTGTATGTTCCGGAAGTATAATGAAGATGCTCATAAAAGCAGGAATGAAGGTAACGTTTTAAGCATCACCTGATAAGAGAATGAATGTAGTTTATGCTGGAAGCAATGTTGCTGAACAACGTTCGGAAACGCGAGGGACGATGAATTTTCGTAGGTATCAAAACAGAATCTGCGAATAAACACGAACAGTAGGGGTCCGTAGCCGTGAGGTTACGCATTTCACTTCATAAGCGAAAGGTCATGGTTTCGATTTCCAGCTCCTCCACAAAAAAAAAAACCGTCCAGCCACCAGAAGACGCCGCACGGAGGGCCGTGCTTTGGGGAGCACATCCATCCTCCGTCAGTATCAGATGGTGACTGAGACAAACTGACCCTCTTCGAAGGCGGCTACCCTCAAACGACTCAGGAACACGGAAAAATGAACCACCGCAAGAAGGACTTTGGATTATATGGAAATTGATTGGACCAACAGCTCTCCTACCTGGTCAGTGTGAGAGTAAAAGAGTAGAAGAGAGTGATGTAAATATAAAATAGTTAAAAATAGAATCTGTATCGATAAAAAGAACTATGATGAGATTTTGTATAGATTTCTGCAGATTTATAGCGAATGCTTCCAATCATTCCAAACAAATTACTTGTAATATTGTTTATGAATTCATGACAAGACCTTTGATGGACAAATAAAGAATGAGATTCTTTAGATATTCCCGACTAAGGGTACATAACAAAATCATATCAGCATATGTTATTATGTTATAAGGTATTTTTGAACATAGGTTGTTACAATTTTGATGCAGGATGTTGTTAAAATAACTAAAATTATAACAAAAAGTGTTTGAGTAGTAACATAAACATAACAAAATGTGTTTTAATTCTATCAAAAACATATCAAACCAAGTTATAATGTTTGATACAAAGTATCAAAATTATAATACTGTTCGAAATACGATAATATTGTATATTATTGAAATGCATATAACTATCTATTTATTTTGTTATAAAGTTGTTAAAAATGAACAAAAAAATATCTTAAAGGGAAATAAAACACATTATGTTATATTTCTGTTTTATTATGTTCTATGGATAACGGAGCCTAACAAAATTATATCATAATATGATATGCATATAATATTCTGATAAAATTTTATTATATTTTTGTTACAAGCCTCTAGTCGGGTTATTAGCCAGATTTTCGTTAGGTTCTTCATTATATTATTGGCCAAATCATTGATAGAAGGCTTGGGAGATGCAATTTTGGATTTATGTCAAAAATTTTAGCCAGCTTCATAAGAGAACAAATAATATGTTTTTTGACGTATTGTTCTAGTTCAATAGATCTCTCTTTGGGTCTAACATGAGTTTCACGAGATCGAGGGTTTCTCTAGGAATCACCCATAGACCATACTGCCCATGTTAGCATAGTGAGCGCCAATACGATCAAAACGCTTTTTTGCTTCTAGGCATTCTTTATCTCATCATGCACTCGTTGGCCACGGAAACAGTACTTTTTTGTTTATTAAAGTTTGGAAAACGGATTGTCATGAATACATATCCAATTTATCCGAACAAACACAAGTTTTGTCTAGTGCTTATTTGGATGGTTTAGCGTATAGGGGCCTTCCTTAGCCGAGTGGTTAGAGTCCGCGGCTACAAAGCAAAGCCATGCTGAAGGTGTCTGGGTTCGAATCCCGGTCGGTCCAGGATCTTTTCGTAATGGAAATTTCCTTGACTTCCCTGGGCATAGAGTATCATCGTACCTGCCACACGAGATACGAATGCGAAAATGGCAACTTTGGCAAAGAAAGCTCTCAGTTAACAACTGTGGAAGTGCTCATAAGAACACTACGCCGAGAAGCAGGCTCTGTCCCAGTAAGAACGTAATACCAAAAAGAAGAAGAAGAAGCGTATAACCCAGGTTGCTAGGACAGATGCCTGGTGTTTACGTCGATTAATGCATATGGACCTATGCACGGGTTCACTATTTGACGTTTTAGCGGTGCCGTGTTATTTATGTGACCATGGAAACTAGTGAATTCGGCACCGTTCAAACGTCAAATTAATGAACTCATGCATCGGTCCATAATCGTTTCTCAAACTTGCTGTTTGGTCAGATAATATGATGTATGCGTTTTTAGATGACAAGAGTATACTCCTATAGGAAACTAATTATTAATTCTCCCCCAGTCAGCTTTTAAATAGCAATTCTTAGCAAATGAACAGAAATTTAGACTGAAATTGTTCACAGTTGCAAAAATGCAGCAGGAAACACAAAAATGTATTTTCCAGCAATAATAGTGCTGGTGATTACGGCGACCATATTTGCAGTATTTTATAATTTAAATAGAACATAATACATAAATAAATTACAGTCGACTCTCCATAACTCGATATTCAAGGGACCATCGACTTATGGACCGATGCACGAGTTCACTAATTTGACGTTTGACCGGTGCTAAATTCACTCGTTACCATGGTCACATTATTAACACGGCACCGCTCAAACGTCAGATAGTGAACTCGTGCATCGGTCCATAGAATTATCGACTTATAGAACATACCGATAACAAAAATTTTAAAATCAAAGACTCAAATTTGTATATTTCCTATACTTTTATGATCACTTCTACAAGCAGACAATATCATTTTGTTGATAGCATTTTGAAAAAATATCTTTGGACAATTTTTTCAAAATATTCGAAACATCCCTTATTTTTACTCATTATTGTATTTTTATTTTTATGTTTTTAAACTTTTATTACAACTTGCAAGTCCTTTATTCACTGCCAAACCAGAAATGGTTCATGTCTCCCTGTATAAAAATGGGTTTTTAGATGGATATCGAGTTATGGAGGGAAATTTTCCTCATACGTGGCATCGACTAGTAGAGACATCGAGTTATAGAAACATCGACTTATGGAGAGCATGATGTATGGGAATTTGAAGGGACCGCAAAATCCATCGAGTTATAGAATATATCGAGTTATAGAACATCGAGTTGTGGAGAGTCGACTGTAGATCAAGTTCTCAAAATTTGACCATTTTATTAAAAAAAATCGAAAATATCAAGTCGCAAATCATCCGTTTTTTAATCTTTGTTTGCACCGGGAAAATCTGGGTATCGAAAAACTGATTTAGAATGGACACCCTGCATTATGAAATGGTCGTCCAACGAATCGCTATCAGCAGACAGGTATAATCTTTTCACTTGATCACCGGATGACTAGAAGCCAAAATGGATATGTCGAACCGGAAATCGTTTTTGTATCCCAGCTTATAAACTCAGTTGAAGAGATCGTCGTCAACAATGTTGTTACCATGTCCCTTGCAGTTGCCCAAAATTTTATGGCACATAAAGTAATAGGCCTTTTCATGTGACAGATCCGTCTATGCATTTGTTTACATTGGTGGAGGACCGGTGCTAACACGGGCCTGTCATTTTCATAGAAGAAATGTCAAAGTGTTTCCCGATCAGCTGATTAGAGACGTCATTTGAATAGGCCTATAGAGCAAAATCTAGAATGTCGTGAAAAGTGTACTGTGATCTGTCAAACTTGGATACCTTTTGCAGTACCAAGGGATCAAATGCAGTACTAGTAGTAGTAACCAATCTGAATCCGAGTGGGACAGACCTGCAACCGAGTGGGACGGACCAACAACGGAAACTGGGTGGCGGATAGGTCTAAACAGCTAGCAGCTATAGGGACGACATGACGAACCCAATCCAAGAAGTACCCAAGTAACCACAAGCATTATAACATTGCACGTATTCTACTGCATATCAACACCATTGATGCAACATTGCTTTTATTCAACAAATTTCAAGAGCTGTCAAGCAATAAAGCATTAACCCTACATTACAAATGTATCAATGCACTAACATCACTTTATAAATTGTACTGGTGCATTAATATTACTTTATAAGTTGCTTCATTGCTTTATCGTCCTTTTTGCATTAATTTAACTGTAAAAGTGCCCTTTTCCACTTTTAAACTACTTTAATGGTAGGCTTACGGCAATGCAGCTGCATTATATATGCAATTATATAATGCTCCATGGTTACTTGGGTAGTCTCTATCTCCATTGACGGTTTTGCGATAGCATAAATGAACGGCGTGTTCTATTGCAGCTGTTACGCGCCCCCTAGGTGGTCGATTGATAAATTTTCCCATATGATCGACAGGGTGATAGTCGAACTGGCTAATCGGCAGCCAGTAGTAATAGCTGATGACTTTAATGCATGGCAGTGGAGACGGGTAGCCGCTGCACCAACTAAAGAGGACAACTATTGTTGGAATCCCTGGTCGCATTATATCTAGAGCTGGAAAATATGGATACAGTTACGTATTGCAGAGCGTCATAGCGATCATCAATCGATTCGCTATAGTATAATACCAGGCGGGCGGATGGAATGCTGTGGACCTGAATGGTGAAGAGCTAGTTGCTGTGATATCACGGGGAGAACATGCCGCCGGTGTACTGGTGGTGCGAATCAATTGCAAATCTTCGAGCAATCTGCCTTCGGGCTAGACGAAGAATGCAACGCGCACGCACAGAAGTACAAAGAGAAGAACGCGGTGCACCATTCAAGGAGGCAAAGTTAGCTCTCAAAAAGGAAATCAAAAATCGAAAACGGGCATGCTTTGATAGTCTATGCCAGAGTGCCAATTCGAGTCCGAGGGGTGACGCCTACAGAGTGGTAATGGATAAGACCTAAGATGCCATGGCGTCCCAAGAGAAGTTGTCCGAGTTGCTGCGTTCGATGTACTCTTCCTGTATCACTTCACAAGCCCATGGCCTCCAGCGCCGTATGTGGCAGATGAAGGAGAAAAAGTGGTGAGGGTGACGAACGAAGAGCTGGCAGAAGTCTGGAAATCATTCGCTTCAAACAAGGCAACCGGGACCCGATGGTATCCCGAATGTTGCCCTAAAAGCAGCAGTCAATGAGGATCCGGACATGTTCAGAACCGCGATGCAACGCTGCATAAACCACAAAATGGTGCTACTACCAAAGGCGGGGAAACCTCCAGGTGACCTGTCTACTAGGTACGACAGGCAACAACTTTGGAGAGGTTGATCCTCAACAGGCTAATACCGTATACGGAAGGTGCGGATGGCCTGTCCAACAATCAGTTTGGATTCAGGAAAGGTAAATCTACTCAGGACCCTATCCAGTCGGACATTCAGCCAGCTGAGGTGGCACGTGATAGTCCACGCACTTCACCGTTTCAAAGTACCGGTGTAGTTGTGAAAGCTTCTAGAAAACTATTTTGATGGTATGACACAGTGGAGGGGCAGAAAAGCGTTCGAATTACCGCGGGAGTACCAACCAATCCTGGGCCCGATATTATGGAATGCGATATACGATGACGTACTGAGGCTGCCCCTTCCGACGGGTGTTCAAAATTGTGGGCTTCGCCGACGATAGCACTCTAGTGGTCTATGGCGAATCGGTGGAGGAAGTGAGTTGACAGCGGCGCAATCTGTATACATTATTGAGGAATGGACGAAGTCTAGGAAACTAGAACTGGCCCGTCACAAGACTAAGGTGGTGGTGCCCAATAAGTCCGAGCAACGGGCGCTTATCTCAGAAGGTGATTGCACCATAGAAACCAAGCGATCCCTTAGGTATCTTGGGGTAATGGTCGATGACGAGCTCAGCTTCTATGTGCCGTATCAGTCAGTATTGCTTCTAATTAAATCAAGCTCTTAACTTTCGGTTTCATTTATTCAGTTTTGTTGATCTCACTTTTTGAAATATCATGCTTTCCTATATATTTCTTGTTACAGACCTTGGACCTAGAACGCCAACTGGTTACCGCCCTACTAGCCGCGATGCAATATGGCTCGAAATCCGCCCGACAACTGTTCCCCTGCCTGCTTCAGCTGCCCTTCCTGCAAGATGGCACCCTTCATGGTTGTTTCAACGAAGCCAGCCACCCCGTCCCTGAGTGGATGTTCCTGAGATGGATACCGCAAATTCTATCGTTCGTTGACTTCTCCCAGCAGTCGTTCCTGGAAGCCTTACTGACCCGTATAGCCACCAGCTATCCGATGGCATTGTACTATCCCGCCAAAATGAGCCTCCAGCGTCATCAGTTGCGGCCTGACAACGTATCCAGCCCCTTTGCAAACAGACTCATGCAGTTGTTGGACATACCGAAGCTAGATCGTTTCGTAAGCGAGCTAAGCCAAGTTGTGATTCCTTCGATGAAGATTTCAAAAATTATAACGGATCTACGGATGGCCCGATGCGACTCCAATGAAGAGTATCGTAAACTCGTACAAGATCTGGCGAACGAAGCTTTCCCGGAGATTTCTCCTGATTTGGGTAGAGAACATCAGAAGTTGATTCCTTTGAAACCCGAGTGGCTAAAATTGCTGGACTTCGACTTTAATCAAACTGAAGAAATTCACCAACATTTGAATAATTTGAAAGAGAAAGTGACTCGTTTAGTCCCGCGCCAAACAACTCTTGAGTTGAACAAGTACTCCCCCTGGTTAGCTGGATATCACTTCAGTGAACGTGAAGAGATGTTGGAGCTACCTGGACAGTATAACATCGACCACAAACCGAACGTATGCAACCACGTTAAGATTGTAAAAGTATGCACCGAACTTGAGCTGTTCAAAACGCTGCGGAACCCTATTCGAATTCGAATAAACGGAAGCGACGGTAAATCGTACGATTTCCTGGTCAAATATGGGGAAGATTTGCGCCAGGATCAGCGTATTCAGCAACTGTTGGGAACCATTTCGAATCAACTAGCGCTGGACCGTTACTGCAAAGAACACCAGCTGTCGGTGCGAACCTATGAAGTGATCCCAATTAGGGTCGACTTCGGTATCATCGGGTGGCTGTCGAATACCTCGTCGATTAAAAACATAGCCGTGCGGTCGATGGTTCGATTCAACCCGGACGGAGACGTTACCGGGGCGATCAACGCCGAGTACATCCAGTTTCTGCACGAGGCAAGCGGGATGACCCGGAGTCCGTCCACTCCGCTGTCCAAATTGTACGGGAAAGTCGCTGCTGCTTGCACTCCGGAACGGGTAGGTCTATTTTAACTACTGTGTTGGACAATAAATTTGCAACTTTTTCGATGTTCCATACAAAATTCTCATCTTTATAGGGTTAGATCTGAGTTGTTAACCTAGCCTACAAAAGTTGATCATTTTGTATGGAAAATCGAAAAAGTTGACAATACTGTGCAAGTATTCAAACTCTTACCTAATTCAAAATTATTTCCACAGATTACTCTCAAATTCAACGAGCTGCGGTACAAAATCAAAGAAGACACCTTCAAGCGTGCTCTGTTCGAAATGGCCGTTTCGGCGGAATCGTTCTACAGCTTGCGCGGAAACTTCGCCAAAAGTTTGATGGCGATGAACGTGTCCTGTTGGATTTTGGGAATCGGTGACCGACACACGTCCAACGTGCTGATCGATCGAAGCAATGGCAAACTTGCGGGGGTCGACTTCGGGATCGCATTCGGCGCTGGAACCCGGGATCAGGGCATCCCGGAGATGGTTCCCTTCCGGTTGACACCGCAGTTCGTGAACGTCATGGAACCGATGCGAACCTCCGGGATGATGAGCAAGTGTATGGTTTACACGTTGCGGTGTCTGCGGGATTCGCGTAAGTTGTTGAGATCCTGCTTGCAAGTGTTTGTGCGGGAGCCTACGGTAGATTGGTTAGAAGCGGCACAGCGGAGGTTTGTGCAGGAGGAGAACAAACCGGAACTGAGATGGGATCCTCAGGCCCGGATCAACATGGCCGTGCGGAAGTTGAACGGTGCCAATCCGAAGGTATTGATTGCCGAAGAGTTACGCCTTGGACAGGTAGGTTGTAATCGGGAGATATTGGAGGGATATCTGAAACTACTGCAAGTGAGCGATCCTCTGCTGGAGTCAGGGAATCTGACTGTAGAACAGCAGGTTCAATGTTTGCTGAAAACGGCCACTAGTGGCGCTGTGTTGGGTATAACATATGCCGGTTGGTTTCCATGGTTTTAAGTATTATTGAAAAATATTGTTATATGTTGAAACTTACATCTAATACAAACAACTTAATCAAACAGAGCGTAAATTGGGTTTGTATGGAAAGAAGTCCTGAATAACTGTCTTTTGCATGTAGATAGATGCACATATTCGAATTTTTTTTTGTAGAGGGCAGAAGTTCGCAGTGATGCGGCGTTGACATTTAAAATCGAGGGTTTTTTTACAAGGGGAAATTCTGCCAACAGACGCCTGATAAGGTTACTCATTGAGTGTGGGGATGTGGCACCTACGACGACACATGTAGCAGAAGTAGCCTAGGCAAACTTCTTCTCGTAGCCGACTTAAATAATGTTACAAGGGACCAGTCTCGGCAGGGCTAATTTTCTGCAGCCAACTCTTAGTCGGCGCGCCATAGGCGTTGCAATTCTAACATATTGTGAGTGACATCCGTAGTCACTGCAATCCAACCACCGGAATCCGCACACATTCTATTATATTGTTGGGGGACGTGTCCCCTCCGCATGTAGTGAGCATGCGACCTCTCACAATAATGAAACGGGGGCAACCGAACACTATATGCTCCGCTGTTTCCTCCACACCAGCCCAATTGAGGCACGCAGGAGATTCTGAGTGCCCGAACATATGCAGGTACTGCCTATGTAGCAACCATGTCCTGACAGAAACTGCGTCAGGTGTATGTTTACTTCCCCATGGTTTCTTTCATACCATTCTGACACATTTGGTATTAGCCGATGGGTCCATCTACATTTAGTGGAGTTATCCCATTCCTGCTGCCAACCTCTGAGTGTTGCCTCTTTACACGTATTGCGGACCCCTCCGGTACCTCTTTGGTTGAAGCATTGAAAATCTTCCATGATGATGAGCCCGATGCGCGTCATATCAGCTATGATGCACACAGCCTCTCTAGATACCGTTCGGTATGCACTTGCTACTCCTAAGCATATGATCATGTACGTGCTTTCTTATGTTGTAGTATTGCCCAGGAAAAAATACGAATTGGATTCGTTGAAAATCCTGGTAAAAAGTCTGTGAGAATCTTGCGAATGTTAAGGCTGCTGCTGATTTGCTGCTGGCAAGAATAGTAATCACCAATCAAGATGGGAAATTACTTGCATGAAATGGTCAATAAAATCACATTTCTTTGATCGCAATACGCAGTTGAGAAGAAATGTCATTTTAAATGAGGCTCTGCCCCATTTAGTCAAGGATTTTCATGTCCAGAATTCTGTTCTGAAAGTCGTATCCAGAATTCTTTAAAAATCCTGTTCAAGATTTTGTTAAAAGCCTGCCTTCCTTATAATCCTGTCAAGGATGAATGTCGAAGGAAGTCATGGTAGAAACATGTAGAAAAACCCAGAATTTGAGATTTAGATTTTGAATCATTCATAAAATAAAATATCTAAGTAACTCTCTAAACTAAACAATTTAAAGATTTACTAAGCTAGAATATTAGGTTGAAACTAACTTCGAGATTCTAACTTCGGGTTGGTAGAATATTCAACGGGCAAAATATGAGAAGAGTCTTCGAACCCTCCGCGGGCCGCACAAAATGAAGTTGCGGGCCGGATGCGGCCCGCGGGCCGTGCGTTGGGCAGCCCTGGTCTACACTCACAGTTTCGGTACAAATTTTGTTGTGATAATGAGGTGGTTTCAATCGGTGGCATGCGACGGATGCGTTGCACTGCCGGCGACAAGATGATTGGCTACGGTGTCACAGGCGACTGGTACGCAACAAGGGGATGTTGCACAGTGCACATTGCACAATCAAAGTTGTTTTCTCCAAACGGTAATATTTTTCCCGGCTTCTTTAACATATTGGTGGCTTAAATCCAAAGTTTAAAGCAGATTCATTGAATTTTGAATTTTATACAACTGTTTGAGTGGACCGTGGACATGGTTTTTCAAGAAAATTTAAAATAGCGATCCATAATTCACCAGCTTTTTATCAATTTAAAGAGTGCTCAAACCGCAATGGTATCTTTAGAGAAGATGTTTAGAGATACATGAAGTACACCTGAGTTGACTAAAATGTTTCATAAAATTTATACAAAGTGATTCAAAGCATAAAATTTATCAAAAAACATAATGTTTTCTATGAAAGTACCCTACGACATAAGTGGCCTCGAATGCCCGCGATGAGAATAAGTTCATTCGAAAGCTAAAAACTAGAGCTTTCAAGTACCGTGACATGCCCTATTACCGTTACGTTATAAAATCTCAAGTTTCAATAAATCAGAAAAAAATAATGCAAGATTAATTTCATGTTTTTTTTTAAGTTTTATATAGTAGACCGTTTTATATATTTTGCACAAAAAATATGATTTGTACTATTTTGAAAATATTAACCATAGTTTCAATTGCTGTTGTTAAACATACCATTGTTTCAAATACCGTGCATCTGACCCCGACTACCGGGTGACATTTTGAAACATCTCTCAATTAAACGAACAAAGCGCATCATAATTAAAATTTTGTGTCAAACAACGTCCTGATTAAATTGAGGAATAAAATATATCATTTACTCCGCCATTTTGGAATTATTGGCAACCGTGCCCTAATACCGTGTGTTGGCACCAGGCGATTGAATTCTAACATTATTTTTGTTCCTTTGTATGTGCAACTTTAGTTAGAATTTGACATGGCTTCCTAAAGACTAGTTAATATGGCAACGTTAGTGTAAATCATTTAGAAAAATAAATAATATAATAGGTATGCTAAAAATCCACATAATTCCCAAATACACGGTATTAGGCAACACACGGAATTAGAGCAGGTCACGGTAGGGTACAAATTGTTTTGCGAAAACTTGCGATAGACCACTTTTAACGCGTTTGAAGATGTACGGAGTGCAATTCTAATTGAGGTACCGCGGGGCAAGTGGGTAAATGGGGCAATTGATATATTTTACTGAATATGTGAATTAACGTTTTAAACTCATGCGTAAACCTTTGAGGCCATTGAGAACATTACGATAGGTAAGAGATTTCTGAGATGTTTCAGTCATTATTGCATAATAGAGCGAAAAATTGTTAACCTGTCAACCGTTACTCCGTAACAAGTTGGCGGCGTACAATCTTATTTTAATACCGTCAACGTACCAGTATCCGCTCATGTTCCAGTAGCCCGCTCACGAACTTAAAAAGTAAGGTAATTTGAGTAAATATACAAAAAAATGTCCACAGTATGATTCAATTTGACGATTTGAACCGTATAGCGGCTATAGTTTTCAAATTTACTTTGAGTAAACTTATCTTTTTTCAGTGTGAGCGGGCTACTGGAGCATGAGCGGATACTGGTGCACTGATGGTATTTTCAGTGGAAAAAAGTTGCGGAAAATAATTTCCTGTACCACTTTTTAGTTGTCCTCTGTGACAGTTTCAAACTGCAATAAAAAAAAGTTTTAGAATTAATTCGACGTAGACCTAAAAATAAGTAAATTTAAACACCGTCAATTTTCTTATCAGGTGGGGCTAGTGAAAAGTTTATCATTAGAGATTGAATTTGTGTTTTCTCTTTAAGTAGCCATAAGTAAGCATGGTTCGCACACAGACAAAGTTCGCAATTATCATAGAAAAACATAACGTGCTGATAATTCAAGAAACTCTATACTCAAGCGTTAAAAGCTATTAGAAATCATTAGAACTTCTCTAAGAGATGTTGTCGAACATTACAATATTAATATGTCTACTTAGAGCATCTTTAACGGAAGCGACTATTCGAGTGAGTAAAATGATCACCCCCTGAGTTGTCATTTTAGTTTAGTCACTCATTCTCACACCGGTGGCTACCATATTTAGTAACTCGTTTCCGTACCGGTCATTGCTTTTTGGGTTAACATATGGGTTGTGAAATTAATGGTGATCATTTCAGGTTGGGAATTTTGGAACTCTGCTGGAATATGTATTATATTCTGGTGCGAAATTATTAGAATTCCATCAGAAATTTTTGAGATTCTTTATGAATCCGACTGGATGCTAATTTGATTGGAATCCTTGCCAATTCTACTGGCATCCATGCAAATCATACAAGAAATATTGCAAATTTGACCGTAATTATTGTGAATCCGACTGGAATCCTTCGGATTCAGATTGGAATCCTTGGGATTCCCACTGGAATCCTTGGGATTCCAGTGGGAATCCCAAGGACTCCAGTGGGAATCCCAAGGATTCCAGTGGGAATCCCAAGGATTCCAGTAGGAATCCCAAGGATTCCAGTGGGAATCCCAAGGATTCCAGTGGGAATCCCAAGGATTCCAGTGGGAATCCCAAGGATTCCAGTGGGAATCCCAAGGATTCCAGTGGGAATCCCAAGGATTCCAGTGGGAATCCCAAGGATTCCTTTGGGAATCCCAAAGATTCCAGTCGGAATCCCAAGGATTCCAGTCGGAATCCCGAGGATTCCAGTCGGAATCCCAAGGATTCCAGTCGGAATCCCAAAATCCCAGAATTCTTCGAAATCGATAAATTCTTACGAGGAATCGAATATTTCATAAACTTCTATCGGATTTCCAATAATTGCATCAGATTCCTAGTAATCTTATCAAAATATTGAAGTTTTACCTGAATTCCCAAAATTTTGTAATTTCTACTTCATGCGCATCAGATTTCCTAAACTCCCACCAGAATTTCATATCTCACACCGTATGCTTGAATTTAAATCGAACTATCGCGCTGTTAAATTTGCTCACCCGATGCTTTCCGAAAGCAGCACTGTTTTTTTGCTACCCCGGTTAGCAGCGCTCGGTACGGATCAGCGTAATGATACTGCGCTATGTAATTTATGTCGAATTCGTTTTTGAACCTAGGTTGGAACTGGCGCAACCCGTTCTGAATCACAGTTTCAACCCCAACCCGATTCAGGTTCGACCGAACTACAATTTGCTTGACGTTTGTTTGTTTATGTGTTGATCACCGACCCAGTTCCTAAAAACGAAAACGACATTAGTTTAGTCGCGCACCGTTACGGTTGCTCTTAGGGCACACGGAAAATTCAGTTTACCTAATTTTTGAGTTGACTTTACCCAAAATTAAGTATATCGATTATTCTCTCAACCCAAAATCTCTCGGTATTCTCTCTCTTCCCTACCAATGTTGTCAAAAACAGAGAGAGCTGCATCTACTCAATGGGGGTAGTTTGGCCCAATAAGCCAAATTTGGGTAAAATGCATTATTCTCAAGCTTGGGTTGAATGAACTTAATTTTGCGTTGAATCAAACCAAATTCAAGTAAATTTTTCTTATGGCTTTAAAGGCAAAGTACCTAATGGAGGCCTTGGAAATTTAGCCAAATTTGGGTTATTGGGCTCAACTACGGTTTTGCGTTGAAACAACTCAGATTTGAGTAGATCCGCGTTGCCGTGCAGCCAATTATACACGCTAACTTTGAAGTACCCACACGCTAATTTTGAAGTACCCATTAAATGGGTTTCTTGTACCCATTTTTATTGCTTGTACTGAGTTGTCAAAAAAAAAGGGTATTATTTTTTGACATTAAAAAGGGTACATTTTACTCTTCTTGAGGAATGACTTCAGTCAGCAATAATGGGTAAAAACAGCCCCTTGTCGTTATGTTGAGCAGAAAGATTGAAATTATTACCACGAAATATATTTCATTAATTAACTGAAAGAATCATGGTAAGTAGCTATTTCTTGAAGAAACTATTTACATCGAAGACTAAATTGACTATTCCTTATAACAGGACCCTCGAAGAAGCACAAAAAGCGGCAATTTAGGAGCGATTTTTCATCCGGGATCTGGAACAGGAAGATACGGAGCAAGAGCTACGGATACAGATAGACCAACCCAAGAAACATTTTCTGCTGTATAACAGTTTATTCAGCTAAAGTATACTCATTTTAGCTGATTAAGCTGTTACTCAGCTACTAATGTTACTTGGGAATGTTATTAATACTCCAATTGGCACTTTATTTAAAAGTAATAATCTAATAAAATTATTTTCATTAGATTCTTATATGTTGTGTCGCCGGATATGTTTAAAAAATTTCTTTAGAATCCTTGTTTTCCGTATGTGCCGGCAGGAGGGGGGTATTTTTTACCCATTTTTGTAAAATCAATGAGGGGTAAATAATACCCATTTTATGAAGTTCGAGGCAAATACCGAACCTTTCGCAAGTCTACACTCGTAGTGTCGAACTATTCAAAGTTTTTTTTTCAATTACAAAAATAAAGGTAAAAGAAAAAAAGGTGTTTTGAAAAAATAGGTAAAAATAAATAATTTATGAATCCGAGTTTATGTCGACACTCACAGTGACGAACCTTTCATAGTTTGTTGAAATAATCATATTTACGTCTCACCGTTGTAACGATTAAAGGTGCAGTCATACATATTTTATAGATTAGAAATAGTAGCACGAAACGAGCTCACCAATTGATCCGTCATCCTTGAGCAGCAACAATCCACTTTCAGCTTCACTCGTTTGCTCAGCTATATAAAAGCAGAGAAAATAGACGCGCGACCCGAGAGGGAAAACAACTGACGACTGCTCGGGATTTCTTGACGCACTGCCCAGGAGCAAGCGTCAACGTCGAAAGATCAAAAAGAACTAATCGAACGCGGCACTTTTTCACTTTCACTCGACCGACGCGCGACATGTTTGATCCTGCCCTCATCGCCGGCCCTCGCAGGAGCAAGCGTCAAGGTCGAAGGATCAAACACAACTCAGAATGATGATAACGCTCTTCTTACGAAAAACTTAGCATGAAATGACTAAAAAAAAAGAGATAAAGTTAAGTAAGCGGTGCACAGGTGGATAATTAGGTCACGCGACGCCTCTGCGCTTACCTATGTTTTTTTAATGTAATCTATTACTCCGTAGATTCAAAACTAGCACTATAAAAATATCTTGACTAACAAGTCTCGCCTCACAGTTTCCAATTATTAGGCACCAAAGAGATTTCAAAGCTGGTCGCTTTCAAATATTGTTTGCCTCATCTACACGGAACAAAATTCTGTGGTAAAAATAACTATTTTAGCTGGCTACGCCCATTCTTGAAACTACCATGGAAATTCAGACCAATTTACTATGTTTGCGGTACACCTCACCGCATTACTGGTACATTTGACAGAAATAATTTACAACAATCTGATTCCGACTACAGACATGGTAAAATCAAGCGCATTTCTGATCTGCTGGAAATTGCCGGTGCGAGCGCTTAAGTTAACCCCCTAAAATGGTAGTTTTTACCGAACATTTTTTTTGCGTGTAGGCAAAACGAGCAAAACGAATTGGAGGTTTTCGATAAACACCTATTGTTCGCATTTAGGTAGCAGTATCTGCAATGCAGATAAAAACTGGCCAATCAGGTGCCGCGTAGCCCGATCCAGGGATGCTTCTTCTCGCATTTCCTTTTGGCTTAAGCCGCGAACCCAATCGTGATCCACATCACTCGGGAGTGAGCCATCTCACTTCGCTGACACTAATGCTCTTGATCCGTTTCGCAACCTGACTTGGAACTGTGGAAGAACTTTGAGTGGTGCCAAGTTTTTAGTAACGCGAGTGTGGAAGTTCTCCCTTTTTCTTGAAAGATGGCACCGCCACATGCTGTCAGTTGCATTTTACGTGGAATTGCTAAGGAATTTCATGTATATTGGACAAAAAGTCGTTACAAATGTTGACAACATTTTGACACAATTCGTGAGTAAATTTTAGAACATTCAGAATCCAAAAGCAAACATAAATAGAAACTCAGGCTAAAATTGTTTTGTGGCAAAACGATTCCACACTGAATGTTCCAATTAATGAATTATTGGAAACTATCATATCACTCAGTGGCGACTCGTAACCTCACGTTTTATATGATCTACGACCCTGAAAATGATCTAAAACCCTGAAAATCATGAACATGTGGTTTTGACGTTAGGGAATAGTTACAGGTATCAGTATCAATCTGAAATGATGTCTAGCAAAATTAGTACTCGCTTTTAAAAGACGAGTTTCTGACAAACTCATATTTTTTTTTTTTAATATTATTCCTAACCGTCTCTAGTATGTCTTCCGGGAAGTTTCGATGAGATTCTTTCTTTAGCAGCAGATTACTTTAGAAAGTTTAGTAATATATTTAGCAGGTCTGTCAGATAATGGTTTCTTGATTTACAAATTACACTTTACTTGTCTGTATAATAAGAAATAACTGTTTGTGTTTGAAAAGCTAACTCACCCATAATTTCATTATTGTCAGATCACGAAAAAAGTGACTTTAGTGACTATTTTTCTGAAAAAAATTACTTTTTGTTGAAAATAGTGACTTTTTAATGACCAGGCCGAAAAAAGTGATCAAGTCACACAGTCCTGTGTTATAGAATACGATGAACGATGTCGTACTGAGGCTGCCCCTTCCGACGGATGTTAAAATTGTTGGCTTCGTCGATGACATCACCCTAGTGATCTATGAAGAATCGATGGAGGGAGTAGAGTTGACAGCAGCGCACTCTATTTCCATAGTTGATGAATGGATGAAGTATAGGAAATTAGCGCTGGCCCGTCACAAGACTGAGGTGGTGGTGGCCAACAACCGTAAGTCCGAGCAACGGGTGCTTATCTCGGTAGGTGATTGCACCATAGAGTCCAAGCGATCTTTTAGGCATCTTGGGATAATGATCGATGACAAGCTCAGCTTCGCAAGCCACTTTGAATATGCCTGTAAAAGGGCATCTACGGCTATAGTGGCGCTTTCGAGGATGATGTCTAACAGCTTGGCTTGATTACCAGAAAACGCAACTACTGATAGGCGTGGCGCTATCCTTACTGATGTATGGAGAACCACTGTGGTCATAAGTCTTTAGAACGAACAGAAACCTAAAGCGGTTGGAAAGCACGTATAGAATCATGTGCTTAAGAGCAAGGCGGGTTCAGCCTGGCTACAGAGTACAATAAACCAGCCTTGCTTAGGAGTAGCAAGTGCATACCGTTCGATTCCCTGAGTTCAAAGCCATCCCGTTTAACGGTACGTAATAGAATTGTAGAAAATCTCAAATTTTTATAATTTTAGACTTTTCAAATAAGAAATATAAAGAATTATAATAAGATTTATTAGGCAAAGATTTCATGTTTGAAAACGTTTTTATTTAAATTAAAACCAAAAAAAAACGATAGCCTTTACCAAACCTACAACTACCGCGCAAACAACGGTGGCAACTCGGCGACCGTCAGGTATCCCGTATGTCCGGCCATGGAATTCGGTGCACTAGAGGTGATATATTTCTTGGTTTCCTTTGGCGTTTTGGCATCCTTCGAGTCCACGTCGGTTTTCTTGTGTTTCAGAAACTCCAAATCCATCACGGGGACGTTCCGTGTTCGAACGATGTCTTCCACTTGAAGCACTTCCAGATTGACGACATCTACGAACCCGTGCTGCTCCAGGGCCTCGCAGACCCGCAACGATTGCTCGATGCACGGTGAGAACGAGCAAAGTCTGCCACCTTCGAAGAATTCCAATTAATTATAATCAAGGATTTTAAAATGATGCCATACGAACCTGATTCCTTCATCGCCTTGACTGCATGCGGAATCGCCAACTGAGGAGCCGGCAGATCCAAGAACACGGCATCCGCCTTTCCGTCAACCTCCTCACCGAAACCCTTCTCGCAAACGTCCCTCTGGGTCACCTTAACGAAGTCGCCCAAACCGTGGCTTTTGAACTCGTCGTGTGCTTTTTGAACCCGTTCCTCGTGGAAGTCGAACGTGTACAGGAATCCACTTGGTCGGATGGCTCGTAGGAAGTAATGTGACAACGATCCGGAACCGGTTCCCGATTCAATCACCACGCTGCCGGGTTTGACTTCCAGTTGATACAGGATCATACTGATGTCCGGGGTGTACAGAATCTGGGTACGGTGCGGGAGGGTTTGTGTCCACAGTTCCGGATTCGGCTGCAAAACGTGGGCCCAGCCTTTGGATAGTTCTACCTGTATAATGGGTTCGTATTTATAATTAATGTTTAACAAAATTGTGAAACCTGGGCTGATAGCGACTAAGTGTTATAAAAATATGAACTATATAGAGTGCTCAAGGATTTCGTGGATACAAATTCGAAGCATCCTCAGAAAAAAAATCTAAGAGAATTGGTAGAGGTATTTCTAGAAGAATTCCTGGAGAGCTCCATGTAGGAGTCCTTGAAAATAACTATTCCAGATGAAATCATTAGGAGAATTTTTGAAGCTTTTCCTCGAGCACTTTTTGAAGAATCAGTTGAATAGCCGCGTAATAAATAATATGTAAAGGATTGTATGTAGCTTGTAGAGTTCGGTACTGCAACCTTAGACTTAAAAGGCCTTTCATTAAAAATACAAGACCGTCTATAAAAGAGATCTGCTACCAGCCCTGTAGACTTGAGTCCTTCCGTTAGACTTTTTAAAGACCTGCATTGGAATAGGGACTAAGAGACCTGCTACCAGCCTTGACTGAACCTGTAACAAACCTTCGATCCATACTGGACCCCGATAATGTCCTTGACCTTCAGGGCGCCAAAGTTGGTCTGGAACACGTACTCCACAAATTCTCCCTTCTTGTTTTTGATCTGCGGAACGGCTTCTATGGCGTACACGTTCGTCACGGTGAGGTACAGAATGACCGTGTCTCCCTCCTCGATCACGGCTTTGGGTCCGGCGAAACTCATGTCGGGATTTGCGGGAAAATCTAATTAAAATTTGAACAGTAAATCGAGCACCAAAATCTACCGGTTAAATTTGTTTTGTTTTGATCGCGCACGTTTTATGAGAATGACAGCTTTTTAGCAAATTTTGTTTTCGTTATGTGAGGTAAGAACAAAATTTGTTTGCTGTAACAGTTGCACGCTTAAAACAATCACAAAATGTTTGAGCAAGTTTTACCCACACGGTAAAAGAATTATAATCCAAAATTGTATTGTGGATTTATTTGGAAGATATTTTAAATACAGCGGGGATTCGCTGGTTGGAACGCGACTGCCTTCCAGCTAGCGAATCCGACTCGTTAGTTGGAATGGCTGACAGCTGGTGAAAATGCTGCATACTCACGCATCGGAAGAGCAAAACGTCACGATTCGCACATATACCGTTTTGCTTCATATTACGGACACTTAAGGCCTCAGTGAAGTATAACCCAGCTTGGACCATACAAAATAAATCATTCTGTATAATTTTTTAACGTTATCGAGCGTCGGAAGCCCTTAACTTTCGGATGGTGGGTAAAGAATACGCGTCCGCAACTTGAATAATTTTAAATAAATCAAAACGTGTGGCCTTTTCATGATTCTTATTCCGGACGCTCCCTCACTTTTGCCTCATATTCCGGACGCTTTGATTCGAAATACGGACAGCTCATGATAATCATTAATGGAACAGTCAAATCATCAATTGAAATCGTTCAACCACTTAAGAGACGTCTAAGGTAGTTGGGCTTTATAAATTTGCAATGATATTTATGGAAAACACCTAATAAAACGAGCCTCGAAAATGAGATCTTTTGGACGGCGAAAATTGAAACATTTCGTGTGAAATGTTTCCCATACAAACGAGAGTGTCCGGAATTTGAAGCTGTCCGTAATATGAATCAAAACGGTACCTACACATTTGTTCTATATATGGAGACTTCAATGCAACGGTGCTCAGACGTCAAAGTCAGTTTGACGTCTACTCTTGACATTCGAAAGCTTTTTAGTTGGAATATTTGCCAACCAGCGAACATCCAGCCATCGAGTCATTCCATGTAGCGGACCCCCAACGAGCGAATCTCCACTGTAGTAAGGGTTCATTCACATATTTCATAACGCCGAAAATGGTCATTTTCGACACCCACCCACCCCCTCGTAACGCTTTTTGTACGAATATTTTACAAATTTTGTATGAGCCGTAACATCAAGACGACATCGACCCACCCCCTTTAGCGTTATGAAATTTGTGAATGAGCCCTTAATACTTCGATATAACGTAACCTCGATATAACGTAACTCGATATAACGTAATTTTTACCTCGATATAACGTAACTTTTTTTAGCTCCCATTTATTTTTGCAATTTTCATTAAAAACATGATTTATGAACTACAATAAATATTCTTCAAGATTCGAACTACAACAAATACTAAATCAAAGCAATGCAAGGGTTTAATATAACTGAATACAGTCATAAATCGATATCGAGTGAGTAATAGGCTCAATGTTAAAACCTACATTTTGTCATTGCTGTACATTTGTATACATCATTATTTTTTATTTTTGTTACATTTACGCTACCACTAATCACTTCATTTGTTTATGAAAACTTTAATTATTGTTGATCTAGACTTAGCGTTCAAAAAGACACGATCAAACTCAAATTAGTAAATATAGTTATTGCTTTAGAAATTCTCACAGATATTCTTCAAATGATTTCTCCAAGAATTCGTTATTTCTCCTGGAATTTTTCCATGGATTCTAATTGAAGAATCGTTCGGAGGATGCTTCCAGAGACTCCTCCAATAATTTCTTCACGGACTCATATTAAACTCTTCTAATATTAATGCGTAAAACTTAAAATATATCCTTAAAATAATTCCAACAGGCATCTCTCAGGAATTCCACTAGTTAATATCAGGGAGGTATTCATGATTTAAAATTTTTGAGATTTTCTTCTGAAATGAAACCAGCTTTTATTTTCAGATCAATTTCAGAGATTCGTCCAAGAGATTCTAGGAACATTTGAGCAGTATTGTCTTAACGAATACCTGTGTAAATTATTCCTTGAGAAATTTCATCAAAAATTTCACATTGAATTCCACCAAGAAACGGTTCAAATATTTTTTTATGAATTTCTACAGAATATGTCCAAGAACTGTTTCCACAGAATTCCAGATTCTAGGATTAATTTTGATGTTATCGTCTATAAATTTGCATATGTTTTTTTTTATTATAAAAATATATTCAGGGATTCGTTCAAAAACTGAGCAAGTTCCCCAGATCCCCTATAGAACTCTCCTAGAATACTGCCGATAATCCCACCACGTATTCGTTCAAAAACTTTTCCATCGAAAATTCCTCAAGGATAGTTTTAGTTTTTAAAGGAGTTTTCTAATGATTTCTTCATGAATTCTGAATAAAAAATTTTCAAGAATTCTTGAGATATTCATTCTATAATTCTGTCAATAAATTACAAAATGATTTGTTTTAAGAGATTTACCATGAGCTTAAACAAACAAAATGGAACAAAATTTTTGAAGTTCCATAATTGCCTGCTAGAATTGTTCATAACTTTTAACTTTAACAATAACTTTTTAAACGATTTTTGAAAAATCTCGTTTATTAAATTGTTTTAGAATTGCAGAAGTGAACCTGCCTCTATAATAAAGAAAATTAATTCTTTTAGAATTTCTCCAAGTGTTCAAAGATTCCTCCAAAGATTTTTCCATTTCTTAAGGATTACTGCAATAGAGACGTAAAAATAAAAAAATGAAAACAAGAAGAAAAATATAAAAAATAAACATGAAAAAAATGTATAGAAAAAATTGAAAATAACTGCTAGGTAAATAATATAAATTTATGACCCATTTTCTCATCAAACAATACATGTTGAAAGAAATTTGGAAAACAAAATATTTTGCTTCGATATAACGTAACCTGGATATAACGTAACGAAAATAAAAATCGAGTTACGTTATATCGAGGTATAACTGTAATTTCAACCATGGTATCTCTTGTCAGTATGACTTTTGTCGGCAGCCTCATTCGCTTCGGCAACTTTCCCATAAGAGCTGCAGGCGAATCTGTTCGGCAGCCCCAAATCAGTTGCATTTTGAGGCGTGTTCATTTGAATTGATGCCATCTCTGGCGAAACTGTTTGACCCGTATTGGAAATCTTGTCAGCAGGTAGCTGACAGAACGAAGAATCATCTGAATGTTTTCATTTGTGTGTTTTGATAGAAAAATACTGTGTATTTGGCGTTTGAAATTTGGTTGCCGATAATAGCCGAATGGTGCCGAAGCCGAAGTCTCCCTACTATATTTTAATTTTGAGTTCGTTGATTTATTTTAAATGAGAAAAACCAACAGTATGGTATAGGGTAAAATTACAATAAAGCACCTTAAAAACCAGGGCTGGAAAGCGTCAATGTAAGTAGAGGGTGTCGCGCGACTTTTACATAAATACTTCCCTCACTGTTATCAAACGGCGAGACAATCACAAAGAGTTTCTTCAAATTTTCTTTTATTTTTCCGTCGCTACGGCCTGCGACTGAATCGCAGAATCGACTATTTTTAGTTTCAAACTGTCAAACTGTCTATCCGTGTTCGTTTTCAGTGATGGTTTTCAATGAAATTCGCTTGAATTCAATTTATTGCAATAGGGAAATGGATTCAACAATCGATCAAATAATAGCAAAAATCTTCAAATACACTGTAACATTTTTTTTGTTTACAATATTTTAGAAGTATTTTTGGAGAAAGTTGGAGGCGGTGTACGGTACGATTGACAAGCATTTGAAAAACATTTTGGTACTTCAAAATTTGTGCAACCAATCTCTTGCCCATCTGACTCCGAAGGGAATCGAAAATATTGCGGTGAATATGCGAGAAGTAGCCCCATTCCTAAAAGAAGAGTCGTTGTCGGTTGGTACTCCGCTCATTTATATATATGGAAAGTTTTATGCGAGGACCCCCGAAGCATTCAAGTTTTTTGAGGGAGAAATCATGTGTCTTTTGGATCTATCAAAAATCGTCGGATCACAAGGTATCAATCCATTCATTCGGCAGCAAAAGGCGACTGTGAGGAATTCTGGACGCCAACATCACACCTTAATCAACAGCGAAGATTCAGATATGTATGTCAGTGCATTGCAGGAAAAAATATTGCTGTTTTTTGCAACCTTGTAAGTCAAGTACATTCATATTAGGGAACGTCTATAAATATGCCATGCAAAATCCATCAATAATTGTAAATAGATTTCATCATTTTTGTAAATACATTTCAAATTATTTCTATTCGCAGAGATTTACTAAATACTGATCACGATAATATTATAAAAGCGCTGTACAATCTTCTTGTAAAAGTAAAATATTGGAGACAGATGGATCGCCCGTCTTACATGCCCATTTTGTGAAGCGAATAAAAAATCATCAATAATTTCGTTAAAAATGGACAAGACGGGAAATTGGCATATATACAGTTTTACACGCCACTGTAATACCTAGTATGCATTTCAAGCTACTAGTACGTCGAAATAAAAGTTGCCGTTAGGGATGTACCTACACACTTAGAATCACGTAGTTTATGGACGGGCGCTAATTAAAATTGAGAAATCTCTAAAATTATTTGATTTAAGATCCTATAACTTTGGATGAGGACCCTCTGGAAACAATAAACAATCAATCAAATACATCGACCATTTCGAATATTGAGTAAGGGCAACTTCACCGGTGGTCTATTTTTTGGTCCAAATTGATTCCAAAAATGGAACTGTCAAAATTTATTAGACCAGTAAAAATAGACCAAACTTTACGTGCATGCACCGGTTGTTTTAATTTTCTGCTCCATTTCGGACGTGATAAACAAAACAAATCGAAATTGTAGAAATTCACGTCGGAGCCATTTTATTTTCGTAGCTGTTCGCGTTAGAGTTATCAATTTAGAGTTTTTTTTCGCGAATATATTGGAACACATTTCGAAAAATTAGTGCTTTAATATTTACGTCCATTTATATTTCACTCCCAGTGGCATTTACTACATCAAATCATTACTCCCAAGTTAACGCAACGATGTCGGGAAATCTAGCCATTCTTGCTCCAAAGGATGACAACGTCACCAAGATGATGGCCGTGACTACTCACTTCGGATGGAGTCGTACGTTTACAAGCGCCGCCCGGACGGAATACACATCATCAACCTGGGTCGCACCTGGGAAAAGCTGCTGCTTGCTGCCCGTTGCATGGTCAGCATCGAGTACCCCGGAGAGGTCTTCGTCATCTCGTCCCGTCCCTATGGACAGACGGCTTTCCGTGAACTGCGTCTGCTGATCATGACCGATCACCAGCCTGTCACCGAATCTTCCTAAGTCAACATTCCGGTCATTGGCTTCTGCAACACCGATTCGCCGCTGAAGTTTGTCGACATTGCCATCCCGTGCAACAACAAGTCGCCGCATTCTATTATTCTGATGTGGTGGCTGTTGGCCCACTGCGACTGCGTGGCAAGATCACCCACGACAAGACTTGTGTCCCACTTAGTGGGATCGACGACTATTCTTCTACCGCGATCCGGAGGAGGCTGAGAAGGAACAGGCTGCCCTGGAGGCCGTACCTGCTACCAAGGATCTGTACCCGGAGGAACCGATCGTGGTCGATGAGACCAACTGGGCCAGCGTGGACGCCGCTGCCACAGTGCAGGCTGATGACGAACGAAGACAAGACCCAGACTGCTGGATTGTGGGGAGGCGGCGGTGGCTTCTAAGTCAGCGGATTGGGAAGGACACTACGTGTATTTTATATAGGTGGTTCAGGTGGAGATTCGAATACAACAAAAGGGATTATGTGGTAAGTATCGGAGACGGCGCAAAAAACGATAATTATTTTGAGATATACCATCAGTGCACCAGTATCCGCTCATGCCCCTATTTCCGCTCACTAGTGTAAAAATTGATTTTTCGTGTCAAAAATCAACATTTTTCGCACGAATATATTCTAGCAATATTAACAACTTTCAAATGAAGTCGTCTGACATTATTTTCATTTGATAAAATAATTCTTTATATTGAAAACATAAGACCTCGTGAGCGGTTAGGACTCATTCATTTATTTCATAACGCTGAAATAGGTATTTTTGGACACCCACCCACCCCCTTGTAACGCTTTTTGTACGAATATTATTCAATTTTTGTATGGGCCGTAACATCGTTGGGACACCCACCCACCTCCTCTAGCGTTATGAAATTTATGAATGGGCCCTTATTGGGCCACTAGGAATTTGTGTGTGTTCCAATAACCGCTCATACGAAAAACTGAACAAAATTTTAAAGAAATGTCGATTTTAGTATAGGGGGAGATCCCCCAGTACCGGACACTTAAGCCACTAAATTCATAATTCGCAAAATATTGATTTGATGGGCTCGTGTTACCCATTTATGATAAATATTATCATTGTTATAGTGTACAAAAATAAATTTGAAAATATAAATATGAATTTTGACATTGAGTTTGGATGATGTATTTTAGTACCAAATTGATCGATCTTGAAAGGTGGCACCCAATACCGGACACGATCCGGAAATGCCTCGAATTCTGTAAATTTGAACATCATTGAATGTCTACACTATATAAATAGTTTCAATTCAATGCATTTGCAACATTTACAAACATAATTTGAGTTTTTCTTAGTTTGCAAGATGCCTATCAAAAACCTCTTTCATATATGATGAAAAATAGCACATTTTACGATGTTGTTATGAATGTTCATTCTTCTTAATTTTATTGCATGTTTGATACCATGGTCGACGGAACCCATGAAAAATGAAAGTATTTTGAGACACTGATGCGATAATTACAAAGATATCATATAACAAATCAAGCTGTCCGAAACTGAGGGACAGGAGGTACTTAACCAAAATTGTAATTTGTCCATATTTACTTCAATTGTGGTACAAAATACATTCATACTATCAAATTAGGATTGTGTTCGATCAAGCTTGCGGGATCCAAAGTATTTTTTCGTATTCAAAATAATTACTAAATAGGCTCAAAATTAAGAAGATACGTCAATTTTTTAAAGATTTTCAAACTTTTCTACTTTTTTAAAAAGGGATACATATTTCAAGGATGTGTTATTGACTGTTTAACGATAAACTTGCGACGATCGACGCGCCACCATATTTCATATAACGGAGGGTATTAGAACTAACTTGGAGGTGATGATTTGGAGGTTATTTGGCAATTTAGAGGTTAAAATCCCCTCCAAACACTAGCGATTTTACGGTGGGATGTTGACGTTTGATGACGAATTCTACGCAAACATTAGTCTACATAATAGCTTTCTTTTCTACTAATACACCATCCTGATTGGACCATGATTTCTCAATGTTTCGACTTTGTCCGGTATTGGGTGCTGTCCGGCACTGGGGGATCTCCCCCTACAACCTTCTTTATTGCAGTAGTATATATGGTTTGACCACAGAAAATAACAGGATAAATAACGAAATTCGAAATTATGCCTTTTTTAGCGTTCGTCACAAAATCTGTTTACCGTGAGCGGAATTAGGAACACTTAGATGCAGTAACAAATGCAATTAAATATTTTTTTATAAAAATTTTTCAAATTATTTTTATTTTGCCGCTGATTACCTATATTTGGAGCTACAATGTGACATAAAAATAGTATTGATCGGAACAATAGTTATTTTATAATAAATATTTGAACACATAACTTCCCTTAAATGAGCGGAATCTGGTGCACTGATGGTATTCAAAAATTACTACTGAATGTTTGGGACTTCTAGGTGAATATTTGAGCTTACTATGAATGAATGAAACCCCTTGATTAGCACGGGGGGACGCCATTTGGCATAAAATAATTTGTCATAACGGTCGTTTGGCATAATAGTCATTTGGCATAATGGACGTTTGGCATAATCATTGAAAATTGAGTTGCTATGGTTTTGGCATTACCATTGCAAACATTCTCATATGTGATTTTCCCTTCTTTTGGTCATAGGCTGTTCTTTCTCATTACGTTGTTAAACTAGTGGTTTGCATTGTGACTACTAACATTTTCATTGACAATTTTGCCTTCTCTCCTACGTTGGCATTATAACTACTAACATTTTCATCGACGATTTTCCCTTCTTTTGATCACCAGATCTTCTTTTAAGTAGCACTATTGAAATTTCTGATTTCCTTTCTTTTATGCCAAATGACCATTATGCGAAATGACCGTTATACCAAACGACTTTATGCCAAATGGCTTTATGCCAAACGACTTTATGCCAAACGACTTTATGCCAAACGGGGTAGCCTCGAAGTCGAGTCTAGTATACTACACTGAAGACGGCCTTACAGTTGAGGTCGAAATACGCGTATCTGTCAAAGGATACTAACTCTAGTGGAATTAAATGGTATAGTACTAAATTTGGTTTTTTCATCTACTTATAGGTATTCTACTAAACAGCTCGAAGATTTATTATAACTATAATGTTTGTAAATTAAAAAAAAACTGAAAATATTTCCTTGTAACTAATGAGAACTTAAAGCTTTTGGAAAAATACTCGCAAACATCAGCAAACGTTGAATGTTTTTTCGGATATTTGAAATTCTGTGAATATTTCTAAACAGTTAGCGAGAAGAAAGAGAGAGAGAAAAAGAATCCGTTAATATAAATTTCAAATCAACTTCGTTCAATCTAAAATGTTTGCGAAGCATTTGAATACGTTTACATGTTTGGTGAGTGCTTCTCCGGTAGAATATTTGAGCTAACACAAATATTATTTGTTGACTTGTGTGTGAATTAAATGCTGGTTCATTTATGAGTCCGAGGATTATTTGAAAAACATTTTAGCAAAATGCGAATGTACAAATATTCAGAATATAAATACATGTTCTTAAAATGGATCTAGGAAGAATATTTGCGCAAAGTAAGGGCCCATTCACAAATTTCATAACGCTAGAAGGGGTGGGTGGGTATCCTAACGATGTTACGGCCCATACAAAAATTGAATAACATTCATACAAAAAGCGTTACAAGGGGGTGGGTGCGTGCCCAAAATGGCCAATTTCAGCGTTATGAAATAAATGAATAAACCCTAAGACTGATTGTGAACTATTTCAAACTAACAATATTTTTCTAAATCATCTAAAGCATCTACCATGGATGCTTAGGACTTAGGGAGAATATCTGGATTTTCGATTTTGCAACATTCATGTTATGATATACATACATTGCTAGAGAATATTCGAGAAAAATATGGAGTTAATGTATTAAAAAAATAAAGGCATAACAGTCTCTACTTATGTGAACATTGAATCCCAGTAGCGGCTGCAAAGCTTGAATTTTGTTCAAATTTATATTTTTTATCGATCAATTGAAGCAAAATGAATATTCTGTGCGGTTGTGCTAAATAAATATGGTATTTATGCAGCAGTGATCAAAATAAAAAAAGCATATGTGAGCGTTATATTCTCAATGCCTACTATTTCTATATTGGACAGTCTGCCTTTATGGGCAGTGATAATGTTTATGAATAATTTGAAATCCAGACAATATTTTATTATTTCAAAAGGAAGCTTTTTAGAGAATATTTCTAATTTTTAAATATTTTCAAGTTAATGCAGTTGTGTCATCAAATTAAAAAAAGGAAATTACTCTTATAATCTATATGCAGATATATTTGAGGAAAATTTCTAAAAATATGTATGTTGTTTTTTTTCAGAAAATTCTTCATGATTTCTTTCCAAAGAATAAACTAGGAATTCCTCCTGGAATCCATCGATAAATTACTCAAGAAATATCTTCAGTCACATTCCGAGGAAAATGCTCTTATTATCCAAGAAAATTATGTTGAATTGATTCCTGATGAAATCCATTCAAGTATTGCTCCAGAAATTCTTCAAGAGTTTATTTGAGGTGTATTTTTGGATTCATTTAGATTTATTACTTGAGGGGCCCAAACGCAAAAGGGTGTAAGTGACATGTCGGTTTCAATTTGAGTATATTCAATGTATGTATATATGTAAGTGTCGATTTTAAGTTAAGTATATTCAAAAATTGTACTGTTTCGTTTCCAAGCTTTCCAACAGTATTTGAGGTGATTTTTACTTCCAATAAACAAATAACACAAATCAAAGAAAGCTTGTTTTGCCGAAAAAAAATTCAAAGCAAATTTTCTCAAAACTAATTTTTTATCACTTACCAGGGTATGGATAGAACTATGTATTACAATTACAATTACTGGGTTTTTCTCACTTACACTTCTTTTCTTCCAACTCACTTCAAATATTTTAATTTTACCAAAGATTTATGCAAGAATTTCTTTAATGATAAAAAAATATTGTGCCAAGAATTTCTTTTCTTATTCCTTACAATAACAGAAGTAACATTTTAAGGAATCTATGAAGGAACATTGGATTCAATAAACATAACATGCACTTCTTCCATTTCCGATTCCGTTAAATTTATTCCTAGAGTATTTTCTGCATAAAATGTTGGAAGAAATTCATCAAGACAAAATACTTCGAAAAACATGCGAAAAGAAACTTTTACACAAACCACTTATAGTTTCTAAGAGTTGGAAAAAGCTTGCAAAAAAACAGGATAAATATCTGAAACCCCTGTTATTACTGAGCACTATGTCGATTGATTATTTTTGCTTTTGTATCGTGTGCTAGGTGCGAAGATACTGAATGCCTTGGGAAGTCAAAAAATGTCCTTTACATCTATTCGTACTTCATCTAGCGGGAATCGAACCCACGACCCTCAGCTTCGTCTTGCCGAGAAATTAATGGAAAATTTTCTTAAAGAATTTTCAAAGGAGTTCTTGAGTAAATACTAAAAGAAGTCAACAAATATTTTCAAAAGAAATTTAAAAAAGTGGGTAAACTGTGGAATATCTACACTAGAAGAACCTCTTTAAAGATAATATTTGACGAATCAATCGCCCTATAAATGGTTTTGTATTGAGTAACTTAAACTTCTACAGGAAACATTTTGAACAGTTGCATAATAATTAATATTTGTAGAAGTCCTGTGCAGGTTCGATGTGTATTCTTGACGAAATCTTCTAATTAATTCTAGTATGATCTTTACAAAAAGCCTGGTTTTAAATTGGGGAATTCTCAAGGAGTTTTATAATGACGCAATTTTTTTTTAAATGTGAGTGCTGAAGACAGTATCTGAATATTTTAAACAAAATGTTAACTTTTGTATCAAATCAGATTTTATTTTCATTGATCAGGAGAAGAACAAGTCTTTATTTTTAATGTATTTTAGCGACTTTTAACTTTTTTTGTTTCTTTTTTCTCCTTGTATTTTTTTACCAGTGATTTATTTATTAGGCTCATTTGTTTAATAAAAAACTTTACGGAGCCGAGATCTTAATTAACAAATAGTTACATAAACATTTCAATACTCTCAATTATATTCAATAAAAAGTTTTACGCGCGCACTTTTTCTTTGGGCGTGATCCTGGTCCGGAACCAGAGCTAGATTGGGAAGCCGCAGATTGAGCTCGTCGCGGGTTGGCCTGTGGGTTTCCCATCAACTGTTGGATCGCCTTGGCCGCCAGTTCCACCTTTTCTGCCGTCAACTTGTAGCATCTCCTGTCCGATACAACGGGTTCCTGTTCCGTATCAGAAGCACTCGAAGCCTGATCGAAAACCTCCTCTTCCAAAACTTCAATAATTTCGTCTTCCGCTACATCCGATGACGCCTCACAAACTGGTACAGTGACCTTTCCTGCCACAACACCAGCGTAAGAGCATTCTTCCAACTTTTCCTGACTTTGTTCCTTCCTCTGTTCCTTCTTCCGAGCTTGACGCTGAGGGCAAGAGTTTTTCCGATGACCTTGTGCTTGACACAAGAAACAAGTGTCCTTGAGCTCCTCGTAAAAAACTCTTCCTTTCATTCCAACAACGTCAATTGTTGGCGGAATACTACTTTCAACCTCCATGTACACGCCACGTACTCCAGTATACATGTGATCTAGTCCAAGTTCCATGGGAAACTTTTCTCGGATCACACGATCAACCTTCCCGAATTCTCTCAGTTTCGTGGTTAAACAATCATCCTTCAGCTCCGGTGGTAGGTCAAAGATACGAACGTATCGCATGTTCGTACCCGCTATTGACATCCGGACATCTACCGATTTACCACTTAAATAGGTAAATTTTCGTGGTTCAGTATTTTTGCCCAGCGATTCCTCCATTGCCTCCAGTGAAACAAATTTCACGAACAGCGACCGGTCGTGGGCTGTTTTGTAAGCCGTCTCCATCACCAAGAGATCGGTGTCCAACTGCTTTAAAAAGTTAGCAATCTCCACCCAGGAGGGTCTTGGACTACCCACTGGGAAACGAAATTGGACCGTATTAACAAACATCTCACTTGCATTCATAGTGGATGTTATGTTCGCGAAACACAACGATCGACAGCTTGCTCGTGCAGAAACACAGCAAAATCAAGGGCGCTTGATTTTCACTACCTACGCGGTACAAGCTGAAGGCAAACAAAACTATCAAAGGAGCGAGCACATTTACTCGTCTGCACCGAATGACTGTTGCGACAGAACTGATTTTTTTTTCTCCTTGTAGTGAATCCTAGATCAATTTTTTGGAAGCTTTTGAGAATCCTAAAAATAATCTTTACGCAATTATTCCACAGGAATTTCTTCTCTTTTTTTTCAAGAAAAGCTCCGGAAACTCTTTTGGTGTTTTTTTTTCCAGAGATTTCTCCTGAAAAACTGCTTTGGACTCCTCCAGGGATCCCTCTGAAAATTCTTCCAGAAATTCATCCATAAATAATTCCAATATTTTCTACAGAAAATTTCCAAGAGATTCTTTGAATTCTATAGTGATTACTTTAGCAAATATTCCAGAGAATTTTGAAGAGTTCTTCTAAGAAATTCCTCAAAGGTTAAGTCCACAGTTCTTTAAGAAATTCTTGTTGGAGGTTTTCCACAAAGAATACCTCTAGAAGTTCCGAAGACGTTTTTCTTAGTTATTATTTCAGTCATTTTCATATTGATTCCTTGCAGAATTTATCCACAGTTTCTCCCAGGAAGTGCTCTGCAAAAATGTCAGGATGAATTCAGACTATTTCCTCGAGACATTTTTTACAGAGTTTGTCGAGGACTTCCTGAAGGGATCTGTTAAAAGGGCTGTTAAAAGGTTTTTTTTTATAGATTTGATTAATATTTTGAAGAACATCTCTGGAAAGTTTTCACAGTTTTTACTACTCGATAAGTTCTTTTTAAAAGTTTCTTAAATTCTTTCATCGATGCTTAGAAGAATTTCTCCAGAATTTGCTCCTGGAAATCATTGGTGCACAACAAAATTATCACAGGTATTACCCTGATTTTTCCAAAGGCAATTCCAAGATAACCTCCAAATATTTTTACACTTATTCTTCCACCAATTCCTCCAGTTTTTACTCTAGAAGATCCTAAGGTTTTTTTTTCTGGTATTTCTTTAAAAGTTTCCAGAAATTTTGCATAGAGTTCCCCTCAAGTTCCTCTTCACGATCCTATCGAAGGTTTCTACCAAGAGTTCTAGAACTTTTTCAGTTAGTTCTCCGAAGAGTTCCTTTAGGAATTTCCCCAGGAATTCTTTCAAGAATTTTCATTGGAGTTCTTTAATAATTCTACAATGAGTTTCTCTAGGAACTTCTGGAGAAAAGAAAAAAAATCAGCATTTTTTCAAGGATGTTTCCAGGATTTGCTCTATGGAATTTCTTCAGGTATTCACCCATAATTTCTTTTAGGAATTCTTCCAAGAGTATCTTCAATTTCTCAAAGAGTTCTTTTAAGAATTGATTTAGAAGTTCCTCCAGGAATTTCCATACATTCTTAAAATAAATTGTCCAAGAATTTCCCATTGAGCTTCCATAAATTAACCCAGGATTTCCCCGCATGAAGTTCTTCAAGTATGTTAGCCTGAAATGTGCTGAAATTTTATCAAGATTTCATGGATGATTACTTTCGAGAAGTACTGGAACTCATGGTGAAATTTCTGAAAGAAAATCTGGTAAAATTGGTAGAGGAGATTATGGGGAAATTCCGAAAGAAACTCTTGAGAAAGTCTTGGAATAACTTCTGGTAACATCGTTACAAATCAATGTGGGAATTCCTAGGGATATTTCTGGAGGAACTCTTGGTGGAATTTCTAGAGGAGTAATTGGGATTATTCTTGAAAGATTTTTTGAGTGAATTCCTAGAACAATTTATTAGATAATCTCTTAAGGATCTCTTCAAAGTATTACTGGAGAAACTTCTTGAGAAACTCATGAGGGAAGGAACTCTTAATGAATTCCTGGAGGCACTACCGGATAAATTTCTGGAGGAAATCCTGGAAGAACTCCTTTGAAAGTTTTGACAGGAACTCGTGAGAGAGAGTCTTGAATGAAGTCTGGGTAGTATTCCTCGAAAAGATCTTGAAGGGATTCTTTAGAGGGAACTCCTGGAATAATTTCTGAAAACTCTTCCAAGAATTTGTGGAAGACGAACTGGAGAAACTACTATGGAAATTACTGAGGGGAAATCTTGGAGACATTACTCAAGGAACTTTTCGAAAAATGCTGAAGGAACTCTTGGAAGTATTTCTTTCAAAGCTTGTGGTAGAAATCCTGGAAGAATTCCTTGAAAACTCTCTAAGGAACTTGAAGAATTCATAAAGAATGCAAGATCTTTCAGAGGAATCCCTAGGAACTCCTGTAGAAATTCCTGTAGAAACTCTTAAAGAAATTTTATCTTTGCTATTGGGGTAATATCTGGAGGAACTCCTGGGGCAATTCCTAGAGGAGCTATTAGGAAAATTCTTGAAGGGACTCCTGGGAGAATCCTTTCAAGGGGAACTCGCCGGGAAATTTATGGCAACTCATGAGGAAAATCATGGAAAAATATTGAATAGAAACATCTGGGAAAAATGCCTAAAGTAATTCTTGGAGGACTTTCTTGAAGAAAATTTGAATTGCGCAGTGCAAGACAAAAGGGTTAATTTATTATTATTATTATTATTATCTTCTGAACGACACTGAAGACCGCCTCACAGTTGAGGTCGAAATACACGTATCTGTTAAAGGATACAAACGAAGAACTCTTGGAGGATAGATTTTCTGGAAGCTCTGAGAGAATTCCTGGAACAACATCTGGGGAAACTGCTGGGAAAATACTGGAGCATTTCCTTATGAAACTCCAGGTAGAATCCCTGATAAAATTATAGGGAAAACTCTTGAGATAATTTTTTAAAGTTTTCCTGTGAAAATTCCTAGAATAAATCATTGCATTCCTCCAAAACCTTTCCATCGATAAATTCCCTCAGGTACTCAGGAAATATGAGAAGAAATTCGCCCAGCGATTTCTTCTGAAATTTCTCGTGATATTCCTAAATAGACAAAAAATCTTCACTATTACTTTTGACCAAAGTCAGATGGTTATTTTGGAGAATTATTGTTAACAATGTATTTCTGAGAGAGCGTTACGTCCAAATTACTTTGAACACCCTACCTGGGATAATTTCCAGATTGGAGGCAGACATGACGGCATTATCTTAAAAAATCCATGTAAACTTCCAAACTAAACTGCTGGAAATTGTTCCAATTTAAAAAATAAACGTATATTATTTTATAAAATCTTAGCAATCACACTCAAAGTTTTGAATCAGAGTTTCAAAACATCTTGCAGAAAGTTTAACTACTCAAACATATTGGATTCATAATTTTCTTTAGTTGATCAATAATAATTCAATAAATCCGAATACTCTTGCCAACAATGCTTCAATTTAGAACCTCTAATGTATCATTACTTATCAATTCGACTAAAACAATAATAAGTAAGGTAATAAACACGCTTCAACATGTGCGGCTTTGATTCATACTTACGTTAAACTTGTTTGCTTTAATGAACTATTCATTTTCATGAAGAAAAAAAAATCGAAAGATTAGCAATTGAAATACTTTTAAATAGGGTAGTATGATGCACAAAAGGGGTATATCTATATAAATGAAAATGCAATAGTGTTTGTATGTCACGAGTTGGCTTGAGAACGGGACGATCGATTTGAACAATTCTTTCACTTTTGTTTTTCTGAAGAGCTCCGACGTGTTGTGTGGAATAATATTTTTGAAAATCTTCCGAGAATGTTGTGAAAACGGAAAATGCAAATTTGACATAAATCCGGGATTTTTTTTTTTCAAAGCCTCTGCGGCTGGACAACAAAACGTATGCCGGGACAGCTAGTTGTTGATAAATTTGGGCTTGGTAACTTTTAAAACAAACATCCGTCGAAGTGAATCAAAACTGTCATTATTACGAATGAATACAAACCGTCCTATAGACATAATTGAGGGGGTGTAAGTGACAGAAACCCTCTCAGAAACCTAGTTTTTTTTCATTCCATGCTTATTGTATGCAAGCCATTTCTATTGGACGGAGAATGACCTATAAATAGGTACTGTTAAAAAGAGAAGAAATATAAATACCGAGCTCGCCCAACTCTACGGCGAACCCAGTATCTAGAAGGTGGTCAAAGCTGGAAGGATACGATGGGCAGGGCATGTTGCAAGAATGCCGGACAGCAACCCTACTTCGGATCCGGTTGGTACAAGAAGGCGTGGAACGCAGCGAGCTAGGTGGGCGGATCAAGTGCGTATCGATTTGGCAAGCGTGGAGCAGAACCGAGGATAGAGAGATGCGGTCACGAACCGAGTATTGTGGCGTGAAATTGTTGAATCAGTGTTATCTGTTTAGATGTTAACTAAATAAATAAATAAATAATATATTTTCAGTACATTCAATAAGAACGGCCAAAGGGTCACTTTTTTGTTTTAAATGGCGGGAAAATTTTGAAAATTATACCAGAAAAACCGGGAAAAACGCGGGAATTTCAAAATGGATATTTTCTGGCCACCCTGTCATTTTATTCGTAATGTCACGAATGTCTTGAAATATCTACCGTATACGGTATATAATCTTTATTATGAAATTCCTCCAAAAATAAAAAAAAGGTTCTACTGTACTACTACTAATATTTTTTCATATTCTTTTCATTTTCCAGATGAGGCAAACGGCTTTGGCTTTGAATCGATGCATCATCACGGGTACACTTTTGCGACTACGTTGTATGTGTTCTGATAGTCATTGCTTCATTATATAAAAGACTGGATAAATTAATAAAAAGAATGTATTTTTGTTGAAAACTCCCTTTATTTTTTTCAAGTGAATTCGTGGAAGAACGTTTAAATGAACACCGGAGGAATTCCTGGAAAAACTCAAAAATTATTCCTGGAGAAACTCCGAAGGAAGTCTTGGAGAAACTCCGAAGTTAATCTTGAAGGAATTCCGAAGAAATTCTTGGGGATATGCTCGGAGTGACTCTGGAGGAATTCCCGACAGATCTCTTGAGGATTTTTCAGAGGAAGTCTGGAAAAATTCCTGCAGGAATTCCGTGGGAATTGCTGCAGGAACTCTGAAAATATTCTTGGAGAAATTCCCAGAGGAACTCTTAAAGAATTCCTGGAGGAACGTTTAACCCTCTAATACCCAAATTTTTATTTTCGATTTAAATATTATTTTTCGTTATCTAAAATCGTTCTAAGCACGTTCTGGGCAATTATTTATTTTTATTCGCGAATTTTTGAATTTTGGTTTTTGATTTTTAAAATTTTTATTTCTGAACATCCCTAGCTTTTTTCATTTTTTCTTGAAGCCTTTTCTGGTTGTTGATTTTTGGCAATAATAAAAATTTCAATTTTTGCGGTACTTTTAAAAATATTTAATTTTTAATTTTTTTTCGGAGCGTATTTTATTTTCCGTGTAATTAACGGAAAAACAGATTTGAAATTATTTTGATACCACCAGGCTCTTCTTTTGTGATAGGTCGATCGTAGAAAAATATAAAAGATACGATTTTTTATATTACACGTTAAATTAACCCCGGGTATTTATAGGTTATATAAGAATACAAATTTTCAAACAATTTTCAAAAATACAAAAAAGTTTCAAAAGTCATAAAAAACTATTCTTATATGCGTGTTATGAGTCAAGGTTTAAGCCAAAAATAAAATAATTTTGATTTCCGAGCTACGAAAAAATACACAAAATTCCAAAGTGTACCCCGTCTAAAGGCGGGGTTGGGTATTAGAGGGTTAAAGGAATACCGAAGGAATTCCTGGAAAAACTCAAAAATTATGCCTGGAGAAACTCCGAACGAAGTCCTGGAGAAACTCCGAAGTAAATCTTGAAGGAATTCCGAAGAAATTGTTGGGGGTATGCTCGGAGTAACTCTGGAGGAATTCCCGGCAGAACTCTTGAGGATTTTTCAGAAGAAGTCTGGAAAAATTCCTGCAGGAACTCCGTAGGAATTGCTGCAGGAACTCTGAAAATATTCTTGGAGAAATTCCCAGAGGAACTCCTAAGGAATTCCTGTAGGAACGTTTAAAGGAACACCGAAGGAATTCCTGGAAAAACTCAAAAATTATTCCTTAAGAATTCCCGGCAGAACTCTTGAGGATTTTTCAGAGGAAGTCTGGAAGAATTCCTGCAGGAACTCTGAAAATATTCTTGGAGAAATTCCCAGAGGAACTCTTAAGGAATTCCTGGAGGAACTTTTAAAGGAACACCGAAGGAATTCTTCGAAAAACTCAAAAATTATTCCTGGAGAAACTCCGAAAGAAGTCCTGAAGAAACTCCGAAGTAAATCTTGAAAGAATTCTGAAGAAATTCTTAGGGGTATGCTCGGAGTAACTCTGGAGGAATTCCCGGCAGAACTCTTGAGGATTTTCCAGAGGAACTCTTAAGGAATTCGTGGAAGAACGTTTAAAGGAACACCGGAGGAATTCCTGGAAAAACTCAAAAATTATTCCTGGAGAAACTCCGAAAGAAGTCCTGAAGAAACTCCGAAGTAAATCTTGAAAGAATTCTGAAGAAATTCTTAGGGGTATGCTCGGAGTAACTCTGGAGGAATTTCCGGCAGAACTCTTGAGGATTTTTCAGAGGAAGTCCGGAAAAATTCCTGCAGGAACTCCGTAGGAACTGCTGCAGGAATTCTGAAAATATTTTTGGAGAAATTCCCAGAGGAACTCTTAAGGAATTCGTGGAAGAACGTTTAAAGGAACACCGGAGGAATTCCTGGAAAAACTCAAAAATTATTTTTGGAGAAACTCCGAAGGAAGTCCTGGAGAAACTCCGAAGTAAATCTTGAAGGAATTCCGAAGAAATTCTTGGGGGTATGCTCGGAGTGAGTCTGGAGGAATTCCCGGCAGATCTCTTGAGGATTTTTCAGAGAAAGTCTGGAAAAATTCCTGCAGGAACTCTGAAAATATTCTTGGAGAAATTCCCAGAGGAACTCTTAAGGAATTCCTGGAGGAACGTTTAAAGGAATACCGAAGGAATTCCTGGAAAAACTCAAAAATTATTCCTGGAGAAACTCCGAACGAAGTCCTGGAGAAACTCCGAAGTAAATCTTGAAGGAATTCCGAAGAAATTCTTGGGGGTATGCTCGGAGTAACTCTGGAGGAATTCCCGGCAGAACTCTTGAGGATTTTTCAGAAGAAGTCTGGAAAAATTTCTGCAGGAACTCCGTAGGGATTGCTGCAGGAACTCTGAAAATATTCTTGGAGAAATTCCCAGAGGAACTCTTAAGGAATTCGTGGAAGAACGTTTAAAGGAACACCGGAGGAATTCCTGGAAAAACTCAAAAATTATTCCTGGAGAAACTCCGAAGGAAGTCCAGGAGAAAATCCGAAGTTAATCTTGAAGGAATTCCGAAGAAATTCTTGGGGATATGCTCGGAGTGACTCTGGAGGAATTTCCGGCAGAACTCTTGAGGATTTTTCAGAGGAAGTCTGGAAGAATTCCTGCAGGAACTCTGAAAATATTCTTGGAGAAATTCCCAGAGGACTCTTTAGGAATTCCTGGAGGAACTTTTAAAGGAACACCGAAGGAATTCCTGGAAAAACTCAAAAATTATTCCTGGAGGAACTCCGAAGGAAGTACTGGAGAAACTCCGAAGTTAATCTTGAAGGAATTCCAAAGAAATTCTTGGGGGTATGCTCGAAGTAACTCTGGAGGAATTTCCGGCAGAACTCTTGAGGATTTTTCAGAGGAAGTTTGGATGAATTCCTGCAGGAACTCTGAAAATATTCTTGGAGAAATTCCCAGAGGACTCTTTAGGAATTCCTGGAGGAACTTTCAAAGGAACACCGAAGGAATTCCTGGAAAAACTCAAAAATTATTCCTGGAGGAACTCCGAAGGAAGTCCTGGAGAAACTCCGAAGTTAATCTTGAAGGAATTCCAAAGAAATTCTTGGGGGTATGCTCGAAGTAACTCTGGAGGAATTTCCGGCAGAACTCTTGAGGATTTTCCAGAGGAAGTCTGGAAGAATTCCTAGAGGAGCTTTTAAAGGAACACCGAAGGAATTCCTGAAAAACTCAAAAATTATTCCTGGAGAAACTCCGAAGGAAGTCCTGGAGAAACTCCGAAGTTAATCTTGAAGGAATTCCGAAGAAATTCTTGGGGATATGCTCGGAGTGACTCTGGAGGAATTCCCGGCAGAACTCTTGAGGATTTTTCAGAGGAAGTTTGGATGAATTCCTGCAGGAACTCTGAAAATATTCTTGGAGAAATTCCCAGAGGACTCTTTAGGAATTCCTGGAGGAACTTTCAAAGGAACACCGAAGGAATTCCTGGAAAAACTCAAAAATTATTCCTGGAGAAACTCCGAAGGAAGTCCTGGAGAAACTCCGAAGTTAATCTTGAAGGAATTCCAAAGAAATTCTTGGGGGTATGCTCGAAGTAACTCTGGAGGAATTTCCGGCAGAACTCTTGAGGATTTTCCAGAGGAAGTCTGGAAGAATTCCTGGAGGAGCTTTTAAAGGAACACCGAAGGAATTCCTGAAAAACTCAAAAATTATTCCTGGAGAAACTCCGAAGGAAGTCCTGGAGAAACTCCGAAGTAAATCTTGAAGAAATTCCGAAGAAATTCTTGGGGGTATGCTCCGAGTAACTCTGGAGGAATTCCCGGCAGAACTCTTGAGGATTTTCCAGAGCAAGTCTGGAAGAATTCCTGCAGGAACTCCGTAGGAATTGAGAAGAAAATCCGGGAGGATCTCTAAAGAAATTCCTGAAGGATCTTGGAGGAATTCCTGGAAAATCTTAAAGGAATTGCTGTAATAAACCCCTGCGAAAATAGCTGGAGGCAATCCGTGGTGGAAATCCCATGAGAAAATGCTGGAGAAATATCTGTAAAAATTCCTGGTGGAAATCTTTAGAGGAATTCCTAAAGAATATCCCCGGATGAATTCATGGAGCAATTCCTCGGTGGAATTCCTGGAGGGAATCCCGGAGATTTTTTGTAAGAAAACCTCGCAGGAATTCCTGGTTGAAATCCCATGTAAAATTCCAGGAGGAAATCCCCGGAAGATTTTCTGGAGAAATTCCTGGTGAAAATTTCAAGAGGAAATTCTGCGTGAAATCGCCGGTAGAATTTTTGGGGCAAATCCCCAGAGGAACTCTTAGAGGGAATCCCGAAGGAATTCCTGTAAGAAAACCCCGCATAAATTTCTGGAGGAAATCCACGGAGTAAATTCTAGTCAAAATCTCATTAGGAATTCCTGGATGAATTTCTGGAGAAAATCCTAATGCAAATCTTAATCTTAACCAGGAGGAAATCCCCGGAGGAACTCTTGGAAAATATCTTCGGAAGAATTTCTGAAGAAAATCCGCGGAGAAATTCGGAGATTTCATCCACGGGTGAATTTGCTGAAGAAATCCCCGAAGGATTTCCTGGAGAAAATGGCTGCAGGAATTGCATAATGAAATCCCCGAAGGAATTCAGAGACATTTCTGCAAAAAATCTCCAGATAAATTCTTTGAAAAAGTCCCTGGAGTAATTTCTGTAGAAAATCCTCGGAGGAATTCCCTAATGAATTTACAGACGAAATCCCCAGAAGAATTCTTGGACGAAATCCTCCGAGGAAATGCTATTGGAAATCCACATGGAGAAAATAACCAGAAGAGTTCTTGGAAGAATCTCCGGAGAAAATCCCCTGAGCAAATTTCCGGAGGAATTCCTGGACGACATTCCGTGGAGAAATAACTGGTGGAAGGCTCCAAATAAAATCTCTGAATAAATCCCCGAAGGAATTTCAGAATAAAATGTCTGGAGGAATTTCATAATGAAATCGCCGAAGGAATTTCTAGACAAAATCCCCGAAAACATTTATGCTGCAAATCCCTACACGGCAACGCGGATCTACTCAAATCTGAGTTGTTTCAACGCAAAACCGTAGTTGAGCCCAATAACCCAAATTTGGCTAAATTTCCAAGGCCTCCATTAGGTACTTTGCCTTTAAAGCCATAAGAAAAATTTACTTGAATTTGGTTTGATTCAACGCAAAATTAAGTTCATTCAACCCAAGCTTGAGAATAATGCATTTTACCCAAATTTGGCTTATTGGGCCAAACTACCCCCATTGAGTAGATGCAGCTCTCTCTGTTTTTGACAACATTGGTAGGGAAGAGAGAGAATACCGAGAGATTTTGGGTTGAGAGAATAATCGATATACTTAATTTTGGGTAAAGTCAACTCAAAAATTAGGTAAACTGAATTTTCCGTGTAGAAACATTCTCGGATGAATTCTCTGAAACAGCCCCAATTTCCGGAAAAATGCCTGAAATTTCCGAAAGAATTCCTGTATAAATCCCCAGAGGAATTCCTGGAAAAAAATCCCCGGAGAAATTCCTGAATGAAATGAATGAACCAAAGCGGTTACCACCACCATTATCCAAACGAGGGAACTTATTCGCGTTCGATCGAGCCTGGTCCAAAGGTGTCAAACCGGTTTCTCGCTGAATTCCCTCATCGCCTGCACTGAACACGCACAGATCTTTAACCACATCGATTAGGTTTTGATAGCATTCTTCCAGCGCGTTGGCTTCTTCGGGATTTTCGGACACCCGGATCAAAAGATCCTGCAGCACTGCACGCAGGTTGACAATCAGCGCAGCCTGGTGGGGATCCATTTCAAAGTTCATCCAATCATTGATGCGAACCATGTTGTCGACACATTCCACCTTCTTGCTACCGAACAGCAGGATATGGATCGTGGAAACCATGGGCATCTGCTTACAGGACACGACTCTGGTACGAATCTTTTCCCGGAACACGAACATCGGATACGGTAAAGTCACCTACAGGTTGCTGCAGTTGACCGAAGTCTTGTGGATCAGGGCGGCCTTCGATTCCGTGGTCAGCACCTTACGTTTCTCCTTGTGAACACACACGTTCGGATACAGACCAACGCAAAGCAGCGATAGGGCCATATCTAGGCGGGGATCGTCATCGTTTTGATCGAAGCCCATCTCAACCATGGTCTCTTCGGGGAACCCAGCCTGCGATAGTAGTTCCAACAGTTGGCGCTTGGCTTCCGACATGACTCGGAGCGTCGATAGCTGCAGTCCCTTCCATTCGCAGTATTGGATTTCCGCTTCCTCGCCCCACATCCGGTAAGCAGTCAACATGGCAACGTAGTCGGAATTCCTCTTTCCGCTTAGCGCCTTCTGGTGTATCATCAAACGGCGTTGTCCAACGTCCAGTTGGACGTTCCCGACGGAATCCTTGAAGGAAATCCACGGAAGGATTCCTGGTGAAAATCCTAAAAGGAATTTTTTGGGGGAAATCCTGAGAATTCGTGGTGCAAATCGACGGAGGAATTTGGAAGAAATTCACGGATAAATTTCTGAATAAAGTACATACCCGAAGGGATTCCTGGAGCAAATCCCTGGCGTAATTCTTGCAGCAAATCCCGGACGAATGTGTGGAAGAAAATCGCAGAGGAATTCCTTCTTGAATCACTTTTTTCCACTTCGTATACTATTCGCGACGATGAAGGAACAAAAGATTTCACATGTGCTTTGCAAAGTACACGCACCAACGGAAAACCTCGTAAGGAACTGTCATCGAGTGGGTAAAAAAAGCAAAAATATCTCTCTCCTTGTTTTTCTGTGTCAAATCAGATTTGGAACAGCTCAAATCTTGTTCCAAATCCGACCAAAAATGGACCAGGCAGTTAGCCTGTTCCAAAAAAATAGACCAGAAAACTGGTATAAAATAAAATTGGAACATAATTTGCAACACCGGTGCAAGCTCCAATTTTGAAAATGGTCCAAAAATTTGGAACCAACCGGTGATTTGGACCACCGGTGAAGTTGCCCTAATGAACCTTGACACTTTTGATCATGTTTGACGTTCGCTTAATCGACAAAAACACCACAGGGCTTTTAGTTTTAATACTGGGGTTGTTCCTATCTGACATTTCGGAAGGGACACGGAAAGCAAAATACACCCCAAATTTGAGTTTAAGCCAAGAAGTGTGGCAAAATCTAAAAAAATGTTTTTTGGACTTAAACAAAAGAAAAACATTTAAAAATTGAGTAAACATGTGTTTTTGGCCTAAACTTAAGCGTTTGGCATTAAAATTGGTACAGGCCTTTATGACCCTATTGAGCTGTTTGGTAATCCAATCCGCCTGGTTATTAAATTAATTAACTCATTATGCATGGTAAAGATGGACAAATTATGGGTGAAATTTTGAAAAAAAATCCACGTGCTTGGCTGGGATTTGATACAAGAGTCCTGGGTTCAAATCCCAGCCGAGCACGGGAACAGAAATGCTTTGGAAAGTTGTAAGGAGGGACCACCATAGTAACCATGAAATTTTGTTTCTAGTATGGTTCCATGAGATTATTTCAAGTAATGTAACATAGACTCATGGAGGTTTCACTGTATAACATTGTTAAGGAAAATATTTCGACACTTACACTTTGCAGAAACACATAACATAAATGTACTCGAGAACGTTATCATTCAATCAGAGGAACCTAATTCTAAATACTCAGAACACAGCTATGACGTCAGCTATAAATGATAAGCACGAAGATGTAAGAAGAATTGAAGTACCATATGTTGAGTTGCTTAATATCAGTCATATCAGCTGATGGGTGATGCTCTAAAACTATCAATGTTACTTGCGAGCTATCAATATCACTTTGATTTGACAACCAACAGCAGTGATGCGACAGCGCACTCTAGATCATAATCACTGCGGAATGAGTGATCACGTGGTGATTATCCATGCTTTTATTGTTTTTCAGTGACCAACATATAGTTTCAATCTATCTGCAGCACTGTCAAAAATATCGCACTGATAAATTGCCATTTTATTTGCTTCATTTAAGGCTAAGCTTAACCCATCAGTGATATCCATAGTCTATCGCCATCAATGCACTGGTGATGAAGTAGACAGCATGATGTTGATGTGATATAGATTGATCCGAATTGTATCGCAGTCGGCCTGTACAAATCAGCAAATTTTAAGCGTTGATAGCGACAGCGAGCATCTCTGATGTTAATATGAATAATGACAAGGAAACTAATGAAACTACGAATACGGCAGATATGCCTATGGACCTATGCACGGGTTCACTATTTGACGTTTTAGCGGTGCCGTGTTATTTATGGGACCATGGCAACCCGTGAATTCGGCACCGCTCAAACGTCAAATTAGTGAACTCGTGCATCGGTCCATTCTGTTTGACATTGAGTACTTGGACGGAACTGAAGGTAATGGATTGTAATCTTGTGAATTTATGTTTTATGCGGGATCCCTTTTTCCAGAATATGTCACGTCTGTAAACGAAAGTCAGCAATACAAGCATAGTGCATTGGTTGAACTGGAAAGTAAAAACTTATGAAAATAAAAACTTGATGAAAATAAAAACTTACATTAGTATCTACACAGTTAAAAATAATGAAGATTACACGTCATGTAAACTTCATTTATCCGATGTAAACATGATGTCATGTAAATTTCAGTTTGAAATCATGTAAAAATGTGTTATATGTCATGTAATCACTCAGGATCCTGCTAGATTACATGACATATAATTGAAGTTTACATGACATATCATGTAAATATCCATGATATTCCACGCTCCAATTATGTGCATTATATGTCTCAGAAATTTACACGTTTCGTTCGAACTGTGTATTATAGGCTGTGGTCCGAAAGAAACTTTATCGGAAAACTAATAAGTTGGGGTGAACCGGCCGACCATCTCAACCAAAATCTAAAAAAGGTCGATGAGAGTACACAGCTCTTTTTCACTTATACAAAACGTAACGATAAATCGAAATTATTCAAGTCACGTGGTATGCGTTATATCGAACTTGAATTGGATGCTGCAGCCTATGAGTATATGACAGCCGGGAATAGCAACTATCTATACAAAAAAGCTAATATGGTGCTCCCTAGGAGATAGGAGATTACTTTTCTTGTGAATAGCGAATCAGCCTTAAACCATGATTTTTTTTAACAAGGATCATATGTTATACAAATTACAAATAGTGCTATTGCTGTAAAATGTATGGTTTTCTACGTTTTCTTGGATGGAGGTATAAAAGCCTAATAGCTTTTAGAAAGCAACCATGACAAAGTGAATCTATATAATACCAGGAAATGGAAAAGTGAGAAATGAAAGAAGTTGCCGGTGCTCAAAATTATACCAACATTGACCTGCAAATCGATACTAAAGCAAAGCTTTCCACCAAATACACAAGTAGACCCAAACAGACACCCGCCCGGAACGTGAGAAATTCTCAACGTAATTACACCAGTTTCAACTGATAAGGCCGTAAATTTTCCTCCCATTGTAGCCGCTTCGCTACACTACTTACAGTGCTTGGAGTGTGAGGCTTTCAGTACACCAATCTACCTGACCATGCTGGAAATGCTCCGGTGGCTCAAGGTGAGATTGAAAGATCCTGACACCGTTGTTGAGCACTGCCTCGCTCTTCAGCGATTCTATGAAACTCAGCCGCAATGGAAAACAAACACAATTTTTCGCTCCTCGCCCCACGCGGCATAAATCGTTTATGGATGGTGCACTACATTAAACTGCTATCAAAATTTCACGCCAATTCATCATGTTTGTAATAAGAAAATTACAATGATTAACGGCCTGCACCGGTTTGCAACAGCATTCTTGCGGCAATGTGCAGTAGGGTGCAACCACGTGTGACTAAATTTTCGAATGTTCTCAAAGCCAACATTTAGTATGCCCTTCTAGAAGGTTTGAGCCAAAAGAAGTGGCGTAAAATGTTTGAAAATAAACTTTCAATTTTAAAATATGACTTTCAGTGAAATTTATATGTATAACATTGCTGTGTTGGAACCAATTTTGTACCACCGTTCTTTTCAAAATTTTATTTATTAAAAGTTTATGGAACATCGCATTTGTTTAAAACTGTAATTAGTATTGATTAACATTGGTTTTCGCCAAATTACTCCTCATTTTACTGAAAAAATGATACTGAAGAAATGATGAAAAATTTATAAATATTCAACCGTTTACCTTTGATTGTTTTGAAATATTGTGAATAAAATATTTACTTTCAAAATCGTTTTGCCTTTTGAGTTATTTAACAAAAACTGCAGAAATTCAGAAATCTTTAACGAAAAACTGTCATCCTTTTGCTAGCTAAAAAATAATATAAAAAATGAAAATAATTATACTAATCACTAATAATACTAAGATACCTTATAAACTTATGTATAGTTTTGTTTTTTTAATTCATATTTTCAGAAAGTTATTGTTACATAACCTTGTCAAAGAGATTGTTTTAATCATTTTCATGTTTTAATGAATTATGGTCCAAAAAAGTTATTTTTGAATCTTCGAACTGTTTAGTGGACTATCTGTAAGTAAATAAAAAAATGGTTTTAGTACTACATATGCTATTTAATTTTAACTAGAAATAATGGAAAGAGGTTCAAAATTAATAGAAAATTGATAAAATTATCTTAACCTTGTTGCAAGTCATATTTTGTTCAAACACTTTTTCTGGTGATTTGAATTCAGAATAGCACACGAAGTTTAGGCGGCAATGAATCAGCCGCACCCTAATGCAGAGAACAAGCAAAACAAAGCAAGTAAGAAAACGATTTCGAATGTCGTTAATTTTTACCTGAGATTTGTTTCATAGAAGGAAAAGGTCAATTCATCCCAAATCCAATTCAAATCCAATCTAAATCCAATCCAAATCCAATCCAAATCCAATCCAAATCCAATCCAAATCCAATCCAAATCCAATCCAAATCCAATCCAAATCCAATCCAAATCCAATCCAATCCAAATCCAATCCAAATCCAATCCAATCCAATCCAAACCCAATCCAAATCCAATCCAAATCCAATCCAAATCCAATCCAAATCCAATCCAAATCCAATCCAAATCCAATCCAATCCAATCCAAATCCAATCCAAATCCAATCCAATCCATATCCAATCCAAATCCAATCCAAATCCAATCCAAATCCAATCCAAATCAAATCCAATCCAAATCCCAATCCAAATCCAATCCAATCCAATCCAAATCCATCCAAATCCAATCCAAATCCAATCCAAATCCAATCCAAATCATCCAATCCAAATCCAATCCAAATCCAATTCATCAAATCCAAATCCAAATCCATCAATCCAATCCAAATCCAATCCAAATCCGATCCAAATCCAATCCAATCCAATCCCAAATCCATCCCAAATCCAACCAAATCCAACAATCCAAATCCAATCCAAATCCAAACCAATCCAATCCAAATCCAATCCAAATCCAATCCAAATCCAATCCAAATCCAATCCAAATCCAATCCAAATCCAATCCAAATCCAATCCAAATCCAATCCAAATCCAATCCAAATCCAATCCAAATCCAATCCAAATCCAATCCAAATCCAATCCAAATCCAATCCAAATCCAATCCAAATCCAATCCAAATCCAATCCAAATCCAATCCAAATCCAATCCAAATCCAATCCAAATCCAATCCAAATCCAATCCAAATCCAATCCAAATCCAATCCAAATCCAATCCAAATCCAATCCAAATCCAATCCAAATCCAATCCAAATCCAATCCAAATCCAATCCAAATCCAATCCAAATCCAATCCAAATCCAATCCAAATCCAATCCAAATCCAATCCAAATCCAATCCAAATCCAATCCAAATCCAATCCAAATCCAATCCAAATCCAATCCAAATCCAATCCAAATCCAATCCAAATCCAATCCAAATCCAATCCAAATCCAATCCAAATCCAATCCAAATCCAATCCAAATCCAATCCAATCCAAATCCAATCCAAATCCAATCCAAATCCAATCCAAATCCAATCCAAATCCAATCCAAATCCAATCCAAATCCAATCCAAATCCAATCCAAATCCAATCCAAATCCAATCCAAATCCAATCCAAATCCAATCCAAATCCAATCCAAATCCAATCCAAATCCAATCCAAATCCAATCCAAATCCAATCCAAATCCAATCCAAATCCAATCCAAATCCAATCCAAATCCAATCCAAATCCAATCCAAATCCAATCCAAATCCAATCCAAATCCAATCCAAATCCAATCCAAATCCAATCAAAATCCAATCCAATCCAAATCCAATCCAAATCCAATCCAAATCCAATCCAAATCCAATCCAAATCCAAATCCAATCTAAATCCAATCCAAATCCAATCCAAATCCAATCCAAATCCAATCTAAATCCAATCCAAATCCAATCCAAATCCAATCCAAATCTAATCCAAAATTAATTCAAAGATGATCCTGGTTCATTTGAGACGTTCAGTATTGTTAGCTATGGATGAGTACCATTGCAGTATATCTCGTCAAACATTTCATACATCCTTTCAGCGCCTCCTCCAGCAATCATCAGCTTTGACTGGACTCAGTACAAAATCAATTAGTTATATTCGTAAGTATATTTGCAGAACCCGTAGGGTGAAATTTTGAAGAGCGATGACGAGCTCCGATCCTCCCCCGAAAGTCATCCGGACATTTGTAGATTCTCGCAGCAAATGAGTATCCATTTGTAACGCGAGACTCGAGTGTAATTAGCAGACCATTTGCAGCGTACCCCCGCTTCTTCAGTGCTAATTCATTAGTCAGACGACGCCGCATCAATTCTCACTCACAGTCTTGCACGAGCTTTTGTTTTCTGGTACCGTAAAACGGGGTGACATAGATCGGTATGATCCATTGTCTCGTAAAATGGCGAAATATACATTTTTGATGCTTCTCAACCCGATATTGTTGAAGCATATAATACTAAAACTATACGAAAAGTGTTGTTCTTAACGCATAACAATGAGATTAACGATTTTGATTGACCTTATCGAAGACTCATGACTCAGAAAAGTTTCGATAATATAAGAAAGTATAGTTTTACTAAAAGTGAAATATCTGAAAACGACGCTGTTGCCAAAATCAATAAAAGTATTTTCAATTTTACATGAAAAGCGAAATTTTGTGAAGAAGGCAGATTTTCCGTGAGAAATGCATACCTTCAGGCGTAATACACAATTCAAAATGATTTAAGAACAACTCAAAAAGTGAATAACTCTCAAGAGATTGACTTTAATATTTGACTGACTGCAAATAATTTAGTTTTTTTTTATGGTATATTAAAAACAATTGATTTGTTTTAAATGCTTCAAGTTTCAGGATACAAAATTGAATATTTCCATTTTCAAATGAAATTTCAAAGAAATATAAAAAAACTTATTAAAATCACCCGTGATTACGGTGCTCGCTAAGACATGCCTTGTTCTGTTGTGTACTCGAGCAGATATTTAATATTAAACTTGGCCCTTAGTGGCCACTTTCTCGTACCCATCGAGAGTCAAGCTTTTCGGCGCTCGAAGAAGTCAACGCCATTTTCACGCTTGTCCCCAACTGGCTTGGCACCGTGGGATGAAAAGTGATACAAATTAAGCCGGGTCGCTTGATACTGATACGACTTAACGCCGGGCAGCCAGCCAAACCAAAACCACGGTCCAGTTTTCCAGCTTATTAATAACACTGGACTGGAGGGAACGATCCTATCTTGATGCTACTTGAGCGAGTTCCCACGCGACCGCAACTCGATACCGAACCGAGCCGAGAGCGTCCGGTGAATTGCAGTCGAAAGTTTCCCACATGGATTAAGCAATATTGCTCAATCATAAAATGAGAGCCCGTTCGATGCTAAATCAATAGTTTTCCGTCGATTACTCTAACATTATTGGCAGCAGTTTTTGCCTACAATCTACGACTAGGTCTGGAATTCGCGGTAAGCACCCATAAAGCAAGGATTCCGGACGGAACGAATTTGATGGCCAATCAGAAGCTGCACAGTGGCTGCACTCTATACAAATGTTGGCCAAACGCACACTAAGAAAAATGATTTTAACTTTAAATTTAATCGAACACTATTCGAAACATCCTCAAAAAAAATGACTGGTTGAGTTAAATTTGGTTAAGATTTAGTACAGGAAAAACAATTTCGAAGGAACAACTTCCACAAAATTGGAAAAAATCAAAAGAATTAATATCCAGGACTCTAATTTAATACAAGTCTCTAGAGAGTTTCTATTTTTATTGGAACGCGTCCGAAATCTCTTTTCAAGCAAAATGAGCATGAGCTAGGATTGAATTCTGAGAAAATTGAGAATATCTCACACTTATTGCTCTTTGCAACAATCATGATCCGCAACACATCATGACGGCCTGTTTACCATCTTCTGCTACAGCTCTGATTGAGGGGAGTAATAATGCATGATAAAACTCATCTCTTCAGCTGAGTGGTTAGAGTCCGCGGCTACAAAGCAAAGCCATGCTGAAGATGTCTGGGTTCGATTCCCGGTCGGTCCTATTATCTTTTCGCTTAGCTTAGCTTAGCTTAGACTGACTACACATATCAATGGTTGCTATTCCGTGATTGACCGAAGTCAGTGAAAATGCACAAAGAATCAACTGAAAGTTTGGCTGGGATTGGCCATAATCTTCTTCAATGTGCATAATTCAGTGACTGTTATGCGAGTATGGGCAGTGTTGTTATTTATCAACCTTGTTACAAGTATGATATGAAATATCGCATGGTACACTAGCTTATTTAGGTATACATGAGAAATACGATACTCTGGTAAGTTACAACCTAGGACAGGACGTGACAGCTCAACTAAGACTGCCCCGTTGTTTTTCAGTCGATAACCTTGACGATACAAAAGCCAGTGTTACCAGTATGCTTTTTAAGCAAATTTTGTTAACAAATTCAAAAATCAAGGCTCATAATTTGATTGTTTTGTTCATGCTTCATGCATTTAGTGCAATAGAGGATGCTTTAGTTTATAAAGCTCAAGTTAAAATTTAAAACCAGCGACATTTCCTACAAGAAATCTCCTTGGAAAATGTACAAAAGTTTGCTCTAGGGTTTGAAAATTCTTGTTATTTGTAGTACTTCTTGTTGGAAGGTCCATTGGATTGAACTTTTGTGGCATATCCCTTTTTACTATTCGCATCACTGAAGGAACTCAACTCAGCCATGAATCAAGTGCACAGCATTGCTTTTCGAGTTCCTCCAGAGGTTATGTCACGAAATCTATTAGACATCTTGTATGAAATCCCAAATTTTTTACCATGTGTTCCTTATTAATATCTTGAAGGATTTTCTCCAGAGATTTCTCGGAAAATAATACTGCAGTCTCACTCAAACACTTCCCGAAAACATTCTCAATTATAGGTCTATAGGTTCTTTAAAAGTTTCTTTAAGGTTTCCTGAAAATATTCCTATGATTTCTACAAGATTCTATCCAAGATTTTTAAGGGAGTCCTCTATAGAATCCTCCAGAATAATTTCCCATGTTTCGCTTGGTACTTTCTTCAATTATAAATCTAGATTTTTTTCTGAAGAAACATTCAAGGCTTTCTCAAAGGCCAGGTAGCCTTCTCAAAGATCCTTGCACGAGTTCTCTCCTACAACAGTTACTAGGGGATTTTCTTCAGAAAAAACTCGTAACTGCATACCGGACCTCCAATACTTTTGCATAAAAATCATTGACAATATCAGAAATATTCTTTGAATAATACACTTGGGAGCTTCTTTGAGAAATTTCTGGAAGAATCGGTTGAGAAATTGTTGAAGGAAATTCTGGTATTTTGACTCTGGCCCGACTTCCACTGATGATGCGCCTCCGTATTTCACGGCTAACGTTATTGTCAGCCGTCAGCAAGGATCCAAGGTAGACGAACTCGTCGACCACCTCGAACGTATCCCCGTCTATCGTAACACTGCTACCTAGCATGTACCACCAGCAAGCATGTACTTTGTCTTGGCCGCATTCACCACCAGTCCAACTTTTGCTGCCTCGCGTTTCAGGCGGGTGTACAGGTCTGCCACCTTTTCAAATGTTCGGCCGACGATGTCCATATCATCCGCGAAGCAAACAAATTGACTGGATTTCGTAAAAATCGTACCCCGGCTGTTAAGCCCGGCTCTCCGCATAACACCTTCTAGCGCAATATTGAACAACAGGCACGAAAGTCCATCATCTTGTCGTAGTCCCCGGTGGGATCCAAACGAACTGGAGTGTTCGCCTGAAACCTTCACACAATTTTGCACACCTTCCATCGTCGCTCTTATCAGTCTCGTGAGCTTCCCGGGAAAGTTGTTCTCGTCCATGATTTTCCATAGCTCTACGCGATCGATACTGTCGTATGCCGCCTTGAAATCGATGAAAAGGTGATGCGTTGGGACCTGGTATTCACGACATTTTTGGAGGATTTGCCGTACAGTAAAGATCTGGTCCGTTGTCGATCGGCCGTCAACGAAGCCGGCTTGATAACTTCCCACGAACTCGTTTACTACGGGTGACAGACGACGGAAGATGATCTGGGATAATACTTTGTAGGCCGCATTTAGAATGGTGATCGCTCGAAAGTTCTCACAATCTAACTTGTTGCCTTTCTTGTAGATGGGGCAGATTACCCCTTCCTTCCACTCCTCCGGTAGCTGTTCTGTTTCCCAGATTGTGCCTATCAGCCGGTGCAGACAAAAGGCCAGCCATTCCGGACCCATCTTTATAAGTTCAGCTCCGATACCATCCTTACCAGCAGCTTTATTGTTCTTGAGCTGGTGAATGGCATCCTTAACCTCCCTCAAAGTGGGGGCTGGTTGGTTTCCATCTTCCGCAGTACTGACGAAGGCATTTCCTCCGTTGTCCCGTCCTTCATTGCCTGTGCTCTCAGCACCATTCAGGTGCTCGTCGAAGTGTTGCTTCCACCTTTCGATCACCTCACGCTCGTCCGTCAGAATGCTCCCATCCTTATCCCTGCACATCTCGGCTCGCGGCACGAAGCCGTTGCGGGATGCGTTGAGCTTCTGATAGAACCTACGCGTTTCCTGAGACCGGCACAGCTGATGGAACACTCCGCACTCGCACTCCGTCTCCTCCAGGCAGCGTTTTTTCTCCCGAAAGAGGCGGGTCTGCTGTTGCCGTTTCCGTTTATAGCGTTCCACGTTCTGCCGGGTCCCTTGCTACAGCATGACCGCCCGCGCTGCATTCTTCTCCTTCAAAATCTCCTGACACTCCTCGTCGAACCAATCGTTCCGTCGACTCCGTCCTACGTACCCGACGTTGCTCTCAGCTGCATCGTTGATGGCTGCTTTTACTGTTCTCCAGCAGTCCTCAAGAGGGGCTTCGTCCAGCTCACCCTCTTCCGGTAATGCAGCCTCGAGTTGCTGCGCGTATGCCGCTGCGACATCCGGTTGCTTGAGCCGCTCTAGGTCATACCGGGGCGGCCGTCGGTACCGTACGTTGTTAACGACGGAGAGTTTTGGGCGCCGTTTGACCATCACTAGATAGTGGTCAGAGTCGATGTTAGCGCCACGATAGGTCCTGATGTCGATAATATCGGAGAAGTGCCGACCTGAGACGAGACTCGCGAATACGGTCTTCTTTTTCTGTGATTGCTGAGTTTTTTCTTATTCCACTTTGTGTTTATACCAATTATGCGCAAGCCGTTCAAATCCTCACATGAACCTCTCAGCAAAAAATGATTGAGTTTGCATCACATCGAATCATAAATAGCCGTTTGAGTGAAATTTCATGCCAGCAAACGTACCAGACATTAGAAATAATTAATCTTCTACTTAGATTTATCAGAAAATTTGGAAAAAACTGCTCCGCTGACTGAGGGTTTCAATAACAATTTACTTTGAACACAATACTTTTCACTTTTTCAGCCACAAAAACGGTGGGCTGCATTTGACGTTTCGTGAGAGGGGAATCTGGGCTGCATATGACGTTGAAATTTTTCCTCTTCGCGAGTCTCTCTCAGGTGCCAACCATCAATCAGAACGTGGTCGATTTGCGATTCTGTCTACTGTGGTGATCTCTAGGTGTATCGGTACGGAAGGCTGTGCTGGAAGTAGGTGCTACGAATGGCCATATTTTTGGAGGCGGCAAAATAAATTAATCGTAGGCCGTTTTCGTTCGTCAGCCGGTGGGCGCTGAACTTTCCAATCGTCGGTCTGAATTCCTCCTCCTGGCCAACCTGAGCGTTTAGATCTCCTATGATGATTTTGACGTCGTGGCTTGGGCAGCTGTCGTACTCGCGTTCAAGCTGCGCGTAAAAAGCGTCTTTATCATCATCAGTGCTTCCGGAGTGAGGGCTGTGCACGTTTATTATGCTGAAGTTGAAGAATCGGCCTTTGATCCTCAACTTGCACATTCTCTCATTGATCGGCCACCACCCGATCACGCGCCTCTGCATATCACCCATCACTATAAAAGCTGTTCCCAGCTCATGTGTATTGCCGCAGCTCTGGTAGATGGTATGGTTACCTCTAAACGTTCGCACCATTGATCCCTTCCAACACACTTCCTGGAACGCTACGATGCCGAATCCACGGTCCTTCAGCACTTCGGCGAGTATGCGTGTGCTCCCGATGAAGTTGAGAGACTCACAGTTCCACGTACCGAGCTTCCAATCGCTAGTCCCTTTACGTCGCTGTGGTCTTCGCCGATTGTCCCAGTTCGTATTCTCTCGTTGATTATTCGTTGCTTGATTTTTTTACGGCTGGCTTGCAGGGCCTGACACCAACCCCCTAGATTTCCGGAGGACCATTCCCCCTAAATGTTCGGAGGGCCATAGTGCGCAGTTTAGCTTAGAGTCCTTCTCTGGCACTCGGACGATGATCAGCCGCCCCTGACATGGGGAACAGATGCTGTTGTGAGCCGCTCCTAACATGGAGTACAAACGCTCAAGGTTTGCAGAAGCAAAAGCAAAAGCAAAGCCGCCCTTCCCTGTCAGCATACGACCAAAGTTCCCACCGGGGGTTGGTTACCCGATCTTCCATAAGGTTACTCGTACCCCGGCCAGTACCGCGAGGAGGTAGGGATAGGAGTTGCTGGGCAAGAGGCTAAGGACCGCACAAAGGGGTCTATTTTATTCCTTCAGGTACGCGAGGTACCAATGGTACGCCATGCCCAGCCATTTACCAACCATCAAACATGCATATAGACATTGAAATAGTACTAAAAATGCATACACGCAAAATGATAGAATTTTTAGCGCTTAGCAACTATCATTGCTCATTCAAGCCTGATGCGTATAGACATTAAATAAGCACTATACTACCCAGAACTGCATAACAGTCACATTCGACATTTTTGACGAATTGGAGTTAATGCCATGGAGAGTCATCAAATGATAAATGGGGGTGGGTGGTTGTTCTTGCGATGTTACGGTTCGTACAAAAACAAAAAAATATCAATATAAAAAGCGTCACAAGAGGGTGGATGGGTGTCCTTAATGGACAATTTTAGCGTTATGAAATATAAAAACAATCCCTATAACCGCCTAACAGTCACATTGAGATTATAAATGAGCCTCGTAATGTAATAGCATTGAAATTTCTATCAGAATCATTTTCTGACAATTCACGTAGTATGCGATATGAGTTGTACAAAATATCAGCCTAAAATAAGCAGGGTTCCTGGTAATTTTTAGATATTTCAGTTTCTTCCCATACCGCCATAAAATGCACACTTGGTATTGCATTTACTCAATGCATACTTTTGTCAAATGTTACAAATATGTAGTTATGGTCATTATATTGTCTTTATATTCCAATGTATGACATCGTTCAATGCTGTCTAGCGTTTTGACAGATAGTGGTTAGATGCAAACATGTAGTGGTAAGATGGAGTTAGAACTTACTATCTCTTTCGCTTATGATATGACGGGGAGAAATGATGGTGTATGTTGGTGTCTTTTCTCTACAACAATATTCATTTTCTTTGGCCGAAGGAGTAAAGGAGCAGGACTTCAACAATTCAACATCCATTGTTTTGTTTTTATTTTCACCTAGTATGATTTTGGTATTAGTGGTGCAGAAAAGCACGGTTTTATCTTGGCATTGTAACGGCACGCTATTTTGTATTTTCATGCATTATGGCATTATACGCATTTCTATATAAAGTCAACATGTATTAAGGCGAAGTAGGGCGTCATTAAAATTTGTACGCGTCGTTGATGATTGTTGCTAATTCATCTCACGATTTGAAATCAAAGAAAATCAGTTGGTTTTGCACTGATACAGCTGAAAAAGTATCAGCATACTTTATGCAAGTTAGCACATACAGTGATACTTTTTTCAAGTCAATACAAACTATCAAGTCTGAGTTTTATCACTTTGAAATGCAAGCTGAAAAGTAATCATTGTTGCCAAAACGAATGACGGGCTACTTAGCCTTAAGGTGAAGATGAATCGAAGCCAAAACTCAATTTTTCAAGAGCACAAATCTGGAGAGCCAAACATCCGTTTAAGCTGTAAACTTCATTGATTGGTGTTTGGGCAGGTCGTGGCTCACTTAGGTCGGGAAACATGCATAAATCGGCGATACGTGGTCAGCGAATGGTGGTGGTTCACTTTAGTTCATCGGGAGCACAGCACATCAGCACTTGTACTTATAGTAACGTGATACATTCTTCACTAAGGAACACCTTCATTATGTCCATTAAAAACGACAGTTTATTGGATCACTATATCGGAATTACGTGCTTTATTGACCGACGTATGCCTTCACCGGTGGCTAGCGAAAAAAACTAACGACTTAGTGGACATCGGGGTGCTGACCACCCGATCTACTATCGTGTGCTGAGAGAGAGAGTTTGAGAAACTCTCCACTCGATAAGAGGTATCGGTCCCTAATCTATAAAGCTAATTTAGGTGAAACCGAACAATTGGTTACTAGCTAGTGGTGACCAATCGAGTAAGTTTTCTGCTCAAACGGGTGTTCGGTTCTCTAGATTTGTGCTCTTGAAATTTTGAGGTTTGACTTCGATTCATCTTCACCTCAATCATGCTATATGCGCATATAAAGCTGTTATTATGCCGTATTATCGTGCTTACTGGTTATTTCGAATACTTGGCGTAATGTCAAGAATCCTCAATAGAAATTTTGATTTTTGTGTAATACTGAAAAGCCAACATTAACAAAATCAATACTACAGAAAACAAATCAAAATATTACAGCTTTAGACCACTGTGAACCGGGACGATGGGGATTAACAACCCGTCATCAAGTGCGACGAATCACGATCGGATTCGCGCTGGCTGATAGCTTGGATAACAAAACCCGTAAAGTAGAAGCAGAAGCCCTTGGAATGGGGAACAACGGCCCGTTGTTGCTCCGAAGGTCTTGGCGAGGTCTCTGGCAGGGGGTTGAGCTGATCCCGGGCATATCAGTTGCGATTACAACGTCATCATTATCGGTCATTATCAGTAACGATCTAGCTTCCAGTGTTTCGCGTAATTTCGCCCGTTCGTTCTCATGATATGGGTGTGCACCGCCGACTGTGGACCTAACCTCGACCGCGGCAAAAGTGGGTCTCGCGGACCTTTGCGGGTTGATCAACTTGGTTCAGTCCGGAGAGAAAAAAGGGGGAATGGGTTAAAGCGTTGAAATGTAGAAAGATTTTTGTGCGAATTCAAAAAAAGAGATATAAGAAAAAATACTTTTCAGATTGGTTCAAGGACTCTCCTTTTTCTTGGCATTATGTCTCCACTGGAAATAAGCCCACTCCTCAGCTCAGTCTTCTAGGACACTTCCACACAGGCAGAAGCCATTGCTTCCCCTGGCCGACGGATAATAAATTCTTAATAAACGGGTTTGTTACGACGGTTAATATTTGTTTGGAATTTTGCAAAGATTGTCTCCAGCATTCTTATGTACAAAAATACGCTAGGGGCCCAGATTGCGTTAGCGGTGATCAACATGAAGGTCGTGGGTTCGAATCACACCGGTCGTAAAGGAAATTTTCTCGACTTCCCAGGACATTGAGTATCTTCGTACCTGCCATACGAAAAACACATGCAAAAATGGTCAATTGACTAAGAAAGCTTTAAGTTAATAACTATGGGAGTGACCATAACAATATCAAGCTGAGAAGCAGGCTCTGTGCCAGTTGGGATGTAATGACAGAAAGAATAGAACATCTGGAGTCCAACTACAAATAAGGTCCATGCAAATGACCATTCAAAATATTTCAAAATACATTCATTCAGGAAGGTTTAACTATGGGTCCGCCATGGAATATTTCATAAGATTACTTTAGATATTTCTGATTTTTACAGGAATTCTTCAAAAAATACTCCAGCAATTTTTCTTAAACAAATGAGAGCGGAATTAAAAGGTTCAATACTTAAAATAATTGACTATTTTTTGACATTTTAGGCTGGACCATTAATCCTATTGCAATCAGAGACGCACCAATTTAATTTAAACTATCAGTTCAAGCCATCAACTGGAAATCACCATTGCCAATTCTTCAAGCAACACTTTTTCAAAATGAGCTTAAACGCAAATGGATAAATTATTTTACCCACAAGAACTGAGGAAATAAGAAAAATAACAAAATCCTCTCCGATAATGTCCACTTTCAGAACAGAGCAAAACTGAACATGGCACGCGATCGTTATGCTCGACAGCCTCACCGCTCCACCGTAAGAATCTCCCGACTTGTTCAAACTCATTTGTACGTTTTGTGACCTCTCTCTCTCGTCGTCGTTGTCGCTGGGGAGGGACACAGTTTACCTGCTTGGACATTGAGACGCCTTGCCCACACTCGTCCCGGTAAAAGTAAGATTCCTGAGTGGGTACAGGGAATAGTGGCAGTGATCCTTGGCGCGCCTGGCTGGGCTGGGGCGAAAATTGTGCTGCATTAACCGAAATCTCATAATTTTCATCTACTCCGCTCTCTGCGTTTGCCGAACAAATTTCGCAATCCTGCAGCTCATCGACCACAGAGCGACCAAGACACGAGGGCGATCGACAGCAGCCAGCGAACAGACGCCAAGGTACACACGGCTTATTGGCCCTTGTCCTCATGTCCTGGCTGTGTGGCTGGTGCTGCCGTTGTTGGCTACCTCGCTCTGGCTGCCACATTTATTGGACGGACACTCCGAAGGGCTGCTGCACCAGCAGCAAAGAAAGGGGGAAAATGCAGAGCATAAGCGCATAATAATGTTTATCTCTAAACCACAAACCGAAATTAAGCTTCGGAGAGCGTTGGGGCTCTTGGAACCAGACTAATCCCTCTAGCAGAATCAAATGGAGCCATATGGTAATGTAATAGACTGGCCTTTAAACAATAAAGTTGTTAAACTCAACGGGGAACCACCTAGATATGTGCCTTAGGGGTAAGAAAAAAGCTCTCTCAAAGTTTCAACTCATTTGGTTGCTGCCCCAGCTGGCGCATTCAATTCGAAGTTTGTTTGGGATATTCGTTTCAAATATATTGACCCTTTGTCACTGTTTCGTTCCGTATACTAGTTAATCGCGTTCAATTGAGCCCAGCATGACAAATCCACTAGTTGATACCCTAATGAACATAGTTGCAGAAGGTTGTATCTGCATTTAAGCTCATTTTCATTAAACTTTCAGTTGTTGAAAGTTAGGCTTAGTTCACCACTCCCGTACAATCAAATATATGCATTAGAGTGGTTCAAAAAATCGGTTTTTGCTCCACACCGCTCATTCGATTCTAGATCAAATTCTGAGTGTCCTCCCAAAGTTTGAGCTCATTTGGATGGAAACTGAGACTGCACAAGCCCCTTAAAGTTTATATGGGAATTACTTTGAGAAAAGCAACCAATTCATTCAACCGGTCGTAGAGTTTGCCCATGTGCTCTTGGGGATTAGAGCTACGTTGATACTGTGAGATACATTTATCAGCTACAACTTTGCCGAAGACCGTCTTCAAATCGGACGCCTCAGTAATTAGTTATTGATTTATATCCAGTCACAAATTCTTCAGCAGTGCTCATTTAACTTCTGAACAGGCAGCATTGCTGCACAAGATAGCACGCACAAATCATGGCTACTATGTTTTACTGCATACACTCCCGTGCATAAGTTTGGGTTCACCCCCTTAAAAACATGCAAAAGTGTTTAGTCCATATATCTGTGATTACACGTCCAATTGAAACTCTCGAAGCCGCATTCGAAAGGCAAAGAGTTATTCTTACTTCGTATGTATTTTTCCAAAAACATTCTTTGAACTTTGTATGCTAAATTTTTACTTAAAGTTGTGACATTAAAAAAAAAACACACTGAAAAATCATACCTAATTTCCTCAGCATTGGATCAACCAAAATTTTAAATCAAGGTGTCATTAGAATCGTAATCTAATATTCTTTGAAGAGACCCCACGAAATTTTGGCGGAAAAATCTGGAAAGTATTCAAAATCAATGAAACAGTCAGTCAAGTCATCGTGCAAAAGTTTGGGTTCACCCCTCAGTATGGTGTATCGTGCAAAAGTTTGGGTACACCTGAACTTACTTAAATCTGTGAAATCTAAAACCAATCATGTACGCGCCATTATTTGCGCTCAAAAAAGCTTTAAACTATTAAAATCGGTTGAAAAATGGCAGAGATATTGACAAAAATGATGTGCGCGAACCCAAACTTTTGCACGAAGGATATATCCTGTGATGCCTGCAGAACAGCCCATTAATTATAGCCAAAGTTTTACAACTCATTCAAAAATCAATAACTAATTACTGGGGCGTCCGATTCAAAAACGGTCTTCGGCAAAGTTGTAGCTGATTATTGTATCTCACAGTATCAACATTGTTCTAATCCTCAAGAGCACATGGGGAAACGCTATGACCGATTGAATGAATTGCTTACTTTTCCAATAGTATTTCCCATATAAACTTTAAAGGGCTTGTGCAGTCTCAGTTTTCATCCAAATTTTGGGAGGACACTCAGAATTTGATCTAGAATCGAATGAGCGGTGTGGAGCAAAAACGATTTTTTGAACCACTCTAATATGCAGCTCGCCCAGCGTCATAGGTGGCTATGATGCGCTTATTGGGTACCACCCAGCTATGTTGAAGAAATACTAAGCAGTATTGCAAATCTACTTCAGATAGTACACCAACTTTTTAATTTTAATCGTCATACAACCTTCTACAATATTGTTCACTATGGTATCAAGTAGTTATTTTGACATTCTGGGTTCAATTGCGATCAACAATTTTCCTGACTCAAACAGGAGATGATGTGCTGTTTCCCATAACTGTGAGCTGAAAATCCTATGTCAATTACAATTCAATTGCGCCAGCTAATTGAACGTTTGGTCGTTCGAGCTGAAATTTTCAGGAAGTCTTCCTCTAACCCTAAAGAATCATCCTGAGGGGTGCCCCGTGGGATAATACAACTTTTTTTTCTCTCATACTGAGCTGGGCCAGTCTAGTAATGTAAGTATAGTGATGCAGAAATAGTAGTTTTTGCAATTTGTCATCGAAGTAGGCTGTTTTTCATCACGTCAATCTGTCTAGTACGGTGTACTATAATGCACTGCAAAATTCGCTTTTACAGCACTTATATCATACTTTATCGTACTTGGCAAGCAGCGTTGGATAAATATACTACTCGTGCTATAAACATGGGGCCCAGATAGCCGTAGCGGTAAACGCGCAGCTATTCAGCATGACCATGCTGAGGGTCGTTGGTTCGAATCCCACTGGTCGAGGATCTTTTCGTAAAGGAAATTTTCTCGATTCCTGCCACACGATATACACATGCAAAAATGGTCAATCTGCAAAGAAAGCTCTCAGTTAATAACTGTGGAAGTGCTTATAAGAACACTAATCTGAGAAGCAGGCTTGGTCCCAGTTGGGACGTAACGCCAGAAAGAAAGAAGAAGAAGAAGCTATAAACATCGTCATGAGCCTATGCGTGCTATAAAACGTTGTGGAATTGCAAAACATGTTGTACGTAACTCGTTGCAGAACTCGATTTTTACAGCACTCGTCGTAATTATCCTACTCGGCAAGCCTCGGAGGATAAATTTACGACTCGTGCTGTAAAAATCATCATTCTGCAACTTGTTCCGTAAACTACTATTACGTCACTGCTTTTCCATTACGAAATGGTTTTGAGTTGCGTTACGACTCATTACACAACAATTTTCCGAAATTGCACAATAATAATGACGAATGCATACCGAAAGGTTTTTTGATAACTTCAAGTGGTTTTCTAAAAAATTGAAAACTCAATGCAGAACTAAATTCTCACATCACTCATCATAAATATGTACGACTATACTGTAAAAATCATCATTCTGCAACTTGTTACGTTAATTACAATTTTGAAATTTCTGGAAAACGTTGTGTAATGAGCCATTGCGCAACTTAAAAGTGTAACGTAATGAGCAAGCAATCGATAATGAATCATAACGTTATTCAAATCTTACTAGACTGAACTCTTACGAGACTGAACTCTTACGATACACATAATTTGGTGCAGGAAAATATGTCGTTTCAATGCGAGTTGGCGTGATAAAAAACAGTGATGATGAGGAATTGCGAAATCTCGTTTTTAAACAAGTTTCAAAGAAACTACGATATTAGCCTTCCTAAAGCCTGATTTGCTGCTGAAAAGTAATTTATTAAATCTTAATACATGTGAAATTTTGGCAAAGAATCACTCAAGAAAGTGCTTTCTTCTGATCGCGGTACGCAGTTGAAAAGAAATGTCAATTCAAACGGGAGTTGCTGTAGACCATTTCTAAGCAGTCAGTGAGAAATTTCTTGAGCGATTCCTTATCACCAGCAAATAAGGCTTAATGCATTAATGAGCATGACTATGATTGAGAGCCCGCAGTTGCTACTCCGTTAGTGCAAGAACAGTTGTACTTACACAGGGAATCAACAGACGCTATTCAGGATCATTAGCATCCTCAATGTGTAAATATTGGTGCTCTCATTATTATAACAATCAATACCAGCGCCGGCTACGTCCGAATGCAGGTCAATTTTAAGATGGGAGAGAAATGTTGAGTTTGGATATGGGAAAGGATTCGTTTTGGTAAACGATAATTTATTATAATTTGAAAAGAATACGTGAGCATACACACGGACGTGCAATACCGATAATGCAATTGCTAAGCGAACAAGACACAATTGACCCGGATCAGTGTCGTAAAAATTCACCCGAATGATTCCCGATCAATGCAATCTGACTATGAGAGCGATTGCGACGAGAAAGAGAGTGGGTGCAACACGCGCACGCTTTCAGTTTCACCCACTGTTGGTGTCATTTCAAAATTCGATTTCACCTAGAGGCACTGAAATTGAAAATTGAATATAGGGGGACATGGGGCAAGAAGGATACCCGGGGCAAAAGTTCCACCTTTAATTTCACGTAGTTCAATTCATTTTTTTGATGTTTAACGCAGAATAAGAATAAATTGAGTACTAATTGAGGGTTGTGTAAATATTACAGTTAACCCTCTAATACCCAACCCCGCCTTTAGACGGGGTACACTTTGGAATTTTATGTATTTTTTCGTAGCTCGGAAATCAAAATGATTTTATTTTTGGCTTATACCTTGACTCATAACACGCATATAAGAAAAGTTTTTTATGACTTTTGAAACTTTTTTGTATTTTTAGAAATTGTTTGAAAAATTGCATTCTTATATAACCTACAAATGCCTGGGCTTCATTTAACGTGTTATATAAAAAATCGTACCTTTTATATTTTTCTACGATTAACCTATCACAAACGAGGAGCCTGGTGGTATTAAAATCATTTCAAATCTGTTTTTCCGTTAGTTACACGGAAAATAAAATACGCTCCGAAAAAAAATTAAAAATTTAATATTTTTCAAAATACCGTAACAATTAAAATTTGTATTATTGCCAAAAATCAACAACTAGAAAAGGCTTCAAGAAAAAATGAAAAAAGCTAGGGATGTTCAAAAATAAAAATTATAAAAATCAAAAAATAAAATTTAAAAATTTGCGAATAAAAATAAATAAATGCCCAAAACGTGTTTAGAACGATTTTAGATAACGAAAAATAATACTTAAATCGAAAATAAAAATTTGGGTATTAGAGGGTTAAAAATGTTTAGTATTGCTGTTTGCGTTTGACGTGCAAATCCAGTCTAACTGAGCTCCAAATGCGGTAACACAAAGTAACCAAAGGATACTTAGCAACCATGATGCATATCACCGCCAACCTAGCAAAGAAAATCAAATTTTGACTTCGCCTTCCTTGTTGAAAATCTTACCGCATTTGGTGTTCCCGCATTTGATATTTGCATTTCAAACGCACACAGCAGTACAAAAAATAAAAAAAAATGTATTTAACTCACCAACGCAAAAAATGCGAAATATTATAAGAATGTAAGACTGAAAAACAAGGTTTGACTCCCAGTTAATACAAAACATATTTATTTTTCCGCACAGTATTGATGATTTTCAATTGTTTAATATAGCTGTGAGGAATTTTTTTCGAAAAAGTTCTTTTGACATTAATTTTTACATATATAAAAACAGTATGTCTTATGGGGCAAGAAGGACACCGCAATTTTCTCATATAAAATCAAATGAACTTTTATTTTTCTTGTTTAATATTACATTGAATCAATGCTTCCTACTAAATAAAATCAAAATAAACCATCTTGGACATTCAAAATGGTTTCGGAAATATTTCACTATTATTGTTACAGTCAAATAAGATGAGAACTAAATTTATTTCGTTAAATTTAACTTTTTAACTATAAGTCAACTTTTATCCCTCAGTTTATATTTTTACTTACTCTAGAATTTATCGTTTAGGTGGGGAAATAATAATACACAAAATTTGTGGCATTTTTCTCTGGTGGTCTTCTTGCCCCATACGAGTGGCACTTTTGCCCCGTGCCTCGTTGAAAATTCTCATAAGAAGGGACATTTTCAAAAATCTCAAATCATCATGTAATTATTATATTTTTGAAATCTATCGATAACATCATTTAGAACAAGAGATGAGCTTGCCCCTACAGTGGAATAATCTTCAAAAATTGTGCTTATCAACCATGATTTGAACCTATATATCTTAAGGTGTCCTTCTTGCCCCCAGCCCCCCTACATAATCTTCTATATAAATAAAAATGGAATGATGTTTGTATGTCACGAAATGGCTCACGAACGGGGCAACGGATTTGAATGATTCTTTCTCCATTTTGTTCGTCAAGGGTTCCGACGTGTTTGTGTGTATAAAAGTTCTAGGTTGTTCACCGGGAAAGTAGGAAAAACGGTACTGAACGGAACTGTCATTTTGTATGGGACGATTCATAGCGGTTTTCAACAGCCTACTTGATGGCGAGACGAAGTTTGCCGGGACCACTAGTTACAAATGAATTTTATATTACTGCTGTAAGAAAACGGCAATGTGATGCCTTCAGTTGATGAATCATGATTGTATTTCAGGAAAAAATTAAAACTTTTGCATTTTGCGGATGTTTTTGTGGGTCATTTTGATAGATATGATTTTTTTCACAAGCGAAATTGAATTTACTGCCACCGAATTTCAGTAGGTGGATGAGAATCAGTGTAGAAAAAGTAATTGAAAAACTGAATGCACGTTCTGTATTGTCAAAAAAACTTTCACACAAAGAAGAAATCAACGATGACGGATGCTACTGAGCGTCTGCGTTGTTGACTGTATATTGAAATATGCAGACACTGATCCGTATTCCATCGCTCGCTCACAAAGAAGCATGCAACAGATTCAACGGATCAAACACTACTTCTTAATGCATTAGTACAAAGTAGCCAAACACACTATTCTTAGCATTGGGTCTTATTTTGACGTGAATATGTTTGAGCAATAGAGATAGAAAACTATAGAGGACGAATGTCGCTGGTGTTCCCTTTGTTCTCGCTCGAAAACATGTCAAACTGCATACATTTTCGGATTGACATTTATAGCGCCGCCTATCTCCGCCAGCAAAAAATGTCCGACAGCGACATTCTTCCTCTATAGTTTATTACCTCTATTGTTTTAGTTGATACATGTTCTAGCTGTTACGTCTGTTTGTCTGTGCACATATAATTATGCTTTTCCGAATCAATGTTAATCATGGCTCAATTACCAATCTCGAAGAATTCCTTCAGAGATTATCAAGGAATCCTCCAGAGATTTTTCAAGGAATCATGCAAGCATTCTTCCAGAATGTCTTCCAGGGTTTTCTCCAACAATTGCTCAAGAGATTCTTAAAGAAATTCATCCTGGAATTGCTCTAAAACTACCTCATGTTAATCACTAAGAACAATTCTTCCGAGAATCTTTCGGGAATGTTTCCAGAAGTTTTTCTAATTACTTTCTAAGGAACAGGGATCTCTCTACGAAATTCTCCAGTAACTTTGGTTACTTCTTTTGGAATCCCTCTAGAATTACCTCCACGAATTCCTTATGGGATTTTTGCACGAAATCCTTCAATCCCTACTCCAGGGTTACAGGATCTTCTTAAGGTCTAGATGTTCCTCCACATGTTTGTGTAGAAATTTCTGCAGGAATGCTGTTGAGAATTCCACAAGGATTTTTCTAAATTTTACCTTAGACTGCTTCAGATTTTTTTTTCCATAATCCAGATTTCTTTTCTAGAAATCCCTACTGAGACTCCTTAAGAAATTTATCTACAGATTGCAGAAATACCTCTATTAGTTTCACAGAGAATCCTAGAGGATTTTCTACTGTGAGTTTTTTCAAAGATGTCTCCAGGAAACCCTCCAAGATTTTTTCTAGAAATTGCAAGAGAATTGGTTCAGGTATGTCTTTAGGAATTCCTGAAAGAATCTCCCGGAATTTTTTTTGGGGTTTTCTCTAGGTGTTATTTCGGATATTCACCGTGGCTGTGCGTCACCGCAGTCGAGCCCTTCCCGCCATCGGCCAGCAGCCGTCCCGGTCCTGCGTGTGAGCTGGAATACAATGTTTTCCGAACTCCAACATCAGGCAAGTATACTCATCACTCAAGAACTTCGTACGCTGTATCACCCGATGCTTTCAGTGCAACTTCAACAACTCAAACGTGTTGTTCATATCTGGACCGGATACCGGGACGCAAATTTCCCGTAAGACTCAACCTATTTCACTCACCGCAGACGAGCCAGCAGCCGTTTCGGTCCTGCGTGCGAGTTGGAAGATGGGGTCTTTCAAAATCGTATCTCAGGCAAGTACGACATCAGTACGAGCAATTCGCTTCTTGAAGTTTTTGTTGTTTCCAGCGTACTCGAAGAACTATCAGGCTCAGTTTCAAACTCCGAATTTCCAGGACCGTCGGCAGTATCTGTCGGACACAATCATAGAAGCCGCATTCCAAAGTATGCTCTTATTGATTCACGGATGGACGACCTCTGGAGTTCCGCAAACGGTTATGCTCAGATGTTTGTAGCCCTCTTCCATGTTTTCTGTCGATGGAGCTCTTTTGGAGTTTGCTCGTCGCTTTGACATCCTAGTCTTCAGCTCAATTCCATCCGAAGTTTGCTGGATTGGCGTGATAGAAGAGACTTCAAGTAGTCGTTCGGGGTAACTGAAGAAGCTTCGCCCAAGACCGACGAAGATGGTGCTCTACAATACGCCCGGCAATGGCGTGACGCTACGCTGTAGCCATCAAGGTATCAAGGTAGGATTATCTGTCTTTTCAAATTTTTGGGACATTTTTCTTAAAATTTCTTGAAGAATTATCTTTTGGGATTTCTCTAGGAAATCCAGTCATTCAAGAATAGCCTCAGTGATCCGTTCCTGGATAATTTCCTGCATGAATATCTCCAAAATTGCTCCGAAGATTCCACCAAAAATTTACCAGCTGTACCTCTGAGACAGTGATGCTAAGGCTCATTTTTCAATCGCCTGTATTTTTGATCGAAGATCGTTATCCGAATAGATCAGTATGCCATGCATGATAACTTTAGGGATAGTTCAGCTTCCTGACAATTTTTTTTACGAAATTTGTCACATTCAGTAGATTTAGATGAAACGTGCGGCCCGTGGGCCGTGATATCTTCAAGAATGCTGTAGAAATTTCCTCAGGATGTGTCGATTTCTTCTGTGAATTCCTCTTGAGTTTCGATATATTATTCCTCATGTGATTTTCAAAAAACTCCGCTAGTGGTTCCACTGAAAACTTTTGGAAATCTTTCAAAAATTTCTAGAAGGATTCCTCCAGAGATTACACCACAAGTCCTTCATGCATTTCCCTAGTTGTTCTTTTTATGATTTCGAAAATTGATCCATAGATTCTTCCAATACTTCGTCTAAGAATTCTTCCAGGGAAAACTACTAGATTAGAAATTAATGTATGTAATGAATTTCATTATTTCTTCTGGGTTCACTCCAGAAATTTGTCTCAGGGTTCCTCAGAGTATTTATTCACATTTTTCTAAAGAAATTGACCCAGCATTTGTACTGACATCATTTTACGGTTTTGCTAGGCACCTCTATAGGTGTTTTGATCTGGAATTTCTTCAGAAATATCTTCAATAATTTATCTACAGTCGCCCCTCCACATCTCGATATCGAAGGGATCATCGAGATAGGGAGAGATCGAGACAAAGAACATTTTTTTAATGAAAACTAGATAGAAAAACACTCCGTTGCCAAGAAAGTAATACACAAACAAATGTCGTTTTGCACTCCTAATGTGTTTTGAATCCCAAAACTTTGGTCTAGTAACCTTCGATATTGGTCATATCGACAAACAATTTAGACCGAAAAATCAACAGAAGCACATCGAGATATGGAGATATCGAGATAAGGAGGATATCGAGATCTGGGGAGTGAAAATGTATGCAGACTGAAGGGACAATTATGAACTCATCGACATAGGGAGAGATTTCGAGATGTAGAACATCGAGATGTGGAGAGTCGACTGTATGTATTCTTTGAAAACTTCCTTCAGGGATATCTTAAAGAATCCATCTAGGTATTCGATCATGACTTCTACAGGGCATTCGTCCAGGATCAAAATAATTTTTTTAATGCCTTTTTTATAAAGTACCATACGATGGTATCTGCCTCCGTGATAGAGCATCAGTTTCTTGGGGTGAAATATCAAAAATACCCTAATAACCAACTTTACTGATTTTTTTTACTAGGACACTCCTATCATAAGATAAAATTAATCTCAATCAATAACAACTTATCTAGATTGAAACCACAGGGATCAAATTGCAGTAAACATTGTTCCAAAATACTTTGTCGGAGAAACCAAACATATACTAGAGGTTTTGTTTGTGGGGCTAGTTTCGGAATGGTCAAACCAAATTATTGGATCCATAACTTCCGGTTGCTTCTAAAATAGGCTCCATATATCCTTGTGTTCAGGGTTCCACATCTTTTGTTAGAGCTTAAAAAACAACAAGAAACGGTTCGAAAATAGATTTTTGAGAGAAAGTCATTAGTCATTTGTTTTTACCTTTCCATACTGTTTCACTTTCTGATAGCACACTGCTTTCGGTTTTCTGTCACGTTTTTGCTCGATTTCGCGTAATTTACGTTTCGGATGCTTAAAACTCAGTTTTTGCTAATTTGTTTTTCTAACCGTTAATGGTGATCTACAATTTTTTTACGGCAGTAGTGGTGAACCGTAAAGATTGCATGTTTTAATTCCTTTCCGAAATAATACTGTGATGGATTTTTGGCCGGAATACAATATCAGGTGGTAGGCATCTGGTGAGTTTGTTCCTTTTTAACAGTATGTATTTAACCGGAATCAGATTTATGTGCTCGGAGTGCGTGTAGGGTTTTGCATGGCCGTCGGAAATTACCGAGCAAACGGTGTTTTGTGAGCTTATTTTTCTCGATTATTCGTAGTGCTGGTTGTTCGAAATCTGTTTAAACCGCAGACGGACAAGTGCAACTGATGGAGATCCGTGTTTTATTTCATAGTCTAAGGCTTTTTAAGTGTTCTGTTGGTGAAATTGTTTTAACAATTAAATATAAGCTGAAATGTGTCGCGGTCGTTAATCGTAAGCTCATGTTTTTGCGGAAAAAACTGCTTGAAGTGAATGAAAAATATTATTTCATCGGTGAAGAGCTACCGATTATGGTGGGTGTGGCGCGGATGCTGGTCTTCGGCAAGAGAAGGAATGCAATGAGCTCGCGTTATTATTTTTATTGTAAAACTAATTCATTTTTAGAAGTACGCTGTTTGAAACATATAGGGTGAGGGCCTTGTTTTTCTCGGCTGATTGGATAGTTTGGAGAACAAGGTTTCTAAGTTATGTTGTCTGCTCCCTAAAAATTTCTTTCCCGTTATCGATGCCTGCAAAGACATGAGCTGGGAGTTCACCATCTGGAAGGAGCATCCGAAGATTGTAACGAATTAATTGGGAAAAAATATAGTGGAACGTTCAGCATATTTTTGCATGCTCATCCTATTGAACCATTTTTGAATTTATCCAAAAGCTGTGAATAGTTCATCATTATAAATGACGGCGTTGCACTATTGCTTTTTTATATTTTTATACTTACATAAACTATTGTATAATTCTCCATCAAAGATGACGGCACGTATTTAATTCGAGTAATTTTATAACGCTGTACAGGTACAGGTTGCATGGATCACATTACTTACCATGGTAAATGCTGAGCATGTAACTTTTTATCCCTTCCCACTGGGGATTCTTGTGACAATCATGGAGATGCAGAGGTGATCTCGGTCTCTAGTAACAATGGTTGTCACACCAACATTCCTTCCCTTTCCCGATGACCGTAAGGACGTGGCTGGCGTCGTTATTGACTTTTTGAAAATTGAACTCTCGAATTGTGCACATTGATAATGGTTTGCTAGTCCCAAGCCCCTTTCATTGGTTCTCTGTGCAATTTCGATTGGTCTGGTCAATCACGGAGTAGCAACTACGAATTGTACGATCATCTATGCTCATGAGTATGCTATGCTTATTTTGCTGTACAATGAAAATAATCTGAGTGTTACATCTGTTTTTATGTGCCTAAAGTTTGCGTACAAATATGTTTATTTCCAAAAATAAGGTAAAAGTCCGGAAATTTTAGAGATCTACCTATTTCCTCTATAAAGTTATAGCTTTAAAGTTTAAAAGCTTTAGTTTTAAAAGTGTCGATTGGCTAAAAAGATAAAATATTACGAGTATCTAACTTTTAAGATCAGCAAACCTTTTAAGCAAACATTGCCTTAACTTCCAATTCCGATACCTTTCCATCCGTGTGCCATCGAAGTACCACTCTCGGCAGTACGTACCTCACATTATGCTGGTTATGTGCCTTAGTTCTATCACTTCTTAACTTTACGTCGACGGCAACGACGACGACCCCGAAAGCTACAATAAGGGCCCACAATGAGAGCGCGCGCAATGATGCCTCCTTCGCCATCACGTGTCTCCTGAGGTCGGTTGGCGTGCGCGGCCAGAAGGAAGACAGTGTAGTGTTAGGCTCCAAGTTCAGTTCGGTCCAAATTCGCTCTGTTCCCACGATGCTGGTAGATAAATGACGGAGTAAACGTTATACATGGGGCTGGTTGGGTGTTTTATAAGTTATTCTTTTTTTTCTGCTCCAGAGCAGTTAGACCGAGGTGATGTTTTTCACTTTTTGCTTCTCTTTCTCTCTTTCTGCGGAGGCCAATGCAATAATACGCTAAATAATCACGGCTGGGGTAAGTGTTGTTTGGGCATCGGGCTTCAGTTGGCGCTCTATATTTTTCCTCATTTTGTCAATAGGATTTCCCCCTTTGCTCGTCTACAGCTGCTCGCAGCCCATTACTGATCTAAGTCGATTCGTTTTGCCAGGGAAGTTCAATGTTCAAACAATAATTAATTATGAACGCTGGCAATGAGGTAAACGCAAATGCGATCATAGCGTTAAGCATACATTTTTATAGAATATATTTGTACTATGCTGAACTTCCATCTTCTCCCTAGTCTTATACACCCAATTCAGTTTTTGCACGGATTTTTTTTTTACACGGCCGTGCAAAATACGTTTCCATACATTTTTTCCGTCAAAACCTTATTTTTGCTGAAACGTCGAGAAATGGTGTTACTTTTTTGCATGGTTTATGAAATTTTGAATTGAAAACTAAATTGAGTAATTAGGTTCCACTATGGAATTACGTTGAATCAACTCAAAATTTGGTTGAAACGCATCTCCATGCATGTTCTATGCAATTTTTAAACAAACTGTGTACGATTAAACCCACTTAAAGTTTTGGTAAAAAGTGATCAGTCTTTCACATATTGCTGCATGATCCCCAAAACTATTTCTTTAATTATTTATCCACGGAACTCTGCAGTCATGCTTCATGAAATTTATCTTCAATAACATCGAGGAATTCTTCCAAGATATTACGAATTTATTCGACTAAGCATTCCAAAATGGGTAAATTTACACAATACAAATTTATCAGAGTACCTATTTGGAATTTTTTTTAGGTTCCTTCAATTTTTTTCTAGGAATCTCTTTGAAATTCTTCCAATGATTTTTTTTGGAAATTTCTTCAAAAGTTCTAACAGGGAATTACGCAAAAATTTATCCCAGAATTCCCAGAAAAGGTTTTTTTTAAAGAAGTAGCCCATGAATTCCTCCATGAATTCTTAAACAAATAATTCTACAATTTCTTTCAGTAATATTTAGAAACTATGTATTCTTACTACTTAAGGAATGTCCCTGAATTTCTTACCACAGATTTCACCAGGAATTTTATTCTCCATTGATTTCTCTGAAGGATCCTGAGAAAATGAAATAAGGGATTTGTCCACAGATGATATTTAAAACATCTCCAAAAAACTCTTTTAGGGTTTTTACAATTTCTTAGCCAATCCATTTGAAAATTTTATATTTTTTAAATATTAAGCTCCACCGAGCAATTCCGAAAATAATGCCGCTACTGTTTCCTGAGCAATTTAATTGTACCTGAATTACTCTTGGACAGGAGTTTTCAGCTTTTTTGGCTCGCGGACCACCTATTCTTCGTCATAACTCCGTTCAAAATCTGGATTATCAGACGCTTAAATCGTACAGGAATGAAAAGCGTGAAGTAAGATTTATGTTGATCAATCTTTCATATTTTTTTATTCTTTTATGCTTAAATTAAAAGGTTTGTTTTGTTTGATTGAGTAAACTTTTATTTTTCAATCCTAATTTTTGACAATTAGGTTATAAGTTCTACATGATTATCATTAAACTTCCACATGGGAGGACGGCTTTCTGGTGCATACCCGAAGTGTCAAACGAGTGCAAATCCGCAAAATATCGTAAATTTCGGTAGAAAACTATGCCAAAATCGTGCAAAAAGTGTTGTAAAACCTGAATGTTGTGTCGGGGCAAGTGGAATTCCCCATGAAGAAGTGAAATTCACGTCGGGAAACACATTTTTCATCTGCGCCATCGGCGGTGCTTTCGGCCGGGAGTGCTAGCGCTACTGCTCGGTGGTTTTATCGATTTTCATGCGGATCGGTTGTTCATCGATTGTCGATTGTTTTTATCTGGCTGTTCATTGCGAAGCGCTGGTTTGTTTACTAAACAGAACAGATTGGTCGCTTCGTGAGTTCAAAAGTAATTTCGGCAGCATTTTTCGTTGTCGCGAGTGTTTTTTTTGTTCTTAAGTAAACGTCGAATCGCAGAGAGGTTTCAAATGCAGAATCCGATGGACTTTGTACCAATATGAACCAATGCCAAAATATTATTCATAGGTGCGAGAACGTCTGCCAAACGTATTATATGGCCTTTCCCATCCCATTAACATTCCACAACATCCCGTAACACCTATGAGAGGTCGTAGAGTTCTCTGCATCTTTCTTAAGTAGGTGTTCAATTAATCATTCCTTCCCATTCCTCAGCATTCGCAAGGCCGTGGCCAGGACAGCTCTCAATTGTTGGAGGATGCGTCAATCTTGTCTAAGAGTTAAGGATTAGTCCCAAATCTTTGACTTTGGTAACGGACGGGAAGGAGGCAACCCTCATACAACGGTTTAGCACTGTACCACCTACGAATTTGTGCGAATTGCTTAATGCTAATGCTAATGCTAATTAGGTTATAAGTTCTACATTTTTTGTTTCACATTTCTCCAAGATTTGATATGAAAAAGTTGTAGATCTGGCTAAAACCTACAACTTTGCTGAAGGCAGCACGCCGTTAACTTTAAAATCTTGTGAGTTACAGGCAAATTTTGAGTTTTTAAGTGTAGTTTTGAAGTGAATTTTCTCAATTTACAAAAATTATGTTCTCACAGTTTTGCAGCAAGAGTTATCTATTGTATAAAGTCCTAGGCAATAATCCTGAAACATTTCTTAGAGGTATTGTGGAAGATATTCTAGAATGGAATGCTAGAAGGAATTTATTTCTTTAAGAATCTTTAGAGAAATTATCAAAGTGGTGATTATTGAAATTCTAAAATTATTGTTATTTTTAAACTCTTAAAGAAGACCTTGAAATAATTTTCAGTAATATTTTTTTTTCATAAATATCTTTGGAACATGACTTAATGCATTAGGTGAATTTCAAGAAATCGCTTAGAAGTTCTTTCTAACGTAATTGAAGAAAATGTTCAAAAAATTATTGATTAATTGATTAACATAGTTCATTTTTTACATTGCCTATGATTCGTGAAACGAAATTTGAACTTATTTTTTCACCCAAACTTTAGTTAGATTCGGGATTTTTTTATGTTTTAATATTGTTCCCAAGCTTTTCTAAAAGCAAATCTGTGACAAATTCTTTGAATTTTTTTGTAGATTTCGTTTGACTTTGAAGGAATTCTGGAGGAGTTTCAGGAGGACCCATTGGGAAAAGTCTTGAGAAACTTCAAAAAAATACCCAGGAGAAATTGAGGAAAAAGTCTTCTGTATGATAACTGTAAATTGTAATTGTGTTTTTGTGTAAACTGTAAAAAAAAGTGTACGATAACTGAATTTGACCTCTCTGGGATAGTTGCAGAAGCAACGTTTGTAGGAAATAAACAGGAAAATAAATCTACCCGTTTCAGTGTATTTTAGTACAAATCTTTGTGGGAAGCCCTGAATTCCTTTAATGAATATCTGGATAAATTTTTCAAGGTATAACTAGAAGTACTCCAGTGCAAATCTCTGCAAGATAAATCCTTGACAGAATTTTCAGATGAATAGAGTAAGTTGGGGCAAAAGTTCGACCTTAGAGGTATAGTCAAAGTTTCCAGAAAAACAACCGTAGTTGAAAAAAAAAAATAAATACCATACAGTGAACCTTCAATATGTTGGCTATAATTTTGCTAAACATAGTTGTGTCAAAATATTTACCCATTTTTAGTTATAACAGTTTCAAAATTGATTTTCTTAAACGAACTTTTGCCCCACCGGTGGGGCAAGAGTTCAAATCTAGTGTGGGCAAAAGTTCGCTGGCCAAAACACAAAATATTGATACTTTTATGACAGGCATACTTTATACCAGCCGTAAACTTATGTTTGCCGGAAAATACACACTAAATTTTCATCAAAAATTGCCCAAAACTGGGTTAATTTTAATATTTCTAAAAATAGTTTAGAAATATTAAATATTAGTTTTTCGCAAAACTAAGAGAAAATGTTTAATTTTCGTGACATTTTTTGCACGATCAGGCAAATTTCGCTTAATTTGAAGATAATATGTGGATTTTGAGCAATTCGCATTTTTTCCCATGATTTTATACATGGGTCGAACTTTTGGCCTGCTGATTCGAACTTTTGCCCCACTATGGGCCGAAAATTGTTTCCAAGGATTTATGCAAAAACCAATACACCTCAAAGCATCCTTATGATAGGCCTAGAAACGCCCTTACATAAAATATTGAAAAAGATTTTATCTTTGTTTGGATCCGTAAAACGGAACTTTGACCAAAAATTTCAACATTCACGTCAAAAAACAACAAATAGCAGTAACTTTTAAAAATCTCAACCGATTTTTATGAAATTTGGAGTGAAAGTCTCCTAGGGTAGAAGCACCGGTTTTGGCCAAACGCCAGTTGTAGCCATAGGGGATTATACACCGTTTTACATAGCCAATCAGCATGAAACCTTTTGTGTTCAGTTAATCACGTTCACATAATAGAGTTACATTCATTTAATCGACAACATTGATTCAAAACATAAGAAAAACAATTTATTTTCCTTATAATTTTAACTCCCATACACCTAATTTGGCCAGGGCACTCTCATGAGAAATCAATGCGATTGGCCAATTTAGGAACCGAAGATAAATCTCTGGCCGAAACTGGTTCCGTTGGCCTATATTGAGGCTGGCCAAAACCGGTGCTTTCACCCTAATTAAATAGCATTCGAACCACCATGACATTAAAATGTTTTGTTTTGAATTGAGTTTGAAATCTTAAAAAGAAACTCTTACCCCACTTGAACTTTTACCCCACTTGAACTATTACCCCACTTTACTCTATATGAAGGAATCCATGGAGTATTTCTGATGGAATCCGGAGAGGGATTGCTATAAATTGGTTAAGCACAGCAGACATCTTCTGCAGAAAATGCCAAAAATTCAAAATATCCTTCCAAATCTCTTCACAAATTCTGAAATGTCTTCCAAACATCTTCCATTCTACTGAAATGTTTTCCGATGGAAGACATGTCTTCCAACCTGGCATCCCTGACTCACAATGTTCCAAGATAAACAGCTACAAAAACATCCTCATTAAACACTACTTTAGCACCGCTAGGCCTACCTTTATCACTATCTTCAACAATGTTCCTTTTTTGAATAGAATTTATGCTATCTTATTTATTATAGGCCTTCTCCACTGACCTGCGTTCGATTTTTTATGAAGTCGATATCGCCCGCAAAAATTAGGAACATATGTGACCAGATATCCTAATAGCACCCTCGAGTGCAATATTAAAAAGTAAATTCGAAAGTGTGTCTCCTTGTTTCAATCCTTCTAACTTCACAAACGAAGTTGACATCTCGTCTGCAATCCAAATACTTTAATTGATGAACCATCAAGTGCTGCTTGAGTCAGCCCTATTAGTTTCGCCGGAAAGCCATGTTCAAACATTATCTGCCACAGCTCTTATTATGTTTACCATACGCTGCCGTGAAATCAACAAACACGTAAATAGGCTGTCCCTTATTTTTCGAAAATCCTAAATGCTATAAGTTCGTCATTGTGTAAAGTGCTCGTTTTGTTAAGTTAAAAATCAGATAAAAATTTGAAGTCCGTGCGTAGACGCTAAGTGGTCCCCCAACGACCCTAAAGGTATCAGGTGTAGATGACCCCCGTGCGTCAAAAGTTCTCCGAAGTTTTGCCTACACGGAAATTCAAATCGTCTTTGAAACAATCATGAGGAGTCAAACTTGCTTCGCCATAGAATCCGGTTTTTTTTTATGAAAAATTTGTATTGCCATTTTTAGGAAATCAATCAATCACAGTTGAAAAGTCCCTCTCCCTTCTGATTGCAATGAACCAGGGATAAACGCACAACCGATTGAGCAGCAATTATTCTGCCCTACTCACTAGCAAACTATGCACCCTCATTCAGTAACGCTAATACATATAGGACCAAACAGTATAATCTAAGCGCTACGCCGCAGACCTCTGATTAGACTATTGCGCGCAGTATTGAAATAAATCATCTCACAAACCACAACGCGAGAGGGAGAGAGCAATAGAGCAAACCGGCCATTTGGAAGCGATAATTCCATATAATTAATTTTGTGTATGATAACTAAATTTGAACCCGCACATTGCGCCAGAAGAGCACCCACCCATTAGCGGCGATAGAGCCATAGCTAGCGAGAGAGAGCCCAAATGGTTTGATATCGAGGGTCGGGAGCTCTAATCGCGTCGATTTATTTAGATGATACAGCCCTCCCCCCGTGACTTGCTCATCAGCTGCAGAAGAAGACGGAATTCCGTCATGGTAATGATTCATTGTGCACCGCCCTCTCATCGCACCAATGCGGTGGTAAATTCTTCGTCTCCGTCGTCGTCGACGGTTGTTTGTTCGCACGTCTATTGCATCGCATACCCGGTAGTTTTGTCGTTGAAATCAAGAAAAAAGAAAACTGTGTGGTATATAACCTTCTTCTTTCCGGCGATACGTCCAAAGTGAGACAGAGCCTGCCTCTCAGCTTAGTGGTTTTATGAGCACTTCCACAAATAATAGATGAGAGCTTTCCTTGCCAATTGACTTTTTTTGCATGTATCGTGTGGCAAGTACGAATATAATCTATGGCCTGGGAAGTCGAGAAAGTTTCCTTTACCAATAGATTTCGATATATGGGATTCAAACACACGACCTGTATCTTGGTCTTGCTGAATAGTTACGCGTTTACCGCTACGGCTAAGGGGGTCCAAAATATATAGGGGTCCAAAATATATTGGTTACCCTATCTGTTGGTTTACTTTATAATCATAGTATTTAATTTGTGTAGATCAGCGTGTTTCAAACCAGTGCCCATCCTTCTCTTGTGCTGTGCGTACACACATTGTTCCTACATGCGTAAATTTTGATACTAATGGTACACAATTTCCTTCCAAAAAACGTGGCAAAAGGCCGTCCAGAATATTCGCTTTGAAAATTGTATCGATATGAGAAACCAATTCTATGCTTTGTACAATTTTTACAAGCGGAAAATCGAAGCAGCTTCTAACCCAGGCTCATCGATTCAAGTGAGGAAGAAAAGGGTGCCGCTGATTGTGTATTGTGTTCTAGCCAAGATCTATTCATAGCGCCTGTTACTCATTCGCCATGTCCCACGAAGATGTGAAGATCGTTCTGCGCCCATGACCATGCAAAAAGCGTTGCTGGGAATCGAACCCATGACCATCCGCAAGCATTGTAGAATCGTTCTCATTTGATTTCTTGCTATCTGCTATCTGTATCGGTCCGTGATCGGCAAGGTATCGTAAGTTGTTACAAGTTTGATGAACAAGAGCAGCGAACGAGAGCCTCAAGGAGAGATCGAAGAGAAAAGCCATTTTTTCTCGCTTGTCTACCATTGGGGGTAGGTGTTGTATTTTGCTGGCACGATAATCAATTCTCGATCATTTGATAGCAATAGTGTTGGAGCTTGTTTAAAGGGGTTTTATCGTGCACTGCTATCCCCACGATCTAATCAGAGCTGTAGCAGCATACTATGAAGAGGTTCTCACTTAGTGCTGCAAGTTATGATTGTTACAGAGAGCGATAAGTCAGAGATTCTCTCAATTTTCTAAGAATTTAATCCCTGACCATCCGCTTATAACGTGGATGGCTACCACGTTGACTTCCCCTAACTGAAAGTTTATTTGATTGAAATTTGATGTTGACAATGCTCGCGAAACTTAAACAATCGTTATTATTGAAGCGATGGGCATTGCAATACCGAAATGTTAAGCAAAATTTGTATTTGTTTTTATAGACATTTGTTTTATAAGGCTTGTTGTAATAGTTGGTGTTCCTCAAGGCAGTACTCTGTGAAAAATGTTGAATAATATTTTCATATTTGACGAAGTTATATTACCTCAGGGACGACAAAAATCGTTGTTTTCCGATCGCATAGACCTCTACGACAAAGAGTCTACGTGTTTTAAAGGAGTATTTTTTCCTTATGTTTCGAAAACTCAACTTATATTATTCCCACATTATACCTGTCATATTTTCACGATGAGAGGGATTTAATAAATTGAACAGATGAAGTTAAGTATCCAGGGCACATGCTAGATAAAAAAAAATCAAAAGTACACTTATGGACCTTCAAGTAATCTTCTTGTTTTTTTTTATCGGCATTACGTATCCACTGGAACAAAATATCCTTTATTGCATCATTTACTATTTATGCTTTCGTATATTGAGTGGTAAAAATAAAAAGCGCTTAACTTCACTTCTTGTAGCACCTACTCAAATCTACAGATTTGACTGCACTTTTGGTATGAATAAAAACACTTTCGGACATGTATACACAGTTAAAAATAATGAAGATTACACGTCATGTAAACTTCATTTATGCGATGTAAACATGACGTCATGTAAATTTCAGTTTGAAATCATGTAAAAATGTGTTATATGTCATGTAACCACTCAGGATCCTGCTAGATTACATGACATATAATTGAAGTTTACATGACATATCATGTAAACATCCATGATATTCCACGCTCCAATTATGTGCATTATATGTCTCAGAAATTTACAAGTTTCGTTCGAACTGTGTAGTAATCAATATAATTTGGACCTCTATATATTTAGACCATTTTCCAACAATTTCGCCAGTTTGAATCAAAAGACCAACTCAGTTCGCATCAACCGTTTGTGCATGGAAAGTAATTTCAGTTTGACTAAAATTAATTTGATTCAATCGGTTCATACATTAACCGTTACAACACGTCACACACAGAAGTTGAAGCTGTCAGAAAATTTTCGATTATAAACAAAAACTTCTTTCAAATTTCTTAACTAAACGCGGCTTTCCATTGTTAATCGATTGAATGGAATATGCGCAAGCATATTAAGGCCGCACGGGACGTCATTATAATCATCCTATCCATTTGAAGAAGCAGATCTCAAGTACCACTCCATATATGGATGTGAAAAATTTATCACTATATTCTATATATGTGGTGCACAATCGATTAAATTTTCAGCTTCATCGGTTCACTAAAACTCGAGATTTGCTTCGGCAAAGTTTTGATGATAATTGTTAGAGTGAGACAAAAGATAGGGAAAATAACACGGTCTCCCGTGTCCCCTTAAACCAACAGTATCTAAGAATTTGTCTCCAATTGGGGTGTCCAAAATAATGAAAAACAGTGCTTCACAATTGCATTATTTTCAACGTATTTAAGACTACACTACTATGTGAGAATTTTTATCTCATAGGGGAAGTATTTCTCTACCTTTCGGGCATTTTCGTGGACTGAGTAACGCTGTACAATTAATAAACTGGAACGAAAACTCAAAATCACTTCCTTAAAGGGGCTAAAACTCGACGCCTAGTATGTACTACTTTCGAACATGAGCGTTTGCTACACTCAAAATAATCCAAACGTCATTGCTACGTAAAAACTCACGTACCGTTTTGACTCATATTCCGAACCCTTAAGGCCAACAGTGACTTCAAATGCATCTGATTGGCATAAATTGACTGATATTTGTGTAAATTTTAATTTCTTCGCAAAGTCTAACTGTTAGCTGTTGAGTGTACCAATAATAATGTTGATTTAATTAGTTTTAGTATTGTTTTTACGTAAAAGTATGGAACAACATTTTGATTCAAATGCCGAACACTGTGCTTATTCTGTCTCATATTCCGAACACCTTGATTCATATTCCGAACAGCACGAATAAATCGTATTCAAATGAATAATTTTGCAAATAAATTTATCTGAGCTTGTTCTACTGGTCTCAAACTCGAGAGTCATCACTAGTCCTGCGGTAAAAAATATATTGGAAAGGTTAAAATTGAATTGCAATTGACTGCCATTTCCTTGTTATTTGGAGACATATTTCAGCGAAACATTTCAACCAAATCGCCATACAAAAACCGAGTGTTCGGAATATGAGTCTGTTCGGAATTGGAGACAAAACGGTAGATCGATTAAACATCAAATGCGGGCTGACTGATTTTTACTGTGGTTATCCTATCGCACTTACCCAGTTTTTGTTTATTTTGGCGACTGCGTTCATTCTGTGTTGTCTCAAATGTGACGGTGATCTCGACTGTGCAGTATCTGTATTGTGTTCCCTGGAGATTATTTTTACATTTTAGACCGATTATTTGGTCAATTTGAACAAAAAAAATATAACAACAAACTATATTATTTGAATGTATTAGATATTCCGTAAATTCCGGAGAGTGCTTTAGCCGAACTATCTGGTGTTGGAGTAACCTGGTTGGCATGTTCAGCGACCGGCAAACACAAACTGAATATTTTAGTATGGACCGATGCATGAGTTCACTATTTGACGTTTGAGCGGTGCCGTATTATTTACGTGACCATGGCAACGAGTGAATTCGGCACCGCTCAAACGTCAAATTAATGAACTCGTGCATTGATCCATTGCTCAGCCGGATGACATGTTTTGGGTTGTCTGGTACAAGCAATACATACTATGATCTCTTTATTTCGTTGCATTTTTTAGTTTAATTGGAATTATGTTGTTACAGAATTCAGTGCAACAATGGATTGGCTTCATTCAAATATGTAGTTAATCCTTATTGGAACATTGAAACGCTTCGTAAATGGTACGGGAAAATCCACGTAGCAGTTACGTGAATGTACGGTGGATCAGCCGTAGCCAGAAGTACATGCGTTCATTCTGTGCTACTCATGATACACGTAAATGCTACATGAAAAGTAAGATGGAAAAAAATACGTATATTTTCACGTAACAATGATATTTGGATTATTTTGAGTGTACATACGGGTCGCAGTGGGCTGTCAATGGGTGTTACATTGTAGGAGATTTAAGTAGGCAATGAGGTATTAGATAATTGAAGCAGGCTATGATTAGCAGAATAGGGACATTTGATGTTTTGTTATTCATTAATCCTCGAGACGCCAAATATACAAGACGAATCACTCAAAGCTCTCCACTGTGTTTCAATACTTCAACATAGAAAGAAAAGTTCATGTAAATTGCATTGAAATCATGCAATAAAGGGAATGTCAGATCGATCGGATATTTACACTACAAATCCTGTCAAATTAAGTATGTGGAAATGTAGGAATGTAGGAACGTTTACATTTCCGCTATGGACTCTTACCAGTTACGCGATAATTTGCACAAACTGATGTAGGTTATGTAATATTTCTCAATTTGTAGTGTAAATTTGCGATCATGCAATCATGATCGATAAATGATTTTATGATGATTTGATCTTGAAAAAATCTTTTCTGTGCGGCTTTCCGTCTTCGCTAACTCTTGTGTTCAAACCTTGTATATCCCTGGAATTCCTAGAATTAAAAATCAATTCTCACAATAGTGCTTGGATTGAGGAAAAGTTTTCTTTCTGGTAAAAATGTCTAGAAATTCCATTGAAAATTCTTATGAGTCCAGAAAGATTGATGAGTTTTTTATGAGTCGTCTATATACCACGTGGTCATTTATGATGGTGGAGGTGGTGCTTGGTCTGGCCAAAGACCACGGTTCATACAAATTTTAAAATATTTGTATGGACAAATGACCACGATGTGGGAGGGGGTTGGTCTGGAATCACAAAAAATGACCATGTGGTTAATGGACAGCCCCTTATTAAACTCTTGTATTTCATTCGATTCGTTGAAATCTTGTATTCAATTTGCTTTGCTTGGAATGTGAGATTTTTGTGGGAATTGTAGTAAACTATTAGAATTCGAAGGGAATTCCCCCTGAAACACCAGGGTCCCCATCAAAATTATAAAGAACAGTATCACAAAAAATCCCACCGGAATCCACTAGATATTCACCGACATTCAAAAGGTTTATACCAGAACTAAAGATTTCCACTGAAATCCAAACGAAAATCAACGGAATTTCAAAAGATTACATCCCAAAAATAAACTCATAGATTCTTACAAAAATACCGTCCCAAAGATACCTAAAAATTCCAAAATATGTATAATCATAAATAAAATAACTTAAATATATATTTCCACAAGAATCACAGAATGGCTTCCAGAATTACATAATTATTATAACAAATCCATAATGCCTTCCGGAGCTACAGAATCCCTACAGGGGTTCCGGAAACTCGGTATGTCCGAATTCTCACGTGAAATTCAGAATTATTTAATAAACATTCTCCCCGACATGCAATCGTAATCTTACCGGAATCTCAGAATTGTTTTTGAAATCTCAGAATTGTTTTTGAAATCTCAGAATTGTTTTTGAAATCTCAGAATTTCTATGGAAATCTCAAAATAACTTTCGAAATATCAAAGGTCCCATGGTTTTACCCAAATTTTAAATTTTCCATTTACTTCAACAATCTCAAAGCATGAGTAGCAATATATGAATCTATCTACCATCAGCTTTGTAGTAAATGCTACCTTAATTCATATCAACGCGGTGTTTGTAGTGTGGGCTTTAGTACATTTCGTCGAAAGGTATTTGGTCGAATGAAGTTTGCTCGAATGACATTTGGTCGAAAGTACGTTTGGTCGAAGGGATATTTGATCTTATGGACATTTGCCCAACGGATGAACATTGGATCTAACGTTTATTTTGGACACACAGACTGTTTGAGACGTGGAGGGTTCTGAGAGATTAAATCACTTCCTTTTAGCAGTACTAGTGGTAAACAGCTTTGAAGCTGGAATGTATTAGAAATCATTAGACGATAGTGGGGGACGGACCTGGTGTAGTGGTTAGAACACTCGCCTCGCACGCCGAGGACCTGGGATCGAATCCCATCCCCGACATAGTCACTTATGACGTAAAAAGTTATAGTGACGACTTCCTTCGGAAGGGAAGTAAAGCCGTTGGTCCCGAGATGAACTAGCCCAGGGCTAAAAATCTCGTTAATAAAGTCAAACCAACCAACCAATTAGACGATAGTTCACAATGTTTTAACTGAAAATGCTTACATTCAGTATTATCTCAACCAGCATCCGTGAATGAACAAATTCAGATGATAATTAATCAAACAACCCAGTGAACCACGTATCGTATAAGAATGTGCATCTAAAATCACATATTCATGCGTCCAAAATCAGAATTGCACAAGATGCCATATTAAGCGTTCTCAATGTCAATACTAGTTGTATATAAATCCCCAATACGATTCATAAACGACAATCTGTGTTGACAACAAAACATGTCGTAAATAGTGCAACATAGAATCACGTTATGTTATACAAACTGACAGATCATATATCAATCCAGTAAGCATCGTATGAAATCGCAATAACTTAGCAAAAATTGCTCCCCAAACTTTGTCTATCTGCTGACGTATGTGTCGCTTTACATGAAACATGGCAACATTGGCAAATAATCACTCATCAGATAAGTAACCCTTGGTAGTGCAGTGGTAAGGTGCCCGATTCCTGATCCAGAGGTTCCGTGTTCGAGACTCGCAAGAAACTTTTTTTTTTAATTTTCATCCAAATTTTGTGGCATCGTATATCTGATCGCAGAAAGTCCGAATAAGTCGTGCCAAGTACGCATATAGCCTCCACTTTGGTAGGTATATAGCCTTTTCGTGCATTCTATACGATTGAATTGATTCATATAGAATGATGTATAACAAAAGTTATACCAACCAAAATGTTGACTGGGAACGAAGCTCTAGCGTATATGTGTAACGAAAAGTTCAAATTACAAAATTCATTCAAAGTTACTTTATGACTACAGTATAAATTTCAGGTTTTTAATCCAACGGTTTTTGCCTGATATCTACCGGTCTTAAGGTGAAGATGAATCGAAGCCAAACTTCAAATTTTCAAGAGCACGGATCTGAAGAACCAAACATCCGTTTAAGCTGAAAACATAATCGATTGATCACTAGCTGGTTACCTTAAGGTTACCAAAATTTCTTCCTCGATCCTAATTAGACTTATTCCTTTTCGACAGATCCGATGCACGTCGATCAAAGTCCTGTTGGCTAACGTGCGTATTTGTTGACTGCTACGAAGGGTTTAGGTTATAATTATGGATGAAACTAAAGGCTGTTTCGACCACGTTGTTAGATGCCGTTTTTCATACAGTAATGTAAGAATCACAAATAGTGTGCTCACTTAGTAGCAGAATACTTTCTTGAAGTTTTGGATACATAAACTGGCCAATAAGATTGTTTGCGATCTCGATTCACGCTTTGTAGTCGTTTCACCATATCTTTCTTTTTTCTGTCTTTCCTTTGATTACGGCCTTTTGACAGTTCTCATTTAGGGAGCGTTCGGAACTCACAGTACGGATTTTTTATTACAGTAGTTTTCAACACAAACTTTTTATCAGAAGTCATCAACGAATCTATCTACATGATGATTATAACCTGCGCTTTACATCGTGGTCAGTAAGTGTACTTGTGTCTATATAGGATAAACGATAATTGTAAAAAAAAAATTGTCAATGTTTCTATCTTTCAGCCGTTTTTGGATTGGAAGACGGGACGTTTTATTTCAGCCAATATTTAATTATGCCAAATGCTTTTGAATTATTTTGTCTACGTTTGGCGTTTATATTTGAGTGTTTTGAGTGTTCTGTAAAACATTACTCTATTCAGTGATGCATTTTAAACTGAACGCGAGCCAAAAGTGAACTGAACGCGTTCAAATTTTGCACGAGAACCTAGTAGTCATTGAACTCTCGTGCATGATTCTGCACCTGCTCATGAATGGCCCGTTCACATCAAAATGCACATTGAAGTAAAAAACACAAAAAACGCTACATCATAACATATTGAATTCCAATCGTTACAAATACATATATGGCACCTAAAATGTTTCCTAACATCTTTGCAAAACTTTGCAACATTGAAATAAGTCGTGTGTCTGCCATGACGACAGTTTTCATTCCGCGTTCAATTTTCAGCTCGCACGGGTTCAAATTTTTGAACTGCTCAATGTTCAAGCCTACTTGATCCCTCGTTCAAAGGTTTGAACTGGAACGCAAACTGAACGCGTTCAAATGCAACATTTATTGCTCAACGTTGGAAACATGATGATCTGTTGAATTTATTATTCTTTCAAAATGTCATCGTTCGTTATATATAACTGCTGATCATAATCAAATGACAACTTTCAGTGTGAGTGTTCGAAACCTTTATCAAGTTTCACAACGTAAAACTAAGAATCAAGTGCTTGTAATGCAAGGAGTGGGCTACGATTACGCTGATACAATTGGGCATAAAACAACTTGGTCACCTCATATAGTGCACTTTTATACGTAGAATATATGGGTCAAGGCCCTAGCTTTTAGGGAACGCTTTGGATGAAGTGCATCAGAAAATCAGTTTATTGTGACTTCCAGCTGAATTACATACATGTGGCTTTGATGACGGTGTCGATGACTTCGATTGGTAATAAGTTGACAATCAATTCAATCGAGAATAAAGTTGTGTTTATCTTGTGTGTCGCGTAAAATAAGAAGAGTCGACTTAGGTGACAAACGTTGACTTGCTTCATCTGTCTTGCAAAACAAGCCTTAATAAGAAAAATGGCATCAAGTAATACCAACAATGCAAAGGGTCAATTGATTTTGTGTGGTAGTCTGGATGATCAACTGGAATCTCAAAATTTCGCTCGTTGTACATACCTACATTGAAGGACTGAAGTTTGTTTAAGAAATACCAGTACATCAATTTCTTGCACTCTATCATCTTGTTCTAGCATATGGGGATTTTTTTTAAATTTCCGTACGGGTTTGGGCCGAAAGGTCTCAGATTTTCATGAAACTTTTTCCACAGGTAGGGCTCATCAATATATGAATAAAAAAAAAATGAGAAAAATTCAGGGTCGCCTATTTTCCCGGAAAACTCAGCTGGAAATTTTTTGTTTTCCCCTGACACTAACTTACTTTGAAAAATCATAACTCATGAACGAAGCATCATAGAAACAAAGTATTTTTTATGAAAATGAAAGCAAATTTTCTCAGGAATAAAACAAAAATATTCACTGGAAAAAGTTTTCCACAAAATTTTCCACCGTTGAGAAATTTTGTAAAGAAAAGCCGAAAAAACTATGCTCCAACTCGTGAAAAATTTAAAAAAAAATATTTTGAGAAGATAATTTCATAAGCTTTAATCGCAGAAATTTTTGAAATGTACTTTTTTTTTCGTTTTTGAGTTGTGGCCAATTTTGTAAAAAATGTGCAAATGTGCCATTTTGAGCCTTTTCTTTGAAAAATCATAACTCAAGAAAGAAGCATCGTAGAAACAAAGTTTTTTTTTTATGAAAATAAAAGCAAATTTTCTCATGAATAAAAAAAAAATAATTGGAAACAGTTTTCCACAAAATTTTCCGACGTTGAGAAAATTCGTAAAGAAAAGCCGTAAAAACTATGTTCCAATTAGTGGAAATCTTTCAAAAATATTTTTTTGAGAAGGTAATTTCATAAGCTTTAATCGCTGAAATTTTTGAAATGTACTTTTTTTTCGTTTTTGAGTTATGGCCAATTTTGTGGAAAATTACCATATAAGCCTTTTCTTTGAAAACCCATATTTCAATCGAAGCATCGGAAAAACAAAGATTTTTTATCAAAGCAATTGCAAATTTTCTAAAACATCTGAAAAAAAAGATATGGGATTGGTTTTAATGAAGTATAAGTCGGAATGGATGATATTTTTCATGAAAAATTACACCGCTAAGAAAAACTGAAAAAAACTGTGGAAAATTTTGTGGAAAACTTTTTCCAGTGAATATTTTTTTTATTCATGAGAAAATTTGCTTTTATTTTCATAAAAAAAACTTTGTTTCTACGATGTTTCGTTCGTAGGGTAAGTGTTCCCTTAGTTGTGGGTGTTCCTATAGTTGCGGTAGTGCCTTTTTCAATGATTTTATTACATTATCCACAAAACCGACACTGCCAATCGACGTATTGGCTTGTTGATGCACGAAATAGTTGAAAACAGCGTTCAAATTGCTTCAAAACTGATGAAATATCACTAAAATTGCTAAAACTTTTCTTACTTGTACCAATAGTTGCGGTAAAGTGTTCCTATAGTGGAGGATCCCATAAGAAAACAACGGATACCGCAACTATAGGAACACAAATTAAAAATATACCGCAACTAAAAGAACAGTGTACCAATAGTGGAGGTATTATTTTTCACTGACATGCCGTGGATTACTGCGATGAAATCATTTTTCTCATTAAGTCAATAGTCGTCAATTCCCGTTACAACATCAACATGTACATTAATTGCGTTTCTTGAAATTAGGCGGTTAAATGAAATTCAATCGTGCTTAGTACCTCCACTATTGGTACATCTACCCTAGTGTCAGAGGAAAACAAAAAAATTCCAACTTTTCCGGGAAAATAAGCGACCCTGAATTTTTATTCATATATTGATGAGCCCTGCCAGTTCGGATTGAAACGCGGGCGCGATCGGAAGTGTTTTGCGGAGGTGAATAATGGAAGAGCCTTTTCCATTATTATTCGATCAATTCGTCGCGGCAGTTTGTGTTATGTTTATGAAGGAGTTTCAGTTGCATATCGGTGATTGTGAAAATTAGTGTAATCGGCATAAATTCATTGTTTAATCAATAATTAATCAGAATTTTTGAGCCGAAAAGTGAAGAAAACGTGCTGGTGGATGTATTAGTGTGTGCTTTTTTTTCGCATGCAACATGAAACCGAAGGGAATATATAAAAAGTGAGCTCGACGAGTGGCGGCGATGATGATACGTGAGAAAGGCGAAACATGGGTGAGAGAGTTCTTATTATCAATTATCCATTGCACGGTGACGTCATCAGAAAATCCGCTCTCTTTCTCTCCTCCGGGGAATCTGAGGGCAGCGGTGACGGTACCGTCAAAGTTGACAGGTACTGGCATTGTTGTTTTCAGATTTTGTTGGGGAGCGAAAGAGAGAGAATTCCGCCGATTGGCCGTGAAATGCCTTGCACATGTATCAATGTCTTTGTTAGCTTCAAATAAATTTTATTGCATGTGTGTTTAGATTCAATACCGTACTGCATCGAAGTGGCGGATGCTTCGAAAGTCGGAAACTTGTTTGGAACAAATTCCGATATTTTCGCCTAGAATCCATAATTAACATGTCTTCTGCATTCTCCATGCATAAAAGTCGTCGAAAAAAGAATAATTGGATGATTTAACGCCGGTGCCCGGGTTCGAGGCAACTTCGAATCAACGCGGTAGTGGGACTGTGGGAAGATTAAAATATATAAAGTCCATTGCTTTTCGGGATTTTAAAACCCACCTCCTGCCCCCCCCCTTGTCATGCTTTTGCAATACCTAATACACGTAGTGTCACACTTTTATACAAACTCCCCTCCCTCCCCCTTATGATAAAAACCTGAGAGAGACTCGCGAAGAGGAAAAATATCAACGTCATATGCAGCCCAGATTCCCCTCTCACGAAACGTCAAATGCAGCCCACCGTTTTTATGGCTGAAAAAGTGAAAAGTATTGTGTTCAAAGTAAATTGTTATTAAAAACCTCAGTCAGCGGAGCAGTTTTTTCCAAAGTTGCTGATAAATCTAAGCAGAAGATTAATTATTTTTAATGTCTGCTACGTTTGCTGGCATGAAATTTCACTCAAAAGGCTATTTATGATTCGATGTGATGCAAACTCAATCATTTTTTGCTGAGAGGTTCATGTGAGAGTTTGAACGGCTTGCGCATAATTGGCATAAACACAAAGTGGAATAAGAAAAAAACTCAGCAATCACAGAAAAAGAAGACCGTCTTCGCGAGTCTCGTCTCAGATAAAAACCATTTTTGTAATGTTCCCTGCTTGACCAGAAGAATTCCAACATCGTTTTGTGAAGGCTCGCTCTGTGATGTTTAGTACAGTCACTTTATTTAAAGTCTGGCCCAAGAATAGGCAACGGAAATTTAACAGAGAGTTCAAGCCTTCGAGTGCCGTGCTTATTCGCTTTGCAAAATATTTTAAGTTTCTTTGATCAATCTGAAATTCATGAGGTGCAAAAAACAGATGAGTTTTCAATTACTGTTTATTAATAGAATCAATAGAGTTTTGTCGATTCTTCCTGTAATGCAATTTATTTCATTTTGTTTATTGATATAAATATATTTACAGTCCCAGCACTGCCAAACGATTTAATATCTCTCAATCTGGTATGTTCAAATTATTCCGATAGCCCGTTCCGCCAGACTTTGAATGAAGTGACTTTAATGTTGAGCTATAAATAATGTGATCTTGTTATACTTGAATTTCAGTGAAGCTGGTAGAGCAACAGATATCTCGTACGTGGCGTAATGAAGGATTAACATTTTTTTAAAGGGCTAAAATTCATGGTACTCTATTTATTAATTAATGAACATGTTGTGAAATTTTGGTTTTCCAATTTATTTTCCTTTTTAATGGGTTTAGATTGTCTGACATTATATTATATTGTATATTATTATATTATAGTATATTATAGTATATTATAGTATGTTATATTATTTTATATTATATAATATTGTATTATATTTTATCATACTAGTGATCCCAGCAAATTTCTTCTTGCCATCAAGTAGGCTGCTTTAAAAAGTCATATAATCTCCCATACAAAATGACACATAAGTCCTCTTCCATTTTTCTGATTATTACGGAGACTTTCCCAAACCATTTCAGGCAGTTCTCAGGCCTTTTCGTGACATACAAACACCACTCAGTTTTTATTTATATAGATTATATTATATTATATTGTTTTGTATTGTATTATATTATATTATATTATATTATATTATATTATATTATATTATATTATATTATATTATATTATATTATATTATATTATATTATATTATATTATATTATATTATATTATATTATATTATATTATATTATATTATATTATATTATATTATATTATATTATATTATATTATATTATATTATATTATATTATATTATATTATATTATATTATATTATATTATATTATATTATATTATATTATTATTATATTATATTATATTATATTATATTATATTATATTATATTATATTATATTATATTTATATTATATTATATTATATTATATTATATTATATTATATTATATTATATTATATTATATTATATTATATTATATTTTATTATATTATATTATATTATATTATATTATATTTATATTATATTATATTATATTATATTATATTATATTATATTATATTGTATTATATTATATTATATTGTATAATATTATACTATTTTCTCTTATATGGTATAAAATGATATTGTAATGTTTTATACTATATTATATTACATTACATTGTATAGTTATTTCAGAACGTATTAGTCCATATCTATATTTTTATTCTATTACCGTTGTCAAGGAAACCTACCTAGGTGCATATGTGAGAGTTTTCACAAATTTCGAAATAGTATTCCCTGATTTTTAGCTCTTCCAGTGAATATTTATACATTTTTTTTCTCAAGGTAAACGTCGGAATCCTAGAGAATGGATATAACGAGGGAATCTTTCAAATCTGTTAGCCATTAAAATTTATTATTTGTACATTACATACTAGTGGTAGCTATCCCAAGGAGAATTTATCTTCCTACTACGTTGTTTGTGTTGGAGTGCCACATGTTTCATGGAGGGAATCCAAACATAATAAAATTGGGAAATTCGATTTTATTACTAGTGCGGCATTTACCTTATATTTAAATTTTTTTTCAGACACTTATTTCAGAATCCTATACGAAATCATCAAAGAGGCTGGATAGTGACATACAAACATTATTCCATTTCATTAATACAGATAATATTGTGCTCATTTATAGTATATGGTGTAGTATTCACTTTTTTTAATACATTATTGCTAGTTTGTTGTATGTCTATCTTATATTGTTATTTTTGATGTTTATATTGTATTACATAATATACTGTTTTATATATCATTTTTTGCATTGCGTTATATTTCATCATAATTGTTGCAGGGATCCTATTATATTAAATGATCAACTTCTTTAATCATTTTGAAGTCTACATATAGATACCAACTTAATGATTACTTTGCATCTTTCAGCTCTTTGTTCATCTGTATTACCTACTTATTTTGGAGTGTGCTCAATAAAGTTGAAATCATCATATTCATTGGATTAAATCATCTGTATCATCCATATATACATCATATATGAACAAAATTTACATTCTTATGTATATCTCATTATATTTATTCCATTTCATCATATGTTGGGATTTGGGAGGGTGCATCAGGGCACCATTGAAGTTGCAGCAGGACTATCCTCTTTTCCCCGCAGGTTTCGCGTAAGTGTCTCTGCTTACCGGTTCACTACAGTTCCTTTGGCCCTTCATACAATGGTATTATGAATTCAATTTAATAATGAAAATTAACTCTGCTAACCAGTGAAACCGCATGCAGAGCAAGACCCAAGCTAGGATGGTGACTATCTACATATACATTGTTATTGTATTTTTTTCAGGCTTGTTGGAACAATCGGTTATTATGTATTTAATATTAATCAACTTTCATTCATCGATTCTAGGTCAAACCATCGAGTTATAGCACAATTTCCTATTTTTTATATTTTAAATTATTGTATTTAATTTTATTACATAACAATCATTTAATTTATGATTCAATTAAATGATTGTTATGTAATAAAATTGGTTTATTATGTAATAAAATTCAATTAAATGATTGTTATGTAATAAACATGCGATATTGGGAGGGTGCATCAGGGCATCATTGAAGTTACAGCTGGACAATGGAGTGGAGTACCAGCTGGAGTCAAGGGTAGAAGTAACCGTAACATCCTTGTAGATGGGTTCTTCTATCCCAACAGTTGTAATGGATTTGACGCGCCCTTCTTATAACAAACCATCCCGTAGACAACTTGACAGATATTGCAAATTTCGTTATACTTTCCGTTGGATCATTTTCATATTTGGAAGGAGATTCTTTTTTTCCCGCGGGTTTCGCGTAAGTGCCTCTGCTTACGGGTCCGCCACACCCCATTTTGGCCCTTCATACAATGGTATGTTGAATTCAGATTGATAATGAAAATTGACTGTACTGATACTGTGGAACCGCATGCAGAGCAAGACTCAAGCTAGGATGGTGGCTACCTACATACATACACATTGTGTAACGTTGTACTATATCTACTGTTCATCTATCTATCTATATAAATAAAAATGGAGTGGTGTTTGTGTGTCACTAAATGGCTTGAGAACGGGACAACCGATTTACACAATTCTTTCACTGTTATTTTCTTGAAGGGTTCCGACATGTTTGTGTGTATAAAACTCCCAGGAAAATTACCGGGAAAGTTGGAAAAACGAGAGTGCACCGAATTGTCATTTTGTATGGGACGATCCATAGCGTTTTCCAACAGCCTACTTGATGGCAAGACGAAGTTTGCCGGGACCACTAGTAGGTAATAAATAGGTATAAAAATAATTCCATTGGCTAATAAAATAACAGATAATTTTCATTCCTTATAGCTACTAGTCCAGTGGGGGTGCACGAATTACTTATTTATAATTGGTTGTTATACTAATTCATTGGCATAATTTCCAGAAGCATAATGGAGTCATCGGAGATACTAACATAATCACTGCCATTAATATTTCAGCATGTCGTTCTGTTCCGGAAATTGTAATTCGTCCTTATTTTGGAGACTACCTAATGAGGTTCAATTCATCACATTTAAAGAATGGAAATTCTGAAACATCTATATTCATATCATATACAATTTCCATTTTATATATTTTATTATAATTATTTCATTTGTTATATGCTAGGTATTGAGAGGGTGAATTAAGGCACCAGAGAAGTCAAAGATGGACGATGTAGTAGGGTGTCAGCTGGAGTCTAGGGGAATGTGCCATAACATCCTTGCACTACATGCTGCTACAATGACCTTAATGTAATTGTTCTTGTTTACTACAGTAGGATACAGCGAATGAAACGAAGCGTCTGATGTAATATTATTTTGTTTGTCCTCCCTAAACATATGGAAGCTGGAATTTTGTTTTTGATATATCAGGAAACTTTATTAACAAATCACTGATTTTTTATTTTTATTCAAATTATTTGTTTAGTTGTATCATTCTTCCCTCGACCAGCCTAATTTCATCAGTAGGACAAATAATCCAAAGAAAAATATATGTCGACCGATATAATACTGCATGCATTCATATGCTGTTTCACTGCGTCATATTTTATTGTGACTACCATTTTATTTTCATATTTTATTATCATATTATTATATATTATAATCTGTTCTACTATATAACATATCTCTATAATTGAATTTATCATGTTTTGGGAAGGGAGGGAGCATCAGGGCATCATTGAATTTACAACTGGACAATGAAGTGGAGTGCTAATCGGAGTCAGGAGGAAAAGTGTTAGTCGTTCGCGTCTAGTACTTTTCTCTCCAACAGTTGTAAAAGATTTGACGCGCCCTTCTTATAACAAACCTTTCCGTGGAAAGCTGGACAAGTATTACAAATTCTAATACTCAATCTGTTGGATCATATGGCTGGAAGGAGATTCTCTATTTCCCGCGGGTTTCGCGTAAGTGTTTCTACTTACGGGTCCGCCACCCCCCTTTTGGCCCTTCATACAGCGATATGTTGAATGCAGATTGGTAATAAAATTTGACCTTACTGTTGAGTGGAGCCGCATGCAGAGCAAGACTCAAGCAAGGATTGGTGGCTACCTACATACCAGAGCGTTAATGATTAACGGGTCGCAATGATTGATTAAGTGATTAATTATTACATTCAATTTTATCATGATTAATGATTATGATCATTGATCAAAATTTCTTAAGTCATGATTAATGATTGTGATTGATTTTTAAGCCAGAGTATGATTAATGATTATGATTGATGATTAAATTACAATTTTAGATGATTAATGATTATGATTAATGATTAAACTCAGTATGATTAGTGATTATGATTAATGATTATGATTAACCCTTACATGCCTAATGTAAAATTTGATTAAAATTTTCAAATTCAAAACAATAGTTTTTTTAATTATCATTTATCGTATTTATATTGTGAACGTCGCGACTCATTGTGAGCTTGCACTATACAAATCTCATCCAACAAGTCGTTTGCGAGTAGTGTGTGATTATTGAGATGAAATCGAATTCAGGTTAACTTCTGCATCCGTGAGTCCTCTCGTGGTGTATGGATAACGCACCCTATCTAGTGAACAGGGAGTCGTGAGTTCGATTCTCACCGAGAAGACGTGTAATTTTATCGCAAATTTCACATCATTTTTTACATTTAATCCATATGTAATGTTTTTTTTGTCGTCGTCTTCTTACGAAATTCCGTAAATATTAGGATTGCAGTTTGTCTTTGAAACTGCGGTTATCGATTCGTAAATTACGATAGTCCCGAATTCATGATGAGAGCTATTTGATTCAGTTTTTTTAATCATAAGTGTATTGATAAATTTTAAAGAGTGTGATGCATTCGTTGCATACTTAAAGGTGTTTTGGGGATCTCATGTCATTTAATTATTGTTTTTATGATTAATCTTTGATTAATTATTCAATAACGAATGATTAAATACCCGAAAATATGCGCTAAACGACTTGAAGTATGCAACCAGTGGGTTATATACTAACACTAGAAAACAATGAATATTATTCATGATTAACAAACAATCCTATATACAAATCTTTTGAATTTCGTTATGGCAAATTAATCACAGTTTTCAATCACAAATCATGATTAATTGCTCTGATTCAAGAGCCAGTATCCTGGAGGTAGTGGTCAATATATCGGCTCTGTGGAGCGTAGCTTACTACATATCCGACTTCATGAATTATTAAGCTTTGAGCGGAAGTTTCAGGCGTTAATGATACTCTTGAATATGTGCCGGGTTGTTAAGGTGAAGTTGCATCGAAGCCAAACCTCAAATTTTCAAGAACACAAATCTAGAGAACCGGACAGCTGTTTGAACTGAAAACTCAATCGGTTGATCACTCGCTGGTGGTGACCCATCAATTAAATTTTCCGCTGTAAAGGCTGCTTAGTTCTCTAGATTTAAGCTTTTGAAAATTTGAGGTTTGGCTTCGATGCATCTTCACGTTAAGGATTGTCGATTTCCCGGGAAAAGTATTCAAAATATTGGTGTTAAAAAAATCATTAGTAAGGCGAGCAAACCCCGGTATACTCTAAAATAGGTGAAGATCCCCCAGTACCGGACACTTAAGCCACTAAATTCATAATTCGAAAAATATTAGTTTTATGTGCTCGTGTTACCCATTTATGATAAATATTATCATTTTTATAATGTACAAAAATAAATGTCAAAGCATAAATATTAATTTTGACATTGAATTTTGACGATGTATTTTAGAACAAAATTGATCGATCTTGAAAGGTGGCACCCAATACCGGACACGATCTGGAAATGCCTCGAATTATGTAAATTTGAACATTAATAAATATGTTTATTATATAAATAGTATATAATGGCCAATTCAATGCATTTGCAACATTTACTAGAACAATTTGAGTTTTTCTTAGTTTGCAAGATGTCCACCAAAAACTTCTGTCATATATGATGAAAAATAACACATTTTACGATGTTGTTCTGAATGTTCATTCTTCTTAATTTTATTGCATCTTTGATACCATAATCGACGGAATCCATGAAAAATGGATGTATTTTGAGACACTGGTGCAATAATTACAAAGATATCATGTAATAAATTAAGCTGTCCGAAACTGGGGGACAGGAGGTGCTTAGCCAAAATTGTAATTTGTCCATATTTATTTCAATTATGATACAAAATACATTCATACTAGAGATGGGCAAAATGGTCGAATTATGGGAGCGATTCGTAAACGACTCACTCACAAAAGTGAATCGACTCTTTTGATCGACTCAGTGACTCGTTTTATAAAATCAAAAATGAATCATGTATTTCGCACAATAAGCGAAAAATATTAAAAATTTTGAGTCAGTACATTTTTTATGCAGCTACTTGAACTATTCATGTATTCCCGATTTTTTGTCTATGATAAGTTCAAATCAAAAATATTATCCCAAGTAATTTTTAGGGCTTTTTTCAAAAATGTCAGTGCAAGTGAATCGTGACTCTTTTGAAAAGAACCGTGATTCGTTCACTCATTTTCGAGAGTCGACTCTTTTGAATGATTCGTGAGTGAGTCGCCCATCTCTAATTCATACTATCAAATTAGGATTATATTCGATCATGCTTGCGTAATCCAAAGCATATTCAAAATAATTACAAAATAGGTTCAAAATTAATGCCATTCGTCAATTTTTTAAAGATTGTCAAACTTTTCTATAATAAATCTTCGAGCTGTTTAGTAGAATACCTATAAGTAGATGAAAAACCCGAATTTAGTATATTTCAAGGAAGTGTTATTCTATGCAAACATTAATCTCCATAATAGCTTTCTTTTCTACTAATACACCATCTTGATTGGATCATGATTTCTCCATTTTTCGACTTTGTCCGGTATTGGGTACTGTCCGGTGCTGGGGGATCTCCCCCTACTGCTAATCATGTGATTATATTATAATTATACATTCGCCTTTCTAGTGATTTTCAGTATTCTTTTTGTAAAGCGAAATGTTAAAATTCAATAAGTAGTTTATTCATACTCCTAAAATTCCTCCAAAATGAAAAGGAAGCACTATATTGGTAGTTCTGGAATCTAGCTTTCCATATAATAGACTTCATGAATTTTGCAAACCAAGCCATTGAATTAATTCTCAAGGGAATTATTGAAATATTTGATATTAGACTTTTGGAAAGAATTGGCTTGTTTAGGAGTATCCAGTTTTTTTTTGTATTTGCTTAATCTACATTAAAGTTTGAACCAGAACCCAAAATTTCAAAATTGTTCGTGCCCTGAAACTATTTTAATAACGCGTGCCCTGAAACTGTTTTAATAACGTTTGATTTATTGCTAATCAAGGAAAAAAATCATCATTATATAATGTATACCTTGTCTGTTGCATACTTCAAGGCGTTTAGAGCATACTTTTGAGCATTTAATCATTAGCTTTTGAATGACTAATCAATGATTATTAATAAAAGTAATAATTAAATGGCATCTTCCTAAGGCACCGTCCACAAATCACGTAATGCTCGAAGGGAGATGGGGAGGCTCATACGGTGCGACTCAAACAAAATTTTGAAAATGTTCATATAAAAAGCATTTTCCCAGGGTTCAAAAACTCAATTTTTAGCGCTACTTAATGAATGCATGCTACTTACACGCCTTGAAGTGTGTAACAAATGAGCCATAAACATGAAAATGAATGGCTTTACTCATTATTGAAGTAATCTGCTACATTCAGTGAATTTTTGCAGGCGATGTTAGATTACAAACATCAAACGTGAACAAAAACAACGAGGAAGTATTGACCGAAATACCACCTACTAGGGGAATAGAACTAATTTTTGATCTTGAAAATGTTATGCCAATTTTCGGATTTTCATACAAAGTATACAACAATCTTATGAACGGCCAAAAAACTAGTGCTAGGTCAAAATGTTGTGATCTGCCCCTATAAACAGCAACTCACAAGCTTCCAACCGCGTCTTCGGATTCGGATCATATACAACTAAGAAATGCACCGTCTTACATGGAGGAAATATTTAAGGGTCTTCGGATACAAAGCAAAGCCATGCTCTACCTGGTTGGATTTCGACGTTCCTTGGGCATAAACTCTCATTGTTCGTGCCACAAGATAAAAGAAATGTAAAATTTATTTATACATTAGAAGGCAATGTTGTAAAATTTGTTAAATTTTGTTCAATGATTGATTGATGATTGATTAAATGTTTGACTTATGATTAAGATAATGATTACTGAATAAAATTAACGATCTTTATGATTATGATTAATGATTAATGATTAAAACATAAAATTGCAATGATTATGATTAGTGATTAATGATTAACTTTTGATTTTTTGTGATTAATGATTAACATTTTTGATTAATCATAATCATTAATCATTAATCATGATTAAATTTATGATTAATCATTAACGCTCTGCTACATACATACATACATACATATTGATGAGCCCTGCCTGTGGAAAAAGTTTCATGAAAATCTGAGACCCTTCGGCCCACTTTGTACGGAAATAAAAAAAATCCCCATATGGTACCTCCAATTATAGCACGTACCATATATTCTTTCCCCTCTTCCAATTACCCAATCACTGTGTAAAAACGTCAAAATGTCACTCTGTAAAATCATCAGAAAAATTCCTATTCGACAATTTTTTTTGAATAAATTTCGTTGCGACCAAATGTCATATGCTGCTTAAAGCAATTTCATTCTTCTCGTCCATTCTATGAAATGTCTATTCGACTAAATGTCATTCGACCAAATGTCATAGATTAAGTACGATGAGACTTTATGCACTATGAAATAAAAGAAACTTCCATTAGGAAGGACTGACCGGGAATTGAACCCACACACCTTTATCATTGGTTTGTTTTATACCTGCGGACTCTAACCACTTGGCTAAGGAAGGCCCCATGTAAGAAATATATAAAATGTCTCCATCTGCTTAGAGTTAGATGGGGCTAAAGTCCGAGTAGGACAAATTTGTCTCATTATGATTTCTAGCTCAAAATAAAACAATTGTTCTGATAGCCATGAAAATTCAAAAGCTATAGTAAGCCATTGAGATTTGAAAAATAAGGATATGTATGTAATTTTCCACCCAACTTTCATCTCATGGAGCAAAATAAAAAAGCTTTGTGTTAAGATGTAAAGCTAAAGTCTGTTTCACTTAGAATTTGGCCGCATAAAATGAGTGATTTCTCCAAGAGGAAAAAACGCACATAAAGTCTTAGCACATCATTTTGAAGCTTTTTTTATCGAGCTTCAAGCGAATTCAATGTGCTCTCAAACGTACTCAACTCTTGATACGGTCAACCCTATAATGTTGGATTCGATCATCCCATCCCCTCCCTGAAAAGAAAACCCCAAGATCCCCGATGACGGTGTGGTGTGAAGGTCAAGGATTGCGGGCTGTCCTCCAAAGGTGAAGCGCAAAGAGATCCCGCAGCGAAACGGTTCAACCTGAAACCCACTCCGGTCCGTGTATAGTCCAAACCGAAATCAGTCCAGTGAACTTGTGGCCAGATGGTGCATCAAATTTATGAGCTGCGCACAATATTTAAACAATCTGATTATAAACCAATAAATAAAGCGTTATTAAATATAAATATATTTCGCCTGTTGCCCTCCCCCATTTCGGACGGCGGCGGCGATGGAGGGATCCGGTTCCTTTTTAGTAATATTACATCCATTACCAGGACAGAGGTACCTGTAGAATCTTGCCAATAAAATATAGTGATTACCGATATAGCTGTTAAAAACGCGAGGAGGAATTCACCGGCTTTTGAGACCCGGCGCGGCGTGGAGCGAACTTGTTTACAAGAGACCTTGACGAGAGGCACCGGGAGGGAAGCCGCGAAAGGCGCGAATCGTTTACGGTGGAAATTTATAATCTTTTCCCCTATACAGTCTAGGGGAGAAGCACACGTTTTGGTCAGCCTAAGAGAAAATCTTTAATAAAAATAATATGAAATGCCTTGCATGTACTGCAAATACACTAAATGAAACGTTGTTGGAACGAATCAAATTCATTACTGGTAAAAGTTGATGAGTGGTCGAATTTTCATGTCTGAATCCAAACTGTTCATTGTCAAAAATTGAATTTTCGTTGATGTGCACCATCATTCCGTTCAAAATTACCTCTTCAAAATGTTTATTGATTAATGAAACAAGCTGATTGGACGATAGCTGAAAGCTTCGGCATAATGTTTGTCCTGTTTCAAAATTGGTACAACCTTGACATCTTCCATTTGTCAGGAAAATATATCAACTGAAAACATTTGTTAAATTTATCAACCAAGAATGACAAGCTACTTTCTGGAAGTTTCTTGATGAGGATGTAAAACAATCCAGCCTTACCATAAGCTTCCATATTTTTGATTTTTTCAATATTTGATCCAAATCAGTCCCCCAGGAATTTTCAAAAACGTTCCCTGAATAGCAAGTTTTTGAGCTTTTTATTGATTGGTTAGTAACAATTTGTTTTTCCTTTTCAATGCCGGAACTGACTTCTGAGATTTTACCTTATAAAATGTTGTTTAACTCACAATGGTTGCAATTGGCGATGTGACTAAAACCGGTGCTCGTACCCTTCTTAAAGTGTGCATTTCATTCGCGTTGTTAACACTGCGAATGCAAACTTTCCCTGTAGGAACGGCCGCTGTGCGCAGATCTCGTCTTAAAAGTGAAATGAGTCGATGAAGCAGCACCGGCCGGTTGGTGGTGCAAGGTGTTGCCTTATCAAACATCTTTAATAATTTTTCATTTTGTTCGATGCTCACAGAACAAATGAAGTCTGAGGTGCACTTTTATTGTAGCTGGGTGTATTTTGTGCCGTAAATCGGTGAACTTTCAGACGGTCGTCATCAAGCCAAAGCATTGAAAAATTCATGAGAATGTGATAATATTGCTAACAGGATAGCCTCGAGGCTTGTCATTGAAACCTTGTTTTATTGTCAGAACAATAATTCAAATCAAATTGCAAGAAGTTTCATACGAAGCTAATTGAACTTCTTTAAAAGAGGAAAAAGTTACAACCCGCCAAAGTATGAAATCGCTCATGAATACTGCAGCACCCATTTTCTATATTACAACTCCCCAAAAAGTTAAGAATCATCAGTTGTTGCTGTAGTAATTCTTTCCAAGGGTGTTGCAACATTGAAAGTAACTACAGTCCACTCTCCATAACTCGATATTGAAGGGAGAGTTAGGGTAATATCGAGTTCCTCTTCTTATTACTTCTTGTTGGCATTAAGTCCTCAATTGGACTACTCAGCTTAGTGTTCCAAGAGCAATTCCACAGATATTAACTGAGGAGCTTTCTTTGTCAAAGTTGCCATTTTCGTATTCGCATATCGTGAGACAGGTATGATTATACTCTATGCCCAGGGAAGTCGCTTCAACATGGCTTAGCTTTAGCTAAGGAAGGCCCCAGAGGTGCTCACAAAGTTCTTTCTCCTACCAAGGAAAAAACTTATTCGCCTGGCTCTATATCCGAATCACAACTTTGACGCAAATCTATCAAAACAAGATACATGATTTGTCTAATCATATAATACACAGCTTAACCAACTGTAAAGATAAACGATGCAACTGGGTCCGCTGCAACAGAGTATCCGTGCAGAATCATTTGTCAAATTGAATAATCTATCAAGACCAACGGTGGGGTGTCCACACTCGCCATTGGGCACTCTTCGGCTGTCCAGACTCGATCTAGAATCCTGTGATTTGCGCGCAAGCACAGCGCTCTTGTAAGCAGCGTGTAACGCGTGGGATGCAACAACTTACTCTTTATTCCTTGCGCGAAGCCTATAGGCTGTTTAAGCTCCCCGTACCAATCTGCCCTACGCCTATATAAGCCAGGTAGGCAGTACACGCGCAATGAGCTTATGATACCTAGCTGTTGTACTGCGCGACAGACAACTCGATATGGTGGGCAGCCGGTAAAAAATGATCGTCCGAAGCGGTCGGACATTAGTGTCATTTACATACGCGATAATAATTAGATTATCTGACATTGCAATTGACTCAAATGGAGATTTAAAAGCGGTTGTTGTGAATGGGAAGTGTTGCAGGGATTACCAGTTGCGAAGCTAGGGTGTTCGGGGCCCGATGCGGAGCTACATTTGGGGGCCCCAACATGTAATAAACATGTGACTGTTCAAAATAATCGAAATCTTAAACCCTAACAGAAGCCTTCCTTAGCCGAGTGGTTAGAGTCCGCGGCTACAAAGCAAAGCCATGCTGAAGGTGTCTGGGTTCGATTTCCGGTCAGTCCAGGATCTTTTCGTAATGGAAATTTCCTTTGATTTCCCTAGGCATAGAGTATTATCGTACTTGCCACTTGAGGGGTGCGGTCTTCAACATTTGGTCATTCAATTTGAACACATTTTTTTCTACCAGTGCTAATTGTTGTTAATGCACCTAAAATACTTCACACAAAGCTTCGGCAGTTTGATGCAGGCAATAAATCCAATAAATCAGCTGAATCAGATAGTTTTTGACTTCTGTTAGTAACAAATATAATTCACATAAGTTCTGAAAAACTTACGCATCAATGAGACCAAGTAAACGTAATTTTCAACAGTTGATAGTTTTTGTGTCACATAATATGTATAGCATTTTTTAGCGTAACGAAGTACAGTCATACCTCGATATAACGTAACCTCGATATAACGTAACCTCTTTATAACGTAACTCGATATAACGTAATTTTTACCTCGATATAACGTAACTTTTTTTGGCTCTCATTTATTTTTCCATTTTTTAATAAAAACATGATGTATGAACTACAATAAACATTCTTTAAGTTTAAAACACCAACCAATACTGAATCAAAGCAATGCAAGCGTTTACTTTCACTAAATACAATCATAAATCAATATCGAGTGAGCAATAAGCTCAATGTTAATACCAACATTTTGTCATTGCTGTACATTTGTTTACATCATTCTTCATTGTTTTTGTTGTATTTACGCTCTCGCTGGAACCAAGCCTGCTACTCACTTCAATTATCTATGAAAAAATTAATAATCATTCATTTAGACTTTGCATTCAAAAAGACTAGATCAAACTCAGATTAGACTTATGTGTCGCCGAGCCACGCTGCCACGTGGCAATATACGTTAACGTACACTCAGGCAAATGGACAATCGATAAACATAGGAACCCCTTATGAAAATTTGCCACAAGAAATCGGATTGAAATTCATAAATTTGTCTTATGAAACCAGAATTTGAAAACAAAAAACGTTTTCGCTGTAGCCTGGAATCGAACCAAAAAACTTGCGATCGATAGGCCTGAGCGTACACCACGCGCCTATCGACGCCTTGATGTGGAGTGATGCTGATGATATATATTATTTCAATGCTGAAGGAAATATTTAGCTATTGCTTTAGAAATTCTTACAGCTATTCTTCAAATGATGTCTCCAAGAATTAGATGTTTCTCCTGGAATTTATCCACGGATCATCAACTAGAATCATTCTGAGGATGCTTCCAGAGATTCCTTTATAGAATCATCTTAAACTTTCATGATATTCATGTATAAAACTTGAAACAAATTCTTAAAATAATACCAACAGGCATTTCCCAGAAATTCTACTAGTTAACCCTTCTGATATTTATGCTTAAAAACTTATGAGATTTTTCTCAGATATGGTACCAGGGATTACAACAAGATTTTTCTTTTTTCAAAGCCAGTTCAAAGTTTCCTCCAAAAGTTTCTAGGAACATTTGGTCAGTATAGACTTAATGGATTCCCGTCTCAAGAATTCCTTATCACAAAGTTCTCATTGAATTCCAACAAGATATGGTTCAAACATTCCTCTAGGAATTTCTCCAGAAGGAATTCCGGATTCTAGGAATTTTAAATTTAACGATTTTGTCAGTCAGCTTTCATTCGTTGCACTGAACCGGTAGCCCACCTAGTGAAAGACTTTCACTAATCGAGCTGAGTTTTCAGCAGTCACAATTGAGAATACAATAAAAATTCAGGGTTACCAACATTGATAAATCGAGATTTATGTAAAAAATGGACGGTTGTTTTCGTTTTAAGTGGGCTATAGCCCACCTAACGGGAGCCCAATTGAAACGAAGCCTACCTAAAGATAGTGCAATGAACGAAATTTTACTGTAGTGTTTTTTTAATATATCTTTGAATTCTAATGTGCCTTTGATAAAAAAAATCAATAAGTATTTCTCCAGGATATAAAGCGGATTCAACTATGAATTCTTCAAACCACGATACCTTAATTTATTTCGGAGTCTAGAGATTCATAAACTATTCCAGGAATTTTTCATGAATTCTTCCAGCAACCTGAAAACCTGAAAAACATTTTTCTCGGAATTTATTCAGCGATTTCATTATGAATTTCTGCAGAACTTTCTCCAAATATTTATGCAAGAACCATTCTATGTACTACTTATGTTTCTTCAAGGATTCTATGTGGAACGAAATTTTTCATTGATTCCATCAGGAATTTCAATGATTCTTTTTTCATTGGGTTCTTCACGTAATTCTAAAACTGAGCAAGTTCCCCAGATCTTCCAGAGAACTGTCCTAGAATTCTGCCGATAATCCCACCACATATTCGTTCAGAAACTTTTCCATTGAAAATCCCTCAAGGATAGTTCTTGTTATTAATGAAGTTTTATAGTGATTCCTTCACAAATTCTGAAAAAAAAAAAACATTTTAAAGAGTTCGTTAATTCCAAAATTCCGTCAAGAATTCATCAAAGGATTTATTTCAAGAGTTGTATCCCGAGCTTCTCATAGCAAAATCCTGAAGTTTCATAACAGCCTGCCTCAAATGTTCATGAACTGCTCAACATAAACTTTTTTTTAACACTTCAGTCGTCGCGCTGTTGTATTTTGTACAACATTGTTGAAAAATCTCGCTTTTCGTCCACAACAGCAGCGAGGTGGTTCTGACGGTGGCAAACCGTGCGACGACTTGAAGTTTAAAGGTTTCTAAAAGATCTCATTTATGAATTTCTTTTAGAGTTTCTCCGAGTATGCAAGGATTCCTTCAAATATTTTTCCTGATTACATTTCTTTAAGGATTACTGCAATAAAATGTGAAAAAATACAAACAATTAAACACGATAAAATATCGAAATATATGTAGGAAAGACTAGAAATGCCTGCTAGGTCAATAACATCAATTTAAGACTTATTTTCTCATCGAACAATACATGTTGAACGAAATTGAGAAAAAAAAAATATTTAGCTTCGATATAACGTAACCTCGATATAACGTAATGAAAATAAAAATCAAGTTACGTTATATCGAGGTATTACTGTAATGGCTGCACACTCCTAGGCATACTCGGATCATTTTTTTTAGAAAATTTTAGCTTGACAGCAGCTTAGCTTATTGATATCCAGTTCGCACCCCCTATCTTGCCACACGATATACGAATGCGAAAATGGCAACTTTGGCAAAGAAAGCTCTCGGTTAATAACTGCTGAGTAGCAGGCTCTGTCCCAGTGAGGACGTAATGACAAGAAGCAGAAGAAGAGGAAACTTTAAAAATCCACAAATAGAGTAAACATTCAATTAATTTTCATAATATTTTATATGGACGGTGTTAAGTCAGAGTGGACCAAGTGACATTTTTCATATTTTAAGAAAAATGGGCTTAGAGAGTAACACTTTGTAATTTTTAAACTCGTTAAAATTTTGGTTCAACATTGGTACACATATTTGAATTACTTTCAAACAGTATAATGTGTTTGATGTATTATAATCATGAAAAAACATAATCCAAATCTATAATAGAACGATTTTTCGATGGACTATGTGCACTTGGTCCACTCTGACTGAACTAAAGACCACCGTTTAGAGACTTGATTCATTCTGACTGAACAGTTTCTAGGAAAATAACAATCATTTAATGCTTGCATGGTCAAACTGGGTGCATATCTCTAAGATAAACAGATTTTCAAAGTCCTTCGACATCAGTATCGTAAATTCTTCAATAATCCATATACGCAACCCCATAATCAGTCTCGTTACGATAGCTTGAAAATTACAGTTTCACAGGGTCAGGGCATTGAAGACTACACGGGTAAAAATGCGGCACTCAAAACAAGCAGAAAAGGTCATGATTTTGGGAGGAAGGTGTATTTTTATGTTATGAAAATACACCATGACCAAAAGTCATGAAATCATGAATCTTTTTACCGTAACGCCAGCTGTACGTTACGTTTCCAAAGTGTAAATTCAAATCATCAAATCATAAACTATATGTGCTGGAACCATGAATAAAATTCATGAAAACATGAACACTATTCATGGATTTAGATACCTGTCATTTATGATTCCAGTTTTGGCAATGAAAAGTGGAAATTTGAGTCATGAAATCATGAAGCAGGATCATGAAATCATGAACTAATTTCATGAAAACATACAAATGTCAATTATGATCCCAGTATATTTGTCATAGGTAAACAAATAACATCAAGATGTATTTTGTGCCAGTAGTTTCGGAATAAACTGTGAGAAGAGTCAACAAGTGCCACATCTTGGGCAGGAACGCGAACATCCGGTGGTTAGGTTTGCACGAAAAATGTCAGTTCGAACATCAAAGAATTGGCACATCGTCCCTGGGCTGCAAAATGCTGCTGGATTGTATTGGCGATGGAAAAATCCTAAACGACTCTGCAGGCGTGTAGAGTAGTAAAGATCAGTCAGCTGCCGAAGTTTTGTGTGAGCTGCTCTATTGTAAGATGTGGAGAATGCATCACATCCGAACATTGAAAATCGCCGACGAATTTGTCAAGCAAAACCTTCGTCAATCATTGCCCGGTATGGAATAATCCGTGTGAAAGCTGGTAAGTACATTTTCGCACATCTAATAGCACCGGCAGTTTGATTGGGTTATCGGTAATGTCATCGATAAGATGGCAAAGTTCCGACGAGCATGGTATTCAAATTAACTTCTTCCGTAAACAAAACTTATTCATAATTTCACTTAAAAAATACTACCGATCGCAAAATACGTGTTGACTTAAATGAAAAAAGTGACAGTTGGATTTATGTAACGCCCTGAGCACACAAATTCTTGATTAATAGCCATGGTTTCATGACTTGTAGTCATGATATCATGAAACATAAAATTTTATGATTTCATGACTTTTTGTTCATGATTCCGGCAACGGATTTTTTTCCGTGTATAAATATTCAAATATGCGTTCAATCAGACTGGACCGAGTAAAAATCTTGAGTACCGGCCAAAGTATACTGGTCCAATAAGCGGTTTCTAGGACACTCCATACATACACCATAGAACTACTAAAAACTTATTTCGAACTCTTAAGCGACTCCAAAAATGCAATAATCAATCAGTTTATTGCTTTTTGACACTTGATCCGCTCTGCCTGCACAGAAATTGTTGCAATTTCTGACCATCCAAACATGATAAATGGTCAAAATTCAAAATTAAATGCATCGAATTATGCAATACCGTGCACCCCCGCTGATTTGAACGGTACCTCATGCAAACCATCGGGGTTCATTTTTAATTTGAACATCTAGTCACCCTAGTAACGTGTTTCTGGTTACCTCTTTTACTGTTTTGTTTTGATTCTGCGTTCCGTTCCACAGCGTTCCATCTCACTTCACTTCGTTCCATGAGCTAAATGACGTTTGAACCATTTTTAATCTGAACGATGTGCAAATTAGCGGGGTACAGATTAAAAAGTGTTCAGATTAAATGTGGTCAAACCAACGGGGGTACCCGGTATTGATGAATTCCTACTAATTGATGAGAAGATTAATCATTCCGTGTGAAAAAATTTGCTAAATCACTTGAAATGTCACACCATCATGTATGGTATATAGGAGTACAAAGGTGAAGGCGACAAACGTACAACTTGCATGTAGCCTCATGGCGTATGTACGTATATCGCCTCCATTTTTGTACTCGTATACGAGGTTGTGTTCACAGGGCATATATTATGACAAATATGGTTTAATATTTGTGCTACTTTTCCGACAATGTAGTTTATCCGAATTCCTTCCATCCCCATCCCTTTTTCCAAATGAAAGGTCCCCGAATGACCCGTTTCCCCAAAAAGTTGTGCAATTCGAAAATGCACAAGAATAGTCTTTAGTGGTGAACTAGAAAGACCGGAAAGCAATTAAACGCTACTAAACGTGCCTTATAACGATCGATGTTTCCAGTCTCGTAACGCTCGGTATACCCAATGTTCATATTATTCGGTCGTCGGACCAGTTCCCGTGTTTCAGACTTCAGTATTGATTCCATTTCATTCCATTTCAACGTTTTTCGGTAGATCTTCTACAAAAGCTTCAGCTTTCAAAGCTATCTCTGCTTCAGCTTGCAACGACATTTGATAATCATTATGCCAAGAGGGTACTGAAACAGCACACTTTGGTCAACCTTGCGGCTCAGAAATATCATCGGGTTGTTCTTCAATTAATGGTGTTTCGAGTTCATCTTTAAACGCCACTTGTTCAATTATATTTACTGGTTTGGGTGCAGTTATCAATACATCATCTCTTGTTTCATAATCAGGTATTCGTTTTTTATTATTATCAACACAATTGTCATCTCCAGTGCAGAGGTACATTGCGCCTTTGTATTGAAAATACAATCCTCTCGTCAAAAACTACGTTTCGAGATATGAACAGTTTTTTCTTGTCAGCATTCCAAATACAATAGCCGTTAGTCTCATATCCAACCATCACATTCTTTCAAGATCTTTCACTCAATGTTGCTTAGGTATGAGGGCAAGAGCAGTTGTGCCAAAAACACGTGGGTTGTCGACGTCCGGATTTCGATGATACCACATTCCATAAGGAGTTCTAAATTTTTGTAATGAAACTCTTGGGCTACTATTTCTAAGATACACTTCTGTGAGCACAGCTTCAATCCACATTATTTTTGGTAGAACAGCATCCAGGGTTAGGGAACTTGATAAGTCCAACAACATCCTGTTCATTCTTTCGGCGACTCCATTTAGTTGTGGTATGGACTGATGCATGAGTTCGCTATTTTGACGTTTGAGCGGTGCCGAATTCACTCGTTGCCATGGTCACGTAAATAACACGGCACCGCTCAAACGTCAAAATAGTGAACTCGTGCATCGGTTCATACTCCAATAAATTCCATTCTTGCGACAAAATTCTTGAAAATCAGAATGTGTAGTCATCTGTAAAGGTTACAAAGAATCGTTTCTTATTCCATGTATGCGAAACAAATGGTCTATACACATCCGTATGAATCAGCTCAAAAGACCCTGGGACATTGGTTCTTGCATTTGTTCAAAAACTTTCTTCGTTTGTTTTCCCGCAATGCAAACTTCTCAGATTTTATTCTCTGTACGACCTAGTTGGCTTACCTTAGTCTTCACCATGCCATGGGCACGGACAATCAATTATCCATGACTGCTTTCAATCGCTTCCCGTTCACCAACATTTCGACTCTCACAGGCCCAGCTAGATTCGTTTCCATCGATTCAGCACTTTTAGCTACAGCAATACGAACAGTTTCCAGTAGTTTATGCAACCTCTCAAAGTAGTCTTCCGAATTCAGCATATGATTCGACGCACCTGAGTCTACGTATCATTCAATTGGTTTTACGTCTTCAGAACTTCCGACAGTAATGCTTCTTCTTCACATATGGCTAAAAACGCAATGTCTGCTTCCACGTCTATATTTGCTTTGCCTCTGGATTCAAATTTGTATAGATTGTTCGGTTTGCTCACTTGATTACGATTCTTCTTTTCCATCGGTTTCTCCTTACATTCTGATCGATTATAATTTATTTTTCCGCAATTATAGCACTTGAAGCTCCTCTTCTTGCTCACGAAGGCCGACTCCGATTTTCCCGATCGAACAAGACTGTGGGTGAAGTACATTCTTGTTCGATCTTCTAGTTTCATCATCCAGTAGTCGAGTTCGCACAAATTCCAGAGTAATCGGTTCTACAGTATCCAGTGCCGTCACTAGCGCATGATAGGATGTAGGTAACGTCAACAGCAGGTAACAAATTCCAAGTTAGTGTCTGGGCCACATAACCTGATAAACTTAGAGTTGCAATGAAATACGTCTTTGTGGTTGGAGATTCATTAACGAATGGACCAATGCACAAGTTCACTAATTTGACGTTTGAGCGGTGCCAAATTCACTGGACCGATGCACGAGTTCATTATCTGACATTTGAGCGGTGCCGTGTTATGTACGTGACCATAGTGGTTTCTGCGCTAGTGTACATATACGATACATGTCATCAACATTACTTAAAAATTGCTGGTTGAAAATATAAACAAAGATCAGCTGTTCCCAGCAAAATCAAATGGCAGTATTTTCAACCAGCAAATTTGCGCATGTGTTCGTGACACAGCCGTGCATGGACCGATGCACGAGTTCACTAATTTGACGTTTGAGCGGTGCCGAATTCACTGGTTTCCATGGTCACATAAATAACACGGCACCGCTAAAACGTCAAAAAGTGGACCCGTGCATAGGTCCATGGACCAATGCATGAGTTCACTTTTTGAAGTTTGAGCGGTGCCGTGTTACTTATGTGACCATGGTAACGAGTAAAAATGGCACCGCTAAAACGTCAAATAGTGAATCCGTGCATAGAGAAATTTAATCAATGGGTTATGGACCAATGCATGAATTTATTGATGTTTGAGCGGTGTGTCATGGTCACATAAGTAACAAGGTAACGTTAAAACGTCAAATAGTAAACTAGATCCATACTTCAAAACGTCCAATGCATGCTACGATTGTTGATTGCCTCAATAAGAACGTCATGTCGAAAAGAAGAAGAGATGATATTAATTAAAACACTATTACAGCATAGATTTCATGCTGATAATGACTCGCTCCAAAGGTGAGGAAGAAGTTGAGGGAAGCGCCATAAGCCTTATAACGGGCCAGCCTGCCGAGCTAAAGTTTGAGATTGGATCGCTTATGGGCCACTCCGTAAGGAGACCATCCAACAAAGAGTGCGTTGCCCGGCTTGAGACCTTCTTGTGGGAAGGGTCACATATTTTTGAAAGTAAGCTGACTGGCTGACTCAAATATTCCGTTGTACTTCACGATTCCGAGCGGACACATCAACTCCAGAAAAGCTTACGAATAAATTCCTCCAATAAACGGCTGAGGACAAGGTTTTTCCTCAAAGGCTCAGTCCAAAAAGTTCACCCGTTTCAATCCGCAGAAAACTCAAGACTAGCATAGCGCCAGATTCGGGCTGACCTCACTGAAAATAACACAAAATCACTACAAAAAAACTATATAAGAACGCAAAGCATCATAGAGACCTTAAAAGACGCTAACTAAAAACATTCAAAATACAATATTTTAAGAATAATAATAATGATAACACAAAATTGGTTCCGTAATGCCTTATAGCGCTTGAGTCAAATAAAAATCAGTTAATTGCGAAAGAGTTTAGCGGCATGTAAGCATAATATGCAATTGGAAATATTTGAACATGCTCAATGGGATTATCATGCTCAATTATTCTATATGAAATTAGTTTTTTTGATGGTTGAGGCGTAACTTCAAATTTTGTCTATTTACTCATTCAAACTCAGCCCAGAAGTTACAAATAACTATATAAAGCAACTATGAATCAAATTTTGATAGTATAATTCTATTGATAATCACGGCCAATGAAAACCCGTTAAATATCTCAGATTTCCTTTGAATTTGTGGACTAATACAATCAACAGGGCGTTATCTAAGTTTTTTTTTTAATTTTGCCCAGACACGCAGCTTAGTTTAGGAAACGACTGGTGAGCATAGATTTGATGGAGATTTTTAACGGTCAGGGGATCACCGTAATGTAGTTTCTGTAGTTTTCTAGGGATGGCTACACCCACTGCACCCCCTTTTATACGTTGCTGTCAATTACTCACAGAATGTAGAGAGATGAGGCTCCGATTGTGGTACTCTCGTCCTGCGGAGTGTTGACAGGGCGTTGCGAATTGATTGCCGCTTAGCACCGGACCGACGATAGATCGTCTTCCAGATCGCGGCGGGGTTCTAATTAGAATGGAAGATTAATGCTCTGTTGAAGGTGCGGAGATACAGATCAGAAAAATTAAGAATGCATCTATTTGACACAACAAAATCGTTAGGGATCGTAACAGCTGGTCATTGAATTCACACGCACGCAAACAGTCACCTCTCGCCGTTTAACGATCGCATCTTTCACATGAGAAGGTGTTTTATGTGACCCAGTTTCAGTTTTTCGCTCGGCCATGTTCGCTACATTTTATAGGTGCAGGAGATTTATTAGTTCGATATGTACGGACGAGCGTCAGAGGAATCAAAAGTATCATTTGATGGCTAAACTTGAAATCCGACCATTAATCTCACGTGCGACGGTGGAGGAAGATTTGACAAAACCTCTTGCTCTCAGGCACTCTTCTAATGACTTAAGACAACCGGTTGGAGTTTGCAAATTCGTCTGAGAAGTTCATTTTCGTCCGTTCGTTGCCGGTTGTCCCAATAGTAAATCACTGCCCCAGTAGGGTGGGGCTTATTTCCAAAAATCTTCCGTAGTCAGGATTTACAAAGTGGGAAATGATCATCGGTCCCAAAATAACATCCTGTGAAAAAATGAGAATTTTCGGTGAAGGTTTAGAGGTGGCGCAAAGGGCGTAAGTGCAATTTTCCCATTTTAGTGAACTCTGAAAAAAATTGGTATGCTTTTCAGCTTGTTTTGGTGATTTTAGGACCCTTAAGGGCGAAAAATCACCTCGAAATTGCGATATCTCTACTCCTTTAGATGATATTTGACGAAATATATTTATGCATGCGATTTTTGGCCCTTGTATAGGTTACGCTGGCTGATTACTATGAACCCGAATAAGGGGAGAATTCCTATGCTAGTAAAATGGAGCGAAGAGCAAAGAAGAATGAGAGAAAGAACAAAGAACAAAGAATGTAAGGTGGGGTGGGTTAAACAGTTGGGAGGGTGAAACTAGTGATGTGTTGAGTGTAGCTGAGGAATCTTGTAAAATCTCGATTTTACGCAATGGAGAAAAGTTCCAGTAGAAAACGATGATTATATTGACTTCTATTTAATATTACCTACTTCAGAAATATTTCGAGCAATGTTTCTTCAAGTAGAGGAAGAGCACCAATTTTTGACCCATCTCTAGTTTTCGACCCATGCATACCATTTTAGATTACTCTTAATAGAAAAATTGCAGTAACGGCTAAAATGTCCTCAACTCCATGCGAAGTTTCATCATTATTCTCCTGGTAGCTATAGATAAATGCATGTCCACTTCACTGCTTTAGTTCAATAATCGTTCGGTTTTTTTTCCTGGATGTTGATAGTAATTTAACGAAATGGACCGTTGCAAAATATACATCCTGGAAATTCAGCCTCACACAGTATTAATTAAATTCATAACAAATTTATATAAGCATTTATATATACATAGGACATCCTGTGAAAATTCCTTCATGTAGCTCTGTCGCAATTCCTAAAAAAATATGTTTCAGAACTGTGAAGCTTGAATTTTGTTTTAATTCGAGAGGTTTTCAACCTGAAGTGCTTTATCTCTTAAGCTCGTGTAGTAATTTAAATTTTGACTACCGATTTTTTCCTTCTGTTGTTGTTTATATACATCGATTTCATATACAGATGTAGAACGCTCTGCTAGAAAGCAGAAATCGATTATGAATTTACCTAATAAGGATATATCGTGCGGGATCAAAATCCGAACACCTGTGAAATGAATCTAAACCATTCCACTTCATATAAAACTCCTTCTATTTGTATGAAGCGTACGGATTTTGAGCCTGTATTGGTTTAGGCCCCTCTGTATTTTTTTTCAGATTATAAAAGCAATTGCTGGAGTTATATAAAACGGGCATTCTAAAATACAAAATTAGTGTTGAGCTTGCATATAAGCACATCTCATACATCCAACCGAGATATTTTCATGGTTCCGTAGTTCATTCTAATATAATATCATCAGTTACACCTTCCCTTGTTTAACTCACCCCACCTTACATTCTTCTGTGTCCTTTGTTCTTTCTCTCATCCTTCTTTGCTCTTTGTTCCATTCTACTTGCATAGGAATCCTCCCCAGCTATTCATATGCTTATTCGGGTTCATAGTAATCAGTCAGCGTAACCTATACAAGGGCCAAAAATCGCATGTATAAATATATTTCGTCAAATATCATCTAAAGGAGTGGAGATATCGCAATTTTGAGGTGATTTTTTGCCCTTAAGGGTCCTAAAATCACCAAAACAAGCTGAAAAGTATACCAATTTTTTTCAGAGTTCACTAAAATGGGAAAATTGCACTTACGCCCTTTGCGCCACCTCTAAACCTTCACCAAAAAATCTCATTTTTTTACAGGATGTTATTTTGGGATCGGTGATCATTTTCCACTTTGTAAATCCTGACTACGGAAGATTTTTGGAAATAAGCCCCACCCTACTGCCCCAGCTGACGGCTCATGTGGTGCTTGCCAAGCGCGAACTTAGACTCCAATCCGAAATAGATCACTTTTGAGCGGGACGGCCTAAAGGGAGACATGCAGACCAACGCGCGAGTTAGTTAATGGAAAAATCAGATTATGCCCGGATCAGTTTGCACTCGTGGGACAATGTCGAGCAACACTCATATGTCCGTGAGTGATGTGGTGCCCCTGGTAACAATGTTATAAAAATGCAATCAGTTTTATTGTAACAATACCGTAATTTCCAATAGGTTAACCATAGAGCGAAATTTATTTTAACATCCACTTATCATCTTTTCCATTTGTTATTCCACTGGATCAATTGTAAATGGCATTTTTACAAGATGTGTATCTTCATCGAATTTTGAAAATTGTTCTATGCTAAATTCAGACCAAAATGAATTGATTTTATGGAACTTTTATAGAATAATTGTGCAAATTTAAAACGTCGAATTGTTACTCTAAACAAATTGGCTCTGTTCGTTTCACAGATTTGTTGTTTTATTGTTTTCAGTCATTTTTTGTGGAAATTATTTTTTTATTCGGGGCAGGTGCGGGTTCGCCTCTATTCGTTTGCCGAACAACTAAGCAAAGAATGTCGATTCTGACTTTTCAACTCGTAACCTTTCCACCCTGGCTGTGGCAATGGATGGCGATGGTGGGCTACAATCGTACCGAGATGCGATGCGATATCTTTGTAGCGAGCTAATGCTAAATCACGGTCAAGGTTGACTCTCCTAACGCTGGTTTTAGCTACAGCAGGAGTCGGTAGGTTTAGGTATGCCATTCCGTTTAGGACGGATATTCAATCGCAAGGTATTTTATTCGATACTAGGAGATCATATCTGGATTTTGTTTGTTGTGTTTTAGTAGATTGGCTGAGTTTTTATATTGATGGGAGCTAATATGATTATTATTAGCAATTAAGAGGTTGTATTTCGCTGTGAGATAAGCTCAGTGTTTGATAACAGAATTACAATCTGCTATAGGAATGTTTAAAGATACAATTGTGTAAATCATTTGTATTGTATAAGTTTTAATGTAGGTACCTACATATTCAGAGTTTGCGCTTCGAGGAGCCGGGTCTTGTAAAGGAGATCCACAGAGAAGCAAGAAGAATTTTAAGTAAAATTAATGTACAGTCAACTTTCCTTAACTTAATATTTCCTATATCGATATCGAGTTAGAGAACCATTGTAAAATTCGATTATCATGGCTACCTCGATGGTCCCTTGAAAAGCAGTTGTATGATTTTGTGTTCCATAACTCAATACCCTAACTTGTTGGTCCCTTTAATATCGCGTTGTGAAAAGTTGACTTGAACTTCTTTTTAATTCCTTTACAAGTATCATTCAACTTACATTTTTTCAATCTAGGTGTTAAGTGTGAGGCATCACTATCATCCTAATTTGAAATAACTAATTTGAGCTTTTCTTAAAATTTTGTTAACAATCTACCATAACATTTTGAAACATTTGGCAATGTGTTTTTTGAAAGTTATTTTTTTGTCTGATTTGAGCCCTAGATATTTATTTTCATCAGAGCAATTTAATGGAACCCCCCTCTTTTGCTTTTGCTTCTGCAAACCTTGAGCGTCTGAACTCCATGTTAGGAGCGGCTCACAACGGCGTCTGTTCCCCATCATCCGAGTGCCACAGAAGGACTCTAAGCTAAACTGCGCCCTATGGTCCTCCGAATATTTAGGGGGAATGGTCCTCCGGAAATTTAGCGGGTTGGTGTCAGGCCCTGCAAGCCAACCGTAAAATCACATCAGCACAGGGACGTCAACGAGAGAATACGGACCGGAACAATCGGAAAGGACCACAGCGACGGAGATGGACTAGCTATTGGAAGCTCGGTACGTGGAACTGAAAATCTCTCAACTTCATCGGAAGCACTCGCATATTTTCGATATCGTAGCGCTGCAGGAGGTGTGTTGTACAGGAGCGATGGTGCGAACGTTTAGAGATAATCATACCATCTTCAGCGCCCACCGACTGGCGAACGAGAACGGCCTACGACTGATAGATTTCGCCGCCTCCAAGAATTTGGCATCCGTAGAACCTATTTCCAGTACAGCCTCCCGTATACCTGGAGATCACCTCAGCAGACAGAATCGCAAATCGACTACGTTTTGATCGATGGACGGCACTTCTCTGACATAACCGACGTCAGAACTTATCGTGGCGCTAACATTGACTCCGACCACTACCTGGTGATGGTGAAACTGCGCCCAAAACTATCCGTCATCAATGATGTATGATACCGACGCCCTCCCCGGTACAATCTCGAGCGGCTGAAACAACCGGATGTCATCAATGCGTACGCGCAGCATCTTGAGGCAGCGTTGCCGGATGATGGCGAGCTCGACAGGGCCCCTCTTGAGGACTGCTGTAGGACAGTCAAAGCAGCCATTAACGACGCTGCCGAAAGCATTGTCGGATATGTGGAACGGACCTCGAGAAACGATTGGTTCCACGAGGAGTGCCAGGAGGTTTTAGAGGATAAGAATGCAGCGCGGACTGAAGCGGAAACATCAAACCCGCCTATTCCGGGACAAAAAGCGCCGCTTTGAAGAGGTGGAATGCCAAGAGATGGAGTTGCTGTACCGTTCTCAAGAAACGCGGAAGTTCTATCAGAAGCTCAACACATCCCGCAAAGGCTTCGTGCCGTGAGCTGAGATGTGCCGGGATAGGGATGGGAGCATCTTGACGGACGAGTGCGAGGTGATCGAAAGGTGGAAGAAGCACTACGATGAACACCTGAATGGCGCAGAGAACACAGGCACAGAAGGTCAGGACAGCGGACAGTGGAAACCAACCAGCTCCCACGATGGGGGAAGTTAAGGATGCTATTCAACAGCTCAAGAACAACAAGGCCGCTGGCAAGGATGAAATCGGAGCCGAATTCATCAAGATGGGCCCGGACAGGCTGGCCGCTTGTCTGCATCGGCTGATAGTCAGAATCTGGGAAACGGAACAGCTACCCGAGGAGTGGAAGCAAGACGTTATATGCCCTATCTACAAAAAGGGCGATAAACTGGAGTGTGGAAATTATTGTGCAATCACTATCCTAAACGCCGACTACAAAGTGCTATCCCAGATTTTCTTCCGTCTTCTATCACCTATAGCAAACGAGTTCGTGGGAAGTTATCGAGCAGGTTTCATTGACGACCGCTCGACAATGGACCCGATCTTTTCCGTGCAGCAAATCCTCCAGAAATGCCGTGAGTATCAGGTCCCTACGCAGCATTTGTTCATCAATTTCAAGGTGGCATACAACAGTATTGACCGTTTAGAGCTATGGAAGACCATGGACAAGAACAGCTTTCCCGGGAAGCTCACAAGATTGATTAGAGCAACGATGGACAGTGTGCAAAACTGCGTGAAGATCTCGGACGAATATTCCAGTTCGTTCGAGTCTCGACAGGGACTACGACAGGGCGACGGACTTTCGTGCATGTTGTTCAATATAACGCTTGAAGATGTCATGCGGAGGGTCGGACTTAACAGTCGAGGCACAATTTTCACGAGATCCGGACAATTTGTTTGCTTCGCGGACGACATGGATATTATTGGAAGAAAATTTGAAACGGTGGCAGATTTGTTCACCTGCCTTAAACGTGAAGCAACAAGAGTCGGGCTAATGGTGAATGCGTCGAAAACTAAGTACATGCTGGTTGGCGGAACTGAGCGTGACAGATTCCGCCTCGGAAGCAGTGTTACGGTAGACGGGGATACTTTCGAGGTGGTGGACGAGTTCGACTACCTCGGATCCTTGTTGACGGTTGACAATAACGTTAGTCGGGAAATACGAAGGCGTATCATAAGCGGAAGTCGTGCCTACTATGGGCTTCAGAAGAAACTGCGGTCAAGAAAGATTCACCCTTGCACCAAATGCACGATGGACAAACGATCATAAGACCGGTAATCCTGCACGGGCATGAAATGTGGACTATGCTCGAGGAGGACTTGCAAGCTCTTGGGGTTTTCGAATGCTGAGTGCAAAGGACGATCTTCGGCGGCGTGCAGGAGAACGGCGTGTGGCGGCGAAGGATGAACCACGAGCTCGCTCAACTCTACGGCGATCCCAGTATCGTGAAGGTAGCTAAAGCTGGAAGAATACGCTGGGCAGGGCATGTTGCAAGAATGCTTGACAACAATCATGTAAAGATGGTGTTCGCTACGAACCCGGTCGGAACAAGGAGACGGTGGGCGCAGCGAACTAGGTGGATTGTGGATTAATTGTGACAGACGTTTCACGCACTTTTCATTGCTGGAATACCTTCAATGTTTTTTTTATGAGCTTTATGTACACTCTTTGTATACATAGGCAATGTAAAATAATTATTGCATAAGTGACCCTTATTCAAGAACTAGGTAATTCCTCAAAATAGCATAAGAATACAGATATACAGTACATTTAATTTGAAACGTATTAAAAAGCAGGTTCTAGGTTTTACAAAGTTGAATGACATTTCTAATTCATGTGCATAACAAATTAGTTTACCTTTTAAGCCCGAGTGTCAAAATTCGGTAATTTCAAAATGGCTCTTCAAGACTATATTTCATATCAAATGATTGGCTACATTCAAAAGGACACACAGAAACAGGTGATAGCCAGTTTCTTAGCTCAAATCCGCCTTCTTTGTGAATTAAACGCATTTCCTGTGACACCTTGATCGCCTCCTCTGCGGACTCGTAGCTCTCTAGGGAGTCGTCCACGTAATGGTTGTCCACGATGCCTTCAACTGCTCGAGGGTATAGCCCTTGGAACTCCTTGGCGTTTCTGTTCTTGATATATTGAGCAGACGCCGGGGAGCATGTAGAGCCGAACGTAGCAACATCCATAAGGTACACATCAGGTGTTTTGGAAGGATCGTTACGCCAAAGAAACCGCTGGGAATGGCGATCTTCTTTGCGAATTAGAATTTGGTGGAACATCTCCTTTATATCAGAGGAGACGCCCACTTTGAACTGCCGGAATCGTACCAGCACTCCAGGAAGAGAAGTCAGCTGATCTGGACCTTTCAGCAGTACATCGTTGAGGGAGATTCCGTTCACGGCCGCCCTAGCATCCCAGATCATGCGAACCTTGCCTGGCTTCCGGGGATTCGTAATTACTCCCAACGGTAGGTACCAAATGCGTCGCAAGTCGGCGTTGGCCAACTCGTCCTCTGTGGCACGATGCGCGTAACCTTTTATCTGGTAGTCCTCCAGTTGTTGCTGCAGAGTATGTTTGAGTTCAGGATTACGACTTATTCGTTTTTCGAGACACTGGAGCCGTCGAAAAGCCATTCCATAGCTATCAGGTAGCTCAACATGGTCAAATTTCCAGAGCAGACCTGTTTCAAAGCGGCTACCGATTCGAACCGTTGTATCCGCTAATATCCGTAGAGCACGCTTATCGAACTCCGACAAGAGAGCACTTGCGGGTTGCACGCCAGCATCCTCGCTCGCAAAGAAGTCCTTGACTAGATTGTAGAGATTTTGATCAGAAGTACAGCCGCAGGCATGGTAGTTTATTGATACCGTTTGACCATCGTTTGATGCACCACCATAAATACACCAGCCTAATCTGGTTTTAGCAGCGATAGGCTCGCGCCGAAGTCCTTCTCGTACTCTCAACGGAACCATCAAATCCAAGTTGTTGATTCCAATTAATAGCTTCGGAATCGCCTTAGTGTAGCTCTTCACTGGAAGTCCTTTAAGGTGCGCAAACTGCGCAGAAAGATGCTCGTACGAAAGCGATTGAATGGGCAGCGACAACTCCTTAACTGTCTGTACTTCATCTAACTTGTACTGTCTACCTTCAGTCGATGAGATGACCAGCGACATTTGCTTCGATCCTTTTTCTGTGCGTGTCACATTAGCCGTCCACAACAAACACAGAGGCATCGTTACACCTTCGGTACCTAGTTCTTTAACCAGGCTATCCTCGATGAGTGTTAAAGATGATCCGTCGTCGAGAAACGCGAAAGTGTCCACTGTTCCTCTGGGACCATGCAGGGTCACTGGTACTATTCGGAAGAGCAGCGACTGTTTAGGCTGGCGATGCGTAAGGTTTTCTGCGTTATTCGCTGGTGTCTGCGCTTGCGAAACCGTGGTACTCCGCGTCGAATGAAGCATTGGATGGTGGCGGTATTCGCAGCCGTTTGTTCCACAATTGCTGGTTTTCCTGCAGCTTCTTCGGCCGTGCGAGTTCAAACAATTTCGGCAAAGCTTGTTCAACTGGACACATTTCCAACGGCCATCCACAGAAAGAGATTGAAAATTTCGGCAATCCTGGATACGATGACCAACGTTTTTGCAAGCGGGACACTCCTTCACTTCCTCTCGAACAGTAGCTGGCTTGGCTTCCGCACTATCGTTAGTATCACTGAGATGCGAATTCACATTTCCTCTTGACTTCGGGTGCACACTATTTCTTCCGCTGCTGCTAGCATACACTGTCACTTTACTCACTGCTTTAACTACACTGGACATGAAGAGGCCAAACGTTTTGAGATTCACCTCGGAGAATCCCTGAAGATATGATCCCCATTCCATTTGAAGATGCGGTGGGAGTTTGGTGACAAGTTCCGCGAGAAGGGAAGGGTTTGAGAGATGTGCGGTTTGTCCAGCGACCTCAAGGTGATCGCAGAGACTTTGAATAGACATACCAAAGTCGATTATACTTTGAAATTTTTCCAATTTTGGTGGTGGTGCTGAGCGCACCTTGTCTAAGAGGGCTGCAATCAGCAGCTCTGGGCGACCATAAAGCAAATGGAGAGTTTCCATGATGTGGGGCACAGACTCTGGTAAGAGTAATCGGCTTTGAACGGCCTCGTATGCTGCGCCTTTCAAACTTCGTTGAAGGCGGCAAAGGTTTTCGGCACTGGAGTACCCACAAGCAAGTGTAGTGTTCATAAAACTGCTTATGAATACCGGCCAGTCGGCTGGGTTGCCGGAAAAGGGGGGTAAGTCGCGCGGCATGACTTGCCTGGCAGCTAACTGCGAGGGAGAGGGGGCAAAGGTGGCTAAAATTGCATTGAGCAATGGTGATTGCGAGGGCGATAAAGCGATACTACCAAATTGCCTTATTAAGTGTTGAAGGTTGTCGTCATTACTGGCTGATGACATATTTACTGGCAGAGGACAATTATCTGGCTTACCTGGTGGCTGAGGGAGTGATACTTCTCTAAGAGGAACTGCATTAGGCACCACGGGCGCGGACGGAGGCAGGAGCGACATCGCAGACGTAGATGAAAACGAGCTCACCGGCGGGGCAGCCAACACAGGCCCATGAGCGGGCGCTAGAACGGATGCAGCTTCTGCCTGGTATCCCGGTGGAAATACAGGATATGATGGTGGACGGTTTGGTGCAGAAACAGGCGGCGGCCTTGCTGTAGCGTGAAGCATCGGAGGTAATACGGACGTGCTGAAGTGAGATGACGCTAAGCTTCCATGTTGATGTTGTTGAACGGATGGACCTGGAATCCTTGGCACTGTTTGTGCTACCGACGACTGCAGTTCTGATGAATATTCTGGAATGGGTGCCAACTGGGGAATGGCGATTGCAGGTGGCATCAATCTAGCCGCAGGTACCGATGAGGAAAACGAATATGTTGCTGGTTCCGGAGCGGATTGTACCAAGTTGTTCGTATGCACCGGCATGCCCGACGGCGCGATCGCCAAATTGGCCACCTCTTCCGCTCTCGGGTACATGGAAGATGCTGTTACGACAGCTTGTTGCTCAAAGGAAGGGTCTTTCGCTGGAGTAGATTGGGCCAAGGGCACATTCCCTGTATTTTTGCTGAAGACGGCATGTCTTGTTGCATCTTTGTCAGGGTTCGGATCCGTTTTGGAATCGTCCATCGTTGGATTGACTGCTGAAGTCGAGCGATGGTTCGGCATCGAAGGATGTTTGAGGGGACTTTGCTGATTCTCCTTATCTGGCAACTTGACTTGGGTCGGAATACAACTTCCAGTAGCAGCATTCTGCTTCGTCTGGTTCGAAGGAGCTGGCGGCAGTAAACAACCTGCATCCGTTACCACTGGCACGTTGTCGTCTTTCTGCTCTGCACATTCGTTCACCCACATCGCTACCTTCGCGAGGCTGGTTTGCTTGCTTACTCGGCTTCGTTTGCTCCGAACACTTTCGTGGTCTCGTTCCGATTCGAGTTGACTTTCGAGCAACTTATATTTCTCCTCGATGAACTTCTCCTTCATTGCGTGAAGCTCTGCGAGCTTCTCCAGCTGTAGATTCACCCTCTCGGATTTCACAGAACTGTTGGAGGCTCGGGAATGTCGGGAAACGGACACGCTACTGCACAGATCGTTCGCATGACATTTTGGGCATGACCACGATCGGTCCTTGATCGAGTCTGTCACGCCGGCACACGAGAAGTGCCACCACATCTGACAAGCGTCGCACTGCACCATTGCATCCTCACCGTTTCGACGGTCGCACTGTACGCAATCTGTACGATTTTCGTCGAGCGTGTGTGCGGGATGCTGTGTTAGATCTCTGTGCATGTCCGGAAGGGATTTATGTGGAATAGATTCCATATCGAAGCGTTGATCGAAACTGCTGACGATTTTTCTAAAGATTGTTCCCGTTGTGATTTATCGGTGTAGATTGTGAACCCCTGTTCGATCTCTTTGAGCAATTTACAACGACCGTGTTTTATGTTGTAAATGTAGCTTTAGCTGTAAGTTTATTTATCATTTGTTTTAAGGTAATTCAATTGTTGCATGGTACTTACAAAAATCGTTATAAGAGAGTATTTTGACACAATTCAACCGTACTAACGAATTCTCACACGTGTAATAATTTGTGTGTGCATGAACTTTTATAATAGGGAACAAATTTACTGTTTAGGAACAGCTTGAGAATAACTTTTACAAATTACTTGCTATCTGGTTTGCTCTCTAGCTATCAATGATAAGAATGACATAGCAGATCATTGCATTGTCTCTTTGTCATGCCATCGGTTTGACAGACCGTTGAACGGTTGACTCCTGTCGTCATTGACATGTGACCAGAAGTGCTGCCAGTATCAACACTATGAGATTCAAAATTTTGCCAGCAGGCGGCGAGCATTAAACTTTTGTTTTGCGGTTATCTTAGGATCCTGGCCACTTAGAAAGATGGCGCCTTCAGCAAAGTTGTTCAGTAGCTCAAGGACTATCATTATTCTAGCCAAGAGATTCGAGATTTTGCCACCAGACGTCGTTAGTAAGCATAGAATTTTTGTTTTGCGGATACCTCAGGATCCTGACCATTTAGAAAGATGGCGTCTTGGGCAAAGTTGTTCAGTAGCTCAAGCGCTATCATTATAGAAGTTTTGAGATTAGAAATTTTGCCACCAGGCGGCACTAATGAGCATAGAATTTTTGTTTTGCGGATAGCTTAGGATCCTGGCCACTTAGAAAGATGGCGTCTTCGGCAAAGTTGTTCAGTAGCTCAAGCGTTATCATTATAAAAGTTATGAGATTCAAAATTTTGCCCCCAGGCGGCGCTAGTGAGCATAGATTATTGGTTTGCCGGATAGCTCAGGATCCTGACCACTTACAAAGATGGCGTCTTGGGCAAAGTTGTTCAGTAGCTCAAGGACTATCATTATAAGAGCTATGAGATTCAAAATGTTGCCACCAAGTGGCGCTAGTGAGTATGGAACTTTTGTTTTGCGGCTATCTCAAGATCCTGACCACTAAGAAAGATGGAGTCTTCGGTAAACTTGTTGAGTAGCTCAACTTTGCCCAAGACGCCATGTCTATGTAGTCAGGATTCTGATATATCCGCAAAATAAAAGTTTCATGCTCACTAGCGCCACCTGGTGGCAAAATTTTAAATCTAATAGCTTTTATAATGATAGTTCTTGAGCGGATGAACAACTTTGCCCAGGACGCCACCTTTTTGAATAGTCATAATCAAGAGCTATCCACAAAACAAAAATTCTATGCTCACTAGCGAGGCCTGGTGGCGGAGTTTTGAATATCATAGCTTTTATAATGATAGCACTTGAGCTCCTGAACAACTTTGCCGAAGACGCCACCTTACTCAATAGTCATAATCTAGAGCTATCCGAAAAACAAAAATTATGTGCTCACGAGTGCCGCCTGGTGACAGAATTTCAAATCTCATAGCTTTTATAATGATAGTACTTGAGCTACTGAACAACTCTGCCGAAGACGCTATCTTTCTAAGTGGTCAGGATCCGGAGCTATCCGCAACACAAAAGTTCTTTAATCACTAGCGCCGCCTGGTGGCGGAATTTTGAATCTCATAGCTTCTATAATGATAGCGCTTGAGCTACTGAACAACTTTGCCCAAGACGCCATTTTTCTAAGTGGTCAGGATCCTGAGCTATCCGGAAAACAAAAAATCTATGCTCACTAGCGCCGCCTGGTGGCAAAATCTCGAGTCTCTTGGCTAGAATAATGATAGTCCTTGAGCTACTGAACAACTTTCTAAGTGGCCAGGATCCTGAGATATCCACAAAACAAAAGTTTTATGCTCACTAGCGCCGTCTGGTGACATAATTTTGAATCTCATAGCGTTTATAATGATAGTACTTGAGCTACTGAACAACTTTGCCGAAGACGCCATCTTTCTAAGTGGTCAGGATCCTGAGCTATCCGCAAAACAAAAATTCTATGCTCACTAGCGAGGCCTGGTGGCGGAATTTTGAATATCATCGCTTTTATAATGATAGCGCTCGAGCTCCTGAACAACTTTGCCGAAGACGCCACCTTACTCAATAAGCCATTTTACGAAGCCTGGTCAAATGACAGGAGACCTGGGATTTTTCAATCATCGGCGTCAGTTTTCGCGATGATGATGGTTGATGACTGTGCGCATTTCTAGCGTAGCTTTTCATCCAGGCGAAAACTTAAATGAAGAAAAATTATTAAAATATTTCTGATCACAAAAGTGCTTTTTTATGTGCAATATGGGTAACAAAGAGGTAGCTGATACAATAACTAGGTGTAATGTTGCAGTAACGAACATTTTTGGATCTCATTTTTGTCATTTTCTCCATGTCCTCGTTTGGTAAGATGAGGCGTTATTGAAAATCACGCTGGATTTAATCCCAGGTCTCCTATCAATTGACGCCGTTGCGGCGATCAGCTGTTCTGAAACGTCTCGTAAAATGGCTCATAGTCATAATCTAGAGCTATCCGAAAAACAAAAATTATGTGCTCACGAGCGCCGCCTGGTGACAGAATTTCAAATCTCATAGCTTTTATAATGATAGTACTTGAGCTACTGAACAACTCTGCGGAAGACGCTATATTTCTAGGTGGTCAGGATCCGGAGCTATCCGCAACACAAAAATTCTTTAATCACTAGCGCTGCCTGGTGGCGGAATTTTGAATCTCATAGCTTATATAATGATAGCGCTTGAGCTACTGAACAACTTTGCGGGAGGCGCCATCTTTCTAAGTGGCTAGGATCCTAAGATAACCGCAAAACAAAAGCTTCATGCTCACTAGCGCCGCCTGGTGACAAAATTTTGAATCTCATAGCTTTTATAATGATAGTCCTTGAGCTACTGAACAACTTTGCCCAATACGCCATCTTTCTAAGTGGTCAGGATCCTGAGCTATCCGGAAAACAAAAAATCTATGCTCACTAGCGCCGCCTGGTGGCAAAATCCCGAATCTCTTGGCTAGAATAATGATAGTCCTTGAGCTACTGAACAACTTTGCCGAAGACGCCATCTTTCTAAGTGGTCAGGATCCTGAGCTATCCGCAACACAAAAGTTCTATGCTCACTAGCGCCGCCTGGTGGCGGAATTTTGAATCTCATAGCTTCTATAATGATAGCGCTTGAGCTACTGAACAACTTTGCCGAAGGCGCCATCTTTCTAAGTGGCTAGGATCCTAAGATAATCGCAAAACAAAAGCTTCATGCTCACTAGCGCCGCCTGGTGGCAAAATTTTGAATCTCATAGCTTTTATAATGATAGTCCTTGAGCTACTGAACAACTTTGCCGAAGACGCCATCTCTCATAGTGGTCAGGATCGTGAGCTATCCGCAAAACAAAAGTTCTATGCTCACTAGCGCCGCCTAGTGGCAGAATTCCGCAATTGAATGACCACCATATGTTAGCCCTTGAACTACTGAACAATTTTGCTGAACATCATGATCCTCTATTTTGAATACTTTTTAAGATAATAATCATTTATAAAAACGGTCGTTAATCTGAATTTCGGTCGTAAAAAAGTGGTCGGAAAAACAACCGTCGGTTAAAAACGGTCGTAAAAAGAGGTTGGAGTGTACATGCTGGTTGGCGGAACTGAGCGCGACAGGGTCCGCCTAGGAAGCAGTGTTATGATAGACGGCTGACAACAACGTTAATCGGGAAATACGAAGGCGCATCATAAGCGGAAGTCGTGCCTACTATGGGCTTCAGAAGAAACTGCGGTCAAGAAAGATTCACCCTTGCACCAAATGCACGATGTACAAAACGCTCATAAGACCGGTAGTCTTCTATGGGCATGAGGCGTGGACTATGCTCGAGGAGGACTTGCAAGCTCTTGGGGTTTTCGAACGCCGAGTGCTAAGGACGATCTTCGGCGGCGTGCAGGAGAACGGCGTGTGGCGGCGAAGGATGAACCACGAGCTCGCTCAACTCTCCGGCGAACCCAGTATCGTGAAGGTAGCTAAAGCTGGAAGAATACGCTGGGCAGGGCATGTTGCAAGAATACCGGACAACAACCATGTAAAGATGGTGTTCACTACGAACCCGGTCGGAACAAGAAGACGGTGCACAGTATTTCGATCGGCCGAAATCGTGAACTTAATTCTGTAACACCTTTGAACGTGATTTTTTCGGAATGGTGTCTACGGACGAAAATTTTCTAAAAATATAGCGCATATATTGACGGTAAATGTTAGTTCGCAACTTTGCAACGGGCGGCGCTGCGAAAATATTGTTTTTGAAATGACGATCTTTAAATATGATGTCTTCGGCAAAGTTGTAGATAATTCAAATACAAACAACTTTGCCAAAGACACCTAGTGTGTATTCAGCCGCATTTCCAAAATACGGGAGTATTTTATGAACGACCCCCTAAAACTAGTTTTCTCGTATATTTTGAAAATACGAAGTTTCCGGTAGCAACAATGTTCTACATTTGTGTAAACAGTCAAAATTAATCATTCTCTAGAAGACACTAGGTTTCTAAAGACTAAGGAAAAGCAGTTATAACCATTTAAGTGCAAAAATCAGTCATTTTTGGGGTCCTTGTATTTATTCGGGTGGCAGCTGGTGGCAGATAAAACCTAGTAGGGTTAAAAATACATCATTAGTAGTTCTAAATGCCGATAGTGTCATTAGTATCCACGAGTATCCCTTTTACTTAGAGGAAGTTTCATCAATGACTCTTATTACCCTGGAGTACTTAGTTATGTGATGGGTAGAGGGCTATTGTGACTCCAAACTTCTTCTTTTTCTTCTCCTTGACACATTCTTCATCTTTATACACACACTCAATAAATTCCAAATACTTTTATGTAGAAAGTTCTCAATTAGTCTTTACAAAATGACTCGCCATACAACTATTTTTCGCTTGCAGTTTTAGCTATTTTTCGTACATAGACACTATAGTAAATGCAAGCTATGCAAATTTGGTGAAAAGAATAAATCATTGAATCACTATTCTGTGAATCAAATCAGTGTTTAAATGTTTACGCAGTTCTTATGGTTGCAACACTCATTTACAAAATGATCTGATATTGAGGCACTTGCCTGATTTTGGATTTGAATTTGATGCATCACTTAATTTGCTACTCACCGCATCGTTCTTGCACGTGTCATGTAGTTAACACTAGCCTGCTAGTTTATCTTTTTGGTCTTTTAGTGCTATTATTCGACCAATTAAGCGTGTCGGCTGCATAATGCTAGCACACAGAGTGAATTAAAGTGCTTTTTGGTTACTTGGGATGTACGAAAAAACGCAAAAATCTCAAGTGAAAAATAGTTGTAGGGCGAGTCATTTCGTAAAGCGTCTTTTCAGGAGATTGAGAACTTTCTTCAAAAATGTATTTGGAACCTATTGGTTGTGCGTAATGATGAAGAATGTGTCAAGAAGATGAAAAAGAAGAAGTATGGAGCCACATAGCCCTCTACCCATCATATAACTAAGTACTACATGGTAATAAGAGTCATTGATAAAACTTCCTCTAAGTAAAAGAGATACTCGTGGATATTAATGACGCTATCGACATTCACAACTACTAATGATGTATTTTGAATCCTACTAGGTTTTATCTGCCACCAGCTGCCACCCGAATAAATACACGGACCCCAAAAATGACTGATTTTTGCACTTAAACGATTATAACTGCTTTTCCTTGATCTTTAGAAGACTAGTGTCTTCTAGAGAATGATTCATTTTGACTGTTTACATAATTTTGTGGAACATTGTTGCTACCGGAAACTTCGTATTTTCAAAATATCGAAGAAAAGCTAGTTTTAGGGGGTCGTTTATAAAATACTCGTGTATTTTGGAAATGCGGCTGAATACACACTAGGTGTCTTTGGCAAAGTTGTTTGTATTTGAATTATCTACAACTTTGCCGAAGACATCATATTTAAAGATCGTCATTTCAAAAACAATATTTTC